>NC_059218.1:24381317-24981317 GCF_020615455.1 Coregonus clupeaformis | reverse complement strand
CAAATGGCTAAATGATCCATGTGGTGTGGTGGGGATCCATACCAACGTCTTAGACTCTAGAGAATGAATACATCAATCAACAACCAGGAAGGAGCGAAAACCAGCAGACACTCGGCCCTCCGTGGAATGAGTTTGACGTGTTATATAGCAATGTGTCCTGAGTATGTCGTAACAGCCATCTTTTGTTAATTGCAGGTCTCAGTTACCCCGTTTTTAAAGGAGTCATGAAGAAGGGCTACAAAGTCCCTACTCCAATCCAGAGAAAGGTATGCCAGTGCCCTTAGATCTTTCACTAATATATCAGGTTGAATGTTTATGAGACCTCTCTCCCTCTCAGACTATCCCCGTGATTCTAGATGGCAAGGACATGGTTGCCATGGCAAGGACAGGCAGCGGAAAGACTGCTGCGTTCTTGGTGCCCATGTTTGAGAAGCTGAAGGTCCCCCAGGCCCAGACGGGGGCCAGGGCTCTAATTCTGACCCCCACCAGAGAGTTGGCACTGCAAACCATGAAGTTCACCAAAGAGGTCAACATCACTTTACAATATAATATACATATTTGTATGTAAACGGGCTAATCTTTGATTTTTCAGTGATAGTATGTTGTTTTGGTCAATAACAGCAAATAGTAACTATATTCCCTTTTATTGTATTTCAGTTGGGAAAATTCACCGGCCTTAAGACAGCTTTGATCCTTGGTGGAGACAGGTATTAATTACATCTTCAGTCTTGTTGTGTTTAAATTTGTTATTGTCCTTACAAGCATCAACTGAACAAGGCCACTGTGCCAGACGGAATACATTTTTCTTTTTTTACATTTTAGTAATTTAGCAGACGCTCTTATCCAGAGCGACTTACAGTTAGTGAGTGCATACATTATTTTTTTATTTTTCATACTGGCCCCCCGTGGGAATCGAACCCACAACCCTGGCGTTGCAAACGCCATGCTCTACCAACTGAGCTACATCCCTGCCGGCCATTCCCTCCCCTACCCTGGACACCGCTGGGCCAATTGTGCGCCGCCCCATGGGTCTCCCGGTCGCGGCCGGCTACGACAGAGCCTGGATTCGAACCAGGATCTCTAGTGGCACAGCTAGCCTTAGACCACTGCGCCACTCGGGAGGACAGGGCACATTCTTAAAGCATGCGCAGACCAGCTGGCAAGTGTATTCACAGACATTTTCAATCTATCCTTGTCCCAGTCTAATCCCAACATGTTTCAAGCTGACCACCATTGTCCCTGTTCCCCAATAGCTCTAAGGTAACCTGCCTAAATGACTATCGCCCTGTAGCACTCACATCTGTAATTAGGAACTGGTTTGAAAGGCTGGACATGACACCATCATCTCAGACACCCTAGACCCACTCCAATTTGCATACCGCCCCAACAGATCCACACATGACGCAATCTCAATTGCACTTCACACTGCCCTCTTCCACCTGGACAAGAGGAGAAATAACTATGTGAGAATTCTGTTCATAGACTACAGCTCAGTGTTCAACACCATAGTCCCCTCCAAGCTCATCACCAAGCTAGGGACCCTGGGACTGAACCTCAGCAACTGGATTCTGGACTTCCTGACGGGCCGGCCCCAGGTGATGAGGGTAGGCAACAACACCTCCACGACACTGACCCTCAACACTGCTGAGCTCCCTGCCATCCTGGACCTCTATATCAGGCGGTGTCAGAGGGAGGCCTGAAAAATTGCCAAAGACTTTAGCCTCCCCAAGCCATAAACTGTTCACTCTGCTACTGTCCGGCAAACGGTACCGAAGCATCGGCTCTCGGACCAACAGGCTCCGAGACCGCTTCTACCCCCAAGCCATAAGACTGTTAAATAGCCAGACTGCTAAATAGTCAATTAATGGTGCCCAAACTATCTGCACTGACTCTATCTTGCACTGACCCTACGCACACTCACTAGACTATATTTACAAACCATATACACACTCACTCCCACACAAAACACTCCCACACACATTCACATACACTACATATGCACACACACAGACCGACACAACACACATGCGCACACACACACTTTACTAATTTGCTGCTGCTACTCTGTTCTTTATTTTATTTGTATTATTATCTATCCTGATGCCTAGTCACTTTACCCTGCCTTCATGTACATATCTACCTCAAATACCTCGTACCCCTGCACATTGATCTGGTACT
Source organism: Coregonus clupeaformis (assembly GCF_020615455.1). NCBI lineage: Eukaryota > Metazoa > Chordata > Actinopteri > Salmoniformes > Salmonidae > Coregonus > Coregonus clupeaformis. The sequence goes on along the minus strand of NC_059218.1, from coordinate 24,979,139 downwards.
CCCTGTATATAGCTCCATTCTTGTGTTTTTAATTTTATTCCTCGTGTTACTATTACTTTTTTTATTTTTAAACTCTGCATTGTTGGGAAGGGCCTGTAAGCAAGCATTTCACGGTAAAGTCTACACCAGTTGAATTCGGCGCATGTGACATACAATTTGATTTGAACCTCTTGTTTATTTTCAGAATGGATGATCAGTTTGCTGCACTTCATGAGAACCCGGACATGTATGTACACAATGGCCTTCACAATGTACTGCTGTAATTTGCCATAATGCAATTTTAAACAATGATAAGGTTATGTTTTGTTGTTCTCTGCTGTAGATTTGAGTTCTCTTCTGCCTACAGAATTATCGGTACCCCAGGTCGTCTGATGCACGTTGTCATGGAGATGAACCTGAAGCTACAGAGCGTGGAGTACGTTGTGTTTGACGAGGCTGACAGGCTGTTTGAGATGGGCTTTGCCGACCAGCTCCAGGAGATCATCCGGAGGCTCCCAGACAACAGACAGACACTGCTGTTCTCTGCCACCCTGCCCAAACTGCTGGTGGAGTTTGCTAGAGCTGGTAAGCCCACCCACAACATCCCTTCAATGGCAATGTAAAGCCCACCCACAACCTCTGCCTTCTTGTGCAACCTTTTGATAATGAGTTGTGTACGAGGCAAGATGTGTAGTGCTCTATACGGGTTGTGTTTTGTGTAGGGTTGACGGAGCCAGTGCTGATTCGTCTGGACGTGGATTCCAAGCTTAGTGAGCTGCTGAAGGTAAAGCTAAAGGACTCGCTAAAACACAGCCACAAAATGTGAAGTTTGTTTGACCCAGTTGAATGCGACATGTGAAACCTGTGATTAATTCAATTAGTTAATATAAAAGTTGAAGCATAACATTGCATTTTCTCCTCTCCCAGCTGTCGTTCTTCCACCTGAGGATGGATGATAAGCCGGCTCTGCTTCTCCACCTGCTGAGGAACGTGGCGAAGCCCCAGGAGCAGACGGTGGTCTTTGTTGCCACCAAACACCATGTCGAGTACCTCAAAGAGGTGAGACCCACGTGAATAAAAGGGTAAACTAATGGAAGGTTTGGTTGTCCTCAGCCTTGTACTTTTAAACACATTTAGACTCTAACTCTTTGTGTTACCCTATGTTTAGCTTCTGTCCTCTGAGGGCGTGGAGTGTGCCTACATCTACAGTGCCCTGGACCAGACTGCCAGGAAGATCAACATTGGTAAATTTGTTCACCGCAAGGCCATGGTGTTGATCGTGACAGACGTGGCTGCTCGCGGTATAGACATCCCCCTGCTGGACAATGTCATCAACTACAACTTCCCCTCCAAGGCCAAGCTTTTCCTGCACAGAGTCGGTGGGTAATTCAAACAGTTGACCAGCATGTTGACCATTAATTGTGGTGATGTTTTAGGTTATCTTGACTTGTCATTTATGTACTTGGGACAGAAAGGCCAATGACAAAACCATCTGAATCAATGAAATATAGTGCCTTCCTCACCGTTGACTGTTGGCTCATCTCTGCCTTTTCAACATCAGGTCGAGTGGCGCGCGCAGGCCGCGGTGGCGCAGCCTATAGCCTGGTGTGTACAGATGAGATACCTTTTGTCTATGACCTCCATCTCTTCCTGGGGAGACCCCTTCAGCTGGCTACACCTGACCACCAACAAGGTACCAGCACTGGGCGAAACATGTCATACACAGTATGAGGGAATGGAGCCATTGCTTACCCCTCCAGTTGTCTGTTCAAACTTGTTTTCTGTCATAGGTTCTCAATTCTCTTGCTTACACTCAGACATAAAAAATAAAATTATATATATACACTATCGTTCAAAAGTTTGGGGTCACTTAGAAATGTCCTTGTTTTTGAAAGAAAAGCAAAAAAAAATGTCAGTTAAAATAACATCAAATTGATCAGAAAGACAGTGTAGACATAGTTAATGTTGTAAATGGCTATTGTAGCTGGAAACGGCTGATTTTTAATGGAATATACATAGGCGTAAAGAGGCCCATTATCAGCAACCATCAGTCCTGTGTTCCAATGGCACGTTGTTTGCTAATCCAAGTTTATCATTTTAAAAGGCAAATTGATCATTCGAAAACCCTTTTGCAATTATGTTAGCACAGCTGAAAACTGTTGTGCTGATTAAAGAAGCAATAAAACTGGCCTTCTTGAGAATAGGTGAGTATCAGGAGCATCAGCAATTGTGGGTTCGATTACAGGCTCAAAATGGCCAGAAACAAATAACTTTCTTCTGAAACTCGTCAGTCTATTCTTGTTCTGAGAAATGAAGGCTATTCCATGCAAGAAATTGGCAAGAAACTGAAGATCCCGTACAACGCTGTGTACTACTCCCTTCACAGAACAGCGCAAACTGGCTCTAACCAGAATAGAAAGAGGAGTGGGAGGCCCTGGTGAACAACTAGGCAAGAGGACAAATACATTAGTGTCTAGTTTGAGAAACAGACTCCTCACAGGTCCTCAACTGGCTGCTTCATTAAATAGTACCCGCAAAACACCAGTCTCAACGTCAACAGTGAAGAGGCGACTCCAGGATGCTGACCTTCTAGGCAGAGTTGCAAAGAAAAAGCCATATTTCAGACTGGCCAATAAAAATAAAATATTAAGATGGCCAGTCTGAGATATGGCTTTTTCTTTGCAACTCTGCCTAGAAGGTCAGCATCCTGGAGTCGCCTCTTCACTGTTGACGTTGAGACTGGTGTTTTGCGGGTACTATTTAATGAAGTTGCCAGTTGAGGACCTGTGAGGAGTCTGTTTCTAACACTCTCTTCCTCCATCTCCTGCTTAATATCTTTCTCTCCCTTCTTCCCTCTCTCCCTCCGTCCAGAGTCGGACGGTGTGTTTGGTCGTGTTCCCCAGAGCATCCTGGATGATGAGGAATCCCAGCTGATCACGGCCCATGAGAACTCTCATGACCTGCAGAACCTGCGCCGAATAGCGGACAACGCCTACAAGCAGTACATCAAATCCCGGCCCATGCCCTCACCAGAGTCCTTTAAACGGGTCAAGAACACAGAGCTCCCCAGCATGGCTGTCCACCCACTGTTAGGTCAGTAGGATGTCTCCCGAGTGGCGCAGTGGTCTAAGGCAATGCATCGCAGTGCTAGCTGTGCCACTAGAGATCCTGGTTCGAATCCAGGCTCTGTCGTAGCCGGCCGCGACCCGGAGACCCATGGGGCGGCGTGCAATTGGCCCAGCGTCGTCCAGGGTAGGGGAGGGAATGGCCGGCAGGGATGTAGCTCAGTTGATAGAGCATGGCGTTTGCAACGCCAGGGTTGTGGGTTCGATTCCCACAGGGGGTATGAAAAATAATAATGTATGCACTAACTGTAAGTCGCTCTGGATAAGAGCGTCTGCTAAATGACTAAAATGTAAAATGTAAAAATGTAGGATGACTGAGCTGTTAACAGAATGGTCTTTCCAGTGCGCTGCAGATGGTCCTTAAAGTTGTAATGTTAATCAATGAAGTTTCTGTCTCAATGGATCCTCATCAGATTTAAGGTTCTCTCATAAAATCCCACACAGACGCTCCCTTACGCTTGCTAAGATATTAACCCACATTTCATTTGTCTATTGCCAGGGTCAGGCTTGGAGAAAATGGAACTGGAGCGCCTTCAAATGGTGGACTGCATTAAGGGCTACAAGGCTAGAGCTGTGAGTTTGGATTGAAAATGCATATTGGAAGCTATTCTCTATAATGAATGAATAACCGTTAGTAATACTGTTTTAAACAACCATGGCACTTTTTCTCCAGACGATCTTTGAGATCAATTCGAACAGCAAGACCAACGCCAGCGTGGTAATGCGAGCGAAGCGTACCAGGGACATGCGGCTGGTGGATAGGTTCACACAGAAGAAGGAGGTTCTGGCTGCAGAGGGCAGGTATCACGTTCCTGTCACTCCCCTACCCTCCACATACCACACAGCAGACCAGGAGGACAGTGAAGAGGAGGACCTTCAGGTTAGCACTACTGAGTATCCATCTAGCATGTATGTGTTCCATTGCTAATCAACAATGGTGCGTAGCACCACCACAGACAAAGTAGTATCATATGACTAATCAGGATGTCATTTCTCCACCAGGGTGTGTTTTCTGAGGTGGTGGGGGGGAAGCGGAGGAAGCCACAGGAGGACGGCCGTACGGAGAGGCCAGACAGCAAGAAGACCAAACAGACAGGCCGTGATGAGGAGAACTACATCCCCTATAGACCCAAGGACTTCAACTCTGAAAGAGGGTATGGGAAAGGCTGACTACACAGTCCACTCCGCTTTAACGGCTTTAAAAACAAGACCAAAATAGTCATTCTGTAATTGTGGGCTAATGGTACAACAGAGCCATAGTGATATTGACTCGGTGTGTGTGTGTGTTTTCAGACTGAGCCTGGGAGCGGAGGGCACAACGTTTGAGCAGCAGGCTTCTACTGCTGTACTGGACCTGATGGGAGACGAAGGAGACAGACTCAACCAGCACAAACACATGATGAAGTGGTAAGAGAGAACACCACGGCACATACACAGACACACACACACACCCCCCATGCGACCTCACTTGACGTCTCCTCCATCTCTCTGCAGGGATCGCAAGAGAAAGCGCTTTGTCAAAGAAACAGGAAAGGAGGCAGACCAGAAGAAGAAGAAGAGAACGGAGAGCGGACAGATGATCAACAACAAGAATAAGAAGAACTTGTATCCTTTTTGTCATGTCAAACTGATCTTTACTGATGAAAGCTTTTAATAAGGTCTAGGAGGGAAATTCCAACACCCTCAGCTTATTGTGCATAAGTCCTCACTCTTAATTGTACCACTGCAATGTTATTAGGATGTTCTATCTCCTTGACCCTGTGTGTCGCAGCTATGAGGAGTGGAAGAAGAAGTACAAGGTGGACGATGGAGGGGGTGGAGATTCGGATGGAGAGACCGGAGGCAGAGGAAGGAGGGGTGGAGGAGGTAGGAGTGCAAATCATCAGAGGGCTGTAGCTAGAGTTTTGATCGGTTGTTTGTGATGGGTCTGATGAATGACTAATGTCTCTTAAGTAAAGCTGACATCCCTTTTGGACATTCTCCAAGCTCCAGTCTTCGGGCTCTACTACCTAAGATCTATTCCGAAACACTCACAGCAATATCCAGTTTGATGTATTTGCAAAACAGCATGTCAAAATAATGAACAATTGAAATGCTGCCTAGGCCCTTCTCTTCTCTAATCCTGTCTCACTCCCTCTCTCTCTTCCAGGTCGAGGCAGGCCTGGAAGGGGCCGAGGTGGCCCATCCAGGGGCCCCAACTCCCAACCCCTGGGGCCCCCAGGGCAGCAAAGGGATGGTAGCGGTGGCTCCCGGGGCCCGCGCTCGGAGCTGAAGAGCAGAGATCAGATCCTGAAGCAGCGCAGAAAAACAGAGAAACAGAGGTTCCTGCAGAGCGGAGGCTTGAAGAAGCTCCGGGGCAAGGGCAAGCAGCGCCTCAACGATCAAAAGAAGTCAGGCTTTGGCCGTGGTGTCCACAAGAAGGGCAAGATGAAGAAGAGACTGTGAGGGAGGGGGTGATGAATAGGTGAGAGATGGAAGGATTGGCAGAGAGAGGTGACAATGGATGGAGGCTTTTTTTAAACCTCCATCGGGGGGGTTATGGAGAAACTCCAAGGGTGGATCTCAATAGCCTAAAGTTGCCTTCCTCTCATGACTCCTCTCCATTTGTACTGGTCAGTCAGTGCAGATGTATGAAGAGAAACAAGCAGAGGAAGACATTTTAGACTATTGAGATGCACCCTAACCCAAAGGGTTCTTGCAGAGCTCCATGTATGATACAGCAGTGCGGTGTCATGATAAGATCCCCATCCGTGTCCACATATTTTATGTGCCCCTAGCCTTGATGCAGAGATTTTGCATAACAGGGCTAGAGTGATTGAAACCTGTCTTTTATAAAATATATGTGCATCATAACCTATCCAGATGGATTGCACTCTTAATATCATATTTGTTTATGTATATTATTAATTCAAAGCTAATACAAATGTGATTTGTGTTATCTGTGACTGTGTCATTCTTTCATTAGAAAGTCTTAGGAGGAACTGAAAAACCCATGACAGTAGATAATACAAAGCTGCCTAATGAGCACTGTGAAATACATTCCTGTTTTCTCTGGGCATAATACAAAGCTGCTTAATGAGCACTGTGAAATACATTCCTGTTTTCTCTGGGCAGTGGAGCATTGAGGAGGTCAACCACATTGTGCAAGAATAACCTTCTGCCATTCTTCACCACATGGTGGCAGTAAAGCCTAGAGAGAAGTCTGCCAGAGGAAACTCTGTCACTACAAACCTGTTTGTAAGAGATCTGACCCAGCTGACAGCAGAGCAACCAGAGGGTGTTGGGAGATTGACTCCGGGCCAAGAGTGTGGTGGAGATTGACGTTCACTAGAATAAGGAGAATTAAGGGAATGTTTCTGTCAGCAAAGAGCCCCAAATCCAAAGTCTCGCTTCCCTAAATTGCCTCCCATCGCTCAGCAATAAGATGGCTGTATTCTACATACTAAACAGGACATATTTGGGAAAGGTCTTTGTAGAACAAGGAAAAGTAATGTACATGATCAAAACTGGTTTTTGGCTCTGATTTTCAATATGATTAGTAAAGTTTTTTAAAATGTTAAATGAAATGTTATCTTCAGTATTTATAAAGTAATGTTAAACTAAAGATGTGTGATTATAATACTTTATGACTATATATTTTCAGTTTTTTCCCTACTTTCTATGAACTCTAAATATACAGCAAAAGTATTCATTTTATTAATTGAACATACTAAAACCTACATTAGATAACTTAAATTTGCCAAAAACATACTTTATTTTTCATCAATCTGTGTTTTTGTTATAGCCAACACTGAACTTTGCATTCATGTACCGAATGTGTGAAGCTGAACAAATACCACATTTTAGTCATTTAGCAGACGCTCTTATCCAGAGCGACTTACAGTTAGTGAACACATATATATATATTTTTATACTGGCCCCCCGTGGGAATCGAACCCACAACCCTGCCGTTGCAAACGCCATGCTCTATCAACTGAGCTACATCCCTGCCGGCCATTCCCTCCCCTACCCTGGACAATTGTGCGCCGCCCATGAGTCTCCCGGTCGCGGCCGGCTGCGACAGAGCCTGGATTCGAACCAGGATCTCTAGTGGCACAGTTAGCACTGCGATGCAGTGCCTTAGACCACTGCGCCACTCAGGACACTGCAAGCAAATTATTCTATTTGCTGTGGTCTCTCCCTTTGAAAACAGAATGAGAGACGGCAAGTCTGTCAGTAGGGATGCTGGCCCATGTTGACTCCAATACGTCCCACAGTTGTGTCCAGTTGGCTGGATGTCCTTTGATTGGTGGCCCGTTCTTGATACACACGGGAAACTGTTGAGCGTGAAAAACTCAGCAGTGTTGCAGTTCTTGACACACTCAAATTGGTGCGCCTGGCACCTACTACCATACCCAGATCAAAGGCACTGATTGAAGTGGATTTAACAAGTGAGGATCAATAAGGGATCATAGCTTTCACTTAGATTCACCTGGTCAGTGTATGTCATGGAAAGAACAGGCGTTCCTAATGTTTTGTACACTCAGTGTATATGTAGCCTACCATAAGCCTGAACACACAGGGTCAGAGATACAGTGTGTTTTGAAGTCCTGCCATTGTACAACAGAGCAAGTGAGCTGACGTGACTGGAGAGGCATACATTCCATCTGGATGTGGTTAGATGCAAGCGGTTGTTTGATATGTGTACATGCTATCATATAGGTTATCTATTGTCAAAGTTATCTGTAGGCCCGCTCTACTAGTAGAATGAAGATTTGTGGCTTCCATTTCTGTTTGTGAATTTACTTGAGGTGAATGAAGACGGCTGATTGGTATTTACAGTTAACATAATTTATCATTGCCAAGACATCTGATGTCAGCACCTCTCAAAAACACACACAGGCACTTTGAGTAATATATAGCAGCTTCAAATTTTGCTCCCTAATAAATCAGAACTGGTAGCCATTTTTCCATGACAAATCAACAATATTTTTGTTGAGTAGGCTACACAAATCCAGACATTTCATATGTGTACTGTATGTGCATTCCTGCAGGACCAAAATTAAAAATAGTTTTAGCTGTCCCAGAGACCCAGGATCCTCCCTGTTTGAATGAATAGCACCAATAGTGTAGCACAGGAGGTTGTGGCACCTTAATTGGGGAGGACGGACTCATAGTAATGGCTGTAATGGAATAAATGGAATGGTAATCGAACTCATCAAACACATGGTTTCCATGTGTTTGATACCATACCATTTACTCCATTCCAGCCATTAATATGAGCCGTCCTCCCTTCAACAGCCTCCTGTGTAGTATAGATATACTGTACATAGACAGCACTATACTGGCTGCTCCAGAACTGGATGGGAACAGCAGGGAGAGAACAGTGTCTGTGATAGGAGTTAATCCCGTGGACATACAGGCCAGCCTGGCTTAATCTCAGCCTTCCCCCTATCAGATGGCCCCTCCGTCCCCCTCTAGGCCAGTGAAGCGCAGCAGCAGCTCTAGAGATGACTAAGAACAGCAGGCTTATCTGTGTTCCCGGCCCTGACACAGCATCCACTTGAGATAGGCCAGAGAGAGTGAAGCCTCAAGGCCCAGCAGGCTCACACAACACAACAGGACGGGCTACTATGGGCAGTGTATGTACGGGGATGATTGTAGCGGAGGATGGCTGACCAAACCACTCTCCACTAAACAGTCAGCTATTGTGACTGAGGAGGAGGTTATGGTTGTTGTCTCGGCCAGGCCTGGCTTTTAGTTCTCTATAGACCTGGTCAGAGAAGGACAAAGAGCTTTGTCAGTAACACACACAACTCTCTCTGTTTCTGATAAAACACCATACAAATAGTATTTGTATATAATGTGGAACCTTTTTTGATATTCTATGCTAATATCAACATAACAGCTGTTTATGTATGTGTGTGTAGATATGCATACTTTTGAATGTATACTATTTTACCCTGGCAAATGTCCCAGCTCCATAGTCTGCATACTGTCCTATGGGGGCTTCTATCCTCTACTCCAAACATTGATAAGATGGCTGCCCTTTCTCAGGCTATCGCTCACAAGGCAAAGGGCACTCCTGGAATGACAGGACAGACATGACTGACATTAGCCTCTGCAGTTGCCTCAGCAGTTTCAGTCTCCAATGCACAAAACTGCTGACAACAACATATTACCCGGGGGTATTATCGGTGGACATTCCTATACACTGAATGTACAAAACATTATGAACACCTCTTTCCATGACATAGACTGACCAGGTGAATCCAAGTGAAAGCTATGATCCCTTATTGATGGGGGGGTTAAAGAAGGATTTCTAAGCCTTGAGACAATTGAGACATGAATTGTGTGTGTGCCATTCAGAGGGTGAATGGGCAAGACAAAATATTTAAGTGCCTTTGAATGGGGTATGGTAGTAGGTGCCATGCTCACCGGTTTGAGAGTGTCAAGAACTGCAACGCTGCTTGGTTTTTCACGCTCAACAGTTTCCCGTGTGTATCAAGAATGGTCCACCATCCAAAGGACATCCAGCCAACTTGGCACAACTGTGGGAAGCATTGGAGTCAACATCGGCCAGCATCCCTGTGGAACGCTTTCAACACCTTGTAGAGTCCATGCACCGACGAACTGAGGCTGTTCTGAGGGCAAAAGGGGGTGCAACTCAATATTAGGAATGTTTTGTACACTCAGTGTATGTTTCCATATGGTTATATAGTATTCACGTGAGGGAGGATTTTGTGGAGTGAAACGTTTCAGTGTTCTCTTTGGTCGCTGCAGGGCTAGGTTGGTTTAACGTTGTGTTGTAATTAGGGTGGCTGTGTGTTAGAAATAGGAGTGTAGGAACACACTTGGCACAACCTTCTTCACAGGCCTTTAAAATGGTCTTAAATAAGATCCTAACCACAAGGTACAACTCCATCCACTAGGACACTTTTAATGTAGCAAGGAATGCACAAAGATAAGTCCTAAGTTCTGCTACACAGAAAATCTGATTTACTTTAGTCAATGATTACGTTGAAATCAAATGCATGTTGTGAAAATTACATTATTACTATGTTAATATGTTATCACAACATTCGCCCTTAATTATTGAATTATTATTGGTATAAATACTATTGTTCTTCCTTTAGTGTCCACGTTCATACAACATTCAAACCTGTCTAGAGTTCCTCACTGATCCAGAAACAGTGACTATTTTCCCCACCTCTCCTCCCATAGTTAATATGTTATTTCCCCCTGGAAGTCCTTGGTTCACTGCCACCCCTGGTGTGCCTTACTGGGCTCTATTAAATAGGACCTCAGGACACCTCTGGGGATTTCAAATGTGGTAGAATGGTACAGTACAGTTTGTCTGTCTACCTAAACACACCCAGTCCCCCCCACTACACAGGAACGCCACATGTTACTGCAAAGCTGATTGGCTACTGTCGGAGCCAATGACGTCCTGACTTCCAGACACTGACTGAGATTTGGGAAGCTCAGTGAATGCCTGTAGTGCATGCACTGGCATGAGAGAGGGGTTTAGTATTCATCTGATGGCTTTGCCAAGATGATCATTTTATCATTCTATCATGTCAACAACTTCAGCAAAAGTGTTGGTAACATTGTTACTTAACATGTTGATTACATTATGCATTTTCTGCTGTCTCATCTCCCCACGCCCCTTCCTTTCCTTTGATGATGGTATGATGATTCCCATCCATCCTAATAAAGCAGAATGGAATTAAACCCTTTGTCCAGGCACCACCACCTGTCAGTGACATATGAGCAGTGGGCCGAGGCCATTCTGTAGAAATGACTGCTTTATGAACTGCCTGAGTCTCTGTCCCCATGTAGTAAATCTCCATTCACTCTCTTATAGACAGTAAGGAGTATTTTCAGCAGAGCCGATTAGTTACACCATACTGCAGGAGAATGTGCTGCTGCGTCCTCTGGGAAGTAGACTCAGCACGCACATTTTGCACCTCCTCTTTTCTCTTCCTTTCTTTCCCTTTGTCCACTCCATTATGCGTTCAGTTGCTGAGAGGGCCAAGGTTTTTAAACCCTCTTGAGTGATGGTTGGGAGGTTTGGGAGGTCCTAAAGTAAGTCTATGGCCTGTCCTGAGTTTGCATGTCAGTATTTGTGGTGTGGGTGGTGAAATACAGTACATTTTTGTAATTCACTGTTTCACATAAATACAATGTTTTCTACTTGAAATCACTACACATAAATTGATCCACCTCAAAACCCACGAAAATGAGTCATTCTATATTGCTGACCACCACAATGACAAAAATGAAATGAAAAGGAAAATGTAAATGCAAAAAGCACAAGAAACCAAAATGAATCAAAATCTTCTTTGATTCTCTCATTGATTTAACATTGACATTGATTGGCACTGTATCTAGTATGTGTGGAGATGTAGAGCTGTATGTATTCAGTGTTAGAAGCTAGAGGAGAGGATGTGCAGTAGGACATAGGGCCTGTGGCGGCTGGGCTGGAGGAAGGGAAGGCATGCTGGCAGGGAGCCATGCAGCATGGTGGTGGTTATTTTGGGGGAGGCTCAGGTGCCTGGGGCCCGATGAGAAAGCCCTTATAAAGACATCCCTCTCAATGGATGGAAAGTGGGTTATCAGTCCCACTGTCGCTCTTCACAAGGCCAACTCGTTTGCATCTACTCAACACCTTCCTCCCCTCTCTGGCAGAGCCGACCCCGGCTTCCTAAAGCGACCCTTTGGCTTCCCAAGCACTCCTAACACATCGGATTCTACTTGAGTGCTTTGGGAATGAACGAGGTCCCCTTTCCTCCCTTGCTCCCTCCACCATCTTCCTCATGTGTTTTGCATTATTTATTAGAAAATAAAGGGCCAAGTGTGTTTTGGCTTGGCCATATCATGGAGCAGCTGGTAGGTTAATGTGATTCCAGTGTTTGGGGAGTCCTAATCATTGTTACAACTGAGATATGCAAACCTCTTCCCCTGGTCGGACACATTCTGTGTGAGTGTGATTAGTTAGAATGTCAGCCTGATTCTCCTGATTATGTGGCATGGAAGATGTAGTTCTTTCTGTCATTACTTCAGGACACTGTCACTGGGATAGAAGTGACTTCCTCTTATTACCCACATGAAAAAATAATACAGTTTACTATAGAATACTACAGTACTTACTAAAGAATTCTGTAGTAAACTGTAGAATACTATACTACACACTGTAGTATCCCTCTATGTGTAGTACTTGCTATAACATGTTGTAGTACAGTATACTGTAGAATATTACACTTACAAAAAAAGGTTCCTTATAGAACCAAAAAGGCTTATATCGCTTGCTTCATATATGGAACCCCTAAAAGTTCTATATAGAACCCTTTTATAGGGTTCTTTGATCCCCAAGGGTTCTTCTTCACAGAACCAAAATTGGTTCCATATAGAACCCTGTATGGTGCCATTTATGAATTATAGCTACTACTAATAAATTGTAATATTTTTTAGCTAAGAATATAATATAAGTAAGTAGCCTTGGCTTGCGCGAGCCGGAACGGCTTATAGGGCAGGAGCCTATCTCCTGTTTCTGTAGCGTGAGGTAGCTTGATGTACAAGTAAACCCCCCCGGACAGGACGCTAGTCTATTGCAGGGCCTTACCCCCAGTCTATCTCCTTAATGTTCAGTGCCAAGCAAAGATGCACCAGGTCCCATTTCTACAGTCTTTGGTATGACTCAGCAAGGGCTTGAACTCACAACCTTCCAATCTCAGGGCAGACACCAACCACAAGGCCACTGAGTATAATAAACAATTAAATAATGCAAAAAAGAATACCAGCACAGTTTTTTGATTTTATTGTCATTGTATGCAAACACAGTTTGGAAATATGCCAGGGAGGCATCTCTTTGTTTGAATGATGACCAACTCTGACTGACTTCTTTATGGAACAGTACAGTATGGGTTGTTGCCTGGCTGGTTCCTGAGAAGAAAAAATGAGCAAAAACATGAGTTAATCTTCAGAAATAACCATTAGTTAATCTGCCAAAATGAAGACAAAATGCTATGCAGACATGTAATTATTATGATGTAGATTAGAAGAACAATTTATGTGCAGTTGTTGTCAGCAGCAGCGAAAGAGAGATCATCTGCCTCTGATAGTTGGGTTACTGCCAGACTGAGTGTGTTAAAAAAGTAATGTAATGATTAACTAGTCTATTGAATCACCAGGACTTATTATACATAATTTATTGTAAATAATTTAGATACCTCCTCTCAGTCAGCCCACTGCCCATCACCTGCATTCAACGAAGGTCAGCAACAGTCATCCACTGAAATACTGAAATAAAAGTAACAATTAGCTAACTGCCAATGTCAGGGTGGGACTATAGCGCTATTTGGCATATTCCACAATACAAAATAATGTGTATTTGTAAGCGTTAGCTAGCTAGCTTGTAAAGCGGCTAATTAAAGAAGCCTAGCTTTTCCTGTCTAGCTAACTTAGCTAGCTTACAAACAGTGCTCAAATTCTAATACAAAAGTATCTATCTAACGTATCTATAGTTTATCATGTGGTTTCATATATTTGAATTAAATAATAAACTTTGCTTACCTTAATAAATTGAAAAACAACATGCTTATTGGTAGGCTATTTGCAAGTTCAACCAAGGTCCTCTTGTGTCCTCATGCTGGAATGGCAGTTGGTTTTTGAATCAGAATGGCAGTTAAAATATGAATTTACCAAAAGGTTCTATATAGAACAACCCTTTTTTAAAATTATTATCTAAGAGGGTATGCTTTTATTACACTCATTATTTCCTCTTGCTTCTAGCAAGCATTTAGTTAGCAACAGCACAGGTTTGTATGAACCTTGCTGTTTGCCACTCCAACCTTGGCAACAATGTTGCAAAATGCGAATTAGATCTCCCCCCTGGGAGAGTTAATGGTGTCAGACATCAACTAGCCATTTTTCTGAAGAGGCAAAATCATGCAGCAGCATCGTCATTAATATGGATTGAAATGTTAATGCGAAATATTAAAAACAAATTAAAAGGTAGCTACTAGTTAGCTGTCATTTCAGAGTTTGATGTGACTGTGTTAGCTTTTGTTAGCTGTTTGCTAAAATCCACATTAGCCTACACTCTCTGGGTATATATAGGCTATAGAACCTTTTTTAGTGAAGTGTTCTTTAATCTCTTCCAAATAAGCAAAAGGTTCTATATAGAACCCCAAATAACCATTTTTTCAAAGAGTGTAAAGTAAATACTGCAGTAAAAAATTGTTTTAACTATAGTAAATACTACAGTATTTAATGTGCATATACCCTGCCCATTCCCCTCTCCCATTCCCAATTTGTGCCACCCATAAGTGAGAAACCTACATGCCAAGTATAGACCATATATTATTATAATTTCGTATTATTGTGTATTTAATCTCCTATGAAAAAAAGGTGTACAAATATTTACAGTTGATGTCAAGCAGCTCACTACAGATTGCTCCTCTCCACCTTTGCGCCACAAATCATTTTTCAAACAATATTCATTCAATATTCATTCAACGAAAGCACATGCAGGTACAAATATGTATTATCTATTTATATATAATATAAGGAATCTCTGTGATGTGACTTGAATCTGCACATAAAAAATATATATATTGTTACTATTTGTTTTTTTTCTCTTCCGTTTTCTCTTTCCTCCTTTCTTCTCCTCTGAGGAATGTTTTCCCAGATTCTCTTTTCACCCTCTTGGCGCATTCATCCTCTCCGTGGTTAGGCACTTCATTTGTCTTCCCTAGGATCAGAGAGGCACTGGAAATCAAAATAATCACTGAGTTCACTTAGAAGTAGTGCAACAAAGACAGCAAGCCAATATAACAATATGTCCCGGCTCATTGCAATAGAGCCCACTAGAAATATCAAAGTCAAGACATTAAAGATTTTGAGGAATTTATGAACTTTACTTTGTGCACAACAAGTTCATATGTTTTATTGTATTTGTATTTTTATTGTGGTTGCTAGGAATCACTGATGTTGATGTTCATTTTATACTGTGAACACTAAAATAGTAAGGTGGGGTATGTTTTTCCACACAAAATATTTCTCATCATTAAACAATGACAATTAAAGTCAGAAAAATCTAACAGAACCATTACTTAATATACGTTTTATGATAAAAGCATGTTCAAATATGAAGTCTTTACTTTTAAATAGTCACCATTCTACTACTGAGATGTGTACCCACATCTCACATCTAGTCCTAACCCTTATGCTGTCACAAATTCATCACTCTTTACATGTACAGTTATACAGTAATTATTATTAAATTCAAAAACATGAAACAGTAAGTGTTGTGAATAAGTAATATATCAGGATGTCCAGGGAACTCTGTGGTCTTGTGGTGCAATAATGTATCTAAAAACGCTTCCTGTTGCAAGGTTATGTGCAGCCAACTGCATCTGGCCATTCTTTCACTGTGGCCTTGGACTGGGTGGTGAACTGCAGTGTTCTTTGTCTCCATGGGGTGGCACTACAGTCATTGGCTCAGCCTCAGCTCTCTGAGAAAGTTGAGTGCTAGTGACCTTTTCTTCTCGTGTCCTTGTTTTCAGATTCCGGATGTTTGTTAGTGGGTCTCAAGATGATGTGATGTCAGAGCGACAAGCTGTAGTCGAAAATGTTTCTGAAATGTGCTAATCATCAGGGATTGGACCATGTCAACAACATCTTTAACCATTGTGCACTGTGCTGCATTTCCAAGAATATTCTAGTAGGCCTGAGTGGGTAGCATCTGGCATGGGAAGCAAAATTAATTTTGTGTAAAGGGGGGAGGGGGGGCTGGTATATATCACCAGCAACACCTTGCAGCAGTTGAAGGAACTAAAGCCTAGTTCCTTCAGAAAACTTCAGGCTGCAAATGCCCTGGCCCCATTGCCCCATCTCCCTCTTGTCCCCTCCCCCACTCCTCCTCTCCACGTCTTCCCCTTTCGCTAGACCTGGGTGGCACGCAAGTCCTGACCACCGGCGCAGCGTGGCGCCGAGGAGGCAAGGAGGGGGTGTGGGCGGAGGGGTGAGGGGGCCGAGACCGCATGGGCGAGGGCAGAGACCCCGGAAATGTCCTGGAAGTGTGTTGTGGACAGGGGCCAGACAGGACGTGACCCACCGGAGGAAGCCTACTGCCCTATAGGAGGAGGAGCCATCAATCAACACGCCTGGCCCTGCCCATGGACCACCACTTCAAACACACAGGATTAGATTCATTTTCTATTTGGCCTTTATTTCATGAGGCAACTTCTGGTGATCTTGTTAATCATTATCATTATCTTTCAATGGTGACCTATGGGCCCAGCAATACAAGCATTCCACGCATCCATTTACAGATAATCAATTAGAAAGCTACAAAAGACAGATATCCCCTTCAGCCTCCATTAATCTTTCCCAGACAATAGAAAGGAGAGCATCTCCCACCACGTCATTTTTCTAGTTTGGATATCATGGGATTCTGAAGCTGCTATCTCCAGAGTTGCTTGTATGGTGTATATACATTCCTTGCTACTTTGAATCTATTGTAATTCGTCCATTTGTTTTGTCCTCCTGCTTAATTGGAGAATGTGACCTATGTCCAGGGCAGCCACCTGTAATTGGCCGACATCTTGCTTATTTATTTATCTTTTGAAGCACATTGTAATTTAGCAGGGCGACTTCATGACTACGACTGACTACATGGCCGGAGGAGATCAAAGGGGCAGACTAATTTCTCTGGGCTGTAGAGGTTCAGGGCGAGGAGGAAGGGCCCTGGACAAATGACCACAAGGTCAGGAACTCAGTTCCGGTGAGGGCAGAGGGCCTGGGCTGGCCAGAGTCACCAATGTAGGGCTATCATGCAGCTGTGAGGGAATCTTGTTGTTATTGATGATGATGATGATGATGATGATGGTGGTGATGATGATGAAGGATATGAGAACTGAAAAGGAGGGGAATTTATTATAAAGAAATTGATATTTCACTGATTGGATATACTTGACAGAAGGACGGACAGAGTTTGGGGATATTTGGTTGGGCCGCTCTAGGCTTCTCAGGCCTTCATGGGAAAAAGGCTGAAGGTGCTAACTAACAGAACTATCAGTGGTCCCTTGAAGTGAAGTGAAGCTGGAGATAAGCGGGCTGGTGGGAGAGGGAGACCGTTGGACCTAGAGGCCATCTGGACCTTTTTCTCCTTAAGTGGTGCTGGGGTATGAATAGGGCTGGCTGGGGTATGAATAGGGATGGGGTACGAATAGGGCTGGGGTATGAATAGGGGTGGCTGGGGCACGAAATGGGCTGGGGTACTAATAGGGCTGGCTGGGGTACGAAATGGGCTGGGGTACGAATAGGACTGGCTGGGGTACAAATTGTGCTGGGGTACGAATAGGGCTGGCTGGGTACAAATAGGGTTGAGCTATGAATAGGGATGGGGTATGAATAGGGCTGGCTGGGGTACGAATAGGGCTGGGGTATGAATAGGGCTGGCTGGGATATGAATAGGGTTGGCTGGGGTACGAAAAGGGTTGGGGTATGAATAGGAATGGGTGTATTTATAGGGCTGGCTGGGGCACGAATAGGGCTGGGGTATGAATAGGGCTGGCTGGGGTACGAATAGGGTTGGTGTATGAAGAGGACTGGGGTACAGTACGAATGGGGCTAGGGTGCGAATGGGGCTAGGGTTATGAATAGGGCTGGTGGGGTATGTACGAACAGGGATATGGTACAAATAGGGCTGGGGTAGGTGTGGTACAGTGGGGTACGAATGGGACTGGGTATCTTGGTTAGTGTTCCTAGCATGAATTGCTATGATGCCAGCTTAGACCTAAAATCAAGTTAAAATCCCATCAAGATAAAACCCTGATTGTAATTTCAGATTGAAGTCTACATAAATGCATGATGCACAAATCAGGTCAAATATTCACAGCAGGTGTCCGCATAGCAAATAGAAGTGTGGTGAGATCTGCTCTCTGTTCAAACAGTTTGAAAAAATGTTCAGCTGAAACAACAAGAGACAAAGAAAGGAAGCAAGAGGGATTTTCTCTTTCCCTCTGTTTCTGTCACCTTGGCTACTGTCACTTAGGGGAGCCCAGTCTTTAGTGGCATTGTTAAAGTGTCATCCTATGACTCAGGAGGGCCCGCCTCGTCTCCTACAGGTAATCCTGCATCATTCATTCATGAGGCAATGAGTGTGCGGTAAAGATTCACTATCTCCCCTGCATGATTCTGCTGGCAATAGATCCTGCTACACGTTAGGGAACATGACAACCACACTACCACTGAGCTCTCTTTAAGCTCTCTGAGCTCTCTGCTCTCCGACCCAGCCTTGCCTCTTGACATAATGTAATAGGCCAAGGCCAATCTCTTGCAGGGATGGTGTTTGAACCTGTACTTCCCTAAAAGCATGAGGTATCCATCCATAGACATTTGGTGGTACATTGCTCTAGTCTAGAAGCTCAATATGGGTTGTATCCAGTACCTTTATGCATTTATCACCATTCCAGCTATAGATTGATCAGCAGTAGTAGATTTCTACTGTGTGTGTGTGTGTGTGTGTGTGTATGTATGAGGCAGCAGGTATTGTGTTGTAATAACAGGATGGAATGATATCTAAAGCAGAGACATCAAACACCAGGAGACAGTTGAGTTATGGACCATCGGCCGCATGCAGCAAGAACAAAGGGAGCAATGGAGACAGAATTGGTGGAAGAAAGAAAGAGATAAACGTATAGACTGAAAACAAGGTTTGGGGTCAGCTGTGAGTCACCTACAGTACAGGCTCTGTGTCTTATGTCAGGGAGCCCAGGGAAAAGCTGCTCCCATGAGGAAAGCAGTGGAGAGGAGAAGAGACAGGGATGGAGGGATGTGTGGGGTACTGTGGGTCTGGATGATAGGAGACATTGACCAGACGTTCCTAGCCGAGATGTCAATCCATACCCTCCTCCTCTCCGCTCTACCCCTCCTACCTCTCTCCCCTCCTACCTCTCCTACCTCTCGCCCCTCTTCCCCCTCTTCAATGAATCAGGGCCCGGTGCTGGCCACATCAAAGACACAAATGCATCACAGATAACAATACTATTAATTTGTCTTTCTCTGAGGGGGAGGGGGATCAGCGGCAGTTATTTCAATGACCCCAACGTGCCACACAAACACTACAGAGATACACACACACACAGAAACTGACAGGCAGACAGAACAACAGTCACACACACACACACACACACACACACACACACACACACACACACACACACACACACACACTTGCCAAAGTTGCAGTCTATGTCCTGTTCATTGTAGGCAGGTGCTGTTATGTGCTGCTGGTGAGTTGCCCTGCTCCCTCTCTGTTTCTGGTGCGTGACAGCTCTGTATGGGCAGTCTGTCTAGCGGCTGATGAATAACCAGGCCCTCTCTGGTTATCTAGACTTCCCTTTGAGTTTCACTGAGACACAGATGCATCTATCCATCTTCATCTGTCCTCTCTTTGAGTTTAGATTGAGTTGGACGCCAGATCACTTTTCAACACAGATGAAACATTTGAAAGGGATTTTACTTTTGTGGAAAACACGGACAAACGAAAGGCTTGTGATGTGTTATGCAGTTATTTTTTTTAATTATAGGCTAGGTATGCTCAACAATGGAGATTGTACAAGCGCATCCCCTCATTACATACACAAATAATACACAATACAAAATACAAGTCATATAGCATCACTGCACTGAAAAAATGTTCATCAGATTCGCCTGGCTGCTTTCTCCATGGGAGGATAAGGGGTTAATTTATATGAGCTGTAGCCTACTAATGCTAATGCACTTGAGATGTACTTGAATATGTAGTTGGAAAAAAATGGACTGGAGGAGGGTCTGAGTGTGAACTCAATGGAGATGGGAGTCCTTGCACCGCTGTAAGTGTCAAACAGGCCCTTTAAAACGGCTACACAGTGGCTAATTCATTTTTAAAAGCATCCAGATTTTATTACCCATCTGCTTAGATGGATTCCTAGATTTTAAGGCGTTTCTCTTGCTTTTGGGGTATTCTGTAAAAAAAAATGTAAAAATGAAAATGACAAAACAATTTCACATTCTTCATATGAATAAATTACTTGAGTTAAAAACAGGGTCTTTTAATCATGTTGTTAAAAAGAAATGTGTTGAAAGGTCTCTAAAGGTCTGCTGTTGGTTTTGTTTTTTATTTTGTTTATTTCCCATGAACAACATATTTGATACACAAAAACCATGTCATGGAGGGAGAGAAGAATTAGGGATCGAATTGAAGTTGTTACACATGATTGATTCTCTGAAATATCCAGTAACTGTTCTTTGTCTCAAGGATATGAGTTTCATCTTCTAGGAGGCCTACAAGCATAGCATGTGAAACAATAAGCCCACAGTCCTTGAATGGCAAGAGAGAGAGAGAGAGAGCGTGCACGGGAGCGGCCTATTTGTTTGTTTACAATTAGCACCGTTTGAGATGTATCTTCCTTCACCGATGACAAGCCACTGGCCAGAAATCTCCATAGAAGTGTGGCAAGAAAATGTCCCCGGTTTGGGTAAGCAAACCATGTCTGTCAACCGTCTCCGTGTGACAAGACGAACAGGCGGCAGACTTAATTGGAGAGAGCGCGAGGAGTGCCCAAACCGCTTGCGTGAGCTGTGATGTGCCATATGCTTTTTCGCCTTTCCATCTTTATATTGACTTTAGATGTTGTTTGCTTTGGTAAATAGCATACCACATAATCATGTAGCTGGTTGCAGAACTGTTGAAAGCTGACTTTGGGGAATGCATTCTAAAATCATAATATTTTTCAATCATCATACATGCCTACTTTTTCATAGCCTCTCTCCCTCTCCTACTCATATGCATGCTCTCTCTTTCTATCACACACACACACACACACACACACACACACACACACACACACACACACACACACACACACACACACACACACACACACAAATGCACAAACACACACACACACACAGATGTGCACGCACGCACGCACACACACACGCACACACACACACACACACACACACACACACACACACACACACAAAAACACACTATTTGCCCCTTCTTTGATTTATTGTCTTTAAAATATAAATATAAACTGTTGTAGTGTGTGTCTGACATAACTAAATACAGTGGGGAGAACAAGTATTTGATACACTGCCGATTTTGCAGGTTTTCCTACTTACAAAGCATGTAGAGGTCTGTAATTTTTATCATAGGTATACTTCAACTGTGAGAGACGGAATCTAAAACAAAAATCCAGAAAATCACATTGTATGATTTCATTTTATTGCATGACATAAGTATTTGATCACCTACCAACCAGTAAGAATTCCGGCTCTCACAGACCTGTTAGTTTTTCTTTAAGAAGCCCTCCTGTTCTCCACTCATTACCTGTATTAACTGCACCTGTTTGAACTCATTACCTGTATAAAAGACACCTGTCCACACACTCAATCAAACAGACTCCAACCTCTCCACAATGGCCAAGACCAGAGAGCTGTGTAAGGACATCAGGGATAAAATTGTAGACCTGCACAAGGCTGGGATGGGCTACAGGACAATAGGCAAGCAGCTTGGTGAGAAGGCAACAACTGTTGGCGCAATTATTAGAAAATGGAAGAAGTTCAAGATGACGGTCAATCACCCTCGGTCTGGGGCTCCATGCAAGATCTCACCTCGTGGGGCATCAATGATCATGAGGAAGGTGAGGGATCAGCCCAGAACTACACGGCAGGACCTGGTCAATGACCTGAAGAGAGCTGGGACCACAGTCTCAAAGAAAACCATTAGTAACACACTACGCCGTCATGGATTAAAATCCTGCAGCGCACGCAAGGTCCCCCTGCTCAAGCCAGCGCATGTCCAGGCCCGTCTGAAGTTTGCCAATGACCATCTGGATGATCCAGAGGAGGAATGGGAGAAGGTCATGTGGTCTGATGAGACAAAAATAGAGCTTTTTGGTCTAAACTCCACTTGCCGTGTTTGGAGGAAGAAGAAGGATGAGAACAACCCCAAGAACACCATCCCAACCGTGAAGCATGGAGATGGAAACATAATTCTTTGGGGATGCTTTTCTGCAAAGGGGACAGGACGACTGCACCGTATTGAGGGGAGGATGGATGGGGCCATGTATCGCGAGATCTTGGCCAACAACCTCTTTCCCTCAGTAAGAGCATTGAAGATGGGTCATGGCTGGGTCTTCCAGCATGACAATGACCCGAAACACACAGCCAGGGCAACTAAGGAGTGGCTCCGTAAGAAGCATCTCAAGGTCCTGGAGTGGCCTAGCCAGTCTCCAGACCTGAACCCAATAGAAAATCTTTGGAGGGAGCTGAAAGTCCGTATTGCCCAGCGACAGCCCCGAAACCTGAAGGATCTGGAGAAGGTCTGTATGGAGGAGTGGGCCAAAATCCATGCTGCAGTGTGTGCAAACCTGGTCAAGACTTACAGGAAACGTATGATCTCTGTAATTGCAAACAAAGGTTTCTGTACCAAATATTAAGTTCTGCTTTTCTGATGTATCAAGTACTTATGTCATGCAATAAAATGCAAATTAATTACTTAAAAATCATACAATGTGATTTTCTGGATTTTTGTTTTAGATTCCGTCTCTCACAGTTGAAGTGTACCTATGATAAAAATTACAGACCTCTACATGCTTTGTAAGTAGGAAAACCTGCAAAATCGGCAGTGTATCAAATACTTGTGCTCCCCACTGTACATGATTCATAATTATGCAAATAATATCCCTCCATGATGAATAAGATAATGGAATACATTTAATTATCAGTTTCGTCTTGGTTATGGCTGACATTAAAACATTTTAACACGGTACATATTGGACCAATAATTGACAGCTTTGTATAATTCAAAAGGACTGGAGCCATGTTCTGGGCAGCAGTGAAACAACAAGTGTTGCAGTTAGAGCTAGGGGTCCAGTCAGTGTGTGCTGGCATGTGTGCATGGCGTGTGATCCCTAAAGGAGTCGCATATGGCTGCATCACACGTATGTTCACAGTGTGGCTGCATTGTACCCCTGTAATTGATAGTAAACAGGTCTCATAGTGGCGTGTTTTATAGCTTTTTCCAGCCTTGTTAATTCGGACACAGAAACCCATAGCCTCTTTCCACCATGATTTAATTGCGGGGCTCGCTGGCTGCTCCATGAACATGCTTTTGTTATGGGCACCGTCGGTTGGGCCCCCTCACGGCTGTGTTAATACCAGAGACGGAAATCAAATTCCTGCCGTGCTTGGCCTAACACTGGACAGTGTGTCTGATTGGGGATGGCTGGGGGCTGACAGTTTGCTCAGGACCAGAACTATGTCTTTTAATTTCCCATCAGCCACTTGGTGATAGAGCTATATATTTTAAAGCGGATGTATGGAAGTTCCATACTTTATGTGGCTGTTATGTTTGTAGAGCAGCTAGCTAATAGTTATGCAAGAGATTTAGATTAAAAGTCAATGTTTGGTTTGAATGCTATAGTAGGTAGCAGGTGATACGTTTTAGCCCAAGCATAGTAATGTCCTTTTCTAAGTGAGAAAACCATCATGTTATGGAATCTGATATAATTGAATTGCGTCAGGTAAAGTGTTGGAGCAGGATTGTAAGAAACCTTCCAGTAGCTTCTTGTTGAATAAATTATGGTCAATAATAATCTGCTCATGTATCGGAGCCAGATATTCTGAACCAAACAGCCACTGGGGGGAGTTTTGCCATTGTGGCTCAATCATTCATGTTGTCGAATCAACCTCCCGGATTACGTCCAACTCAGCCCTTTGTGTGAGGGAGAGAGGGTGAGCGGGGTGAGTAGGGCGAGAGGGGTGACAGGGGGATGGAGGAGGTTGGGGGGTAGAGGAGGAGGAGGCTGGGAGCGAATTCTTGTCCAAACATTCTGCACGCGGATTTGTATTCATTGCACCCCTGTTGCTATTGATATCATTACGCGGGGCGCTCATGCTGAGAGGCGGGGGCCTGGCCGGGCGATGGGGAGGTCACGGAGCCTGGGGCCTTAACGAGAAGTGACACTGGCTCCAGGTCGGCCAAGCATCCACCGGATTTCAATGGGAGCCGCACTTTCCCAGTCAGCGCATTAGATCAAAGATCATTACCTGTTAATCACAACACATGAGCGCGAGGGTTTCCGTTCCCTTCCCTTGGCTTCGCTACACTATGCTGGACTTAGTCCGGCTTTACAGGAGGCGGCTACTGGATCGGATGGACGAACATCCATGGCCCCCCTGAGAACTGGAGGATGCCCCCCACTCACCCACCCCACCCGCCCTGTCTCCCTCCCTTGTGATGGGAGACTACTTCTAGCTCGATGGAAGACTGCTGCTAGCTTGAGAATAGTATTTGAGCTGTTATTGCTTTAGCTGGTCTGGGATGAATCTACAGTCTGATCAGTCAAATACTAATAGCTCTTTTTATTTTTTACATCTGTCTTTATAAAGAGAGTGTCAAGGCTACCCAGTCTTCTATATGGTCCACTATGTTGCATACTGCTACAGTGTGTCTATGTAATGGACATGGGAGCAGCCTTGAGGATATGCCGAAGTCTTTACTATGTTGTTGTGCAGTGTCTCTCCCCAGAGCCCAGAGCCAGGGGCCAGGCCAGCTAGGCCCAGCAGAGCCATGGTCTAATAACCCCTCTCTAATCCCATTTGGTGCTGCACCACTGGTGCCTCGTTAGGTCACATCCTCCATCCGAGCGTGGTCAAACAAGGTTGAGCTCCTGCGCTCCACGAGGGATCGAGACGACGCTCTTAAGGCTGGATGGAGACTGGCTGGATGAGGGAGACCTTTTATCCTCCTCTGTTCCGACCGGTGACCAGACAATGCCGCCCTGATGTCAGGACACCCATCAGTACCATCATTTGTGGATGAGGTTAATAATGTGCAATGGCTGGAAGTATGTAGTGATGATGATCCTGAAATGGTACTGTGTTTATGAAATTAGTTATGAGTATTTTTGATAAGCATGCCCCATTAAGAAAATGTACTGTAAGGTCATGTGTGCGCCATGGATCGATGATGAACTTGGATCCTCTGCTCTTGTCCTTCTAGACTTGTCTGCTGCCTTTGATACTGTGAACCATCAGATCCTCCTCTCCACCCTCTCCGAGCTGGGCATCTCCGGCGCGGCTCACTCTTGGATTGCGTCCTACCTGACCGGTCGCTCCTACCAAGTGGCGTGGCGAGAAGCTGTCTCCGCACCACGTGCTCTCACCACTGGTGTGGCCCAGGGCTCAGTTCTAGGCCCTCTCCTATTCTCGCTATACACCAAGTCACTTGGCTCTGTCATATCCTCACATGGCCTCTCCTATCATTGCTACGCAGACGACACACAACTAATCTTCTCCTTTCCCCCTTCTGATAACCAGGTGGCGAATCGCATCTCTGCATGTCTGGCAGACATATCAGTATGGATGACGGATCACCACCTCAAGCTGAACCTTGGCAAGACGGAGCTGCTCTTCCTCCCGGGGAAGGACTGCCCATTCCATGATCTCGCCATCACGGTTAACAACTCCGTTGTGTTCTCCTCCCAGAGTGCGAAGAGCCTTGGCGTGACCCTGGACAACACCCTGTCGTTCTCCGCTAACATCAAGGCGGTGACCCGATCCTGTAGGTTCATGCTCTACAACATTCGGAGAGTACGACCCTGCCTTACACAGGAAGCGGTACATGTCCTAATCCAGGCACTTGTCATCTCCCGTCTGGATTACTGCAACTCGCTGTTGGCTGGGCTCCCTGCCTGTGCCATTAAACCCCTACAACTCCTCCAGAATGCCGCAGCCCGTCTGGTGTTCAACCTTCCCAAGTTCTCTCACGTCACCCCGCTCCTCCGCACACTACACTGGCTTCCAGTTGAAGCTCGCATCTGCTACAAGACCATGGTGCTTGCCTACGGAGCTGTGAGGGGAACGGCACCTCCGTACCTTCAGGCTCTGATCAGTCCCTACACCCAAACGAGGGCATTGCGTTCATCCACCTCTGGCCTGCTGGCTCCCCTACCTCTGCTGAAGCACAGTTCCCGCTCAGCCCAGTCAAAACTGTTCGCTGCTCTGGCACCCCAATGGTGGAACAAGCTCCCTCACGACGCCAGAACAGCGGAGTCACTCACCACCTTCCGGAGACATTTGAAACCTCACCTCTTTAAGGAACACCTGGGATAGGATAAAGTACTCCTTCAAACCCCCAAAAAAAAAAAAAAGATAAATTAGTAAAGTGGTTATCCCACTGGCTATAAGGTGAATGCACCAATTTGTAAGTCGCTCTGGATAAGAGCGTCTGCTAAATGACGTAAATGTAAATGTAATGAACTTAGATATCTAATGGTTCAAATGAATGATGCCAAAAAGCAGCAGACAGATCTGGCACTCAGTCTGATAAACTAAGTTATTGTAAATATCTTAGCTCATCATCGATCCATGGCACACACATGACCTTACAGTACATTTTCTTAATGGGGCATGCTTATCAAAAATACTCATAACTAATTTCATAAACACAGTACCATTTCAGGATCATCATCACTACATACTTCCAGCCATTGCACATTATTAACCTCATCCACAAATGATGGTACTGATGGGTGTCCTGACATCAGGGCGGCATTGTCTGACTAAGTTTGCTGATGGTCCTACGACTTCTCTTCATGGGTGTGATTGTAATGTGATTTGAACAATACAACAACCAACTAAAGCAAGACGGAAAATGTCATCGCAAGGGATGAAGTTCCATTTGCACATTGTTTGTGCTTGCCTATATGTATTTTTGTAATCATACTTCATGTTTGTACGTTCTTTAAAGAACTGGATGTTGATCCTGCAACCTATGATCATATTGCTGCTTTTGTCATTCCTAAAGTATGCAGCACTGGGGCAATGAATACACAATGACTAAATGCTATGTGGATGGAGTAAAAAGGTTGTTACTTCCTTGAATAGTTGTGTTGTCTCATAGGACATTGTTTAAGTTGAATGAACTACATTAATGGCTTACAAACAATGACTGAGTGAATTGTTATTGTAAGAAATGTATGAAAAAATGTATGGGAAAAAAATGTATGCACTCACTAACGGTAAGTCGCTCTGGATAAGAGCGTCTGCTAAATGACAAAAATGTAAATGTAATGTAAATGTAAATTAAGAAATCTAGTGACCAAGCTAAACAAAGGTAAAAAGAAAGGATATTATCAGCACATAATTGATGAAGTCAAGACTGATGTAAAAAAACGATGAAAAACGTTGAATGTTATAATGCGTAGGAATTCAAACATGTCTGTCTCTTGTTTAATCAGAGGGTATATTTATTAATATACATTATTAATGACTATTTCACAGCCAAAGTGGACAAGTTAAGAAATACCATGAGTTCAACTGATGGCTCCCTGTCATATACACTTATAAAATATGTATCATTAATGAGAGGTATTGCAAGTTTGAATTTCACCAAGTAGAAAGAGAGATTGAAAGAATGCTGCTGTCTCTTTCTGATGATAACTCACCAGGTACAGATAATCTTGACGGTAAATTGCTTAGAGTTACATATCCACCCCAATTTGTCATATTTTTAATAGATGCTTGATGTGTGGGGTGTGCCCAGAAATCTGGAAAGAGTCAAAGGTCATTCCACTAAGGAAAAAAATCTGCCATCACTGGTCCTAATAGTCATCCTATGAGCTTGCTGCCTGTGTTAAAGTGCAATTATGCCACTTTCAAACTCATATTCATCATCTTCAGCACCAAACCAATGTCTACATATGTGACAACAGCGCATATCTATGATCTGTGGTTAGAAAGATAAGAAGAAAGTTCCTAAACAATGCTTCTCTGTGACATCACAGGGTAGGATTTAATAGTAAAAAACAGTGATTTTCAAAACCTGCAATGAGTTTTCTAGCCCAAGGGAGGGTATTTTCTTGCTCTCCACATCACCGCGAATCCCATAGTGTTTGAAAATAATTGTTTTTAAAATGTTTCAACTTTATATATTTTGTAGAAAAATGTTGACACTGGTATTGTGCTGGAGATAATAAAAATGAGGTTGAAAAGTGTTCCCCAAATTATTGAAAAAAAATGTGTCTGTGCAAATCCATGATTATTTCTCATGTAATGGTCTGATAACGGGATTCCAGCATGCATACAGAGAAGGACATTCTACGAGTATGGCCTAAGTGCAAATTACAGATGATTGGCTAAAGACTATGGATGACGGGAAGTTAGTGGGTGCAGTGTTGTTAGACTTTAGTGCTGCTTTTGATGTAATTGATCATGAACTGTTGCTAGGTAAACTCAAATGTTATGGTTTTATGTCTGCTGCACTATCCTGGATGGAAAGCTATCTATCCAGGTGAAGGCAAAACGTTTTCTTTAATGATAGCTTTTCTAACAGTAAATATTCACACTGTGGTGTTCCTCAAGGCAGCTGCCTAGGCCCACTCCTCTACTCTATCTTCTTTACTAATGATTTACCCTCAGAAATGAATAAAGCAATAGTGGTTATGTGTGTTGATGACTCTACAATGTATAGCACTGCATCATTATATAATAAGTGAACAGATGTACTGAACAAATAACTAAGAACAGTGTCTGAGTGGGTTAACATGAACAAATTGGTGTTGGATATTTCTAAAACAAAATGTATTGTATTTGGTCCAAGATATTTGCTTGCTGGTGACCCTTAATTAAACTTGTTGATGGATGGGTTGCCTGTGGAGCAAGTTAATAAGACCAAACTACTTGGTGTCATGTTGGACACAGCTCTTTCCTGGTCTGAACATAACATTGTAATTAAATTTAAATGGGTAAGTGCATTGCTGTAACAAGACAATGTTCTAAGAATGTAACATCCAGCACTCTCTCTGAATCAGGTGATTAAAACGTTAGTTCTACCACATCTAGAGTACTGTCCAGTCATATGGTCATCTGCAGCAAAAAAAATCAAAAAAATCAAAAACTCACTCAAAACTGGGCTGCCAGATTAGGGCTTCAGTGCTCTAATCGTATGACTGTCAACCGAATGCATCATAATCTCTCATGGCTTCCTGTTGAAAGCAAATTAATATCCAGTCTTTAGATTTTCTTTAGGAATATAGTAATTTTTCAGACCAATTAATGTATACTAGCAACGAACATAACCACCAAACCAGACAGGCAAGTTCTGGTCATGTCACGACTTCCTCCAAAGCTGCCTCCCTTCCTTGTTCGGGCAGGCTTCGGCGTTCGTCGTCACCGGCCTACTAGCCATTGCCGCTCCATATCTCATCATTCCATTTGTCTTGTCTTGTCAATTACACACACCTGGTTTATATCCCCTCATTAGTACATGTATAAGTGTTCCCTCTGCCCCCCTTGTCCTTGTGGGTGATTGTTATTTGTGAGTTGAGTGTAGCTCGGTTGAGCTACCCATACCTTGTATTTCCGGGGATATTGTTCCCCGTGTGCCTATATTTTGTTGACACTATCCAGCGTAACTGTGTCCTACGGAATAAACTCTGTATTCTGTGATTTACTCTCCTGGGCATGACTCCTTCAAATCATATTCTCACAGGTCATCTGATGCCCCCAGACCAAGGACAAATCTCCTCACATCTACAGTAATGTATTGAATGGAATTCTTTAACAAATTACATTTCTCAGGCAAAAAGTAAATCCACCTTCAAGAAAACAATAAAAGAACATCTAATGCGTTCGACCATATGACTGAACAGATACTAATCCCACTGAATGTTACATGTATTACATGACAACGCATTTGGTTGATATGGGCTTCACACAGGCTGTAGCTCAATACAATGACTTTCAGCATGCTCATGGTATCTTTGTATGGAACCATTTTAATCTGGTTTGACACTGTGTTTTTACATATAATCAAGTCCACTATGCAAAATATTGGCTACTGAAAACAGCTTCACAAAGCCAGAGCGAAATGGCGCTGAATCGAACCACTCTATGGTATCGTATGGTATCTATCTGCGACAGCGCTGTCCCGAAATTCATCCCATAGTACATAATGTCCTTGGGAAATGGCTGCTGTGGCATGGTAGCGTCGCCCACTCCTCCTCTGTACTTACCCTGCTGGTTCAGAGGGCTCCACAAAACACAAAGCGGAGGGGGACGGGGGGGGACGGGGGACGGGGGGAGTTGGCAGAAATATGTTGTTTCTGTGCAGTGGCCTGGGTCTTGAAATGCCAGCCTCTGTGCCCTGACCAGCATGGGATTATGTGGACTGGAGGGAGAGGGTAGAGGATTGAGGGGGGAAAGAGAGAGGGGAGTGAAACGGGGGGGAGGGTCCATGACCCATTAATCGTTTGTTTGAGTTTCCGCCCTGGTGAACATGTCATGTCTCCATTAGAAAGGGTTTGTTTCTTCTTCCTGTCCGCCTCTTGGCAGCAGGGGGCTCTCACACATCTCACTTGGCTGTGTGCTGCTGTCTGGTGCCAGGCAGACTGTTCTGTGGGTATGTGTGTGTATGTGTGTGTTTGTGTGTGTGTGTGCGCGCACACATTTGTAGAGGAGTGGGAATCGGGCAGGGATTAATTGCATTGACTAAGAACTGAGAAGATGAGACGAGGGCTAGAAAGCTGCTCGCTAATTCATTAATCCCAGGTTTTGATTTGTGCAGCCATTGTGTTTCAAGTATTCATTTAATTTACTGTATCTGTTGCTGATTTGAATTGTACTGTGTACAGATAGAGTCAATAGCATTATTGAATTAGCAAACTGCTATTCCTCACTTGAAGGCAAAATATCAGTATGAACAAAATGGATAAGATTTCAAAATGGATAAGACTTCAACAATAGTATAATTTAAATACCTTGACTCTTCTAAAAGGTCAAGTAATGATTGCTTTGACATTCACCAACACAACATAGTGTAAACTTGCTACCTGCTAATGCTACTACAACTATAACATACCTATAATTGCTGTATTACATAAAACTGTATTACATACCGTAATATGATATAATTTAATATAATATAATGATGTGGTGTTATAACATAACAGCCAGTCTGTTGGTCTATTCAGTCACCCTGCTGGTCCGGGGAGGCTGACCTGCGCTGCCATCGCCTATCTTGATGTTAGTTTGATCTTTGACCCTGTGCTTTGCTGTAGACAGCAGCCTGCTGACCTGTTCAATGGACTCTTTTATTCCGCTGACCTGTTGAGCCTTCCTCTTTAACTTAAAACATGGCCGCCGAGCCGGCAATAGCCAGCCAATTAGGGCCCAGACGGAGATCAGAGTGGCACAATGAGCCGAGACTAATGAAGAGTCTTTATCTGCCTGCTGCCTGTCTGCTTTAACCTAGCCTACTACTGCCTACTACCGCCACAGTCACAGCCACGCTGCAGATGGTCTGGTTGTATGCACACACACACACACACACACACACACACACACACACACACACACACACACACACACACACACACACACACACACACACACACACACACACACACACACACACACACACACACACACACACACACACACACACACACACACACACACAGGACTGTCAGGACTGAAGACTGATCATTATTAGTGGCAGACTCATTTAATTTATATCTGTAATCTATGAGAGGATTGTGATTGTATATGGTCATTCAGCAGATGCTTTATAAGCAACTTAAAGTGATTACATAAGTTCAATGTATGGTCCAGTACTAGGGAATCAAACCCACTGATGTTCTCCTAACCAGCCGCTAAACTTCTTCAACAAAATCAAGATCACTTTCTTGACCTTATAGCAATATCTCTGAGTGTTTTGCATTTGAGCAGGTCAACAAAAAACAGACAACATGAGGATAACACGTCAGCCTATGGTTCAGTTGACTGGTGATGGGTGGAGAATCGCACCCTGCATTGTTAAGCAAAACTGTCTGGCTATTGATTTCTGATATGATGGTGGCTGCTGTGGTCTTACTGCTTGAGTGCCCCTTTCCCCCTCCACCTCTCACTGCATGTCGCTAACTCAGCCTGGCCTAGTGTCTGTATGTGTATGAAGGACTATCTCCTTTCTCTCTCATACTCTTAATCCCTCTTTTCCTCTTTCTCTCTCTTTTTCTTTACACCCTTGACTGACTCTCAGTAGTGTTGGTCGTCCAGGGACATGGCCACAGCCGGACTAGACGATTGTCTCAGTTTAATAACAGCGACAGCATCTCTAGAGGTGTTTTTTGACTGGCTCGCCACACATTTGAGGTCCTTGTCCAAAGACAACATCCTTTTCCCCTGGCATCCCGGAGGAGTCCAGAGAGTGCCACCAAGGCCGTAGAGTGTCCTGTGCCTTCTTGAAGCTGGGAACACAATCAATAGCTTACTAGAGTGGAACCATAGTGGGCTTTGAGCTTCCATTTGTCACCTTGTCATGGTGAAACCCAGCTAATGTTTCCCCATGTTTCTGTGTGCTGGATTGATATCTGTTGCGCTTCAAGGCTCGACGTAGTTGTCATAGTTAACCTCTCAGGTTTGTCGATAGAGAGAATATACTGGCAGCCCTAGTCACCTTACAGTTTATACCTAACTATTGTGTAGATCAACTTGTAGCTATTATGGCTATTGTTTGAAGCTTCTAGTTTCCTGAACAACATTTTTTCTAAGATGCTTGTGTACGTCACCCATTGAATATATTTTTGATTATTGGCACCGTTGATAAATATGAGCAAAAAATAAACAATACAAATACCGAGCTATATTGTACAGTGAGGGAAAAAAGTATTTGATCCCCTGCTGATTTTGTACGTTTGCCCACTGACAAAGACATGATCAGTCTATAATTTTAATGGTAGGTTTATTTGAACAGTGAGAGACAGAATATCAACAACAAAAAAATACAGAAAAACGCATGTCAAAAATGTTATTAATTGATTTGCATTTTAATGAGGGAAATAAGTATTTGACCCCTCTGCAAAACATGACTTAGTACTTGGTGGTAAAACCCTTGTTGGCAATCACAGAGGTCAGACGTTTCTTGTAGTTGGCCACCAGGTTTGCACACATCTCAGGAGGGATTTTGTCCCACTCCTCTTTGCAGATCTTCTCCAAGTCATTAAGGTTTCAAGCCTGACGTTTGGCAACTCGAACCTTCAGCTCCCTCCACAGATTTTCTGTGGGATTAAGGTCTGGAGACTGGCTAGGCCACTCCAGGACCTTAATGTGCTTCTTCTTGAGCCACTCCTTTGTTGCCTTGGCCGTGTGTTTTGGGTCATTGTCATGCTGGAATACCCATCCACGACCCATTTTCAATGCCCTGGCTGAGAGAAGGAGGTTCTCACCCAAGATTTGACAGTAAATCGCCCCGTTCATCGTCCCTTTGATGCGGTGAAGTTGTCCTGTCCCCTTAGCAGAAAAACACCCCCAAAGCATAATGTTTCCACCTCCATGTTTGACGGTGGGGATGGTATTCTTGGGGTCATAGGCAGCATTCCTCCTCCTCCAAACATGGTGAGTTGAGTTGATGCCAAAGAGCTCCAATTTGGTCTCATCTGACCACAACACTTTCACCCAGTTCTCCTCTGAATCATTCAGATGTTAATTGGCAAACTTCAGACGGGCCTGTATATGTGCTTTCTTGAGCAGGGTGACCTTGCGGGCGCTGCAGGACTTCAGTCCTTCACGGCGTAGTGTGTTACCAATTGTTTTCTTGGTGACTATGGTCCCAGCTGCCTTGAGATCATTGACAAGATCCTCCCGTGTAGTTCTGGGCTGATTCCTCACCGTTCTCATGATCATTGCAACTCCACGAGGTGAGATCTTGCATGGAGTCCCAGGCCGAGGGAGATTGACAGTTATTTTGTGTTTCTTCCATTTGCAAATAATCGCACCAACTGTTGTCACCTTCTCACCAAGCTGCTTGGCGATGGTCTTGTAGCCCATTCCAGCCTTGTGTAGGTCTACAATCTTGTCCCTGACATCCTTGGAGAGCTCTTTGGTCTTGGCCATGGTGGAGAGTTTGGAATCTGATTGATTGATTGCTTCTGTGGACAGGTGTCTTTTATACAGGTAACAATCTGAGATTAGGAGCACTCCCTTTAAGAGTGTGCTCCTAATCTCAGCTCGTTACCTGTATAAAAGACACCTGGGAGCCAGAAATCTTTCTGATTGAGAGGGGGTCAAATACTTATTTCCCTCATTAAAATGCAAATCAATTTATAACATTTTTGACATGCGTTTTTCTGGATTTTGTTGTTGTTATTCTGTCTCTCACTGTTCAAATAAACCTACCATTAAAAATATAGACTGATCATTTCTTTGTCAGTGGGCAAACTGTCACGGTTTCGGCCGAGGCTGCTCCTCCTCCTTGCTCGGGCAGGCTTCGGCGGTCGTCGTCCCCGGAGTACTAGCTGCCACCGTTGTATGTTTTCGATGTTTGTTTGGTTTTGTCTTATTTGTACACCTGTTTCCGTGTAGTGTTAATTATGTGTCCTATAAGTTCTCGTTTTGTTAGTCGTGTGTTGTGTGTAATTGTTCCGCCTGTCAGCAGGTGCTGTGATTGTTTTGCTCCATTGTTTGGAGAGTTTTCGCACTTGTGCGCGCGCTTATTGTATTTTGGTGTTTACGCACAGTGTGCGTAATCGCTCGCCTCCGGGCTCTTTTGAGGCCCGTTTGTATTTCGTTGTCGTCTACTAAAGTCTGTTGGACGAAGCTTCTGTGTCCTGCGCTTGATTCCTGCACCACATCCACATTCAGCATTCTGACACAAACGTACAAAATCAGCAGGGGATCAAATACTTTTTTCCCTCACTGTATGTTCAATTTTGTATTTTTTTATAATATTATTTTATACTAATACAATTGCTTAGAGAAATAGATTTTGTTTCACAAGTAAAACAATTATTTAAAAAATATGTGAAAATTATAATAAGATTCTTATAAATGAAATCAAACAAGATTAAATCTGCATCAACATTATATTTTTTAAAGTTAGTCTCAGTTAAGGCACTGTATTGTGGCCTTCCATGGCTACCTGTTTCAATGGGGTATAAAAATGAGGTAACACGCATGTAAAATCCCTTTGTCATCCATCACCATGGGGAAAGGCAAAGAACTCACAAATGAAAAGAGTTAGATGTATGTTGACTTTCATAAATCAGGCAATGGGTACAAAAAAACAACTGAAAAATCTAATACAGTATACCACTGGCCACTATTAGGGAAACAATTAAGAAGTTTAAAACCACTGGAACAGTGGTAAACTTGCCTGGTAGAGGACCTACAGTGAGGGAAAAAAGTATTTGATCCCCTGCTGATTTTGTACGTTTGCCCACTGACAAAGCCATGATCAGTCTATAATTTTAATGGTAGGTTTATTTAAACAGTGAGAGACAGAATAACAGCAAAAAAATCCAGAAAAACGCATGTCAAAAATGTTATAAATTGATTTGCATTTTAATGAGGGAAATAAGTATTTGACCCCCTCTCAATCAGAAAGATTTCTGGCTCCCAGGTGTCTTTTATACAGGTAACGAGCTGAGATTAGGAGCACACTCTTGTCTACAGAAGAAATCAATCAATCAGATTCCAAACTCTCCACCATGGCCAAGACCAAAGAGCTCTCCAAGGTTGTCAGGGACAAGATTGTAGACCTACACAAGGCTGGAATGGGCTACAAGAACAACGCCAAGCAGCTTGGTGAGAAGGTGACAACAGCAACACAAAATAACTGTCAATCTCCCTCGGCCTGGGGGCTCCATGCAAGATCTCACCTCGTGGAGTTGCAATGATCATGAGAACGGTGAGGAATCAGCCCAGAACTATACGGGAGCATCTTGTCAATGATCTCAAGGCAGCTGGGACCATAGTCACCAAGAAAACAATTGGTGAAGGACTGAAATCCTGCAGGGCCCGCAAGGTCCCCCTGCTCAAGAAAGCACATATACAGGCCCGTCTGAAGTTTGCCAATGAACATCTGAATGATTCAGAGGAGAACTGGGTGAAGGTGTTGTGGTCAGATGAGACCAAAATCGAGCTCTTTGCCATCAACTCAACTCGCCGTGTTTGGAGGAGGAGGAATGATGCCTATGACCCCAAGAACACCATCCCCACCGTCAAACATGGAGGTGGAAACATTATGCTTTGGGGGTGTTTTTCTGCTAAGGGGACAGGACAACTTCACCGCATCAAAGGGACGATGGACGGGGCCATGTACCGTCAAATCTTGGGTGAGAACCTCCTTCCCTCAGCCAGGGCATTGAAAATGGGTTGTGGATGGGTATTCCAGCATGACAATGACCCAAAACACACGGCCAAGGCAACAAAGGAGTGGCTCAAGAAGAAGCACATTAAGGTCCTGGAGTGGCCTAGCCAGTCTCCAGACCTTAATCCCATAGAAAATCTGTGGAGGGAGCTGAAGGTTCGAGTTGCCAAACGTCAGCCTTGAAACCTTAATGACTTGGAGAAGATCTGCAAAGAGGAGTGGGACAAAATCCCTCCTGAGATGTGTGCAAACCTGGTGGCCAACTACAAGAAACGTCTGACCTCTGTGATTGCCAACAAGGGTTTTGCCACCAAGTACTAAGTCATGTTTTGCAGAGGGGTCAAATACTTATTTCCCTCATTAAAATGCAAATCAATTAATAACATTTTTGACATGCGTTTTTCTGGATTTTTTGGTTGTTATTCTGTCTCTCACTGTTCAAATAAACCTACCATTAAAATTATAGACTGATCATGTCTTTGTCAGTGGGAAAATGTACAAAATCAGCAGGGGATCAAATACTTTTTTCCCTCACTGTATGTGTATCTTGTCCCCACTCACAGTGAATAAGATGGTTCAGGAGGCAAAGAAAAATCCAATGGTCACAGTTGGAGAATTACAGAACTTGATCTCCAAATCTTCAATTAGACACCACCTCCATGCCAATAGACTATTTGGAAGGGTTTCCAGAAAAAAGCCTTTATTGAGAGCAACCAACAAATGTAAATGCCTGGAGTTTGCTAAACAACATTGGCACTTGGATTGGAACCAGTGCTATGGTCAGATGACATGAAAATAAAGCTCTTTGGCTACACACACCAGTGGTGGGTTTAGCCTTGAAAGAAGGATGCATATGCAGAAAATAACCTCATACCAACTGTAAAATATGGTGGTGGATCTTTGATGTTATACAGTCCCGTGTGGCTCAGTTGGTAGAGCATGGTGCTTGCAATGCCAGGGTTGTGTGTTTGATTCCCACAGGGGACAAGTAAGAAAATGTAGGCACTCACTACTGTAAGTCGCTCTGGATAAGAGTATCTGCTAAAATGTAAAATGGGGCCCTTGTTAAGGTCAACGGCATCATGAACTTGACCAAGTACCAGGACATTTTTGACAAAAACCTGGTTGCCTCTGCTAGGAGGCTGAAACTTGGCTGCAAGTGGCTATTCCAGCAAGACAATGACCCCAAGCACACATCAAAATCCACAAAGAAATGGTTAATTGACCACAAAATCAAAATTTTGCAATGGCCATCTCAGTCTCCGGACTAGAACAACATTGAAAACATGTGGTTTGAATTGAAGAGGGGAGTCCATAAGCGCAGAGTAGACCAAAGAATATCAAGGATCTAGATAGATTCTGTATGGAGGAATAGTCTAAGATCTCTCCCAATGTGTTCTCCAATTTCTTAAAACATTATAGAAAAAGGCTAAGTGACGTTATCCTTGCAAGGGGAGGGTGCACAAAGTATTGAAAACAGGGGTACCAATAATTTTGACACCAATCTTTTTTACATTTGTTTGTATTACTTGTTAAACTAAATATTTTCCTGTGAGCAATTGTATTAGTATAAAACTATACAATTTCCCCATTTTTTGAGCCTACAATATACTGTAGCTCAGTATTTGCATTATTTATTTTACGTCATTTAGCAGACGCGCTTATCCAGAGCGACTTACAGGAGCAATTAGGGTTAAATGCCTTGCTCAAGGGCACATTGACAGATTTTTCACCTAGTTGGCTCGGGGATTAGAACCAGCGACCTTTCGGTTACTGGCACAATGCTCTTAACCACTAAGCTACCTGCCGCCCACATATAGTCTCTTTTGCTCATCTTTATCAATGGTGGCAAGAATTTTGGAAGTGAGTTCACAATACTAAACACACTATCAAACAGAGAGATGCTGAAACACAATGGCAGCATGGGAGCCATCCATTATTGTCTCTGATGTCTCGCTCTCTAACTGATTTTCAAATGCTGAGATAAGCCCTTCACGGAGACGAGAAGCAGGCCTGTGTATTTTTACACAAGGATCCACTTCTGTCCACGGGCTCAGATAATAAAGATGGTCCCAGAGCAAAGATTACCACCCATCCATGCCAGCCCCCCTCATTTTTCACAGCACTTTATTCGGGCAGAAGCTACTTGGTTAAGTACTTGTTAAGTGTGTTATGTACACACAAACATCGCCCTGGTGATGGTCCATTCTAAGCGTGCCTGTCATGTCCGGTGGAGGAGGACTGAAGGAGAACGTGTGGGAGGAGACCAGACCAGACCAGACCAGACAACATAATTCACCACTTAGGCACTTTGATCACAAGGGAACATTAACCTTCCCTCAAGAGGCCTTGTGTATATTACAACGAGAGCTGGTGTTCTCATTATGAACATATCTATATGATTATGACTAATTTAACCCTCGACGTGCCAACACTTCACTTAGGACAAGTGCGAACAGCCAGAGACACTTCTCAGTGTGATGTGTAGTTAAGATGATGGTCTCAGTTTAGTCATGTACTCTAGCTGGAACGGATGTGTGCATATGAATACATGATGAATGAAACAAATTCGCTTGTCTTGGGATATGACTATAAACCCATTTGAACATGTCTACTGCAATGTTTTCACTCAGGATTCATCTTTTGTAATGACTCCACACAACTGGATGGGAACTCTTTCAGTTCTAATAACATATGTAGCTTGTTTACTTCTTTCATTGTAAACATGTCACTGAAGTCAATCTTCAAAGGCTGCTTGAACCAGACTGATGGTGGAAGATCTTTGTACAAGCTGTGCTGAGAACCTTCTTCTGTACACAAGAATGGGGTCAGATGGGAATGTATCTCCTCAGATATCTACCTATCCAGAAGACAGCAAACATTTGCCACCAAAGATGATGATGTAGAGACAATAAAGCTGCTGCTGATGATGATGACTATGACGAAGATCATCGCCCCCACACTTTGATCTGATAACAAGTTCCTTAAGAAGTCTTCCCCCCCATAACTGCTCTTCCATAGACACAAAAGACAAACCACACTTTGAACATTCCACTTTTCTTTCCATGATCTCGGCACCCCTCACGTCATCACAATAACTCCCCAGCAGATGCATGCACCGCGGATAGAAGGGTTAAGAGGGAAAGGGGGCCCTGAAAGAGAGCACTGCTTAACCTTGACCCAGCTGGGGGGAGGGGTTCTCCAACGTGTCTGTGTGTGACTACAGCTGCCCCCCTCACCACTTTACACAGTGTTTACATTCTGGGAGAAGTCTTTATCTCCCCTGGGCCTGGGGTCCCTCTGGGTGAGTTTACATAACGAACACACTGCCGGCCGGGCCAGCCGCAGATGGAGCCTCCCTGGGAAAGCGAGGGGAGAGGGCTGTCACACACTCATCCATCTGCATTCTGGGCCAGCAGCACCGGGCCGAGCAGAGCAGAGCGGAGCGGCCTTCTCCCAAACTCAAACACTGCAGAAGTAGGTTACCTGGAGTCTAGAGGCTGGAAGAGCTGGGAGCTGAGCTAGAAGGCCTGTATAAACTCTAGCAAGTGGATGTGTTGTCTACATGCAAGTGGAGATGTTTGAACAGACACTTTTTTATTTGTGATCATGTAATAGCTGACATTTTGTTACAATATAACTCTAACAGCTGTACGTAAAATAAATTAAATGATAAGGTGAGATTGGAGGGAAGAAGATGAACGTACTGTTTCCCTTAAAAGGCACCTTTGCCATGATGAGGAATAGGACCTACTCTTGGTAGGATCTTGAAGATGTACACATTGAGACAATATGATTGGCATAACAGTGATGTGTGTATGGGTGGCATCCAGAGTCCTGCCTATCATTGCTGTTGTCTGTCTGTTTTCCTATCAATCACATTCTAGCTATCCACTGTCCAGCCAAGCCTATCTAGGGCTCTCAGTTAAGATATGGGGCTGTGGGCTCTGTTCCACATTGTTATTGTCACCTGTCAAGTGTTAGTTTAACAATGCTAACTATCAGTCAATGCTGCTAACTAATAGGATTATAGAAGTAGGATCAATCTAGACATACTACAGTAAAGTGAGAGAACAAGATGTGAGTTAACTGTCAGTGAGACAAATGGGGCCTCTTAAACCGCTATATTTTATTAGAAAGAAAAAGTCAAATGCATAGGTTACAAAAGCTATTGTTACGATGATCATTTGTTTTACACAGAACGATCATTTATCTTGACTCACAGCCCATTTGTTTTCGAAGTGAGTGGAATAATCAGACCACTAACAAGATAAAATAGACCCTTCAACCCCTCTCCAGAGAATGTTATATACACACATGTGCTCGCACACAAAACACACACACACACACACACACACACACACACACACACGTCCAAATGCACACGTAGTCTATACACAGAGGCTGAGAAGAAAAGGACTATTCTGTTCGAGGCGATAGCTAAGCTGTTAGAAAAGTCAAACAACCTGTCACAGATGAGATAAAAGGAGCAGCTGATTCACTGCCCTGCTTTGGAGAATCCCACTAATGATCTTTGTGATATTATGAAGCACACCGTAGCAAACACCTTTATCTGTGGAGTGTAGAGCTAATATCTTGAAATAAACACTCCCCTACGTAATTACATTTGGCAAGTGAAGCTAAAACTTTTAATTTGGTTCTATACTCCAGCATTTTGGATTTGAGATAAAATGTTTCATATGAGGCGACAGTACAGAATGTCACCTTTTATTTGAGGGTATTTTCATACATATCTGTTTTACCGTTTAGAAATGACTTTATGTATCTAGTCCCCCCATATCAATATACCCTCAAATAACAGTGACATCTTGTACTGTCGCCTCATATGAAACATTTGATCTCAAATCTGAAATGCTGGAGTATAGAGCCATATTTACCAATATAACAATGACGCTGTGAGTCGAGAAGCAGGTGCAGGTGAAAAGTTTAATAAAACAACAAACATGAAATGAGACAGAGTAACAGTGCCGATATAGCATGAACAATACTGACTGAGGAATTAATGTAAGGGAGGGACAGATAAAGGGGAGGTAATGAGGAAGGTAATGGAGTCCAGGTGTGAATCATAATGATCTGCAGGTGCGCGTAATGATGGATGCCAGGTGTGGGTAATGATAAATCCCAGGACCGGTGGTT
The DNA here is from genome assembly GCF_020615455.1 of Coregonus clupeaformis. Lineage (NCBI taxonomy): Eukaryota > Metazoa > Chordata > Actinopteri > Salmoniformes > Salmonidae > Coregonus > Coregonus clupeaformis. The sequence goes on along the minus strand of NC_059218.1, from coordinate 24,937,688 downwards.
AGTATTCTGGCGACGTCGCACACCGGAGGGGAGGAGCAGGAGTAGACGTGACAGTATCCCCCCCTGATGCGCGGCTGCTGCCGCAGGACGATGCTGACCAGAGGGACGACCCCGAGGACGAGGAGCGGGTCGGTCCGGGCGGCAAAGGTGGAAATCACGGATGATGTTGGGGATCCAGAATGTCCCCCACCAGAACCCAACACCGCTCCTCTGGGCCATACCCCTCCCAGTCCGCCGGGAGTCCAGTAGGGATCTGACAGCATACACCAGACCCCTCGATGTCCAGCAGGGGTGGGGGACAGCGTCAGCTAGGGAACCAGGAACCACCGGCCTAAGAAGGGAGACATGAAAAGAGGGTGAGATACTATAGTGACTGGCAGCTGTAACATTATACATCACCTCGTTGACCCTCCTGAGAACCTTGAACGGCCCCACAAACCGGGGACTCAGTTTCTTGCAGGGCAGGTGGAGTGGTAGGTTCCTGGTAGAAAGCCAGACGCGATCCCTAGGGTGGAACACAGGGGTCTCACTGTGGTGGCGGTCTGCCTATTCCTTTTGACGATGGACGGCGCGCTGGAGTATCACGTGAGCTTTGCTCCACACTTCTTCTGCGCGCCGGAACCACTCAACCGCAGGAGCGTTGGTCTGGCCCGGGGTCCACCCAGAACACACTGAAAGGGGGTCAACCCAGTGGAGGAGTGGCGTAGCGAGTTCTGGGCGTACTCTGCCTATGGAAGGAATCATGCCCACTCACCCTGCCGGTCCTGACAGTGACTCCTCAGGAACCTCACCAGCTCCTAGTTCATCCTCTCCACCTGCCCGTTGGACTGAGGCCGGTACCCGGAAGTGAGGCTGACCGTGACCATGAAGGCCCTCCATACTCGTGATGTGAATTGGGGGCCATGGTCGGAGACGATGTCCTCCGGAAGGCCATAATGCCGGAAGACCTGCTGGAAGAGTGCCTCAGCGACCTGGAGAGCAGTGGGGAGACCAGGAAGAGGGATTAAATGACAGGACTTAGAAAATCGAATGGCGAATCCATCAGAGGAGGGGAGATCGGTTACAAAGTCAATGGATAGATGTGACCAGGGGGGACTTTGTTTGAGCACATGTGGAACAGGAGTTGACATAGCGAGTGACATCCTGCGCTAAGGTGGGCCACCAGTATTTCCCAGAGATGGATTGGGTAGTGCGAGAAATACCTGGATGTCCAGCGACGACAGCTGTGTGCGCCCAGGTCAGCAGCTGGTCCCTTATTCCTGTGGGAACGTAAATGCACTTGGGAGGACAATTAGTGGGTGCGGGCTCCCTCTCCAGAGCCTTTACGTCCCAGACCACAGGACCTACGACTCGGGAGGATGGAATAATGGGCACATTCTGGACAGGACCCTCCCCAGAATCGTAGAGATGGGACAGACCATCGGCCTTGGTGTTCTTAGAACCTGGGAGATAGATCAGCGTGAAGTCAAACCTTGTGAATAAAAGGGCCCACCTTGCTTGGCGCCTCCTCGCTGCCCTTATGTACTCCAGGTTCCGATGGTGGGTGAGAATGACGAATGGTTCCTTGGCGCCCTCCAGCCAGTGTCTCCACTCCTCTAATGCCAACTTCACCGCCAGGAGCTCTCGATCACCGATGTCGTAATTCCTCTCTGCAGGGGACAGTTTCTTAGAGTAAAATGCTCACGGGTACAACTTCTGTGGGTTACCTTGTCGTTGAGACAGAACTGCCCCCACACCTACCTCTGAAGCTTCTACCTCCACCACAAAGGATGTCGTGGGATCTGGGTGTTTGAACACTGCGGCGGAGGTGAAACGTCCTTTGAGTAGACAAAAGGACTCATCGGCTGCTGGGCTCCACACCAACCTACGGGGCCCTCCTTTAAGGAGAGAGGTGAGAGGAGCGGCGACAGAGCTGAAGTTCCTGATGAAGCGGCGGTAGAAGTTGGCAAACCCCAAAAAACATTGTAACCCCTTTATGGTGGTTGGAACTGGCCATGACCTGACTGCATCTACCTTCTTGTCATCCATCCTCACACCCTGCGGGCTGATTTGGTAGCCTAAGAAGGAGACCGTCCTGTGGTGAAATTGGCACTTCTCAGCCTTGACGAACTGGTGGTTGGCGAGGAGGTGTTCCAGGACTGCTCAAACGTGAATGATGTGATCCTCCAGGGTAGCCGAGTAGATCAGGATGTCATCGATATACATGACCACCTGGCGGCCGAGCATGTCCCTGAACACCTCGTTAACGAATGCCTGGAACACTGACGGAGCATTGGCTATGCCATATGGCATCACCAAGTACTCGCCGTGACCAGACATTGTGCTAAATGCAGTCTTCCACTCATCCCCCCTCCCGGATACAGATGAGATTGTATGCACTCCGCAGGTCCAGTTTGGTAAAGAACCGGGCACCACGGCGCTGCTCGATGGCTGATGGCGTCAATGGGAGAGGGTACCGATACTTTGTGGTGATTTCGTTGAGTCCTCTGTAGTCAATACAGGGACGTAACCCTCCATCCTTCTTGGCCACGAAGAAGAAACCAGCCGACACAGAGGAAGTGGACTTATTTCCCTCATTAAAATGCAAATCAATTTATAACATTTTTGACATTAGTTTTTCTGGATTTTGTTGTTGTTATTCTGTCTCTCACTGTTCAAATAAACCTACCATTAAAATTATAGACTGATCATGTCTTTGTCAGTGGGCAAACGTACATAATCAGCAGGGGATCAAATACTTTTTTCCTCACTGTAAGTGAATTTGTCCAAATACATATGACACCTTCAAATGGCGGGACTAGCTAGATACATAAAGTGTTTTCATTTCTAAACGGTGAAACAGATATGAATGAAAACACCCTCAAATAAAAGGTGACATTTTGTACTGTCGCTTCATATACAACATTTGATCCAAAATCCAAAAGGCTGGAGTATACAGCCAAATTAAAAGTTTTCGGTTCAAATCAAATGAAATTGTATTGGTCACATGCTTCATAAACAACATGTGTAGACTAACAGTGAAATGCTTACTTACGGGCCCTTCCCAACAATGCAGAGAGAAGAATAGAAAAATAATAAGACAATAAATAAATACACAATGAGTAACGATAACTTGGCTATATATACGGGGTACCAGTACCAAGTCAATGTGCAGGGAAACGAGGTAATTGAGGTAGATATGTACATATAGGTAGGGGTAAAGTGACTAGGCAACAGGATAGATAATAAACAGAAGCAGCGTATGTGACGAGTCAAAATAGTTAGTACAAAAGGGGGTCAATGCAGATAGTCTGGGTAGCTATTTGGTAAACTAGTCTTATGGCTTGGGGGTAGAAGCTGTTCAGGGTCCTGTTGGTTCCAGACTTGGTGCATCAGTACCACTTGCCATGCTGTAGCAGAGAGAACACTAAGACTTGGGTGGCTGGAGTCTTAGACCATTTTTAGGGTCTTCCTCTGACACCTCCTGGTATAGACCTGGATGGCAGGGAGCTCGGCCTCAGTGCCGCATGCACTGCCCTCTATAGCACCGTGCAGTCAGATGCCAAGCAGTTGCCATACCAAGCGGTGATGCAGCCTGTCAAGATGCTCTCAATGGTGCAGCTGTAGAACTTTTTAAGGATCTGAGGGCCCATGCCAAATCTTTTCAGCCTCCTGAGGGGGAAAAGGCGTTGTCGTGCCTTGTTCATGACTGTGTTGGTGTGTGTGGACCATGTTAACTCCTTAGTGATGTGGACACTGAGGAACTTGAAGCTCTCGACCCGTCGATGTGGATTGGGGCGTGCTAGGCCCTCTGTTTCCTGTAGTGCACAATCAGCTCTTTTGTCTTGCTGACTTTGAGGGAGAGGTTGTTGTCCTGGCACCACACTGCCAGGTCACTGACCTCCTCCCTATAGGCTGTCTCATCGTAATCTGTGATCAAGCCTACCACCGTCGTGTCATCAGCAAACTTAATGATGGTGCTGGAGTCGTACGTGGCCACACAGTCGTGGGTGAACAAGGAATACAGGAGGGGACTAAGCACTCACCCCTGACGGGCCCCCGTGTTGAGGGTCAGCGTGGCAGATGTGTTGTTGCCTACCATCACCACCTGGGGACGGCCTGTCAGGAAGTCCAGGACCCAGTTGCAGAGGGAGGTGTTCAGTCCCAGGGACCTGATCTTAGTGATGAACTTGGAGGCCACTATGGTGTTGAATGCTGAGCTGTTGTCAATTAACAGCATTCTCACATAGGTGTTCCTATTGTCCAGGTGGGAGAAGGCAGTGTGGAGTGCAATAGAGATTGTGTCATCTGTGGATCTGTTGGGGTGGTATGCAAATTGGAATGGGTCCAGGGTGTCTGGGATGATGGTGTTGAGCCATGACCAGCCTTTCAAAGCATTTCATGGCTATGGATGTGAGTCATTTAGATAGTTTACCTTGGCGTTCTTGGGCACAGGGACAATGGTGGTCTGCTTGAAACATGTAGGTATTACATACTGGGTCAGGGAGAGGTGGAAAATGTTTGCGTCCTGGTAATCTGTCTGGCCCTGCAGCCTTATAAATGTCAATCTGTTTGAAGGTCTTCCTCACATCGGCTACGAAAAGTGAGATCACACAGTCGTCTGGAATAGCTGATGCTCTCATGCTGGTTCAGTGTTGCTTGCCTCGAAGCTTGTTAGGTAGGCTTGCATCACTGGACAGCTCACGACTGGGTTTCCTTTTGTAGTTTGTGATAGTTTGCAAGCCCTGCCACATCCGATGAGCATCAGAGCCAGCGTAGTAGGATTCGATCTTAGTCCTGTATTGACGCTTTGCCTGTTTGATGGCTCGCTGAGATTGTAGCAGGATTTCTTATAAGCGTCCGGATTAGTGTTCCGCTCCTTGAAACGGCAACTCTAGCCTTTAGCTCAGTGCGGATGTTGCCTGGCTTCTGGTTGGGATATGTACGTACGGTCACTGTGGGGATGTCGTCGTTGATGCTCTTATTAATGATGCAGGTGACTGATGTGGTATACTCCTCAATGTTATCAGATGAATCCCGGAACATATTCCAGTCTGTGCTAGCGAAACAGTCCTGCAGCTTAGAATCCACTTCATCGGACCACTTCCATATTGAGCATGTCACTGCTACTTCTTGTTTGAGTTTTTGCTTGTACACAGGAATCAGGAGGATAGAGTTATGGTCAGATTTGCCAAAGCGAGGGCGAGGTAGAGCCTTGTATGCATTTCTGTGTGTGGAGTAAAGCTGATCAAGAGTTTTGTCGCCTCTAGTTGCAAAGGTGACATTCTGGTAAAAATGAATTATGGCCCTATACAGCTTGTTGAGGCGGATTATTTGCTCGTCGACGTAGTCCCGTCAGGATGCCGGCTCGTTTGCCTCTCTTGCGCTGTTGCTTCCTCTTTCGAGTCCTGGGGATTAGGGCCTATTCCCAAGTAAGCAGAAAGTCCAGAGCTACCAACTCATTAAAGTAGAAATTCTCATCCAAATCGAGGTTAGTGATCGCTGTCTAGAAGCTGTTTTCGGTCATAGGAAAAGATGGAGGAGGCATTATGTACAAAAAAAGTTCAAATCTGTGTAAAACCCCCCACAATATAGCAGAATTGGTCAGGAGCCCATAAAACGCCTGCTATCCACTGCAGTGCCATCCAAATAAATATGTAGGGGAGTGTATAGTGAGATATTTCTAAGTCTGTTGTACCTCTCTTTTTTCTGGCTATTTCTCTCCATCCCTTACCTCTCTTGCCCTGTCTCTCCTACCTCCCATAGCTCACCTTGGAACCACATAGTTCCAGTGTTCTTCCTATCTAAGTGCCACCAAGCACTAACCCAAACCCTGAAGACCCAGAACACAGGGAGGGAAAAACAGACATGAGCATGTATGGATCTGGGAGAACAGACCTACCGGTGAGATATTGAGTGTTTGTCTCCTAGAGGGCGGGCCTCCATTGAGTTGAGCCTCTACAGAGAGCCTGTCTCACTGTGCAGGGACGCGACCGAGGTCCATCTCAGGCTGTAGTTTTATCGATGGCATCAAGTCACACGTTGGCCTCTGTGGAGGTGGAGGAGGCTCTGGCTGACCCTGGTTGTGTGGTGGGGCAGAGGGAAAGAGGGAGAAGGAAAGAGAAGGTGAGGCAGAGGTAGCCAGAGCAAGGCGTTGTTCCCCCTCAGAGGTCTGCATGGAGGCCCCTGCATTTACGGAGATCAATACCCCTCAACTAACAGCTCAGGGCCTCCCAGGAGACCGGCCCGTATTGACTGAGCACTGGTGTTAATAGAATGAGCATGACCTGATATAGTCCACTCTGTAGGTTCTTTGGTTTAATACCTCCAACCCAATCTTTTTTTTTTATTCTAAATAAAACAGCAACTAGTAAAATGGGTTAAGAATAGAGATTTTTGTACCACATTTTATTCAGTGTTCAATATTAATAATTTCATTTTCACACTTAAACACATTTCTTGAAAATAAATACTTGAAAATATTTAAGTCTTGAAAATAATTAATTTTATGGATCACATTTGATTTAAAAATAATCGTGGGTTATTTTTCATGAGTCCTAAAATGTTGGGATTTTGAAACAACATTTTTTTTACATTGTAAACAAAACTTAATCAAAAGGTATTGCAAGCCAAAAAGAAATGACATCAATGATAAAAATCCAATTGAATATATTTGTGTCATTTACAAAATATCTGCAGCACTTTGTTCACAACTTCTCCTCACCTACGGTTGCATTTCTCAGGGCTTCCTTTCTAATCACCTCTCTGCTTACAATAACCCCCCCCCCTTCTGGGGTTTAGGAGGGGGGTGATATAAATAGGTTACTATTGGTCAATACATTTGGAGTAAGACTTCAACGACTGTGATTCGAAATCTTTTCAGTTTCCTTTTTTAGCAATGACATCATTTCTTTTAGTTTTTGCTTACAATATTTACAGTATTTGTTTCCTCTCAGTATTTTCTGGACTAGGATATATGTATTTCTTCGTTTAAATATAAAAACTTACTCATGAAAAATAAATCACAAAAAAATAGAAAATACAAATGTGATGCTGTACATTTACTCATTGAACTGGGGCATTGTCTGTGTGGCATTAGAGGGTCGGGTGAGATTGTGCCCTCCCCTAGGCACCTCCACTCTGCATGTACACTATTGATCCCCAGGTGGGGGTTACTGGGCTCCCTGTAGAGCTCCCCTATCCTCAGTTGGACTTTTCCAATAGCCTGGTGGCCCTGTTTGACCTTTGCAGGAGGGCACCGTCCACACCTGTCACAATTCTGCCCCATCGACAGCTTTACGTGACCAGATCCAGTGTGTCCTGCTGGCATCAGATTAGATGTGATCAGTGCCCTGATCATTCTACCTATGTGCATGTGTATTGACAGGTTTTTCGATACATGCCCCTTGAATTAATTATGTCACTTCAAATGACATGAAATCAGTGCCCCTTAATCAAAATACAATGAAAGTTCATATGTTGTACCTTTGTCAATAGAGGTTAATGGACTGCTGTTGTCATAAATGAACACTGAATCCTACGAGAAAAAAGGATGAGCACATTTGAATGGAAATGATAAGGCTGATTCCCACAGCAGACAGTTATTTGACCCCAGTTGACCCTGTTTGTTTACTTGGTCTGAGACTAAACAGTCACTTCCAGACAAAACAGACCCAGTATCAAAAGGCTTGAAGAAAATAGATGACAATGTAAAAATATTTATAGTGACAAGACCACTTGAAGTAGTGAACATAGATTTTACCTCAGTCTTTACCAGGAAAATTGAAAAACCTGGGAAAAAAGTAGGAAAAGTGACACTGACAGTAAGTAATGAGTAAGTCATTTTCAACAAAACAAAGCAGCATCCTCACAAACTCAATGGGGGCAGTGTAATGTGTTCAGTATGGGCTGAATATGCAGGTGGAGAGATATAATCTATTGTACTGTATGTGGCCCTTACCTCAGGACTTCACCTCAAATCCCATAGATTTACATAATGTACTGTTCTGTGCTCAATGTTGGCCCTTATGTAAAGACTCTTATTTGAATGTTAGCCGTTAATCCCCCCACCCCCTGCCCCACAGGAGGCCTCTTGCCAGGCCATCATTGTAAATAAGAATTTGTTTTTAATTGATCTGTCTGGTAAAATAAAGGTAAAATAAAATAAAATAATCAAAAACGTCTGGACTCTAGGCCTACTTTTAAATTTCCAACAGACTTACACTGCTGTGTGTTGTCCCTTACCTCAGGACTCTCTACCTTTATTTCCCAACAGACTGACAATGGGCTGTTCTGTGGTGTGCTGTGTGGGGCCCCTTACCTCAGGATTCTACCTTTAATTTCCACCTCTGACAGAGAGAGTGGAGGGAGCCAGGGTGCCTTATCAGCTCTAATGATGAGACAGCTGGAAGCCATTTTCCAGCCTGGCCCAGATTAGACTTTGAAACCCCCGTGGCCTATCCTACCCACTCTCCCCATGACAAGGATGGATGAGACCTCTCCGACATTAGCCATACATTAAAATCTGATATGATTTCCTTTCTGCGCAAATGCCATTATTTCACTCATTCTTGGTTATCTCTTTGTTGTAGACAGAGCTTTCACCGTCGGAGCCAAGCGCTGCCAGTTTTTAAAAAATGGTCTGTCATGGCAAGTCTTTGAAAATCCTTTTTGTATGATAAATGCATCATGGTAAAATTAAAGAAAGATCTATTGTGATATTAGTGGAAAAATAAATCATTAGTAAGATGCCACTGAGTAAATGATAAATAGATATGTCCCTTTCTCTTTTTTCATCCAAACATTTTACAGTTCAAATGAGATTTTATATAATATTACAGTTTGGCATTCCACTGATGTAGCTGATTACGATAATAAATAGCTAAGTTGCGTGAATAGCAATGTAAAGAAAAAACTCTCAAGGGACCACAAGCTTCACAGACTTGTTTCAAGTAGCTGACGCTGTCCCAACTCTGAACAGGTCTTCTCTCAAAAACGTCTGTCAAGTCTTAATGGTTTGAGCTACAAACGAATATGACCCCACCATCGAAAACTGAAACTCTCACAAACACTAATGAGTTCTCTGTTTTGCTCTATGATGCCCACAAGCTTCACAAGACTTGTCTCAATGTAACCCGGTACCGACCGCTAAAAGAATGAATGAAAATTAATAGGATTCTTTGGGACGAGGGTTCAATGTTTCATTAAATAATTTTTTCATATATTTTTTTATACCTACAGGGGTCCTAAAATTCAAAATCAAATAGCTAAATGATCCATGGTACAGTATGACCATCTTAAAACAATTCCCAAGGCATAGACTCTTAGGTAGCCCTTTATACTAGTACCTATAGGGGTTGAAAATTGCAGATTTGGGCACTCATAAATGCCTAAATTGGAACGCATTTAAAGTGGCTGTACAGTAACATGCTATACATGATGTCAGAGCTAGGTCTCTGCGCTTCAAAACTCTATGGGTTTTGACTGACAGCTGTTCTGAACCTGAGCAGCTCGCACAACAAGAAGTTGCCCCCTCCCTCCCGCTAATTGGGCAACTTTAGCAAATGTTTTGTTGTCTGAGTGAGGGAAATGCTGTAAATTATATGTATTTTGAAAGATGAGACGTTGAGGATTATAATAAATACAGCTTTGATGTCTGTCATACAAGCAAGCCAAACACCCGTGTGTCCAAATGTGCACTTCACATTTCCATATAATAAAACTCATGTCATATACAGCGTCAATGTTTATGATCACTATGTTTAATGTACAATTAGTTACAAGATGACATGTCATCATACCTTGAGTTGTTCTGAACGGAATGAGCCTATGTTTGTCTATTGTGAAGAAAATTCACTGCGGCACACACACCTGTATGCACTCATGACTCCTTTCTATGCGCACCAAAATCATGATCTGTTTCCCTGAATTGCATTGTGAAAGCCTAACACTGTAATATCATATTTTATAACGTAGCTAGTCATGTTGGCAATAGAACAGACTTTCAAATGATGCCCACCTGACCCAGATTGTGATTTATAATGGACCGTGCTTGGATTGCATAAACAACAACAGTAATTGTGTGATGGCAGGGATGTAGGGCTGTGTTCCAAACAAAAGAACTACAAGTATGCTTGCTCTAGTTCCTCAATGGCACAGCTAGGAGAGCTCATAGTTGAAGACTCTTCTTTGAGTCATTAAAGTGCATTGAAATTAGTTAGGAACTGTGCACACTTTGGAGAGGTGTGTGGCCACTTGGAGACACCAGTTAGTCATCTCACTCAAACCCATTTCATTTATTTTTCTTATGATGCACCTCCCCCACATTTCCCAGGAATATTCTTATTATGTTACAGAATGTATCCAGAGTATTTTCAGATTTCGTTATCAACAAATTCGGCGAAAAGTACAGTAAATGTACAATGCACATAAAATCAACAGTGTAATGTTTGGATTCAGTCTTGTGTCAGGTGAACTGTTGTGTCCTTAACTTTACTCTAATCATTTTCCCATAATCACCAAACTGTTCCTTTTCAATTTCTAGTATTGTTATGCATATGCTTTTCATATTTCATCCAGGCTCTGTCGTAGCCGGCCGTGACCGGGAGACCCATGGAGCGGCGCACAATTGGCCCAGCATCGTCCAGGGTAGGGGAGGGAATGGCCGGCAGGGATGTAGCTCAGTTGGTAGAGCATGGCGTTTGCAATGCCACGGTTGTGGGTTTGATTCCCACGGGGGGACAGTATAAAAAAATAAAAGAATGTATGCACTCACTAACTGTAAGTCACTCTGGATAAGAGCGTTTGCTAAATGACTAAAATGTAAATGTATCTTTCTTCTACAATAAACATTTAAATGTACCCCTATTCATATAGGCCAATTCCCACGAGTTTAAAGGGTTAAATACATTCAAGTTCAGATTCCCATAGTATGGTATTTCTATTAATATTAATTTGAGTGATACCAACACATTTTCCCACATACAGTTGAAGTCGGAAGTTTACATACACTTAGGTTGGAGTCATTAAAACTCGTTTTTCAACCACTCCACACATTTCTTGCTAACAAACTATAGTTTTGGCAAGTCGGTTAGGACATCTACTTTGTGCATGACACAAGTACTTTTTCCAACAATTGTTTACAGACAGATTATTTCACTTATAATTCACTGTATCACAATTCCAGTGGGTCAGAAGTTTACATACACTAAGTTGACTGTGCCTTTAAACAGCTTGGAAAATTCCAGAAAATGATGTTATGGCTTTAGAAGCGTCTGATAGGCTAATTGACATAATTTGAGTCAATTGGAGGTGTACCTGTGGATGTATTTCAAGGCCTACCTTCAAATTCAGTGCCTATTTGCTAGACATCATGGGAAAATCAAAAGAAATCAGCCAAGACCTCAGAAAAGAAATTGTAGACCTCCACAAGTCTGGTTCATCCTTGGGAGCAATTTCCAAATGCCTGAAGGTACCACGTTCATCTGTACAAACAATAGTATGCAAGTATAAACACCATGGGACCACGCAGCCGTCATACTGCGCAGGAAGGAGACGCGTTCTGTCTCCTAGAAATGAACGTACTTTGGTGCGAAAAGTGCAAATCAATCCCAGAACAACAGCAAAGGACCTTGTGAAGATGCTGGAGGAAACAGGTACAAAAGTATCTATATCCACAGCAAAACGAGTTCTATATCAACATAACCTGAAAGGCCGCTCAGCAAGGAAGAAGCCACTCCTCCAAAACTGCCGTAAAAAAGCCAGACTACGGTTTGCAACTGCACATGGGGACAAAGATCATAATTTTTGGAGAAATGTCCTCTGGTCTGATGAAACAAAAATAGAACTGTTTGGCCATAATGACCATCGTTATGTTTGGAGGAAAACGGGCGTGGCTTGCAAGCCGAAGAACACCATCCCAACCGTGAAGCACGGGGGTGGCAGCATCATGCTGTGGGGGTGCTTTGCTGCAGGAGGGACTGGTGCACTTCACAAAATAGATGGTATCATGAGGAAGGAAAATTATGTGGATATATTGAAGCAGCATCTCAAGACATCAGTCAGGAAGTTAAAGCTTGGTTGCAAATGGGTCTTCCAAATGAACAATGACCCCAAGCATACTTCCAAAGTTGTGGCAAAATGGCTTAAGGACAACAAAGTCAAGGTATTGGAGTGGCCATCACAAAGCCCTGACCTCAATCCTATAAAACATTGGTGGGCAGAACTGAAAAAGCGTGTGCGGGCAAGGAGGCCTACAAACCTGACTCAGGTACACCAGCTCTGTCAGGAGGAATGGGCCAAAATTCACCCAACTTTTGACCCAAGTTAAACAATTTAAAGGCAATGCTACCAAATACTAATTGAGTGTATGTAAACTTCTGACCCACTGGGAATGTGATGAAAGAAATAAAAGCTGAAATAAATAATTCTCTCTACTAGAGTGGTAATCCTAACTGACCTAAAACAGGGAATTTTTTACTAGGATTAAATGTCAGGAATTGTGAAAAACTGAGTTTAAATGTATTTGGCTAAGTTGTATGTAAACTTCCGACTTCAACTGTAGATATATAAGTAGAATATAATTCAGATTGCCACTTCACCTTCCCCCCTTGCTACCCACTCCCCCAACTGTATTGCCCTACATTCTGTATTCTGTCAGTACTATATTACAATGTGTTAGTGTTCAGATTCTGCCATGTACTGGAGGAAACACCCTGGCAGGAGTTGAATTGAAAGCTCTACGCTACTGCATGGGCAGGCTTAGCAGCTTTATCCCGCTTTCTTAGCGCTGTGACACTCTCTGGTTCTCACCCTACCAACACCCCACCTCCCTCCCCTGTCTTCCCCAGAGAAGGACTCTGGCCAGGGCTGGTGCTGAAAGACTGAATGGTGGGAGATGGAGGGCCTCCCATCTCAGCACTGGCTGGCCACAGAGCCAGAGCCCAAGGCCCTGTGCAGATGCTGAAGCCCCATCAGGGTGATGCATGTCTGTTGATACGCCCGACGTCTTTACATGAACTAGAAAATGTGTTATCTGATATAGGGCTCTCTCCAGATCCCACTCCCACCCAACATGTGCCCTGGGATCCTGCCAAGGAGAGCTCTCGCCTCTCTCTTACCTGCCTGCGCAGAGCAGAGCAGAATAGAATAGAACAGAACGAGGCCTCGCCTTCGTGAAGTTCATATTCAAGCCTCCAGATTGGTGTGCAGATATAGGCACAGCCCCTGGGTGTGAGAGTGCTTCTCTCTCTTCACATGCAAGGAGAGCCCTTTGATACTGTGGTCAGACAAGGAATAGCTCCCAGTTTCTAATGATTCCTCTGAAGACTGCTACAGTTTGTTTCAGGCTGCCTTTTCAAAGCAGATGTGTGACTCTAGAACAAGATGGATTTGTTTCTCCCAATACTCTCATTTTTTAACTGCTCCATCCATTTTTGGTGAGCAGCATTTCAGTACATCTTAATAAAGTAATAATCTCCCTCGTTTTTTTTCCTAATAGGAATGCTGTTGTTCTTGTGTTTCTCTGCTTTGTCATGCAGGGCACCCCAACTGTGATTTTGGTTTCACATTTACGTGATGTCGCAGACACTCTTATCCAGAGCAACATAAAGGACTAATTAGGGTTAAGTGCCTTGCTCAAGGGCACATCAACAGATGTTTTGCCTAGTTGGCTCAGGGGTTCGAACCAGTGACTTCTCAGTTACTGGCCCAATGCTCTTCACAACTAGGCTACCTGCCGCCTTGGCTGAGGCAGTGACTCATCATTACTCTACGTCGACTTTTAACCCTCTCTCTGCTGGATCTACAGTGTTGTGGGTTTCTCTACTGTACTGCATTTCCGTGTGACTATAATTGAACAACCAATACCAGTATAACTACCTGAGCGTATTGAGGAGAAGCTAAGCCACAACCTGAACAATCAGTGGAGATTCGTGTGCATTGTTTTCTCTTTCCTTTTCTTTATCCTTTCGCTCCCTTATCTCCAAACCTATATGCTCATCAATCAATCAATCAATCAATCAATCAATCAATCAATCAATCAAATGTATTTATAAAGCCTTTTTACATTAGCAGATGTCACAAAGTGCTATACAGAAACCCAGCCTAAGACCCCAAACAGCAAGCAATGCAGATGTAGAAGCACGGCACACGCTCATCATCTAAGTAAACCAGCTACGTTCCAGTGTTAGGATACATGGATCATTCAGTCTTTCGGTTCATTAGACATTCATTCCTTCTCCCTCCAACATATCTCTCTGCTTTCAACCACTGACCATGATAACTGAACCAGTGGCCAAAGGTTCTGGCTCCCCCTTTGAAGCTGACCTCCTTTTTTAAATGTTTAAAAAACCTCTTGCATCTTCATCTCTGGCCGGGCTCGCCCACTCGTGCATGTTTGGGTGAATGAGAGGATGATGCGTGGGCCGTGGGGTGGCGGGTGGGCATCCCGATACATCATGTGGATGCAGCAGAGTGGAGACCAGGGGCTGCGGGGTTAATGACTGTGTTGCTGTGGGATGCGCTGCGGCTCTCAGGGAGGATAAGGCTGGCTGTGTAGGGGCAGGTAGTGAGCAGGGGTCACATCACTCACATCAAAGGAGGCCTCGGTCAGGGTCAGGGTGGTTGGCCATCGGGCTGCCCTCCGGCAGACAGAGAGGGAGGAGAAAGAAAGAGGGGAGAGGGATATGGCAAAAAGACTGAGGGAAGGGGGGGTGGGGGGGCAGAGAAAGAGAGAGTGAGGGTGGAGAGAGACTGAGAGGGGGTCAGGGAGAGGGGAGGGATAGAGTGCAAAGTCTATACTTTCCACTTTGTTTGAACGTATTAATTAATCTCCCATAGTGGCAGAAGATATTTGCTCTGAGCTCCTGTGGACTGTCAAGGGAAAATACTGTGTGTTTATCAGTGTCCTGTGTTTACATGTTCACATTCACAGGGGTTGCACCAATCAATGGCATTACAGGAAGGAGAAAAATGAATTCCAGGCTAAGATAACGGGTCTAGACTGTTTTTGTCACTGAAATTTCAGTTCTCACACTGTCTGCCTGCATGTGCGTGAGTTGAAGAGATCACATATCATCTTGTGATATCCTGTGGTACTGAGTGACACATCTGTGTGCTGGAATGTGAAATGAACTGTTATATTTCCACTAACCCTCCAAGAAAACCATTTCACATTGATTGATGGAGCTTTACCACTCCCTGCGCTGCATCTCATTCCTAATGCGTTGCAACATCAAACTTCTCCACATGCCCATCCACATTCTTACACAAACCTTTAGTTCGTAGCGTAGTGAATTGATATACAGTGGGGTCCGGAATTATTGGATCCCTTGATAAAGATGAGCAAAAAAGACTGTTTAAAATAAATAATACAAATAATGAGCTATATTGTATTGAAAAAATGAAAAAATGAAAAATGACATTATTTTATACTAATACGATTGTAATGCAAATTGAGTTATTGTTTTGCTGAAAGATTCACATGTGGCCAAGTTACAGCCTCCTGGCAGAGGCAATCAGATTTTTGGCAAAAATGTCCTGGTACTTGATAAAGTTCATGATGCCATTGACCTTAACAAGGGTCCCAGGACCAGTGGAAGCAAAATAGCCCCATAACATTAAAGATCCACCACCATATTTTACAGTAGTGATGAGGTATTTTCTGCATATGCATTGTTCTTTCGAAGGCCAAAGCCTCCATTGGTGTGCGTGGCCAAAGAGCTCTATTTTCATGTCATCTGACCATAGCACCACCTGGAGTTTGTTTAACGGCGTTGGCACTTGGATTGGAACCGGTGCTATGGCCATATGACACGACAATAGAGGTCTTTGGCCACTCACAACAGCGGTGGGTTTGGGCTTCGAAAGAACAATGCACATGCCTAATTCCTACTGTAAAATATGGTGGTGGATATCAAGGATCTGGAAAGATTCTGTATGGAGGAATGGTCTAAGATCCCTCCCATTGTGTTCTCCAAAAAAGGCTCAGTGTTGTTATCCTTACAAGGGGAGGGTGCTGGAGTACTGAAAACAGGGGCTCCAATAATTTTGAGCCCTATCGCATTTGTATTATACAATTATATACAGTGCTGTGAAAAAGTATTTGCCCCCTTTCAAATTTTCTCCACTTTTGCATATTTCTGATACTCAATGTTATCAGATCTTTAACCAAAATCTAATATTAGATAAAGGGAACCGGAGTGAACAAATAACACAGCAATCACATACTTTTTTCATTTATTTCATAAACAAAGTTATGCAACACCCAATGCCCCTGTGTGAAAAAGTAATTGCCCACTTACACTCAATAACTGGTTGTGCCACCTTTGACCGCAATGGCTTCAACCAAACGCTTCCTGTAGTTGTTGATCAGTCTCTCACGTCGCTGTGGAAGAATTTTGGCCCACTCTTGCATGCAGAACTGCTTTAACTCAGAGACATTTGTGGGTTTTCAAGCATGAACATCTCAATTGGGATTAGGTCTGGACTTTGACTAGGCCATTTCAAAACTTTACATTTGTTGCTTTTGAGTCATTTTCATGTAGACTTGATTGTGTGTTTTGGATGATTGTCTTGCTTCATGACCCAGCTACGTTTCAGCTTCAGCTCACAGACGGATGGCCTGACATTCTCCTGTAGAATGCTCTGATACAGAGCAGAATTCATGGTTCCTTCTATTAAGGCAAGTCATCCAGGTCCTGAGGCAGCAAAGCATCCCTAAACCATCACGCTATCACCACCATGCTTGACCATTGGTATAAGGTTCTTACTGTGGAATGCAGTGTTTGGTTTTCGCCAGGCATAATGGCACCCATGTTGTCCAAAATGTTATACTTTTGTCCATAGAGACATTCTTTCAAGAGTCTTGATGATCATCCAGGTGCTTCCAGGTGCTTTTTGTCAAACTTGTAGCTACAGGAAGCATTTGGTTGCAGTCATTGTAGCTAAAGGTGGCACAACCAGTTATTGAGTGTAAGGGGGGCAATTACTTTTTCACACAGGGGAATTGGGTGTTGCTTAAATTTGGTAATTAAATAAATAAAATAAGTATGTATGTAAGTACGTTCAAATGTTTGGGGTCACTTAGAAATGTCATTGTTTCTGAAAGAAAAGCTTTTTTTTTGTCCATTAAAATAACATCAAATTGATCAGAAATACAGTGTAGACATTGTTAATGTGGTAAATGGCTATTGTAGCTGGAAACGGCTGATTTTTAATGGAATATCTACATAGGCGTACAGAGGCCCATTATCAGCAACCATCAGTCCTGTGTTCAAATGGCACGTTGTGGTTGCTAATCCAAGTTTATCATTTTAAAAGGCTAATTGATCATTAGAAAACCCTTTTGCAATTATGTTAAAGAAGCAATAAAACTGGCCTTCTTGAGACTAGTTGAGTATCTGGAGCATCAGCAATTGTGGGTTCGATTACAGGCTTAAAATGGCCAGAAACAAAGAACTTTCTTCTGAAACTCGTCGAAAACAAGGAAATGTCTAAGTGACCCCAAACTTTTGAACAGTAGTGTATATATTTTTGTTATTTGTAAACTCAGGTTCCCTTTATATAATTTTAGGTTTTGGTTGAAGATGTGATAACATTCAGTATAAAAAATAAGCAAAGATATCGAAAAAAGCTCAGAATTTGAATGATTTATTTTATGTAGTCTTTTTCCTCATCTTTATCAAGGCATGCAATAATTATGGACCCAACTGTAGCTTCCCATTAGATCATTTTAATAATGGTGTGCTATTTTTGGGAGAACACTTCATCATAAATGGTCCTGATCATGAAGTGAATTCATATGAGATTCTGAGAACCTTCCAAGCCTGATTAGGCTGATCAACAACAAGCTGTTCTGTAAAATAACACAATGTGAGCATCAGGCTGTGGTTTGAAACAGTGCTCAAGGAGTGGTCAACTCTGGGCAATATGTCCTCTAAGGTAACCAAGCAACTGCTCCAAGGGGCTAAACCAGCACAACACACACACACACACAAACACACACACACACACACACACAGAAGATTTATGAGGGGCTTCAGAGGGGTTGGCCAGACAGCAGACCTTTAATCCTCAGGATTATCTATTGAATAAAGAGAAGCTGGGGACAAGTAGGTATAATTAGTTACTGCTGCTGCCTACATTGTGATGACAAGATTTTACATTTGTTGCATTAACAAAAATTATGTGTATGTAAACAAAGGAGCAAACGGTCTATGGTCAGAGCTTTTGTCCATTACCCCACACTTTGGTGTATCACTTTAGTGTCTCTTGTGGTTTTGTATAGCTGTATATATCCGTGTAGAGTTGTAGTCAAACATCTTATCTCTGTACAGAGTCCTATAGATCCCAAATTATGAATCCAATGTTTTATGTTTAGTTACATGTCACAATTAAACACTAAGCATCATCAAAATAAAAGAGGTAAAATCTGAATAGACAGAATCCCCTTTTAAATGTATTGCAAGTATTCTGTATTCTATATATGTGTGTTTATTTACACCAAAGTAATCCATCTCTCTCTTTCTTAGACTTTTGACAACTGTAAATGAATGTCCTGATTTCAAAAGCAGGATGATTAAAAAAAGAAAATACATTTAGCCTAAATAACAAAGAGAACCGGACCGACTAACACATTTCATTGTCGATACAACAGGAGCAAGTTGATTTATAATACAGGAAAAAAATAAATACTATCGACAAGTAACATTCTATCGACTACAAGCATTTTCTAAATAAGTCTTTGTCCATACATAACTGACCTTTAAAATATAACTTGACTTCCATATATTGGCAGAAATTATGTGTATTTGACTGATGTGTTTAGGTCGTGTATAATCTCTGAAGTGACCATGCTTTCATATTATCATTATTTGTCTATAGCAATCTTTGCCTCTGGTTCTTTACATTCTACATGGTTAAAGGCGTCATATACCATACATATCTTTGTTTGCTCTGGTTGAGTTTATGACTGTAGTCGTGGGAGAAGTGCCAATTGTAGGAGCATAAAGGAAAAGATTGAGAAACAACACACATTTACTGGGTACAACACAAACTAATAAAAATGACATTTTCAACAACCCCAAAAAAATATGCAATCACCTTTTCACCGGTTCTAGCTTATATCTCATATAAGGGCAGTGTCTGATTGAGAACCACTGTTTATGTCAGAAGGTTTCTTGTTTCTTAGCT
Organism: Coregonus clupeaformis; assembly: GCF_020615455.1. Lineage (NCBI taxonomy): Eukaryota > Metazoa > Chordata > Actinopteri > Salmoniformes > Salmonidae > Coregonus > Coregonus clupeaformis. Next base: position 24,918,518 of record NC_059218.1, on the reverse strand, counting down.
TTCGTTGCAAGCGAATACCAGGTACATTTTTCACACACCTTCCCCAGACTAACTGCAAACCACATCAAAATATTTCCATGTTAAAGTGTGTGTTGCTACATGCCAGAGTTAGAGAGGATATCAAGACACACTTCCTCTACAGAACACACTGTCATCTTATCGACCTGTCAACTGCATATAAACTCACCATTATACACACTTGTATCCATGGATATGGTGGTCATGTATTCAAAGTAAAGCAGAGCAATGCAATGGCTTTCGTATAAGTATCTAATGTTTTTTGCCCTTTGTAATTTTTATTGACAAATCAGGCCAGCAACTCACCGAGTATGTTTTCAAAATAGTCACAGAAAAATAATCACATCTTCTGAATTTCTGTAGAATGGTTTTAGAAAGTAAGCGGTTCACTACAAAAGCCATAAACAAAATGAGAACTGGGGGATAAAATGTCTACTTTTTTTGCAGAAAATGTAAAAATCTACAGAACAAGATTTCTATTTGCAGCAGAAAAAGAAGAAAACATATAATTCAAGCACCAAGATGTATAATACACTATCAAAACAGGACAGTTTAAAAATGGGGGTCTCTTGATGAAGCTACTATTGTCCCTCATGCAAAATCATTGGCTTTTTTAACTCATATTTAGTTGTCCTAATAAGACTCCTTAAAACTCAATGGCCAATGCTTGTCTCCACCTTGTTTTGCTCATCCTCATGATGTTTGCCCATAGTCGCAGTAACAAGTCAACTGCAAAGACATTCCCACTTCCTCTGAGCACCAACGTCCAATGCTCGAGGCATTCATGCCTCACCTACTAATCTCACAAGACTGCACTGCCATACTGTATATATCTTTAAAAATATAAATATAGATTTATCTAAAGCCCCACCCTATCACGGTCCTTTTTTCTCTAACTTCTTCATCCTTTCCTATGAAGAAAGCCCTTTTAGCTGCTCTCATTCCACTCTGGCATGATGCTGACGCTGTGCACAGCGTGGTACTGATGAGGTGACAGCGTGCGCGGGATCCCGTGCGAGTACAGGTACTCGTTGCCTTGGAGACCTGCGGTGGGCGACTGGATGCCTGCCCCGGGGCTGCACTGGCGGCCCAGAGTCTGATGGGCCATGGGGCCCTGGTACATGGCGTGGTGGGCGTCACCCAGCTGCGGGGAGGCGTGGCCTGCCACTCCACTCAGTCTGGACACCAGGGGCCCCGAGGTGAAGTGGGCAGAGAAGTGCTGGTAGGGCAGCCGCTCCATTGGCTGCATGGTGGTGACGGAGCAGCTGCCGTAGGGCGAGACGCCAGCCCAGGTGTTGCAGCTGATGTCCTCCAGGCTGGGGACGGGCTCGGCCCCCTGGGAGGCGCTGGCGTACATGCAGGCCTGCCTCTGGCTGGACTCGGTCCTGTAGGGCCCCCCGGGCAGGCCCAGGCTCTGTGGGTAGCTGACGGGACGGTAGTAATGGTCGTCCTCACTGGAGGAGCTCTCCAGGTAAGCCTTCTTGTAGGTGTGCTCTCCTGAGTGACAGTCATCCTCCACTACGGACCGACAGGGAACAGTTACAGTTACAGCATGTACGCATACTGTAGACCCCTATCAGCTGAACAAAACAATGTACATATTTTTACTTTGTAACCAGCCATGTTTCGCCTTTTTATGCTTTCTAACAACCCACACCATTAGCATGCATGGCTCATATATCATGATAGCCTGGCCCACCTTTCCTCTTGATGCAGTGGTAGTCCTGGCTGTGCTCGTGGGGGAGAGGGTAGGAGCCAGACTGGGGCAGGAGATCCTGTGAGGTGCTGGTGGCCCCGTTCTCACACTGGGTGTACTGGGAGGCCAGGCCACTGGGGGTGGCAATACCCTGCACCTCCCCACTGAACGGGCTCTGGCTGGTGCCCACTCTCTGGCGCACCGTACTGCGAGGGACCACCGGGTACTCCTTAGTGCTGCAGACATACATACAGAGATAGGGTTAGGAAATGATGATAACATTTACTGTACTGTATGCTTCTTCAACTAATCTTACCACCACTAATACTAGTACTACTATCATTGCCATTAGTATTACTAATAGTAGTGATTATTAATCGTCACCTAATTATCCTAGATCAGTAATCCTAATTATCCTCATTATAGTATTTGTTCATTTATTTGCATTCATAACGCATTTTCACATGCATATGTTATTTGACAGCCTGGTATCAACTTGAGGACTGTGCCTGACCTCAGTCATTAACCATGGCTGACTTATATACACAGTCTCTTTCATCCAATGAGCAGACACTATACCCTTCTCAATGCTAACAAACCACACTGACCATCAATGAGTCAAATCCACTTAGGATCCACAGAGAGTCAATGTTCCGGAGGATCAGTTTCTAGTGGAAAGACAGGGATTTATTCCAGTTGCATTAATCTAGAGGATCCATGAATGGACTATATTTGCTTCTTCTATTTATTTGATTTCTTTGACTGTTACTTTTGAACCAGTGACCTGGTTTTGCAATAAGCTCTCCCTTGGAAATACTAACCAAGACCAGACGTGCTGAGCTTACTGTACTTGGCAAGACAGGACAGTGGCATTTAGGAGTGATCGTCTGGTTTGGCCTTTGGCCAATTAAAATCAATTTACAAATGTCTATAAAAAATAACTATTCCACTTACAGAAGTATTATCTTGTGACATTGACCAACTTAATTAATGTCTAACTTAGATAATCCAATATTAAATATGCAATATCAATTTTTTTAACACCCTGGTAAGGAATAAAACTTTACTGCAGGTGAAATATCTTTGAAGAAAAAGGAAAAACATAGTTTCTTTAGTCTTCTGTCATTAATTTCACCACAAGATTTGCATTGAATGTGTCCTATCGCCTACTGATGGGGAAAATCAGTCAACCAAAAACTATTAGATTCACCTGCAGTGGCTTATTAGAGAGAATGTTCTGTTCTCCCATTCCAAATAAAATTAATGGGAGGCAAAGTTTCACTGCCCCATGGAAAATCAGGCTCCTTTCCCATTTTTCTCTGATTTTGGAATCCTCTGTTTGAAAGGCCATGCAACACCATTGTTGGCGATCTGGGGAAGTTTCAAACCAGATTTTCTCCTTTGAAAATGTGTTATCCACACTGTGTTGACACATGCGTAAAGCACTCATCTGGAATGATGTGGTCGATGCCGCTGCTGAACCAGCCATATTATCAATGCACAGATGACTGAATATCCCGGTAAAGAGGGAGTTGCGTTAAAGGGAGATGTCATTGGTTCAGAAGGCCCTTCCAGATCAGCCATAAAAGCCCTGGGACATAGAGACTGGCCTCTGCTCAAGGACTACACAAATCACAGCTGGGGAGAGAGGGGCAGGGGGCGATGGGGCTCACTGAAAATAACACTCATATCTGGTTTGCATTTCACTGATTGAAGGAGTACAACGGTGCTTGTGATGTGACACTGTGATTAGAATGTCAGTAATCCTTATCTACTGTAATTGCGGTTACATTGTGTAATATATGTTTCCAGTTTACCATCTTACAGTACAGTATAGTGTGCTAAACAACTGCTAATTATGGTAATATTGGATTCTTTCTAATAGGCTGAGATAGAAAAGTTAGGCAAGTTAAGCACTGAACCAAAGCTTGGCCATTGACTATTTGAACGTTTAGTCCATAAAGTTGCTTGATTGGTCGTTGGGCTATTAGCTGCAAAATAGGTTATATGACAAGTGCAATACTGTTAATATAACTGTGTTAGTGCAGGTTTTCAGTGAATTTATGTAAATCACGAAGCTCATCTGCATTTCCTATGGAAACTTCTCAGCAACAAAAGAGTGATCAAATTAAGATCCTACATCTGTACCTTTGCATTCTGGACATCCGATGGAGCTCCATGTCATCACTCCCACGGAAGCCTTTTGCAAATGGGTTGTTCTCTATCTTCAGCTGGGTTATCTGCAAAACAGCAAGCAATTAAACAGTAAATTACAATAATATGTAAAAATAAAACTTAACGTCACAATACGCGTGTTTCCTTTCCTCTATATTCTGTGCGAAGGACTTATTGTGTCCTTTGAGGCCTATAGCAGGATATCTTCACTTAAAACAAGCGTGTTCACTCTCCCATGTGGAACATAATACAGCCTCATGATGCTTTTGAGATGAGAGACTGCCCATAGGTCCACACGCACTGTGGTCAGTCTCGTGACAAACTGAACCTTTCAAATAAACACTCAAAACCTGGGGAGAAACCTCACAAAACCTGTGGTTTGAATTCTGTTATTTAACAGTGTTGGGGAAGCTACTCTTTTTATAGTTTACCAAGTTACCAAATACTTCACAATGGAAGAGGTGAAACTACACTAAAGCTACCCTTAAGAAAAATATAGTTTACTTAACTAAAGTTACTTTGAAAAAGTAGTTCACTACATCCAAACGACTTGGTGAAAAACTATCATATGTAAATCTGAAATTTAATATACTACAAATTGGAGGAACTGATCACTTTGGGGTCATATGTTAACAAAATGTGTAATTTAGCCTATTAAACACAAAAACAATGTTTCAAGTGAGAATTAGGCAGGTCTGATGCCAAAAAAATTAAGCAAATTATTGCCTACTTCACTCATATTTTATTTTTGCAAAAAAGTAGTGTGTAGTTCCAGTAGTTAGCTACATCACTACATGGCAAAAAAGTAATTAACTACTGAAAACGCTACCTAGATCTGAACTTAGTTAAACTACCACTAAGCTACTGGTTAAACAGAACGCAGAGATCGCCCTCTCTCAAAGGCGCGCTGTTTCTGGCAGGTAGGCCCTAACTAGTTGGCGGGTCTGGTGCTTCCCGCCTCACAACAAGATTGGATTTTTGTCCACGCACCGGCTCTCACTTTCTACGAAACCTTGTACAACATCTCTCGTTAATGCACGCACCGTTTTGGCAAAAGTGTCGATTTTCATTTTTTTCTTTTTATGATAATGATTCTCAAAATCTTTTCAAAGCAATCATTTTGAAAATAACTGTTGGTGGTGCAAAATGTTTGCGAAAATAACTTGAAGCACACGCTCAATAAAATAGCATACCCAAACGCCGAAGTGATGCTTAATCGCTTATTTAATTGCAAGCCTAATATGTAGGATAATTCAGGTGAAATATTACATTATAAAGGGGGCAAGAATAGCATAGTAAATGCAAATATTAATGAAACGAAACCTAATTCACTAATGAAACGTTCTATTACTGAGCATCAATCAGGTTGTCACTTGGACGAATTCATACCAGACTATACAAATGTAACACTATTTCCAAACTTACATATTTGATAGTGCATGAATTAACACTGATAGCATGGAAGAACTAGACAAGCCTGGGGTGACAGTTTCCTAACAATTCTGGAAACATTTATAGGCCTAGACACCCGGTTAAATACAAAGCAAGTTGTTACCAACTCGTTAGATATACTTGTAAGGACTATCACGGATGGCAATCATGACAAACATTCATTCATAATACAGTAGGTTACTGCATTTGTTTATATCATGCATTGCATGTGATATTTGGCTATGGGATTTACTATAATGCAACTATAATTCGTTAGAGGTAGCCAATGAACTGGTACAATTCTACGTTCAGATTCAACATGCCTAGGCCCAATGCATTTCTGTAGCCTATAGGCCTATTGAGTTGAGAAATAAGATATGAAAACGCTAGTTGTTTTCAAAATAGTTTATTCAGAAGGAAATTGTTATATTTGTTCAATACAAACCTATGGTATGGTCAAGTTTGACCGTTTTGACTATATATGGCTGCGCCTGCCTATGCGCATTTCCTATGCCCTTTCCCCCAAAATGCATCGCATGATAACTTTCTCTAGTTTAATTGACAGATGTAACATTCTTGGATTAGGTATTCGTGGTAAAAGTTGAGGAAATCAGAATAGATTGTTTGTCTGGAAGTCTGGCTGGCTCTGGTAATAATAATTAGCCCATGTTGCATTCTCAGGTGCCCTCAATAAACTCCCTGAATATAATGAATGGTTTCTCCAGAGTTTCAGTCATTTGGATTTCCGGTTTCTCAGAGTCTTTGGGAATTCGGATTGGCTCAGGACACATTAAGGGTCCTCGCCCCCTCTTGCATATTCCCTCTGTCCCACACTAAAATCTGACTCCGACATAGTTAAAAACGGATGTTAAACAGACGTAGAAATGATTGGACAGCACTCCTAAGATTATGAGTTGTCAGATTTGAGGAAAACGAATTCTTAAATATTATTTCGATGCCTTCTCTAAACGCTCAAAAACGCAGCCAAAATAAAGCGCATGCAACAAGTGGATGTACATGTTTTAATGTTCATATAGGAAAATATCACAATTAATATATGTAGGCCTAGGTATGCTAGTCTACATGAAATAAAATATACTCATGTTTACATTTAGAATTTACTGAATAAGTAGAACTAAAATTATATCACTTGCGAGCTCGAATCCATGCGTAATAGTAATAATTTGTGCCTGTGAATTATCAAATATCCATACCAAACTAAAATAAATGGATAGCCTACTCACATCTGTCAATGACTGAATATGATATCGGTGATTATTAGACGTGAGCCTAATGTTCTGCCACTGCTCATGGTGACATATCATTACATTGGACTCCATTTCTTGCAATAGGATACACCCTATCGGTTTTATTTTTCAAGCTTTGATAATCAGCTCATTCATCAGCTTTACGTCTTACCGTCAGGTCTTTAGCAGCAATATATATATATATATAGCATATATATAGCATGAGCAACTTTCTGATGTTTATGAACTGATTTCGATTAATCCATGAAATGATTTTATATGTGTTGTGACGTTTTGTGTCACTTTCAATTGACAAGGCGATGCAAAAAGGCAATCTCGAGGCCTATATGTCAAAACGTTTTTATTAGTTATATACGGTGTAATTAATTACTCATCTATGATACACCGATACATTCAGAACAATTTAGGCTATTCATACACACACACAATACAATGGCTTAAACATGTCCAAAATCGAAGACTTACCTTATGGTTCTGGTAGGACGTAACCGCAATGAAAGCAGTCTCTGGGAAGACGTGGGTACAGAACGCTGTGTTTTTGGAGCCAAAGCCGTTATTTTCATCCGCTTTCACGATGTGAATCCTGGGTTGGTATTTATGCATGGAGTTCAGGATAATCTGAAGAGAGAAATGTATGCATATTTGTGTTTTGACCATTTCTATTTTCTCCTGACAAATGGGCCACCCTGACGCATAATCTCACCAAAACACAAATTCTGACATGATCAAAATCACATTCAGATAAATCTAAACCAGTGTTTCTTAATCCTGGTCCTGGGGACCCAAATGGGTGCACATTTAGTTTTTGCCCTAGCACTACACACCTGATTCTACTAATCAACTCATCATCAAACCTTTGATTAGTGGAATCATTCAGGTCATGCTGGTGTAAAAACTCAAATGTGTAACAATTTGGGTCCCCAGCACCAGAAATAAGAAACATAGATTTATACACATTCAGACAATTAAGATAAACACAAAATACTATTGATATTGCTTTGAATAAAACATACAAATATACTGAACAACATGCAACAATTTCAAAGATTTTACTGAGTTACAGTTCATATAAGGAAATCAGTCAATTGAAATAAATTCATTAGGCCCTAATCTATGGATTTTACAAGACTGGGAATACAGATACTCATCTGTTGGTCACAGATACCCTTAAAAAAAGTAGGGGCGTGGATCAGAAAACCAGTCAGTATCTGGTGTGACCACCATTTGCCTTATGCAGCGCGACATATCTCCTTCGTATAGAGTTGATCAGGCTGTTGATTGTGGCCTGTGGAATGTTGTCCCACTCCTCTTCAATGGCTGTGCGAAGTTGCTGGATATTGGCGGGTACTGGAACAAGCTGTCGTACACGTCGATCCAGAGCATCCCAAACATGCTCAATGGGTGACATGTCTGGTGAGTATGCAGTCCTTGTAAGAATTGGGACATTTTCAGCTTCCAGGAATTGTGTACAGATCCTTGCAATATGGGGCCGTGCATTATCATGCTGAAACATGAGGTGATGGCAGCGGATGAATGGCACGACAATGGGCCTCAGGATCTCGTCACGGTATGTCTGTGCATTCAAATGGACATCGATAAAATGCAATTGTGTTCATTGTCTGTAGCTTACACCTGCCCATACCATAACCCCACCACCACCATGGGGCACTCTGTTCACAACGTTGACATCAGCAAACCGCTTGCCCACACGATTCCATAAACATGGTCTGTGGTTGTGAGGCCGGTTGGACGTACTGCCAAATTCTCTAAAACGACGTTGGAAGCAGCTTATGGTAGAGAAATGAACATTCAATTACCTGGCAACAGCTCTGGTGGACATTCCTGCAGTCAGCATGCCAATTGCACACTCCCTCAAAACTTGAGACATCTGTGGTATTGTGTTATGTGACAAAACTGCACATTTTAGAGTGGCCTTTTATTGTCCCCAGCACAAGGTGCACCTGTATAATGATCATGCTGTTTAAGCAGCTTCTTGATATGCCACAACTGTCAGGTGGATGGATTATTTGGGCAAAGGAGAAATGCTCACTAATAGGGATGTGAACAAATTTGTGAACAGAATTTGAGAGAAATAAGCTTTTTGTGCATATGGAACATTTCTGGGATCTTTTCTTCCAGCTCATGAAACATGGGACCAACACTTGACATGTTGCGTTTGTATTTTTGTTCAGTGTATATAAAACACACAAAATATTTATTAAAACCAAGAATACCAATATTAATCATATAGCAATTCTGAAAATATACAGTATATATAAATATATTTGACCATATCATTTAAAGTACAGTCAAATCCAAATGTGAGCATAGCTTATATGTAACTCTACAAACCCATCACTGAAGGGCATGACAGTAATACATTCAGTAATACATTACAACGCTCTTTACATCCCATGATAATATACATATGTCAGAAGAGATGAGTTCCCATTGTAACACGTGAACATCTTCCCATTCCCTGCGTTCGCCCTGACCCCTCTGACCTAGTTAATGCTAAGTGATGACTACTACCACTGACGACATTAAGACGCGGTCCACCCAGTTGAACTTGAGCCCTGAACTCTTCTCATGAGGCCGTCTCATCCGTAGGCTTTAGTCTAATTGGTCTGACATACTGTGGAGTCATGGGGATCAACAATGAGCAATCTAATGGTTTCTAATTTCATTAAATCCACTTACATTTACAGATAACAAAACCGTTTTTTTTTCTCCTTCACCTCCTCAGGAACTCCCTGCACCCCTGCCCCTGGGCATTCCACCTATCTCTTATCTGTAGGGTTGTTTAAGTACCTTCCTTTCAATAGCCACGCTGCAGAGAAAAGGGAGAGGATGCCCTGACCTCCTAGACCGGTGGGGCATTACAAAGACCTCAGTGGATTCTCACAACTGATGGAACAGTTCAACCTCAGAATAGAGAGTAAATTGTGGTCCACTGTGAATTTTCCAAAAGCACTTTGATAGTAGGTTAGTGTACAACACATTTGATTGTCCTCTAAACAGAAATGGGTGAATGTATTTCAACAGCCAACACTGGAAATGCTTTATGACTCAGATTGATTTTGCACATTATAAATACAATGGGTCAAAGCTGAAGTATTTTTGAAGTATTTTAAAACACTGAATTAGATAAAAACTTTGGGAGAAAACAGAATGTATGCTCACATTTACCAATCCCACCACAAAGTATTTAGAGGAGGTTGGTTAGGGACTTGTAAATCACTTGTGAACAGCAGCCTATATCACCGCAAATGTAAAAGTTATCTGGCTTACAGATTCACAATGATACAAACCACTGGGATGCTTTGATTTAACACATTTAGATGGTCGCAACCTTGTTTTCTAACTCTTGAAGACATCTATGTGTCATGTAACCTACACCAAGAGTCTTGTGTTAATTTTCTACAAGACAACAACATGAACCACAGACAGGGTTGGTTCCCTTCGTGTCTGTCGGTCTGTGGAGGTGTGACCCCGGAGCATAGCAGACCACCCACTAGGCCTCCAACACACGCCTTGTCTCCATGCCCTGTTGCCCTGGTTCTCTGCATCTCCATTCTCCCTGACTCTGTATGATAGTATTTAATGATAGTGAGGGATCAGCCTGGGTCCCCGGCGGCTGCCCTACGCTTTCAAGTTCCTCCACATCAGAGGGCTTTCTGAAGCCTTTGGATTAACAGGCTTTGTACACCATCATCTATTGCTCATCTCACACTGCCGTTGGAACATAAACAGTGGGATATCCACACTCCACCCTCCTGGCTAAAACATGTGTGGGGAGTACTGAACGAGTGCACCAGCACCAGCAAATTGGGGGAGAAGATGAATAACATTGAGAAATGTTTCGCAAGTTGAGAGGGAGATCAAAGCCATAGCTGAGGCTTGTGATAAAACGTAGGCCCTAAGATGAAAATGGGTAATCATATGTTTATATGCATACTATTGGTATCAGATAGAAACTAAAGCCTCAATTAGCAACATAACCCAAATAACTGAGATTATACCATCTACATGATTGAGAGTCAAAAAACATAAAATATATAGATATTGTCAATAAGATATATGTAAACATTGACCATAGCAAAATGAAGTGTAAAAATCAAACCAAATATCAGAAAGCCCTTCAATAAACTCATATTTATACTAAATTACAAACATATACAGTCATAAAAACATTAATTTCAACCTTCTGAAACCTATAGGAGCCACTGGTATATCCCAGCATGCTCTCTGGCTGGGGAGGGAAGGTCCTGCTCTGTTCTGTCTAATTACCAAACAGTTGTAAAGTAAAGTCCTGTTTCAGGTCCCTCCTAACTGGCTCCAACCTACCTCACTGATATGCTTCAGCTCCATGTCTGAAGCTAGTAATTATAAATTGTCGCAAAGTTATTTCAACCAGCTGGACAAACAAGCTGATGGAATATTTTTTGGGCCCAGCACCAGTATTTCATTTATGAATCCTATGGAACTCTCTGAGCACAAAAGAGGGCATGCCAGGAACCACTGCAACCAATCAAAAATGCATTCTGGCCCGAAATGTACAACACTGCTCACAATCCAACTAAACCGAGCTCCAATTTCATTCTACCAGTTGGGTTTTGGCAAGGCAACAATCACTATAAATTCTCACACAATGCCAATGGAGTTATGTGATCGGGCAGAAGATAGACAGTGCTGTGTGTGCTGTAGGTGCTTTGGTCAATGGTTAAAGAGAGTACAATCTGTCCTATTGCTGACTTCAAAATCACAAGCATGGTGCTGTAGATTTGCAGTGAGCCCATACTTTTACACATGCAAACAATGCAAAATGATTTCCAATCAACATACTCCCTACTACAGCTATCATCAATGACTGCAAGTTGCTGTTAAATCTGTGACCATATGATTGATTATGTGCTGACCTTTATAGTGTTATGGTTTGCACGCAGTTTATTATTTGCTTAAATCATAACACATTTTTACTCCACTCTGAGCAGAAAGAGTAGGCTCAATCAACTGCAATTCTAATCAGCTTCATACATGTAGAAGCAACAAGGGATTGACCAATATTGACACTTTCCTTTATGTCATAATTCAAGAGATGGACAGAGTAAGTTTATCACTTAACATTCTAGAATTGTTATTGTTTTCTAAATTTTTTCTTATTGGTTATTTTGTGCATAATCTACTTCCTTATTTCAGTTTGTATAACAACCACTATTGTTCTTGTGGTTGTCAATTAACAAAATAATAATAATTGCATTGGGCTGTTTTTATGTCCTATAAGGGATATGACTATTGTATTGTAATCAGTCCAATCCTGTACTCTCTGTTGAGATGTCTAATTTGGACACAATGTCACCCACACCTGGAACCACATGAAATATCTAGCCAATAGCACCATTTTTAACATCGAAGCAAATCGATGATGTAAGTGATGTTTGTTTTTGCTATATTGTTTCAGACATGGATCACACAATCTAGGGTATTGGGAGTTCATAATAAGAGGGTTGTTGAAAGGAAATAAACAGATGCCATCTGACTTCTAATCTTTACTAATGCATGCAGATGTTGTGTTGATAATTATAAGCCACATTATTCCTTTACGAAAATCATCAAGCATTTTACAGACAAACCCATAACATATGAAGAACCGTAAACATACATGTCCAAAAGGATCCAGGTGGTTGTTGGTCAGTTTCAGCTTCTGGAAAGAGACAAGCTGCCTCATCCAATGCGCCCCAGTCGCAGGAGAATCCGGGTGAACGTAGAGCCTCCCGGGCATGGCAGGTTCAGCCTTCCCGGTCACAGACCTGAATCATAGCACCAAAGTCAGCATTTAAAAAAATACTTTCACACATTGAAATATGCTGTTTATGAAAATGCCTTAGGCATATTTCACTTTTCATCGGAAATACAGGTTTAGCCTAATATGTAGACAAGGCTTCTTCGAAATAAATTAATTTAGGCTATTTGGAAGTAGGCCTAGGATTTGTTCCAAAACTGGAGATTTTACCAAGGTTATACCGCTATAGGCCTACAGTTAATTAAATTGAAGGTTCGACAAATGCCTTTAGTTTGTAGTTTTTAATACTGTCCACGTATAGCCTAATTGTGTTTAGCCTACTCTCACCCCAAAGGACAATAAATGGAAACGGAAAATATGTTTTAATATAATAGCCTACATTAAGGCTATAGTCTAGTAGCCTAGTGCCCTATGACGTGCTTTACGTTGACAGTTGTGTTGGTATGGGTCATCCTAATTAGCATAACCAATAACCTCCTATTTGGCACGGGCGAACATTATTTTCTTAGTTGACCAGGAGAGTATTAGTTCCACAACATGCGCTGAACGGGTCATTATCAGCGTTATTTGCATGTGATTATACTCTTTAAAAAATCACAATTGAAAACCACTGACCCCAAAAAGGCATTCTTGACCAGATGGACATGACACTAACAACTAGTGTTTATGTTACGTTTCGCTGATGGTAAAGAGAATACCTCAGAGGTGTCAGAAGAGAGCTACACCCTGACCATACGAAACATCAATACAATAATGAATTCGCATAAAACACAAAAATAGCCTAAGCCTCCAGTCGGTAGTCAGCACAACTCCGCAGCACTTGCCATGGATGCCCTACTCAATTTCCATACTCCAACCGAAAGCCTTTTTTTTTTTTTTTTTTTTTTACTACATAAAGCTGCACAGCCTACAGCAACATTTTGAGACATTTGAGCCATTAGGAATAGTTTGCTAAAGATTGCCTACTAGGCCTACTAAACGGGAACAGAATTTGAGGCATAATCCTTAGGCCTAACCTTATAATTTCATTATAGGGTTGTGAAACATCCTGGAGCTGAAAATATATATGATAATGTGTTCATATGATCATATGTTGTATACAGGTAATTATTGTCATAAGGCTGTGGAAATTGGCACTGAAACGATCCAACAGGCACTTGTTTTGGAAAAGTCCTACATACCATTTATTATCAGCGAATTTGTAGCGATGGTCGTCCGCAGGCACGACATCCATCAGGAGTATGTATTTCGTTTTAGGGTTCAATCCAGTGACCTTCACTTTGAAGCTGGGAAACATTCTTCTGCAAACGAAGCAAGATAAAATAGTTACACAATGCAAGTGCAAATGCTTACCATGAATGACCTACACTCCACGTATTTTGGGATGGGTGTAAACCCCACTGGTTCACAATGAATATCAACGTCAGACATATACAACCAAATGAAGCTTAGAACAACAATCAATGAAATAAAATAAAATAAATGGGAATTAAAGTGTCCAAATATACATTTTGTTCGTTTGGAAGCGACTGCATGCTTTTACGCATGCAACAAATGAAGCGAATGAATAGCCTACTTCAACAAAATAAAACATAGGCTATTCTATGAAGGAATGGGCCTATTGTTTCACGGTGAAATACATGTTTAAGGCAGCTTCTTTTGCACCAAATGCCTCAATAAAACCAGATGCATTTGTGATGTGTGCACATATATTTTCAGATATGCAACTTTATTTTCCAGTTCCTGTGCCAACTTACACAAGTAGCCTACCCTGATGAAATAGGGTCTACCAGGTTGGAAAACGTGATCAGTCAGAGGCTGATGGTATAGAAATTGCTAAGGAAAAGAAGTCAAACGCGGATTGGATCCCGGCCTCCAGGGCAGGCCTTTGGTAATAACGAGGCAGTGGCGAGGTGATTGGAAGGGGTAAGGGCTGAGGAGGGATGGTTAATAAAGTCTCAAGCCAAAAAGGGGGGAATGAATGGACAGAATATAAAGACGGCTTTATGCAGCTGTGAGAAAAAACATTAACCTAGTGCACACTGGAAGGATATTGAGACATGGCTGAAATGAATAATAAATACCTAAGAGCCACAAGAAGATTTGTTAACATGAGCAGAGACCACCGACCATCATGCATATTCAAGTTCACAGGTACAAGAATATCTCAACCATATTCCTTGAGAGTTTCTAAACAGGCCAGTTAGACCGAATTGCTAAACGGATTTACACTCGGCCCCCTATGCCCAAATTCCTTCGCATGAAAAATCGTGTAGGACTTTTTGTCTTGAAAAGTAATTTGATAATGGTTTCAATATGGCAAACGTGACGAACATTAGGGTAGAATTAAAAGAATATCACGTATTCAATTTGGAAAAACACACCTCAAAAATAAAATGGATGGAGAAAGTGAGAGAGGATTACAAGAATGAAGGCGATATAACGCATAATATATGCCACGTGTTGTTTCTTTGACTTTTATCTAGCCAAGGGCCTGTCTTAAAATCACTAGGCCAATAAATATTTATTTATGGCGCTATCTCTTGGCCTATTGAGAAAATAGTGAAAGTAGGCCTCCTTCCAGCAACGAATACGGCATTAATATCACTATCACATTATTGGAAAGTAAAACCTCTCATCTCTGTGCTCATACATCAAACGAAACATGGACGGATTAACTTTTTCAGACACAGTGCTGTCAAAACTAGTACCACTAAATGTTGACAATTTTTTTCAACAAATAATTATTCAAACATAACCTCACATGTAGGCCTAAGCTTATTGCAAACATGCCTAATGCATATAATTAATACATACAAACATGACACAATTTATTTCAGTAATATATTGGTGTATGTTTGTATATATCGACCATGGCAACAATATTTAAATAATTGTATGTTCCTAAAACGTATCTGCATAGCCCGTAATGCCAGTATGAGCAGGCGTTGCTCTCTTACCTTCCAGCTTTGGTGATAATCATCTCCGTCCCCACCTCGTGAAACTTCGCCCACAGTTCCCTCTCGTGCAGGTACACTTTTATCCCCTCCATTCCCTTCACAATTAGACAAGTAAAACGAATATCAATATTACTTTTCCTTGCAGTTGACACCATTCTGTAAGC
The DNA here is from genome assembly GCF_020615455.1 of Coregonus clupeaformis. Lineage (NCBI taxonomy): Eukaryota > Metazoa > Chordata > Actinopteri > Salmoniformes > Salmonidae > Coregonus > Coregonus clupeaformis. The sequence goes on along the minus strand of NC_059218.1, from coordinate 24,903,003 downwards.
TTATTTAGCCCAATCATTATACAAATAATATTTACGTCACTATGTCATGTCATTCATACAGGGACAATGTTGCACTATAGCATACATTCCATTATAGTTTAACAAAAACACAATAGCATTTCATATTAGCCTACTATTCACATTTGGCTACTCTGAAACAATACTATAGATAGGCATATAGGTCCAGAACAACCTCTAGGCAGTGACTTGAGACTGTCGACATGAAGTGCATAGGTTCCAAATAGGGAGTAACGCTGACCTGTTGAATATATGTCGTCTGGGAGGATGGAGATTTGCCCGAATTTCCATTTTGTTTATCTGCTTTACTTTCAGAGTGTAATTCCTTTGACTCTGAACCGCTTGGCGAATTTTGGAGCCCAACGGTTTCCTCCTGGTCCTCCATGTCTGGAGCTCCGGAGACCAAGGCCTCAACTGTTAGATCGAAACAAAGCACATTTTAACGTTACATTCTCAGTCCTGAATAGACCTATGCACATAACTTTTATTCAATACATTTTTGATGTGACATTAGCCGATTGAAATTCCAGCTCGCCTGAAATTACTTGTAGGTCAAAATAAAATAGCCATGACTTAACAACATGGCCTGCTATTAACATACCCAACACACACGCGCGCGCACGCACACACACACGTTTTTGCAGTCTTCATACTTCTAATACCTTTCAGTCTTGGACTCTTTCAATGAACAAAGGTTGTGCGTGAGTCGCAACTGCTATGAAGCCCATGGCTTTTATTATAATTGATATAATGATGAAGAAAATAAAGACATCCATAATTGTAGCACTAATGATTACAATAACAAAGAATGATGTAGGCTACTTATAATAATTAAGCTATAATAAACATAGCAATGGTGATATATGCTTAGCAAGGACACCACTCATAACGTTTCTAAACGCGATGATGCTGACTTTGCTAGTAGCCTATTTGTAGGGAATCTATACTAATGATTGCAAAAACTACAAGTTCGGGACAAAGCCTATAACCTATGTATTCCTAAGACGCTAGATGGTGTTGGTAACAACGACCACCTCTGCAAATAGTAAGATATATGTATTTGTATAAACAGAGAGCACGACGTAAAGGCAAAAAAATTCAAATATAGGACTTCTGTATCTAAACGTGTCCCCAGCTCCTTACAAAAACAGACGTGATGTTTTCCCCGCTATGAGGGCCTAAACTGACATGACCTGCGATAACTATTACTATAATGAACCACTGACCACGGGGACATGGGTAGGTAGCCTACTCCGTACAGTAAAAACGGCTTTACCTTGTAACCAGAAACGTTACTTTCAATGTCGTGAAGCTATGGCACAGCAGAGGTAGTTTCTTCAAAAATGTTTGCTAAGAGTTTCCACCCAATTCAATGTATAATCCCAATGTGTAGCCCGAAAAGGCTATCCAGTATCTCCATGGATTTTCTCTATCTTCAGAGCAAGTCCAAATTGACGGCGACCCAGCGACCAAGCAAAAACTCACAAGTGAAGGAAGATTCAAGAGTCTTGCAAAGATGGCTAAAATAACGTGCGCGGTGTTACTTTATTGTACATTTTATAGCCGAGAACCGTTGTTCAGGAAGCCTTCCCTGGTGATAGCACATAGCAGTATAGCAGTGTTCCAGAGGAGCAAGTCCGTCACCAAGCTTCTTTCCTCCCTCCTCTCTCTCCCTCCCTCTCACGCGCCAATGGTCCACAGTAGCACGCCTTACGAAGCGGAAGCTCTGAGTCTTTGACGAGCAGCGTAGGCTAGTTTGGGTTGTCCTCTCTGCCTATCCAGTGCCTGAACAGGAATGGTCAACCTCAAGTATAGTCTTCTTCAGGTCCCCCCTCCCACGTCCGTCAACCCCCTCCAAAACCTCTCATTTACTGCTAAATCTACCGGAGATATTTTCCTATTGCGCAAACTCAGTAACGTTTTCAATTGTGATTTTGTTTATATAAATAACTCATTACGGTCAATTAAAAGACAAACACAGATAAAGGCATGTGTTAGAATACATTCATCCTATTAAAAAATATGTGTTTACAAATTTGGCCTAGGCTATATGCGTCATGCATCAGAGAACTGAACAAATAAACGAGATTATTTGGGCAAATCTGAGAACAATGGTCAACAAAGCATATAAGAAAATAGGAGTGCATGTGCATAATAGGCAACAACAAGTAAAGGTGGATTGTAGCCTACAGAAAATATCCATGCAATTTGTGAATGAGCTGCATCTGACCCTTCATTCATCTCGCCTCATCAAAATTATTTGGAGCATTCGGAGTGGGCCACGGCCGCACAACTTTACATTGAAAGAGGAACATTTTATTGAGTGAATAACCATTACAATATAGCACAACACAATTGTATATGCCATCATTTCCATGAGGATAGGCGTGCAATGTAAATTGAAGGCCAGATACCGTACAAATCTGTATTTACGCGTGAATACAAAATCACACCACATGGAATATTCTCCATTTCGCGCAGGGATATTGACCTACTGAGCGTTGTCGTTGAACTCTCTGTACATAGGGAACACAAAATGACTGAATAATCCAAAATTCTAGTATTTAACGGATATTCTTCTCACGTGGACATCGCAGAAATCTCTGTTTTACATGGCTTTATTATGGTTGGAATCCTCCTACATTAGGTCTGTTTTCCCTGAGGCTATTATTCCAGTACGCAGGCACCTTACCTCTGATAAAACCCCATTTGGTTTACAGGCCATTTCCTATAAGATTTAATTCAGTGAGGTGTGACACATCGAACGGGAAGAACCGTGTGACAGAAACGATACAGAGCTGGTACTAAAGCCACCTCACACCGCGTGGTATGACCCCATAGGCTGTTGGTCTAGGTTCATTAAGTGGTACGATGTCAATATTTAGACTTCTAAGATGTCAGTAGTTCTTATGCCAATTACCATAACCTCTGTAGCCCACCCTGCCCCCACGCACACCACAAATGTGACGAGTGACCGCTATGACTCGTCATCACAAACAGCATTTCTATTCACGTGTCAAAATATTACACATCACCAAAGAAGAAGGTAGGCCTACCCCAAAAAAGACAACGTTTATAAATAAATGAACGACCTTTAGGCTAAATTAACTCATCAGCTTTAGGCCTAGGGGGACACAAGTCCGTGCCAAATTTGATATCAAAATATATGTTTATCTTGTCTGACGTTTGTGCGCAGTGCATCTATGAAATGTTGCTCCTCAATGTGTGAAATGGTAGCCTATAGATATATCACACACATCACCATGACAAACCGGACTGCGCTATATAACAAATGATAACCCGTTGGCTCACACAGGAGAGTATGGGAACCGGTTCTTTGCAATGATAAAATGCTAACCCAGCAAACTCATGATAAAGTCTTTCCAAATTATTGGCCACCTGGGGCAACACAAGAGCTCCTCAATATATGCACTGAACTCTACGCCCCAAAGGCATTCCTCTTTCGATAATTTTGAGGAGGAAAATAAAGTAGCAAATGTGAGTGAGTGAGATGGGCTGACCTGGCAAAACAACTAAGGATTGCATGCGTCGAAAGAGAAAGCAATTGTCAAAGGCTTAATTTGAGTAAATCGTTTTATAGGCCTAATTGCCACCAATAACCAAATATTTTAGTCTTCTACTAAAAAATAATACTCTAAATACGTAAGATCTTTGGGGAAGTGAGACTCAAGCGACGAATGAAAAATACATCATACATGAATGTTCAGGTAGTGAAGGCATATAACGTTAGGCTAGTCTACTCAATGCATTATTCTGTCAAATAAGTATGGACATAACGCAGGTAACAGAGGGAGTTTACCATATAGGAAAAATAACATTTAGGGTTAAAGAGAGATTGTCCTAATGCTAGAACAATTGCGCAAATAGCTTATCACACAAAGCGGTGGACTTTTTTGTTGCCAAAGACAATATTCCCATTCATGTTCTTATACAGAAGTGCATGTGCGTGAGACAAAATAAATAATCATTATTACCAACTCCCTAAGGGAAACGTAGCTTTTGAATTGTGAATATGGCTACATAACTTTATAAGAGTGATGCAGCTCACTGCATTGTGTCAACATTACACCCGACGGGTCATTGAAATGGATAGGCCTACTATGTAAACTCTCATAATGCATTGTTTAGCATGGCGGTGATATGGGGATAATCATATGACAGATTGGGTCATTCCAGTTTGGTCCCGAATACACAAGCATGTTCATGATATTGTTTATTCCCTCCAAAATATTCACTTCTCCCGAGGACATCTGATGCAACTGGTGGAACCATAATCTACTACATTTTACATTTTACATTTTAGTCATTTAGCAGACGCTCTTATCCAGAGCGACTTACATGAGCAATTAGGGTTAAGTGCCTTGCTCAAGGGCACATCGACAGATTTTTCACCTAGTCGGCTCGGGGATTAGAACCAGAGACCTTTCGGTTACTGGCACAACGCTCTTAACCACTAAGCTACCTGCCGCCCCCCTAGAATCATCATAGTCTTCCTCATCATAATCATATCATCGGTATCATCATCATTGTCGTCGTCATCATCCTCATCGTCAACAACAGGTAAATATTGCGTAATGGGACTCAACTCTTAATTTTTCCAAATAGGCATGAGGCTCCATTATCAATTTGAAGACTGAAATAGTTCTACGGACTAAACGTTTTCGTTTGGCAAATGACTATCAGTTGGGAAAATATCAAAATATCAAATTATCAGAGATTACAGTTTACTACATGAACCAATTTACTTTCAACATGGACTTGACTACATTTTGATTCCTGCTATGTAATGAAGTAGAAACGAAAAACAACAACAAAACTTAGCTCAACTTAGCTGTGTAAAGGGACTGCTTCTCTAATTCGTTTCAAAATAACCTTTGGACGAACTTTAGAAAGTCAAACTGTTATTAATTTCACATTTACATTTACATCATTTAGCAGACGCTCTTATCCAGAGCGATTAATTAACTGCATCTTTTATTGCAATTAATGATATAGACAGTTAAACGACATGTACATTTCTCTTGATTGTTCCATACCTATGGCCTAACGTATGAACAACACTAGTGTGTCTCACGATTAAACGGCCAAGTCCAGAAACGCAGAAAGGTCGAGTAGTTCAAAGCCAAGGACAAAGTGCCAACCCTTTATTAGGTTGCCTTTATAGATAGCCTACTCTAAAGCCTAACTACGTTTATAACAAGAATGGTATTAGGCTACTCAGCTAGGCCTTGTGTAGTTAGCCTACAATAAATAATGATTAATTGTAATAAAAGTACACTGTAAAAAACGTATTATAGTTAGTCCTAGTAAGTAATTACATGTAATTGCATTAAGGTATTATAAAATGTAATTTAGCCACACGGCACTGTACCTTATCTTTGCATTTTAATGTTAAAGATGGAATCCTTAATTGAAACAATAACAAAGTGGTACCCTGCCTGTATTTCGCAAAAAATCTGAGGGATGGGCCTGGAGAAATGTTACCATTCTCAAATTCAAAGCGTGAGCTCTGTATGCTAGTACTGACCATCCATGATATAAACATTCGAGTTTTAACCATGTTTTGAGGCTAGAAAGTACTTGTTACATTTACTTTGTTCACAAATGTTGAAATATAACAAGCTTATATTGTGGGTGCTGATGTTCAACTAAGTTAATGAGGCATTTATTTATAACTTATATAAATACAAGTTATACTCTTCAAGAATCAATAGTTATATATAATTCATTTATAAGTACAAAAAATGATGTAGCAACTAAGGATTCTAGCTTTAAGTTTGATAGACAAATATGTAATGGATTAGGCAGATGAGAGAGCCATCCACAATAAAAAAACAAGAGCACTAAGATTATGCCATTATGCTTAGTTCTGAGCATGAATCCTAATTTCGAAACTATGTTTTAATAAAGTCGCCTGCACTAGGACATTTTTATCGTGACGAATTTGTATATGACTATATTTGAGAATTTATTTAAATACACTGTAATTACGGTGCATTCATTGAAGTCTGGGTTTATACTAATTGGCATTTAAAAGTAATTTGCACGTGAACAAAGCCGACAAATAAATTAATCGCCAGATGGAGTTGTACACTAGGCCTATGCAACTGTAGAAGTTGTGTTAGAAATAAAATGGGCCTTATGGCAATGTTCAATGGAAAAGTGCAAAATGTACGACAAGTGAATTATTATAATAATAGTAATAATAATGCATTTTATTTGGCAGACGCCTTTCAGGACACTCCGGGACATCTTACATTAAAAGTAGGCTAACATAAAATGTAGTGCAGTACATAAAATCATAAAATCAAGCGCATCAATCAATAGTGCAGTATAAAATCAAAGGACCAGGCGAAACAGGACAGATCACATAGGGATACTGGGAAGGCACAGAAGGGTGGGTAGGACAGAGTCAATCAGAGACCATAGGCCATCTATGGAATTATAGACCTATGTCAAACGCTTTTGTGCATAACAAAATCTCAAAGATGTAGGGCTGGATTCAATTCTTATCGCAGAAGTATCGCGAAAGATCGCGTTAAAATGTAAAGGTAATTTCCGATTGAGCCGACATATGCAGCGTTTACGGTGAATGCAGTCTCCGCGAACACGGAAACATTGCTTTTCAATTTCAATCGCGCTATAAAGCGGATCTTCCACGATACTTCTGCGATGAGAATTGAATCCAGCCCTTACATATTTGTATTCATTAGTGAATAAAGGCACTGTCCCTAATTTGCACCTTCTTTTGCCCAATAATTGTGGTTATATGTTCATAGATATGGCCAAAGTCCTACAACTTTTATTTAACATGTAATTACTCATAAAACTGATCAGAAAACATTTTAATGTTAACATTAGCCTATACATCACATTTTTCAAGGACGTTTCTTATAGAGCTCGCCAGCTTGTAGTAATAAAAAACGGAAATGAGTCACCTCTGGTTAGTTCAGATAGAATAGGGTTTTTAGATAAACGCCCAAAATAAGGTCTGAGGTTACCACAGGCTTAGGAGATCTTATACATTTTATTCTATGAGATAATATCAGTCAGTTAACATTACCTTTATTCATTATGAAGCCTTTATGTGCTTTACGTGCTTTTTTTTTATTGCATAAATGCTTCAAAATTCACAAAAAGTTACATTAGCTGATGAATATTATTTCATAGAACAAAACGTAGGCTATACGATCTCCTAAGCCTGTGTTTACCACAGACCTTATTAACAGCGTTTATCCAAAAACTCGACAAAACTCCATTCATTTCCCCAAAGGCTTTGGCCAACAAGCCATGCACTGTAAAACCGGATAAGTTCTGGATACTCAAACATTTTGAGGAAACCGATTACCTAAAAAAAATTAAGTTAAGAAACTTAAATAGCTGTAGTGATCAGTACTACTTTCATATGAGTAATACAAATGCCGTTTTTTTTGAGTAAGGTATACTTACGTTTAACTCCCCCACTAAGCCACACCTCCAATAATTTCCCAGTGTGCCATGATTTTCGATTGAATTGTCGAGTTACCACCCATGACTGTATTTGTTAGTGACAGAGATATGGTTGTTCATTCAATTTCAGTCCTGTGGCCTTCACCAAGTGAGACCCTAGGCGAATATTATCATTATAATTGAGCCAAAACATATACTACATGACCAAATGTATGCGGACACCTGCTCGTTGAACATCTAATTCTATAATCATGGGCAATTATATGGAGTTGGTCCCCCCTTTGCTGCTATAACAGCCTCCACTCTTCTGGGAAGGCTTTCCACTAGATGTTGGAACATTACTGCGGGGACTTGCTTCCATTCAGCCACAAGAGCATTAGTGAGGTCGGGCACTGATGTTGGGCAATTAGGCCTGGCTCACATTAGGAGTTCCAATTCATCTCAAAGGTGTTTTGTTTTTAATTTAACCTTTATTTAACTAGGCAAGTCAGTTTAGAACAAATTCTTATTTACAATGACGGCCTACCCCGGCCAAACCAGATGATGCTGGGCCAATTGTGCGCCACCCTATGGGACTCCCAATCACGGCCGGATTGTGATACAGCCTGGAAACAAACCAAGGTCTGTAATGACGCCTCTAGCACTGAGATGCAGTGCCTTAGACCGCTGCGCCACTCGGGAACCACGACCTGATGGGGTCAGTCAAGTTCTTCCACACCGATCTCGACAAACCATTTCTGTATGGACCTCGCTTTGTGCACGGGGGCAATGTCATGCCGAAACAAGAAAGGGCCCCAAACTGTTGCCACAAAGTTGGAAGCACAGAATCGTCTAGAATGTCATTGTATGCTGTAGCGTTAAGATTTCCCTTCACTAAAACTAAGGGGCCTAACCTGAACCATGAAAAACAGCCCCAGACCATTATTCCTCCTCCACCAAACTTTACAGTTGGAACTATGCATTGGGGCAGGTAGTGTTCTCCTGGCATCCGCCAAACCCAGATTCGTCCGTCGGACTGCCAGATGGTGAAGCAAGATTCATCACTCCAGAGAACGCGTTTCCAGTGCTCCAGAGTCCACTGGCGGCGAGCTTTACACCACTCCAGCAGATGCTTGGCATTGCGCATGGTGAACTTAGGCTTGTGTGCGGCTGCTTGGCCTTGGAAACCCATTTCATGAAGCTCCCGATTAACACTTTTTGTGCTGACGTTGCTTCCAGAAGCAGTTTGGAACTCGGTAGTGAGTGTTGCAACCGAGGACAGACTACACGCTACAGCACTCGGTGGTCCCATTCTGTGAGCTTGTGAGGCCTACCACTTCGCGGCTGAGCCGTTGTTGCTCTTAGACGTTTCCACTTCACAATAACAGCACTTACAGTTGACCGGGCAGCTCTGGCAGAGCAGAAATTTGACGAACTGACTTGTTGGAAAGGTGGCATCCTATGACGGTGCCACATTGAAAGTAATTGAGCTCTTCAGTAAGGCCATTCTACTGCCAATGTTTGTCTATGGAGATTGCATGGCTGTGTACTTGATTTTATACACCTATCAGCAACTGGTGTGACTGAAATAGCCGAATCCACTAATTTGAAGGGATGTCCACATACTTTTGTATATATAGTGTATATCATAAGGCCTTATACAGTGGCTTTAAACTAATAGTTTACAGGCCACATCAGGCCTGCAAGTAGGGTTGCAAAATTCCACAAACTTTCAATTTTTTATTTTCTGTAATCTTCCAACTAGGATTCCTGGAAAATCTGGGAAATGTATAAGAATTTTGCAATCCAAACTGTAAATCACATTATGCTGGCTTGCAAAGTGATGTGTAATTCCTATTGGAATCTAGCCAGTGTTAGGCTATCAAACAGTTGAAATTTGTAATCACCCGCAACCTGTATTCATAATGACTGCCAGGGTTAAGAACAGTGGGAGGAAACTACCTAAGCCATTTAAACTGAAATAACCATTTCAGTAAAGGGTGCACAAATTCAGTGATAGTATTAGTTTAGAATTGTTTTATTTATCTTTGTGTAGCATAACATTTAATCAATCAAAACACAGATATGAAAGACAATTCAAAAACATCTACCTGCAGTAGAGCATGCTGGGAATCATATCATAACTTCAAAATGTTTTGAGTCAGTACAACAAATATTTAAAGTAATAATAACTTTTCATTGACTTTGATTACAACTTACTAGAAGTATTTTAGTTTAAAATGCCTTGGGGTTTACAGTGTGGCGGAGTTAGTGGCTTCTAAAAGAAACCATTACTATTGCTCTCTGTTGATGACAATATTACAAACGCACTCTGCAACCCCTACAAGAAATGAATGCTTGGGAACATTTGCACTAAAAGTTTTCTTCAAAAAGAAAGCATTTGGCAATATTTTATTAATTTTCAAATAATTAATTAATCTTTACCTGATGTGAGAGAATAGAATTTACATTTTAGTCATTTAGCAGACGCTCTTATCCAGAGCGACTTACAGGAGCAATTAGGGTTAAGTGCCTTGCTTAAGGGAACATCAACAGATTTTTCACCTAGTCGGCTCAGGGATTAGAACCAGCGACCTTTCAGTTACTGGCACAACGCTCTTACCCACTAAGCTACCTGCCGCCCAATAACAATAACATTTAATTTAAAATCAGATCCAAGTTAGCACCATACATACGTTGTAACGGAAAACTGTAATTTATAGGGTAATTTTGGGTATTATCAACAGTAAAATACAGTGAAATGTTTTACAGCAGCATACTGTAAATGATGGTGCATTGTGGGAAAATGTTGTGGGCAGGGAAGGAATTGCTGTAAATCGAATGGTACTGTAATTCAATTCAGTACTGTACAGTATTTTTGGAGCGCCAAAAACCTTGTAAAATCAAAATCAAAATGAAATATAATTTTATTGGTCGCATACACATATTTAGCAGACGTTATTGCAAGTGCAGCGAAACGTTTGTGTTCCTAGCTCCAACAGTGCAGTAATATCTAACAATACACAATAATACACACAAATCTAAAAAGTAAAATAATGGAATTTAGAAATATAGAACTATTAGGACGAGCAATGTCAGAGTCCAGAGTATATTAATATATATATATATATATATATATATACAGTTGAGGTCGGAAGTTTACCTACACCTTAGCCAAATATATTTAAACTCAGTTTTTCACAATTCCTGACATTTAGTCCTAGTAAAAATTCCCTGTCTTAGGTCAGTTAGGATCACCACTTTATTTTAAGAATGTGAAATGTCAGAATAAAAGTAGAGAGAATGATTTATTTCAGCTTTTATTTCTTTCATCATATTCCCAGTGGGTCAGAAGTTTACATACACTCAATTAGTATTTGGTAGCATTGCCTTTAAATTGTTTAACTTGGGTCAAACGTTTCAGGTAGCCTTCCACAAGCTTCCCACAATAAGTTGGGTGAATTTTGGCCCGTTCGTCCTAAACAGAGCTGGTGTAACTGAGTCAGGTTTGTAGGCCTCCTTGCTCGCACACGCTTTTTCAGTTCTGCCCACACATTTTCGACAGGATTGAGGTCAGGGCTTTGTGATGGCCACTCCAAAACCTTGACTTTGTTGTCCTTATGCCATTTTGCCACAACTTTGGAAGTATGCTTGGGGTCATTGTCCATTTGGAAGACCCATTTGCGACCAAGCTTTAACTTCCTGACTGATGTCTTGAGATGTTGCTTCAATATATCCGCATAATTTGCGGATGATGCATGATGCCATCTATTTTGTGAAGTGCACCAGTCCCTCCTGCAGCAAAGCACCCCCACAGCATGATGCTGCCACCCCGTGCTTCACGGTTGGGATGGTGTTCTTCGGCTTGAAAGCCACGCCCTTTTTTCTCCAAACATAACGATGGCCATTATGGCCAAACAGTTCTATTTTTGTTTCATCAGACCAGAGGACATTTCTCCAAAAAGTACGATCTTTGTCCCCATGTGCAGTTGCAAACCGTAGTCTGGCTTTTTTATGGCGGTTTTGGAGCAGTGGCTTCTTCCTTGCTGAGCGGCCTTTCAGGTTATGTCGATATAGGACTTGTTTTACTGTGGTTATACATACTTTTGTACCTGTTTCCTCCAGCATCTTCACAAGGTCCTTTGCTGTTGTTCTGGGATTGATTTGCATTTTTCACACCAAAGTACGTTCATCTCTAGGAGACAGAACACGTCTCCTTCCTGAGCGGTATGACAGCTGCATGGTCCCATGATGTTTATACTTGCGTACTATTGTTTGTACAGATGAACGTGGTACCTTCAGGCGTTTGGAAATTGCTCCCAAGGATGAATCAGACTTGTGGAGGTCTACAATGTTTTTTCTGAGGTCTTGGCTGATTTCTTTTGATTTTCCCATGATGTCATGTCAAAAGCTGATGTGTATGCGGTGGTGAAGTCAGGCGCAGGACACAGAGGATAAGTAAAGACGACTTTACTAGCAAACTAAATACGCACAAATAAACGTCTCCAAGACTGGAGGGAAAAACACCATATGCGTAATAGACACGATGAGCAAAATACCGACACATACATCCAAGACACGCGGACAATAACATACAAAGGCAAGACATAAAACAGGTGAACTTATACGTGACATAATCAATACAGAATACGAAACAGGTGTACCAACTAGACATGACAAAACAAACATCGAAAACATCAAGCGGTAGTAGCTAGTACTCCGGGGACGACGCACGCCGAAGCCTGCCCGAGCAAGGAGGAGGAGCAGCCTTGGCGGCATCCGTGACATGTCAAGCAAAGAGACACTGAGTTTGAAGGTAGGCCTTGAAATACATCTATCAGAAGCTTCTAAAGCCATGACATCATTTTTTGGAATTTTCCAAGCTGTTTAAAGGCACAGTCAACTTAGTGTATGTAAACTTCTGACCCACTGGAATTGTGATACAGTGAATTATAAGTGAAATAATCTGTCTGTAAACAATTGTTGGAAAAAGTACTTGTGTCATGCACAAAGTAGATGTCCTAACCGACTTGCCAAAACTATAGTTTGTTAACAAGACATTTGTGGAGTGGTTGAAAAACGAGTTTTAATGACTCCAACCTAAGTCAAAACAAATCAAATCAAATGTTATTTGTCACATACAGGTGTTTAGCAGATGTTATAGTGGGTGTAGTGAAATGCTTGTGCTTCTAGCTCTGACAGTGCAGTAATATCTAACAAGTAATATCTAAAAATTTCACAACATCTACCTAATACACACAAAACTAGTAAGGAATGGAATTTAAGAAAACATACATATATGGACAAGCAATGACAATGACAGAGCGGCATGGACTAAGATACAGTAGAATATTATAGAATAGAATGCAGTATATATATATGAGATGAGTAGTGCAAGATATGTAAACATCATTAAAGTGACTATAAACATTAAAGTGACTAGTGTTCCATTTCTTAAAATGGCTAGTGATTTCAATAGGCAGCAGCAGCCTCTAATGTGCTAGTGATGGCTATTTAACAGTCTGATGGCCTTCCTGTGACATCGGGTTCTGTAAATGTCTTGGAGGGCGGGTAGGTTGCCCCCGATAATGCGTTCGGCAGACCACACCTCCCTCTGGAGAGCCCTCTGGAGAGCCCTGCGGTTGTGGGCGGTGCAGTTGCCGTACCATGTGGTGATACAGCCTGACAGGATGCTGTAAATTGTGCATCTGTAAAAGTTTGTGAGGGTTTTAGGTGCCAAGCCGAATTTCTTCAGCCTCCTGAGGTTGAAGAGGCTCTTTTGCGCCTTCTTCACCACACTGTCTGCGTGGGTGGACCATTTCAGTTTGTCGGTGATGTGTATGCCAAGGAACTTGAAGCTTTCCACCTTCTCCACTGCGGTCCCGTCGATGTGGATAGTGGGGTGCACCCTCTGCTATTTCCTGAAGTCCATGATCATCTCCTTTTTTTTGTTGACGTTGAGTGAGAGGTTATTTTCCTGGCACCACACTCCCAGAGCCCCCACCTCCTCCCTGTAGGCGGTCTCGTCATTGTTGGTAATCAAGCCTACTACTGTTGTGTCATCTGCAAACTTGATGATTGAGTTGGAGGCGTGCTTGGCCACGCAGTCATGGGTGAACAGAGAGTACAGGAGGGGGCTGAGCACACACCCTTGTGGCGCCCCAGTGTTGAGGATCAGCGAAGTGGAGATGTTGTTTCCAACCTTCACCACCTGGGGGCGGCCCGTCAGGAAGTCCAGGACCCAGTTGCACAGGGCGGGGTTCAGACCCAGGGCCTCAAGCTTGACGATGAGCTTGGAGGGTACTATGGTGTTGAATGCTGAGCTATAGTCAATGAACAGCATTCTTACATAGGTATTCCTCTTGTCCAGAAGGGATAGGGCAGTGTGCAGTGTGATGGCGATTGCATAGTCTGTGGATCTATTGGGGCGGTAAGCAAATTGAAGTGGGTCTAGGGTGACAGGTAAGGTAGAGGTGATATGATCCTTGATTAGACTCTCAAAGCACTTCATAATGACAGAGGTGAGTGCTACAGGGCGATAGTCATTTAGTTCATTTACCTTTGCTTTCTTGGGTACAGAAACAATGGTGGCCATCTTGAAGCATGTGGGAACAGCACACTGGGAAAGGGAGAGATTGAATATGTCCCTAAACACACCAGCCAGCTGGTCTGCGTATGCTCTGGCTAGGGATGCTGTCTGGGCCGGCAGCCTTGTGGGGGTTAACACGCTTACATGTCTTAATCACGTCGGCCACAGAGAAGAAGAAGCCACAGTCCTTGGTAGTGGGCCTCGTCAGTGGCACTGTGTTATCCTCAAAGCGGACGAAGAAGGTGTTTAGCTTGTCTGGAAGCGAGACTTCGGTGTTGGCGACGTGGCTGGTTTTCCTTTTGTAGTCCGTGATTGTCTGTACACCCTGCCACATAAGTCTTGTGTCTGAGCCGTTGATTTGCGACTCCACTTTGTCTCAATACTGATGTTTTGCCAGTTTAATTGCCTTGCAGAGTGAGTAGCTACACTGTTTGTATTCTGCCATATTCCCAGTCACCTTGCCATGGTTGAATGCGGTGGTTCGCACTTTCAGATTGGTGCGAATGTTGCCATCTATCCATGGTTTCTGGTTAGGGTAGGTTTTAATAGTCACAGTGGGCACAACATCACCTATACACTTCCTGATAAACTCAGTCACCGTTTCAGTGTATTCGTCTAAATTATTTTCGGAAGCTACCCGGAACATATCCCAGTCCGCGTAATCAAAACAATCTTGAAGCGTGGATTCCAATTGGTCAGACCAGCGTTGAATAGTCCTTAGCACGGGTATTTCCTGTTTGAGTTTCTGCCTACAGGAAGGGAGGAGCAAAGTGGAGTCGTGGTCAGATTTGCCGAAAGGAGGGCGGGGGAGGGCCTTATAACCATCCCGGAAGTTCAAATAGCAATGGTCGAGGATTTTGGCAGCGTGAGTACAACAATCGATATGTTGATAGAACTTCGGCAGCCTAGTTCTCAAATTTGTGTCACGATCGTTATTAGAGACAGACCAAGGCGCAGCGTGATAGGCGTACATCTTTTAATGAGTACTTTACACCAACAACAAAACAACAAAACGTGAAGTCTACAGGTTCACCAACACAAACCTATACAGAACAAGATCCCACAAATAACTAGTGCCAACAGGCTGCCTAAGTATGGTTCCCAATCAGAGACAACGAGAATCAGCTGCCTCTGATTGGGAACCACCCTGGCCAACATAGAAAACACAAACTAGAACACAACATAGAAAATCACACATAGAAAATCCACACCCTGGCTCAACATATAAGAGTCCCCAGAGCCAGGGCGTGACAATTTGCTTTGTTAAAATCCCCAGCCACAATAAATGCAGCCTCAAGATATGTGGTTTCCAGTTTGCATAAAGTCAAGTGAAGTTCTTTGAGGGCCGTCGTGGTATCGGCTTGGGGGGGGATATACACGGCCATGACTATAACTGAAGAAAATTGTCTTGGGAGATAATACGGTCGGCATTTGATTGTGAGATATTCTAGGTTGGGTGAACAAGAGGACTCAAGTTCCTGTATGTTACTACAATTACACCATGAGTTGTTAATCATGAAACACACACCTCCGCCCTTCTGCTTCCCAGGGAGAGATATTTATTCCTGTCTGCGCGATGAACTGAGAACCCCTCTGGCTGGGCCGATTTCAACAGAATATCCCAAGAGAGCCATGTTTCCGTGAAACAAAGTATGTTACAGGCCTTAATGTCTCTCTGGAAAGAAATCCTTGCCCGGAGTTCGTCGATCTTGTTAACCAAAGACTGAACATTAGCGAGTAGTATACTTGGAAGCGGTGGGTGGTGTGCGCGCCTCCTAAATCGAACCAGCAGGCTGCTCCAGCAGGCTGCTCCGAGTGCGTTATTTTGGGTCAGCCGCAGGAATCAGTTCAGTTGCCCTGGGGAGAGCAAACAAAGGATCTGCTTCGGGAAAGTCGTATTCCTGGTCGTAATGCTGGTGAGTTACCGTCGCTCTGATGTCCAATAGTTTTCCCCGGCTGTATGTAATGATACAAAACACTTTCTGAGCTAATAATGTAAAAAATAATACATAAATAAACAGTGTACGTAAACTTTCGACTTCAACTGTATATACAGTACCAGTCAAAAGTTTGGACACACCCTCTCATTCAAGGGTTTTTCTTTATTTTTACTATTTTTTACATTGTAGAATAATAGTGAAGACATCAAAACTATGAAATAACACATATGTAATCATGTAGTAACCAAAAAAGTGTTATTTGAGATTCTTAAAATAGCCACCATTTGCCTTGATGACAGCTTTGCACACTTTTGGCATTCTCTCAACTAGCTTCATGAGGTAGTCACCTGGAATGCATTTCAATTAACAGGTGTACCTTCTTAAGAGTTAATTTGTGGAATTCCTTTCCTTCTTAATGCGTTTGAGCCAATTAGTTGTGTTGTGACAAGGTAGGAAGATATCCCTATTTGGTAAAAGACCAAGTCCATATTATGGCAAGAACAGCTCAAATAAGCAAAGAGAAACGACAGTCCATCATTACTTTAAGACATGAAGGTCAGTCAATACGGAACATTTCAAGAACTTTGAAAGTTTCTTCAAGTGCAGTCGCAAAAACCATCAAGCGCTATGATGAAACTGGCTCTCATGAGGACCACCACAGGAATGGAAGACCCAGATTTACCTCTGCTGCAGAGGATAAGTTCATTAGAGTTACCAGCCTCAGAAATTGCAGCCCAAATAAATGCTTCACAGAGTTCAAGTCACGGACACATCTCAACATCAACTGTTCAGAGGGGACTGTGTGAATCAGGCCTTCATGGTTGAATTGCTGCAAAGAAACCACTACTAAAGGACACCAACAATAAGAAGAGACCTGCTTGGGCCAAAAAAGACGAGCAATGGACATTAGACCGGTGGAAATGTGTCCTTTGGTCTGGAGTCCAAACTGGAGACTTTTGGTTCCAACCGCTGTGTCTTTGTGAGACGCAGTGTGGGTGAACGGATGATCTCCGCATGTGTAGTTCCCACCGTAAAGCATGGAGGAGGTGTTATGGTGTGGTGGTGCTTTGCTGGTGACACTGTCTGTGATTTATTTAGAATTTAAGGCACACTTAACCAGCATGGCTACCACAGCATTCTGCAGCGATACGCCATCCCATCTGGTTTGGGCTTTGTGGGACTATCAATTGTTTTTCAACATGACAATGACCCAACACACCTCCAGGCTGTGTAAGGGCTATTTTACCAAGAAGGAGAGTGATGGACTGCTGCATCAGATGACCTGGTCTCCACAATCCCCCGACCTAAACCCAATGGAGATGGTTTAAGATGAGTCCGACGGCAGAGTGAAGGAAAACCAGCCAGCAAGTGCTAAGCATATGTGGGAACTCCTTCAAGACTGTTGGAAAAGCATTCCAGGTGAAGCTGGTTGAGAGAAAGCCAAGAGTCTGCATAGCTGTCATCAAGGCAAAGGGTGGCTATTTGAAGAATCTTAAATATAAAATATATTGTTTAACACTTTTTTGGTTACTACATGATTCCATATGTGTTATTTCATAGTTGTGATGTCTTCACTATTATTCTACAAGTTAGACAATTGTAAAAAATAAAGAAAAACCCTTGAATGTGTCACGACTTCCGCCGAGGCTGCCTCCCCTCCTTGTTCGGGCAGGTTTCGGCGTTCGGCGTCAACGGCTTACTAGCTACTGCCGATCCATTTATCATCACTCCATTTGTCTTGTCTTCAATCACACACACCTGGTCCTTATTCCCTCATTAGTCATTGTATAAGTGTTCCTTGGTGGAGCTTGGTGGAGCTCGTGTATTTTGTATCGACGGAAGTATTGTCCCGTGTGCCTTGTAGTTTCCAGTGCGCCTGTTTTGTGCCCTGGAGTGTGTTTGACACATTTCTGCGTGAACCTGTATTTTGCGGATTAAAGCCTGTTATTCTGTGATTTACCCTCCTGCGCCTGACTCCTTCAACACCACCTCATCACAGAATGAATAGGTGTGGCCTAACCTTTGACTGGTACTGTATATATATTTATACTCTGGAGATTTGTGTGTATTGTGGTTTATTGCTAGTTATTACTGCACTGTTGAAGCTAGCTTTATATATACTGTATGTGATGGGACAAATAGACAATATGTACAGTATATGGATAGAATATGTAGCATATCTGAAGAATAGTATATGTACAGCAATAGTTAAATAGGATAGGCCTTGACTAGAATACGGTATATACATATGAACTGGGTAAAACAATATGTAAACATTATTAAAGTGACCAGTGTTCCATGACTATGTACAGTGAGGGAAAAAAGTATTTGATCCCCTGCTGATTTTGTACGTTTGCCCACTGACAAAGAAACGATCAGTCTATAATTTTAATGGTAGGTTTATTTGAACAGTGAGAGACCGAATAACAGCAAAAAAATCCAGAAAAACGCATGTCAAAAATGTTATGAATTGATTTGCATTTTAAAGAGGGAAATAACTATTTGACCCCCTCTCAATCAGAAAGATTTCTGGCTCCCAGGTGTCTTTTATACAGGTAACGAGCTGAGATTAAGAGCACTCTCTTAAAGGGAGTGCTCCTAATCTCAGTTTGTTACCTGTATAAAAGACACCTGTCCACAGAAGCAATCAATCAATCAGATTCCAAACTCTCCACCATGGCCAAGACCAAAGAGCTCTCCAAGGATGTCAGGGACAAGATTGTAGACCTACACAAGGATGGAATGGGCTACAAGACCATCGCCAAGCAGCTTGGTGAGAAGGTGACAACAGTTGGTGCGATTATTCGCAAATGGAAGAAACACAAAAGAACTGTCAATCTCCCTCGGCCTGGGGCTCCATGCAAGATCTCACCTCGTGGAGTTGCAATGATCATGAGAACGGTGAGGAATCAGCCCAGGACTACACGGGAGGATATTGTCAATGATCTCAAGGCAGCTGGGACCATAGTCACCAAGAAAACAATTGGTAACACACTACGCCGTGAAGGACTGAAATCCTGCAGTGCCCGCAAGGTCCCGCTGCTCAAGAAAGCACATATACAGGCCCGTCTGAAGTTTGCCAATGAACATCTGAATGATTCAGAGGAGAACTGGGTGAAAGTGTTGTGGTCAGATGAGACTAAAATCGAGCTCTTTGGCATCAACTCAACTCGCCGTGTTTGGAGGAGGAGGAATGCTGCCTATGACCCCAAGAACACCATCCCCACCGTCAATCATGGAGGTGGAAACATTATGCTTCGCCAAGGCAACAAAGGAGTGGCTCAAGAAGAAGCACATTAAGGTCCTGGAGTGGCCTAGCCAGTCTCCAGACCTTAATCCCATAGAAAATCTGTGGAGGGAGCTGAAGGTTCGAGTTGCCAAATGTCAGCCTCGAAACCTTAATGACTTGGAGAAGATCTGCAAAGAGGAGTGGGACAAAATATGTGCAAACCTGGTGGCCAACTACAAGAAACGTCTGACCTCTGTGTTTGCCAACAAGGGTGTTGCCACCAAGTACTAAGTCATGTTTTGCAGAGGGGTCAAATATATATTTCCCTCATTAAAATGCTAATCAATTTATAACATTTTTGACATGCGTTTTTCTGGATTTTGTTGTTGTTATTCTGTCTCTCACTGTTCAAATAAACCTACCATTAAAATTATCGACTGATCATGTCTTTGTCAGTGGGCAAACATACAAAATCAGCAGGGGATCAAATACTTTTTTCCCTCACTGTACATAGAGCAGCTGGTGGTAGCCGGCTAGTGACAGTGACTAAAGTTCAGGGCAGGGTACTGGGAGGAGGTTGGCCTTGAAATAGAAGCTGTTTTTACAGTCTCTAGGTCCCAGCTTTGATGCAGCTGTACTGACCTCGCCTTCTGGATGGTAGCGGGGTGAACAGGCCGTGTCTCAGTTGGCTGAAGTCCTTGATGATCTTCTTGGCCTTCCTGTGACACCGGGTGCTGTAGATGTAATGGAGGGCATGCAGTGTGCCCCCGGTGACGAGTTGGGCAGACCACACCACCCTCTGGAGAGCCTTGCGGTTGCGGATGGTGCAGTTGCCGTACCAGGCGGTGATACAGTCCGACAGGAGCATCTGTAAAAGTTTGTGAGGGTTTTAGGGGCCAAGTCAAATATCTTCAGCCTCCTGAGCTTGAAGAGGCTCTGTTGCGCCTTCTTCACCACAGTGTCTGTGTGGGTGGACCATTTCAGATTGTCAGTGATGTGTACACCGAGGAACTTGAAGCTTTTCACCTTCTCCACTGCAGCTCCCTCTGCTGTCTCCTGAAGTCCACAATCAGCTCCTTTGTTTTGTTGACATTGAGGGAGAGGTTATTTTACTGGCACCACTCCGCCAGGGCCCTCACCTCCTACCTGTAGGCTGTCTAGTCGTTAGTAATCAGGCCTACCACTGTTGTGTCGTCTGCAAACTTGAGTTGATTGAGTTGGAGTCATGCGTAGCCACGCAGTCATGGGTAAACAGGGAGTACAGGAGGGGGCTGAGCACACACCCCTGTGTTGAGGATCAGAGTAGTGGAGGTGTTGTTGCCTGCCTTCACCACCTGGGGGCGGCCTATCAAGAAGTCCATGACCCAATTGCACAGGGTTGGGTTCAGACCCAGGACCCCTTGCTTAATGATGAGCTTGGAGGCTACTATGGTGTTGAAGGCTGAGCTGTAGTCAATGAACAGCATTCTTACATAGGTATTCCTCTTGTCCAGATGGGATAGGGCAGTGTGCAGTGCGATGGCGATTGCGTCATCCGTGGATCTATTGGAGCGGTATGCAAATTGCAGTGGGTCTAGGGCAGGGATCATCAACTACATTCAGCTGCGGGCCGATTTCTTCTTGAGCGGTCGGGGTGCCGGAACATAATTACAAATAATTTGTAGACTGCAAATTGACTGCAAGAAGCCCAAACATATATAATATTTGACTAAAACAAAATATACTGAACAAAAATATAAACACAACATGTAAAGTGTTGGTCCCATGTTTCATGAGCTGAAATGAAAGATCCCAGAAATGATCCATATGCACAACAAGCTTACCCCTCTCAAATGTTGTGCACAAATTTGTTTACATCCATGTTAGTGAGCATTTCTCCTTTGCCAAGATAATCCATCCTCATGACAGGTGTTGCATATCAAGAAGCTGATTAAACAGCATGATCATTACACAGGTTTACCTTGAGCTGAGGACAATAAAAGGCCACTCTAAAATGTGCAGTTTTGTCACCCAACACAATGCCACAGATGTCTCAAGTTTTGAGGGAGAGTGCAATTGGCATGCTGATTGCAGGAATATCCACCAGAGCTGTTGCCAGAGAATGTAATGTTAATTTCTCTACCATAATCCGCCTCCAATGTCGTTTTAGAGAATTTGGCAGTACCTCCAACCGGCCTCGCAACTGCAGACCACGTTTAACCACGCCAGCCCAGGACATCCACATCCAGCTTCTTCACCTGTGGGATCATCTGAGACCAGCCACCTGGACAGTTGATGAAACTATGGGTTTGCACAACTGAAGGATTTCTGCACAAATTGTAAGAAATAGTCTCAGTGAAGCTCATCTGCGTGCTCGTTATCCTCACCAGAGTCTTGACCTGACTGCAGTTCGGTGTCATAACCGACTTCAGTGGGCCAACTTCGATGGCCACTTGCACGCTGGAGAAGTGTGCTCTTCACAGATAAATCCTGTGAACCGGGCGGGCAGATGGCAGACAGCATGTATGGCGTCGTGTGGGTGAGCGGTTTGCTGATGTCAACGTTGTGAACAGAGTGCCCCATAGTGGTGGTGGGGTTATGGTATGGACAGGCATAAGCTACATACAAGAACACAACTGCATTTTATTGATGGCAATTTAAATGCACAGAGATAACGTGACGAGATCCTGAGGCCCATTGTCGCGCCATCCTGGCCTGCATACTCACCAGACATGTCACCCATTGATCGTGTTTAGGATGCTCTGGATCGACATGTACGACAGGGTTGTCCAGTTCCCGCCAATATCCAGGAACTTCCCACAGCCATTGAGGAGTAGTGGGACAACATTCCACAGGCCACAATCAACAGCCTTATCAACTCCATGCGAAGGATATGTGTTGCGCTGCATGAGGCAAATTATGGTCACACCAGATACTGATTGGTTTTCTGATCCACACCCTTACCTTTTTTTTTAAGGTATCTGTGACCAACAGATGCATATCTGTATTTCCAGTCATGTGAAAGCCATAGATTCGGGCCTAATGAATTTATTTCAATAGACTGATTTCCTTATATGAACTGTAACTCAGTAAAATCTTAGAAATAGTTATGTTTATATTTTTGTTCAGTAAAATTTCTAACCTTGCTTGCATTTGTATATGATCATGTGTCTCTCTATTATGCGCGGAAATACTTGCGAACAGATTTCCAAAATGTCAATCATGTGGAGCCGATTTCCGGGTGTATTTACAGTTTCTTATGTCCAACAATGAAAATTCAACAATAATAAAACTTGGGGGGCCAATTAAAACCACTGCGGGCCGCCACTTGGGGAACCCTGGTCTAGGGTGTTGGGTAAGGTGGAGGTGATATGATCCTTAACTAGCCTCTCAAACCACTTCATGATGACAGAAGTGAGCGCTACGGGGCGATAGTCATTTAGTTCAGTTACCTTCGCTTTCTTGGGTACAGGAACAATGGTGGACATCTTGAAGCAAATGGGGACAACAGACTGGGATAGGGAGAGATTGAATATTTCCGTAAACACTCCAGCCAGCTGGTCTGCGCATGCTCTAAGGATGCGGCTAGGAATGCTGTCTGGGCCGGCAGCCTTGTGAGGGTTAACATGCATAAATGTCTTACTCATGTCGGCCACGGAGAACGAGAGCTCACAGTCCACGGGAGCGGTTTTGCGCGAATGCTTCCATCTATTCAAGGTTTTTGGTTTGGATAGGTTTTAATCGTCACAGTGGGAACAACATCCCCTATATACTTCCTGATGAACTCAATGTATACAGTTGAAGTCGGAAGTTTACATACACTTAGGTTGGAGTCATTAAAACTTGTTTTTCAACCACTCCACACATTTCTTGTTAACAAACTATAGTTTTGGCAAGTCGGTTAGGACATTTACTTTGTGCACTACACAAGTAATTTTTCCAACAATTGTTTACAGACAGATTATTTCACATATACTTCACTGTATCACAATTCCAGTGGGTCAGAGGTTTACATGCACTAAGTTGACTGTGCCTTTAAACAGCTTGGAAGCTTCTGATAGGCTAATTGACATCATTTGAGTCAATTGGAGGTGTACCTGTGGATGTATTTCAAGGCCTACCTTCAAACTCAGTGCCTCTTTACTTGACATCATGGGAAAATCAAAAGAAATCAGCCAAGACCTCAGAAAAAAAAGACCTCCACAAGTCTGGTTCATCCTTGGGAGCAATTTCCAAACATCTGAAGGTACCACGTTCATCTGTACAAACAATAGTACGCAAGTATAAACACCATGGGACCACGCAGCCATCATACCGCTCAGGAAGGAGACGCGATCTGTCTCCCAGAGATGAACCTACTTTGGTGCGAAAAGTGCAAATCAATCCCAGAACAACAGCAAAGGACCTTGTGAAGATGCTGGAGGAAACAGGTACAAAATAATCTATATCCACAGTAAAACGAGTCCTATATCGACATAACCTGAAAGGCCGCTCAGCAAGGAAGAAGCCACTGCTCCAAAACCGCCATAAAAAAGCCAGACTACGGTTTGCAACTGCACATGGGGACAAAGATCGTACTTTTTGGAGAAATGTCCTCTGTTCTGATGAAACAAAAATAGAACTGTTTGGCCATAATGACCATCGTTATGTTTGGAGGAAAAAGGGGATATCTTGCAAGCCGAAGAACACCATCCCAACCGTGAAGCACGGGGGTGGCAGCATCGTGCTGTAGGGGTGCTTTGCTGCAGGAGGGACTGGTGCACTTCACAAAATAGATGACATCATGAGGAAGGAAAATTACGTGGATATATTGAAGCAACATCTCAAGACATCAGTCAGGAAGTTATAGCTTGGTCGTAAATGGGTCTTCCAAATGAACAATGACCCCAAGTATACGTCCAAGGTTGTGGCAAAATGGCTTAAGGACAACAAAGTCAAGGTATTGGAGTGGCCATCACAAAGCCCTGACCTCAATCTTATATAACATTTGTGGGCAGAACTGAAAAAGCGTGTGCGAGCAAGGAGGCCTACAAACCTGACTCAGTTACATCAGCTCTGTCAGGAGGAATGGGCTACGCTACCAAATACTAATTGAGTGTATGTAAACTTCTGACCCACTGGGAATGTGATGAAAGAAATAAAAGCTGAAATAAATCATTCTCTCTACTATTATTCCGACATTTCACATTCTTAAAATAAAGTGGTGATCCTAACTGACCTAAGACAAGGAATTTTTAGTAGGGTTAAATGTCAGGAATTGTGAAAAACAGAGTTTAAATGTATTTGGCTAAGGTGTATGTAAACTTCCGACTTCAACTGTATGTCAATGTTAATCTCAGAGGCAACCTGGAACATATCCCATTATGCGTGATCAAAACAATCTTGAAGCATGGATTCCGATTGGTCAGACCAGTGTTGAACAGTCCTTACCACGGGTACTTCCTGTTTGAGTGTCTACCTATAGGAAGGGAGGAGCAGGATTGAGGTGTGATCTGATTTGCCGAATGGAGGGTGGGGGAGGGCCTTGTAACCATCCCAGAAGGGAGAGTAGCATTGATCAATAGTTTTTGATGCGCGAGTGGCGCATGCAATGTGTTGATAAAACTTTGGTAGCATTTTCCTAAGATTTGCTTTACTAAAGTCCCCAGTTACAATAAAAGTGGCCTCAGGATATATGGTTTCCAGTTTGCACGAAGTCCAGTGTAGTTCCATGAGAGCTGTCGTGGTATCGGC
Source organism: Coregonus clupeaformis (assembly GCF_020615455.1). Taxonomy (NCBI): domain Eukaryota; kingdom Metazoa; phylum Chordata; class Actinopteri; order Salmoniformes; family Salmonidae; genus Coregonus; species Coregonus clupeaformis. The sequence goes on along the minus strand of NC_059218.1, from coordinate 24,878,066 downwards.
TTGAGAGGGAATATACACGGCTGTGACGATGACCGAAGATAATTATCTCAGGAGGTAATGCAGTCGGCATTTGATTGTGATGTATTCTAGGTCGGGTGAACAAAAGGACTTGAGTTCCTGTAAGTTACTACAATCACACCATGAGTAGTTAATCATGAAACATACACCTCTGTTGTGATGAGTGATTTCAAAGGAGTCAGGCGCAGGAGGGTAAATCACAGAATAACAGGATTTATTCCGCAACACAAAGTTACGCAGTAAAGCGTCATAACACTCCAGTGTTTTGCGCACTGGAACAACAAGGCACACTGGGAAATATCCTGGCGATACAAAATACTAGGAGCTCCACTGAGCTTCTCTAATCTCACAATAAACAATCACACACAAAGACAAGGGGGCAGAGGGAACACATATACAGGTACTGATGAGGGGATATGAACCAGGTGTGGGTAATAATTAAGACAAAACAAATGGAATGATGAGATGAGGAGCAGCAGTAGCTAGAAGGCCGGTGATGACGAACGCTGAAGCCTGCCCGAACAAGGAGAGGCGGCAGCTTCGGAGGAAGTCGTGACATCCGCCTTTCTTTTTCCTGGAGAGTTCTTTATTCCTGTCAGTGCGATGTACTGAGAACCCAGCTGGCTGTATGGATGGGGACAGTATATCCGGAGAGAGCCATGATTCCGTGAAACAGAGTATGTTACAGTCCCTGATGTCTCTCTGGAAGGAGATCCTCGCCCTGAGCTCGTCTACTTTATTGTACAGGGACTGAACATTAGTGAGTAATATACTCGGAATCGGTGGATGGTATGCACGCCTCCTGAGTCAGACTCTGGGATAAGTAAAATTGCCTTGGGTGGTATGAACAAAGGGTCCAATTCAGGAAAGTCTTATTTCTGGTTGAAATGCTGGTGAGTTACCGGCACTCTAATATCCTAAATTAATTTCCGGCTGTATGTAATAGTGCAAAGGATGTTCTGAGCTAATTATGTGAGAAATAACAAAAACAAAGAAGTACTGCAAAGTTGCTTAAGTGTGACCCGTACTGAATATACAAAGAGGCAGGACGCAGACGCAGGAATTAACAAGGTCAAGGTTTACTTAACAATGAGCAAGAGAAATAACAAAGATAGAGTAAACGACACGAAGCTAAACAATCACACACAACATCATCCAAAACAGTCCAGGGCTAAATAGGTGCAGGTGCGCTGGAGGTGATTAGGGTGCGTTGGGTTTCCATTCCGGTGTTGCTGAGGTGGTGCACTCAGACCGGTGGCTCAGTAGACCGGCGAATCAGAGCGCCGGAGGGGAGCAACGGGAGGAGACGTGACATTAGGAGCCATGAACAGGGTGACCATGTCTATCGGCGCCATCATATTGGCCACTAGTGGGTGCATGGTATGGTTGTTTCTGGTTCATTAACATATTTTGAGTCGTGCCTCATTTATTGCGTCCGTTAGTGAGAATGCTGTACCAATTTAACTGGTATGTGGTAGTAGTGCCCCATCAATGTAAAATGTATAGGGGACAGATTGGAGTTTTCCTGGCTACCCATCCACATCGCTCCGGCCAGTCGTGTAGTGCAAATGGCCCACCAACCATATGGGTATTTCACAGTCAAGCCAACCCTGTACTGTGCAAGTGGACTAATAGTAGGCCTACTATTGAAACAGATAAATGAGGCTGTCAACTGAATCAGAAATTCACAAGTTTCTGCTCTCAAAGTCACACATTTTTAATAGAACATCCAATTTGGTAGTTTTTCTAAGTCCATAACAATGCTTAAACCACACCAGGAGAACACTTTTGAGGTATGGGAAAAATCTAAGAAATGTAGAGTTTTTAGTGTAGTTACCCTTTAATTCAAGTGCACAGGCACCTAGCACTGTTGTTTGGTTAGTGATGTTTCTGTAGCACATTAAATGGAATTTGCAAAACAAATGGCCACTGGATTGATGCAAGTCATCATGATATCATTCTGCTAGGTAGGCATAGGCTACTTTATAGCGAGTTAACATTTAATTGAGAAGGTTTTTGGGAAAGCCTTTCCATCTACCAGAAGACAGTTAGGACTATCATTACCATCACTATATTTTCCCTGTTCCTTAATTGTTTGAAACCTGGACGTTTTACTTCATATTATGAGGCACGTCTTACACAAAATCCCACCATAGAAACATGGAAGCAATTATTTTTAAAGGACTCATGCGTTCTCCTGTTCTATTGGTTTTCATTCAACTTTCTTTCATTGTCTAGCAGCCAAAGGCATTAACCTAGTCATATTAGCAACCGATGATAGTTGCGGCATCTTTAGATCTCCCTCTTTCTACATTTCTAACTGATATTTCCATCTCTGTCTATGAAACTGTGCGGTGCGAATTTTAGAAATATGTTTTCCTGAAAATTGCATTTTGGAATATTCGCGCGTAGGCGTACCATGTGCACATTGCTGCGCCTAGAATGGGAAGAAATAATAGTTTATCAACATTTTAAACTAAATATTCTGATCTGTTCCATCAGCCTTATTTATTGATACAGCATATACAGTGAGGGAATAAAGTATTTGATCCCCTGCTGATTTTGTACGTTTGCCCACTGACAAAGAAATGATCAGTCTATAATTTTAATGGTAGGTTTATTTGAACAGTGAGAGACAGAATAACAACAAAAAAATCCAGAAAAACGCATGTCAAAACGTTATAAATTGATTTGAATTTTAATGAGGGAAATAAGTATTTGACCCCCTCTCAATCAGAAAGATTTCTGGCTCCCAGGTGTCTTTTATACAGGTAACGAGCTGAGATTAGGAGCACACTCTTAAAGGGAGTGCTCCTAATCTCAGTTTGTTGCCTGTATAAAAGACACCTGACCACAGAAGCAATCAATCAATCAGATTCCAAACACTCCACCATGGCCAAGACCAAAGAGCTCTCCAAGGATGTCAGGGACAAGATTGAAGACCTACACAAGGCTGGAATGGGCTACAAAACCATCGCCAAGCAGCTTGGTGAGAAGGTGACAATAGTTGGTGCGATTATTCGCAAATGGAAGAAACACAAAATAACTGTCAATCTCCCTCGGCCAGGGGCTCCATGCAAGATCTCACCTCGTGGAGTTGCAATGATCATGAGAACGGTGAGGAATCAGCCCAGAACTACTCGGGAGGATCTTGTCAATGATCTCAAGGCAGCTGGGACCATAGTCACCAAGAAAACAATTGGTAACACACTATGCCGTGAAGGACTGAAATCCTGCAGCGCCCGCAGGGTCCCCCTGCTCAAGAAAGCACATATACAGGCCCGTCTGAAGTTTGCCAATGAACATCTGAATGATTCAGAGGAGAACTGGGTGAAAGTGTTGTGGTCAGATGAGACCAAAATCGAGCTCTTTGGCATCAACTCAACTCACCGTGTTTGGAGGAGGAGGAATGCTGCCTATGACCCCAAGAACACCATCCCCACCGTCAAAAATGGAGGTGGAAACATTATGCTTTGGGGGTGTTTTTCTGCTAAGGGGACAGGACAACTTCACCGCGTCAAAGGGACGATGGACGGGGCAATGTACCGTCAAATCTTGGGTGAGAACCTCCTTCCCTCAGCCAGGGCATTGAAAATGGGTTGTGGATGGGTATTCCAGCATGACAATGACCCAAAACACACAGCCAAGGCAACAAAGGAGTGGCTCAAGAATAAGAACATTAAGGTCCTGGAGTGGCCTAGCCAGTCTCCAGACCTTAATCCCATAAAACATCTGTGGAGGGAGCTGAAGGTTCGAGTTGCCAAACAGCAGGCTCGAAACCTTAATGACTTTGAGAAGATCTGCAAAGAGGAGTGGGACAAAATCCCTCCTGAGATGTGTGCAAACCTGGTGGCCAACTACAAGAAATGTCTGACCTCTGTGATTGCCAACAAGGGTTTTGCCACCAAGTACTAAGTCATGTTTTGCAGAGGGGTCAAATACTTATTTCCCTCATTAAAAGGCAAATCAATTTATAACATTTTTGACATTTGTTTTTCTGGATTTTTTGTTGTTATTCTGTCTCTCACTGTTCAAATAAACCTACCATTGAAATTATAGACTGATCATGTCTTTGTCAGTGGGCAAACGTACAAAATCAGCAGGGGATCAAATACTTTTTTCCCTCACTGTACCTCCACTACACTACATTGATACACATAATGGGGATTAAGAAGTGAGTATACACAATGCCCGCAATACACCACTGGCTCCGGTGTTATGATACTGATGATTTGTTCGCCACAGTTGGTTTGTTTGCATTTCCACTATTGTGGCTAGATGGAGTAAGCCTACAGCTACATAAATTGGTTGCGTTGGGGACAACAGTTGTTGACAACTGTAGCATTGTAGCTAAGCCTAACCCTCAATCCTTTTCCTAACCGTAACTTCATTCTCCTAACCTGTTATGTTAATTCACCTAACCTGCTGTATTAGTTCTCCTAACCTGCCATGCAAATTCACCTAACCTGCCATGTTAATTATCCTAACCTGCTATGTAAACAAACCATCTGAGGCAACAAATCATCAGTATCACCACACCCCTCATTTTGAAGTCACACAAAATACTTACAGGATGGCAGTTTCAGACAGGGCCTTCAGAAAGTATTCACACCCCTTGATTTTTTCGACATTTCGCTGTTACCTCCTGAATTTAAAATTGATTACATTTAGATCTGTTTTGTCACTGGCTTACAAACAATACCCCATAATGTCAAAGTGGAATTATGTTCACCATGAGGACATTGGTGACTTTAAAACAGTTACAGAGGTTATTGGCTGTGATAGGAGAAAACTGAGGATGGATCAACAACATGGTAGTTGCTCCACAATACTAACCTAATTGACAGAGTGAAAAGAAGGAAGCCTGTACAGAATACAAATATTTCAAAACATACATCCTGTTTGCAACAAGGCACAAAAGTAATACTGCAAAAAATGTGGCAAAGCAATTTACTTTTTTTTCTGAATACAAAGTGTTTTGTTTTTGGCAAATCCAATACAAAACATTACTGAGTACCACTCTCCATAATTTCAAGCATAGTGGTGGCTGCATCATGCTGTAGGTATGCTTGTAATCATTAAGGACTGGGGAGTTTTGGGGATAAAAAATTAACAGAATGGAGCTAAGCACAGGCAAAATCCTAGAGGAAAACCTGGTTCAGTCTGCTTTCCATCAGACACTGGGAGATGAACTAACCTTTCAGCAGGACAATAACCTAAAACACAAGGCCAAATCTACACTGGAGTTGCTTACCAAGAAGACAGTGAAAGATCCTGCATGCCGAGTTACTGTTTTGACTTAAATCTGCTTAAAAATATATGGCAAGACTTGAAAATGGTTGTTTAGCAATGATCAACAACCAGTTTGACAGAGCTTGAAGAATTTTGAAAAGAATAATGGGCAAATATTGTACAATCCAGATTTGCAAAGCTCTTAGAGACTTACCCAGATAGACTCACAGCTGTAATCGCTGCCAAATGTGATTCTAACATGTATTGACTCAGGGGTGTGAATACTTATGTAAATTAGATATGTTTGTGTTAAATTTTCGCCAAATTTCCCAACATTTCTAAAAACATGTCCTCACGTTGTCATTATGGGGTATTGTGTGTAGATGGGTAAGATACACAAATATATTTAATCCATTTGAATTCAGGCTGTAACACAACAAAATGTGGAATAAGTCAAGGGGTATGAATACTTTCTGAAGGCACTGTACATAATGATCGATAGAGCAACGGAAATAAATTCAGGGTGAGTCGTCGGGCAAGATTGGATTGGCAGCAAGTCTTAAATCTTTAACTGTTGAGCATTTTGCCATTTCCTTTTGATCTGTTTTTCCCTGTAGTCACTGCCAGTTTGGAAGCCTTTGTTAAGGCCTCTAGATGTGCAAGTGATAAAAACCACCAAATATTAATTGATATGCTGTAATGTGTAAACACATTACCTAGCAGCCAAGCTGCTTGCACCAATCCCATTACAGTAAAATACTGTGAAATACAAACTCCATCTCCCCTCAATTAATTTCATTCGCTCATCCATTAATTCATGAATTTCTTTACAATTACAGTACCGTAAACTTTTTTTTTTTTTTTTTTACTGTATATTACAGTCCATTCTCTGGTATTTTACTGTGTGTCACACAGTACTTGCTTTGATACTGTGTTTAGATTACAGTAGTTGTACTGCAATATGAAATACAGTATCTTACTTACAGTGGGGAAAAAAAGTATTTAGTCAGCCACCAATTGTGCAAGTTCTCCCACTTAAAAAGATGAGAGAGGCCTGTAATTTTCATCATAGGTACACGTCAACTATGACAGACAAAATGAGAAAAAAAAATCCAGAAAATCACATTGTAGGATTTTTAATGAATTTATTGGCATATGATGGTGGAAAATAAGTATTTGGTCAATAACAAAAGTTTCTCAATACTTTGTTATATACCCTTTGTTGGCAATGACACAGGTCAAACGTTTTCTGTAAGTCTTCACAAGGTTTTCACACACTGTTGCTGGTATTTTGGCCCATTCCTCCATGCAGATCTCCTCTAGAGCAGTGATGTTTTGGGGCTGTCGCTGGGCAACACAGACTTTCAACTCCCTCCAAAGATTTTCTATGGGGTTGAGATCTGGAGACTGGCTAGGCCACTCCAGGACCTTGAAATGCTTCTTACGAAGCCACTCCTTCGTTGCCCGGGCGGTGTGTTTGGGATCATTGTCATGCTGAAAGACCCAGCCACGTTTCATCTTCAATGCCCTTGCTGATGGAAGGAGGGTTTCACTCAAAATCTCACGATACATGGCCCCATTCATTCTTTCCTTTACACGGATCAGTCATCCTGGTCCCTTTGCAGAAAAACAGCCCCAAAGCATGATGTTTCCAACCCCATGCTTCACAGTAGGTATGGTGTTCTTTGGATGCAACTCAGCATTCTTTGTCCTCCAAACATGACGAGTTGAGTTTTTACCAAAAAGTTATATTTTGGTTTCATCTGACCATATGACATTCTCCCAATCCTCTTCTGGATCATCCAAATGCACTTCAGACGGGCCTGGACATGTACTGGCTTAAGCAGGGGACACGTCTCGCACTGCAGGATTTGAGTCCCTGGCGGCGTAGTGTGTTACTGATGGTTGGCTTTGTTACTTTGGTCCCAGCTCTCTGCAGGTCATTCACTAGGTCCCCCCCGTGTGGTTCTGGGATTTTTGCTCACCGTTCTTGTGATCATTTTGACCCCACGGGGTGAGATCTTGCGTGGAGCCCCAGATCGAGGGAGATTATCAGTGGTCTTGTATGTCTTCCATTTCCTAATAATTGCTCCCACAGTTGATTTCTTCAAACCAAGCTGCTTACCTATTGCAGATTCAGTCTTCCCAGCCTGGTGCAGGTCTACAATTTTGTTTTTGGTGTCCTTTGACAGCTCTTTGGTCTTGGCCATTGTGAAGTTTGGAGTGTGACTGTTTGAGGTTGTGGACAGGTGTATTTTATACTGATAACAAGTTCAAACAGGTGCCATTAATACAGGTAACGAGTGGAGGACAGAGGAGCCTCTGAAAGAAGAAGTTACAGGTCTGTGAGAGCCAGAAATCTTGCTTGTTTGTAGGTGACCAAATACTTATTTTCCACCATAATTTGCAAATAAATTCATTAAAAAATCCTACAATGGGATTTTCTGGATTTTTTTCCTCAATTTGTCTGTCATAGTTGACGTGTACCTATGATGAAAATTACAGGCCTCTCTCATCTTTTTAAGTGGGAGAACTTGCACAATTGGTGGCTGACTAAATACTTTTTTCCCCACTGTACCACTAGCTGCCTGTAAGTTACTGTCAAATTCACAGCAACCCCTTTACAGTTTAATGCAGATATATTTACCATGTTATTGCCTGTGGAAGAGACCATGGGGAGCTGAGAACTCAACTTAATCAAAGCATTATGTCTAGGTATGTTATGAATGTTGTATTAACACATGATATATAAATTCCCTTTTAAAGGTTCATTCTAATGCATGGCTGATTTCTAATACACTGGTTTTGGCATTGTTCATCATAGTAAAGGAATATGATCATCTATTGGTGGATGGAGTTAAGTGAAATTGAATCAATAAAATAACTGTAAAAACTGTCAAGAAAGGAAACAAGTTATGTGTAAAATGTGGTAGGTCAGAAAGCACTTCGAGGTACCGGTACTGCATAGCAACAGATTGCATTTCAATGTGCATGTATTAACCACATTATTAATGTAATCTTATGTGCTCCAACCTTCAGATAATCCTGTATAGCACAGTCAGAACAAAAAAGGTTGTCACATGTGTAATTACACTGTAACAAGTATTGTAGTTAATTGTAATAACTCATAGTTACACTGTAATAACAACATGTAACTAACTTGTGGTAATTGGTGGCTTGTTACCATGCTTGTTACAAGTGGGCAAGTTTCCATTCACCAATTTAGGGTTTTGTTTCTTCTCAGCTGCATCCGATTCAGTAACAACTGTCACAAGGTTGTAAATCTCTCGTGGACAGATGCACTGGGTGTCCAAGATTAGAAAGGTTGGAGGCTCAATAGGCTCTAATTACCTACCTGTGAATGCACACTCTTCAAAATCTCCACTCAATGTTGTTGCTAGCACTTGCCCCCAAAGAGTGTATCATCTGGGTTAACTTGGTTGAGTTGACAAAAACAGATCAGATATAGGTCAACCTTACTGACTGGATTCTACCATATGGGTGTCAATCAATCAATTTTATTTTATATAGCCCTTCTTACATCAGCTAATATCTCGAAGTGCTGTACAGAAACCCAGCCTAAAACCCCAAACAGCTAGTAATGCAGGTGTAGAAGCACGGTGGCTAGGAAAAACTCCCTAGAAAGGCAAAACCTAGGAAGAAACCTAGAGAGGAACCAGGCTATGAGGGGTGGCCAGTCCTCTTCTGGCTGTGCCGGGTGGAGATTATAACAGAACCATGCCAAGATGTTCAAAAATGTTCATAAGTGACAAGCATGGTCAAATAATAATCAGGAATAAATCTCAGTTGGCTTTTCATAGCCGATCATTAGAGTTTAAAACAGCAGGTCTGGGACAGGTAGGGGTTCCATAACCGCAGGCAGAACAGTTTAAACTGGAATAGCAGCAAGGCCAGGCGGACTGGGGACAGCAAGGAGTCACCACGGCCGGTAGTCCCGGCGTATGGTCCTAGGGCTCAGGTCTCTCAGTTGGCTTTTCATAGCCGATCATTTAGAGTTGAAAACAGCAGGTCTGGGACAGGTAGGGGTTTCGTAGCCGCAGGCAGAACAGTTGAAACTGGAATAGCAGCAAGGCCAGGCGGACTGGGGACAGCAAGGTGTCATCATGCCCGGTAGTCCTGACGTATGGTCCTAGGGCTCAGGTTCTCAGAGAGAAAGAGAGAACGAGAGAATTAGAGAGAGCATACTTAAATTCACACAGGACACTGGATAAGACAGGAGAAGTACTCCAGGTATAACCAACTAACCCCAGCCCCCCGACACATAAACTACTGCAGCATAAATACTGGAGGCTGAGACAGGAGCGGTCCGGAGACACTGTGGCCCCATCCGAAGAAACCCCGGACAGGGCCAAACAGGAAGGATATAACCCCACCCACTCCGCCAAAGCACAGCCCCCGCACCACTAGAGGGATATCCCCAACCACCAACTTACAATCCTGAGACAAGGCCGAGTATAGCCCACAGAGGTCTCCACCACAGCACAAACCAAGGGGGGAGGGCGCCAACCCAGACAGGAAGATCACGTCAGTAACTCAACCCACTCAAGTGACGCACCCCCCAGGGACGGCATGAAAGAGCACCAGCAGGCCAGTGACTCAGCCCCTGCAACAGGGTTAGAGGCAGAGAACCCCAGTGGAGAGGGGAACCGGCCCGGCAGAGACAGCAAGGGCTGTTCGTTGCTCCAGCCTTTCCGTTCACCTTCACACTCCTGGGCCAGACTACACTCAATCATATGACCTACTGAAGAGATAAGTCTTCAGTAAAGACTTAAAGGTTGAGACCGAGTCTGCGTCTCTCACATGGGTAGGCAGACTGTTCCATAAAAATGGAGATCTATAGGAGAAAGCCCTGCCTCCCGCTGTTTGCTTAGAAATTCTAGGGACAATTAGGAGGCCTGCGTCTTGTGACCGTAGCGTACGTATTGGTATGTACGGCAGGACCAACTCGGAAAGATAGGTAGGAGCAAGCCCATGTAACGCTTTATAGGTTAACAGTAAAACCTTGAAATCAGCCCTTGCCTTAACAGGAAGCCAGTGTAGGGAAGCTAGCACTGGAGTAATATGATCAAATTTCTTGGTTCTAGTCAGGATTCTAGCAGCCGTATTTAGCACTAACTGAAGTTTATTTAGTGCTTTATCCGGGTAGCCGGAAAATAGAGCATTGCAGTAGTCTAACCTAGAAGTAACAAATGCATGGATTAATTTTTCTGCATCATTTTTGGACAGAAAATTTCTGATTTTTGCAATGTTACGTAGATGGAAAAAAGCTGTCCTTGAAACAGTCTTGATATGTTCGTCAAAAAGAGAGATCAGGGTCAAGAGTAACGCCTAGGTCCTTCACAGTTTTATTTGAGACGACTTTACAACCATCAAGATGAATTGTCAGATTTAACAGAAGATCTCTTTGTTTCTTGGGACCTAGAACAAGCATCTCTGTTTTGTCCGAGTTTAAAAGTAAAAAAGTTTTCAGCCATCCACTTCCTTATGTCTGAAACACAGGCTTCTAGCGAGGGCAATTTTGGGGCTTCACCATGCTTCATTGAAATGTACAGCTGTGTGTCATCCGCATAGCAGTGAAAGTTAACATTATGTTTTCGAATAACATCCCCAAGAGGTAAAATATATAGTGAAAACAATAGTGGTCCTAAAACGGAACCTTGAGGAACACCGAAATGTACAGTTGATTTGTCGGAGGACAGACCATTCACAGAGACAAACTGATATCTTTCCGACAGGTAGGATCTAAACCAGGCCAGAACTTGTCCGTGTAGACCAATTTGGGTTTCCAGTCTCTCCAAAAGAATGTGGTGATCGATGGTGTCAAAGGCAGCACTAAGGTCTAGTAGCACGAGGACAGATGCAGAGCCTCGGTCTGACGCCATTAAAAGGTCATTTACCACCTTCACAAGTGCAGTCTCAGTGCTATGATGGGGTCTAAAACCAGACTGAAGCATTTCGTATACATTGTTTGTCTTCAGAAAGGCAGTGAGTTGCTGCGCAACAGCTTTTTCTAAAATTTTTTGAGAGGAATGGAAGATTCGAGTATAGGCCGATAGTTTTTTATATTTTCCGGGTCAAGGTTTGGCTTTTTCAAGAGAGGCTTTATCACTGCCACTTTTAGTGAGTTTGGTACACATCCGGTGGATAGAGAGCTGTTTATTATGTTCAACATAGGAGGGCCAAGCACAGGAAGCAGCTCCTTCAGCAGTTTAGTAGGAATAGGATCCAGTATGCAGCTTGAAGGTTTAGAGGCCATGATTATTTTCATCATTGTGTCAAGAGATATAGTACTAAAACACTTAAGTGTCTCTCCCGATCCCAGGCCCTCGCAGAGCTGTGCAGATCCAGGACAGCTAAGCCCTGGAGGAATACGCAGATTCAAAGAGGAGTCCGTAATTTGCTTTCTAATGGTCATGATCTTTTCCTCAAAGAAGTTCATGAATTTATCACTGCTGAAGTGAAAACCATCCTCTCTTGGGGAATGCTGCTTTTTAGTTAGCTTTGCAACAGTATCAAAAAGAAATTTTGGATTGTTCTTATATTCCTCGATTAATTTGGAAAAGTAGGATGATCGAGCAGCAGTGAGGGCTCTTCGGTACTGCACGGTACTGTCTTTCCAAGCTAGTCGGAAGACTTCCAGTTTGGTGTGGCGCCATTTCCGTTCCAATTTCCTGGAAGCTTGCTTCAAAGCTCGGGTATTTTCTGTATACCAGGGAGCTAGTTTCTTATGACAAATGTCTTTCGTTTTTAGGGGTGCAACTGCATCTAGGGTATTGTGCAAGGTTAAATTGAGTTCCTCAGTTAAGTGGTTAACTGATTTTTGTCCTCTGACGTCCTTGGGTAGGCAGAAGGAGTCTGGAAGGGCATCAATGAATTTTTGTGTTGTCTGAGAATTTATAGCACGACTTTTGATGCTCCTTGGTTGGGGTCTGAGCAGATTATTTGTTGCGATTGCAAACGTAATAAAATGGTGGTCCGATAGTCCAGGATTTTGTGGAAAAACATTAAGATCTACAACATTTATTCCATGGGACAAAACTAGGTCCAGAGTATGACTGTGGCAGTGAGTAGGTCCAGAGACATGTTGGACAAAACCCACTGAGTCGATAATGGCTCCGAAAGACTTTTGGAGTGGGTCTGTGGACTTCTCCATGTGAATATTAAAATCACCAAAAATTAGAATATGATCTGCTATGACTACAAGGTCTGATAGGAATTCAGGAAACTCAGAGAGGAACGCTGTATATGGCCCAGGAGGCCTGTAAACAGTAGCTATAAAAAGTGATTGAGTAGGCTGCATAGATTTCATGACTAGAAGCTCAAAAGATGAAAACGCCATTTTTTTTTTTGTAAATTGAAATTTGCTATCGTAAATGTTAGCAACACCTCCGCCTTTGCGGGATGCACGGGGAATATGGTCACTAGTGTAACCAGGAGGGGAGGCCTCATTTAACACAGCAAATTCATCAGGCTTAAGCCATGTTTCAGTCAGGCCAATCACATCAAGATTATGATCAGTGATTAGTTCATTGACTATGACTGCCTTTGAAGTGAGGGATCTAACATTAAGTAACCCTATTTTGAGATGTGAGGTATCACGATCTCTTTCAATAATGGCAGGAATGGAGGAGGTCTTTATCCTAATAAGATTGCTAGGGTGAACACCACCATGTTTAGTTTTGCCCAACCTAGGTCGAGGCACAGACACAGTCTCAATGGGTATGGCTGAGCTGACTACACTGACTATGCTATTGGCAGACTCCACTAAGCTGGCAGGTTGGCTAACAGCCTGCTGCCTGGCCTGCACCCTATTTCACTGTGGGGCTAGAGGAGTTAGAGCCCTATCTATGTTGGTAGATAAGAGGAGAGCACCCCTCCGGCTAGGATGGAGTCCGTCACTCCTCAGCAGGTCAGGCTTGGTCCTGTTTGTGGGTGAGTCCCAGAAAGAGGGCCAATTATCCACAAATGTTATCTTTTGGGAGGGGCAGAAAACAGTTTTCAACCAGCGATTGAGTGCTGAGACTCTGCTGTAGAGCTCATCACTTCCCCTAACTGGGAGGGGGCCAGAGACAATTACTCGATGCCGACACATCTTTCTAGCTGATTTACACGCTGAAGCTATGTTGCACTTGGTGACCTCTGACTGTTTCATCCTAACATCGTTGGTGCCGACGTGGATAACAATATCTCTATACTCTCTACACTCGCCAGTTTTAGCTTTAGCCAGCACCATCTTTAGATTAGCCTTAACGTCGGTAGCCCTGCCCCCTGGTAAACAGTGTATGATCGCTGGGTGATTCGTTTTAAGTCTAATACTGCGGGTAATGGAGTCGCCAATGACTAGGGTTTTCAATTTGTCAGAGCTAATGGTGGGAGCCTTCGGAGTCTCAGACCCCGTAACGGGAGGAGTAGAGACTAGAGAAGACTCAGACTCAGACTCCGACTCGCTACATAATGGGGAAAACCGGTTGAAGGTTTCTGTCGGCTGAATGAGCGACACCGGTTGAGCATTCCAACAGTATTTCCCTCCAGAAGCCATGAGAAAGTTGTCCGGCTGCGGGGGACTGTGCGGGGGATTTATACTAACGTTACTGTCTGTACTTACTGGTGGCACAGACGCTGTTTCTTCCTTTCCTACACTGATATTACCCTTGCCTAACGATTGCGTCTGAAGCTGGGCTTGTAGCACAGCTATTCTCGCCGTAAGGCGAGAATTCTCCTGTATATTATGAGTACAGCGACTGCAATTAGAAGACATCATGTTAATGTTACTACTTAGCTTCGGCTGTTGAAGATGTTGATGAACCATGTCCAGATAAAGCGTCCGGAGTGAAAAAGTTGAATAAGGGAAAAAAGTTGCGATGGAAAAAAGGAAAATAACGTAAAGTTGGCAGCTAGAACGCACAGGAAAATGACTCTTCTGTCTCGGGATAAACGTCCGGGGTGAAAAAGTTTAACGAAAAAAGATGAGTGAGGACAAAACTAAAAAGTTGGTAAATTTGTTGAACACAGAGATTGATTAAACGTTTATTAAAAGTAAAACGTGAATAGTTTGGCAGGTAGCCAAGTAGCAACAAACAGCAGAGCAGCACGGAGACAATGCGGAAGCGAGACGGAAGTCACGTGACAAACTCATCGCATATTATAATTAAAACATTTACTTCTAATTAATGTGTATGTTGCCCATTATGACAAGCTGAACCTCCTTGCCATCCATCCACAGAGTACATGTACTATCTGCAGAAGTACAATATAATTACCAGGTGTTACACAGGATTTATCTAGTTACAATTAAGTGAATCTTTAGGGGTACTTACTTGCAATGAATGTGTACTTATAAAGTACATTACCCATCCTAACAGCCTGGCCCTCATTTTAAAGCTTCTGGAAGCGCCATCCAAGTGGGAAGATAAACACACCATTGCAATACAGAGTACATGTAATATCTGCCTGTATGTATTTACTAGGTGTTACGCAGGATTTAGCTAGTTAAAATTAAGTGTATCTTGAGGGGTGCTTGCTTGTAATTATTGTGTACCTACATAGTACGTTACCTACATAGAGTATATAGTTACCCATGAACAATTACAATATACTTACTACTCATTACCAAGTGAAAACAAACAAAAGATGAGCTTCCATTTCAGTCAACTTTATTGCAACATGTAAGAAGGCCTTACATGTCTTACAACATAATAATGAGTTTTATTGTTGGATTAATAATTGTATTAATTAGAATAAGCAAAGATATAGGCCTACTCAATAACTTAAAATAACTATTTTAATAGTGGTGACTGAAATCTGCAGCCTATAGTATGGGGAGTAGCCTAGTTAGCTAGCTAACTGAGCAAAAACGGGATCGTCTTTTTCTCCCCCGAACTCTTTCTGATTGAGAGGGGGTCAAATACTTATTTCCCTCATTAAAATTCAAATCAATTTATAACATTTTTGACATGCGTTTTTCTGGATTTTTTTGTTGTTATTCTGTCTCTCACTGTTCAAATAAACCTACCATTATAATTATAGACTGATCTACTTTGACTACCCACTTTGTCAGTGGGCAAACGTACAAAATCAGCAGGGGATCAACTCACTGTATAGCTAGGCCTAGCTACCTTGTTGTTGTGTTATCCAGCCAGCATTATACCTTAGCATAAAGGTCATTTTCCAACACTCGGGCCAGCACCTTTCGAACCAGGGACACATGCTCGGCGCGCGTAGCGGAATACACCATGATGTCATCGATGTAGACCACTAAACCGCGACCAAGCATGTCTCGAAACACCTCGTTCACAAAGGACTGGAAAACAGAGGGAGCATTCATCAAACAATAGGGCATCACCAGGTATTCATAATGCCCCGTGGTTGTGCTGAATGCTGTCTTCCACTCATCTCCCTCTCGGATACGCACCAGGTTGTACGCACTCCTGAGATCTAATTTGGTGAAGAAGCGCGCCCCATGCATTGATTCAATCACCGAAGGAATGAGGGGGAGAGGATAACTCAATCTTATCGTCTCCCTGTTCAGTGGTCGATAATCAATGCACGGGCGCAGACCTCTGTCCTTCATCTTCACAAAGAAGAAACTCGAGGAGGCGGGTGAAGTGGAGGGATGTATATACCCTGGCGCAGGGACTCGGTGACATAGGTTTCCATAGCCACCGTTTCAGCCTGTGACAGGGGGTATATATGACTCCTGGGAGGTACAGCGTCTACCCGGAGGTTTATCGCGCAATCCCCCGCCCGATGAGGTGGTAATTTAGTCGCCTGCATTTTAGAAAACGCTTGCGCCAGATCGAGGTATTCAGGGGGAATGCGCATGGTGGAGGTACTGTCTGGACTTTCCACCGTGGTTGCACCAACGGAAACATCTAGACACCTACCCTGACACTCTCGCGACCACCCCGTGAGAGCCCTCTGCAGCCATGAGAAGGTGGGGTTGTGGAGTGCTAGCCAAGGGATACCTAATACCACAGGGAAAGCAGGAGATTCAATAATCGAAAAAATTACCTGCTCAAAATGAGTCTCCTGGGTGATCATGGTGACTGGTATCGTGACTTCCGTAACAAACCCGGACCCTATTGGTCGACTATCGAGTGCTTCGATGGGGAGTGGAATGGATAGGGGAACCAATGTTATGCCTTGACGGCGTACAAATGCCCTGTCCATAAAGTTCCCAGCTACGCCTGAATCGACTAGCGCCTTACACTGGGGAACTACCATGAGATCGGGAAAGTGGATAGGTAGGGTACAGTGCGCAGCAGAGGGCTCTGAACAAGTGTGGGTGTTCGATACCTGGGGTGATGCATGAGTGCCCTGCCTGCCGCCTCCCGGCCCAAAAGAACGTTGACTACGACGTGTGGTGTATTGTCCCTTCGTGCCACCAGAGTGCCACTGTCGCTGTCCTCCTCCGCTCTCTCGGCCGGCGGCTCCATCGGCTCGGGATCCGAGTCGTCCGGGGTGGAAATGGGCAGACCCCTACCAGGACGTCCTCTGGCTGCCAGCAGGTTGTCCAAATGAATGGCCATGTCCACCAGTTTGTTGAAGGACAACATGGTGTCTCGGCAGGCTAGCTCCCGTCGGACGTCCCCCCGCAGATGGCACCGGAAATGGTCGATCAGGGCCCGCTCGTTCCACCCGGACCCCGCTGCCAGCATCCAAAACTCCACCACGAAGTCCTGCACGGTCCTCGTCCCCTGCCTCAGATGGACCAGTCACTCACCCACCTCTCTACCCTCGGGTGGGTGATCGAAGACCGCCCGAAAGAGGCGAGCGAACTCCCTGTAGTCCTCCAACGCAGCTCCTCCTTCATTCCACACCGCGTTGGCCCACTCCAGGGCTTTCCCACAGAGGCAGGAAACGAGGACGGACACCTTCTCCCGCTCCAATGTTTTTTTTTTACTCCACTACATGCCTGAAGAAAATAATGTACTTTTTACTCCATAAATTTTTCCTGACACCCAAAAGTACTCGTTACATTTTGAATGCTTAGCAGGAAAAGAAAATGTTCCAATTCACACACTTATCAAGAGAACATCCCTGGTGTGTACATTATAATTACACATTCATTGCAAGTAAGTACCTCTAAAGATTCACTTATAAAGAATTTGAAATGATTTATACTTTTACTTTTGATACTTAAGTATATTTTAGCAATTGCATTTACTTTTGAGACTTAAGTATATTTACAATCAAATACTTTTAGACTTTTATTCAAGTAGCATATTACTGGGCAACTTTCACTGTCACCAAGTCAGTGTTAACACAAATTGTGGGCATGTTCAAGGTATTCGTTATTTTGAGCGAGTTTCAAAGATGGGCAGATCTTTGAAACTCAGCTGGTAGAGCACGGCGCTTGTAACGCCAAGGTAGTGGGTTCGATCCCCGGGACCACCCATACACAAAAATTTATGCACGCATGACTGTAAGTCGCTTTGGATAAAAGCGTCTGCTAAATGGCATATTATTATTATATTATTTATTCCTGGGATAAATAAATAAGTGCAACAATTCATCCCATCCAAAAGTGAGAATGTTCTTCAATCAGTAGACCCTTGCAAGGTTAGACGATGAAATAAGAGGTGCACCGTTAAATTATTTAACAATAATAAAATAAAATAAATGTAAACCCCTTTTTAGCTATAGAGCTCATAAGCTCCCATGAACTTCAAAAGCTGGACCAAGGCCTGGGCATCAGACTTTAGAGTCCTTTATAGCAGAGTTGTGTCAATGAGGTGGTTGGTTTTCAATTGGCTAACACTTATAAAGTGGTTTGTGCAGGCTGAAAAATGGTGCGTTCGGATGCTATCGGAAACTTGAACATTTGTAACAAGCACGGTAACGAGCATTCGTTGTTACACCACTGTAATTACAGACTGCAATTACCACCAGTTACATGTTGTGAGTACAGTTCAACTATGAATTATTACAATGAATTACAATATTTGTTACAGTGTAATTACATATGTAAATTACACTGTAATAAGGTATATTTGTTATACAAAAGTTACAAAAACCAAACAAATCCCAGATACCAAAAGGATGTGTAATAGTTGCATAGGTCAGCAACTACTCCAGCCTTAGACTGTAACCCGGCATTATAAAGAATTAAATCAAGCTGCTCCTGCCAAGCTGTTCATCAGAGCACCAAGCATTAGTCAAACACCAACGTCCCTCAGCTCCTTAATTGATAACGCATGACGATAATGCAAGTTCCCTCCAAATACAGAACTACAAATCCAATTCACCCACGCAATAATCATGGGTTGCCCAAAATCTCATATCATGTTAGGTTGAGGCTGGCGTCTGCTTTCCCAGTGGAGAAAGGCACAAATAGGTACATGGAAAGTCTAGACAGAACGAAATACTCAAGGGGATTGGCTACATGTTATTCTCCATGGAGAGAAAATGGAGGCCTCAGTTACAGGAAAGTTTCAGTTGAAATACGTATACAGAGTA
This sequence comes from Coregonus clupeaformis, assembly GCF_020615455.1. Taxonomy (NCBI): domain Eukaryota; kingdom Metazoa; phylum Chordata; class Actinopteri; order Salmoniformes; family Salmonidae; genus Coregonus; species Coregonus clupeaformis. The sequence continues at coordinate 24,859,337 of NC_059218.1, read as the reverse complement.
GAGACTATTTACATTTAAAACAAATAATTGTGAAACTGATTTTATTTAAATGTCTATAGAATGTCTTATTTCACATTCATTATTTCATGAAAAAAAGTCAAAAGACCTCAGAAGTTGATAATATATAGATGTAGATACACTGCAGACATACTGATGAATTACACACATACACACACACACACACACACGTACACGCACACACACAAACACAGATTGAGATTGCATTTTTCAGGCTGAGTCTTTTCATGTGTGACTGTGAAATTGAGTTTGTCATTGATAGGGCCAGAGCAGTCAGTCTGGGGCAGAGATACAGGATGTGTCAGAGATCAGCCTGGGTTCAATCAACCTAGTCTACCTCAGGACTGAGTGACCCTTCTGTAAATAAGCACAAATGTGATTATCTTCTTATTAGGCAAAATTATTTGCTGTTTATCTAAAGGTACAATCTAAAGCATACACAATATAACACCATTCATAATTATGTAGAGAATGATTTTGGTGTTGACAAGTTTTTTGCATTTTAAACATCCGAATTCCTTACCCATTTCAGGAGGTACAATGAGTAAATAGCTGTAGGATATGTTATGAAATGCACCTTCAAATAATGTGTTAGACATAGTTTCATGGCCATACTGCTGCTCCAGTCTGTTTCAGTCTTGCATACTGACTGGAAAGTGATGTGTCCTGATTGATGCCTCATTTGTCTGTGTGCCTTATACCCTCCTTCCTGATTAGATCCCATCACAGAGTCTCCTTCTCCTGCCGCCAGGGTTCTTCTAGCTCCAGGCCTCTCTAAGGAGGAGGGTGACCCACCGAACCCTCCCCAGAATGGTTGGACCCTCCATGGCCACAGATGGCTCTATGCTCAGCCTTCCGCTATGGCCCCTCTCTCCCCCCTCTTCCTCCTCCCGAGGGTTTACGGTTGTTCCACTGGAGACAGGGATGATAAGGTATCTGAGGCTGCATGGCACTGCAGCGTTCAGAGGCAGAGTCCCCCACACCTCCAGCCTGGTTCTGAGTTGTGCAGGCCGCACAGGGCCCTGCGCTCAGGGGTGGTGGGGCTAGGCTGACACATTTCTGTTAACAATCACATCACACACAGGGACCCACATTCCGACTTCCTGATCCCTTTCTCTACCCCCAACCTCTCCTTCACAGCCCTCCTCTTCCCCCAGCTGGCTCTCAGTGGAACTGTGCAGCTGTAGGTCAGATACTGAGCAAATCAAACATGTGGATTCCTACATGAATAATAAAATAAGTAATCATAACACTATTACTGGTAATTACAATATTATTAATTACTAGCATATTTTAAATTCACGGTTTCCCTATCATAATTTCAATTAATTTGATTGTCTCTTCTGCCATAATTTCCCCCTTAATTATTGGACATCATTTTACATGTCATGTACTCTGCTGCTCTCTATTGGCCCTTCACTCTTAGTTCATTGGCTTGTGAAAGAGAGAACAGACAGACCAAACAACAAATGTTGGCTGAGGACAGTACCAAAATGGACATCAATAATTGAATCAAAAAGAAAGCAGACATGACACTGCAGACATCACAAAAACTGTTCAGTTATCAAGCTAGGGACCACAATGGAAATAAGTCTGACTTTTTTTGTGATATCGCTGTCACGTTTAAAAACATGTATGTACTGTGTGTATATGTGTTTCTTTTCCTCTGGAAAATAAAATCAAGCAATCAAGCTATCAATAGGCCAATACAACATGCATACTTGAAAACTATGAACACCTGAGATATGAGTTGGATGTAGTCACTACCTGAATGATGTTTTGGAAGTTCTATCAGATGGTGCCTGCCCATTTTTCCTTTTGGAAGACACCGTGAAAGGATTTCAGCAGCCTCCTTTCCTAAAGGGCACTATAGGAATCACTAGGAATAAGATATCCATTGCCAACCATACATTCTCTACTCTGCCCAAGTTTGGAAGGAGGGAATTAGACATCAGTGTGTAGGTGGGCTTCTAGTGGGTGGTGCACACACACAGAATATAGTGAGGGGAGACTGGGTAAGGTGAGTTGTGTGGGAACCTTCTGGTGTGGTATGGGAAACTTCTGGTGTGGTCTGTCTGGTCTGGTCCAGCCTAGGCAGTCCTTACAGGGATTGGGGTCTGGGGGCCATCCTCTCTCACCTCCCGCTAGGGTTCAGGGCTATTTGGACCCCCCTGCACAACCTTTCACATTTCCAGAGCACAAATCATGACTGTCTGCAACCCTCGCTACCCCAAAACTCCAGGTAGGCCTAGATTTAGCTTAGAACTATTTATATCAGGTCAACTTAAACACCACAATCAATAGGCCAATAGGATAGTTGAGGGGAAATTCATTCTTCATCACTGTGGTCATGCTGATTCAATCAGCACCTTCCCTGAATAAAGATAGGGCAAGTGACATAGTGCTCCAGGAAATCTTCATCCTCAGTTTAGAAAATGTAGACAAAACAATAGGCTACTCACCAGACAGGTGGTCTTGGTCAGGGCCTAGGTTCCCAGTTGTGATGTAACTTAAACATCACAATGATCATACCAGATGCATCGTTATTTAGGAGCCAATGTTTTAAGTGTTTCCCAAACAAGCACATAGAGAGAATGTTCGCCAAGTGCGTCAGACCATGTGTTGATACTGATAGGATCGAAAGAAAAGCAGTGCTGCTCTCGGATCAGATATCTTAATTCAAATCTTAACTTAACATTATAATTATTCGACAATACTGACGATGGATCAGCTGCTAAATATATTTTACTACCTATGGCTGCAATAGCTATTGTTATGCTTACCCAATTATAATGCACTAACTCACAGATTGGGCACATCATTGCGCGTATGTTGTCAAATTAGCCTAGTCGCAAAATAAAACTCAATTGATTGAACATTCAATTGATTTTTATGTCATTGAAATAGCCTATATAGGCCCAAGCATAATTGTATACTTCACTTGTTTGTAACAATTTCAAATGGCCTACTTTGGCAATTTTGTATTTGTAATCAACTTCGTTCTGAAGTTATCGGCAGTCACAGTCAGACAGATAGCCTAAATATCTTAATTCTGTTCAGCGGAAATCTTCTGTGAGTAAAGTGAATGGAAAAAAATCAGCTAACGATGCACTTTGGCTGCTTTACGGGTGGTCTGGGCCCGGGTTTCCCAAAAGCATCTTAAGGCTAAATTCATCCTTAGAACCTTTGTAGGAGCATCGTTCAATCTCAGAGCTGTTTACCCAAACCATCGTTATCAACGTTGCACTGGAAAACACTCTTAATCTAACGTCTGCCTCAGTGATACAAACAAGCTAAATATAAAAATATGCTTCAAATGAAAACCGAGAAGACTGCATTAAAAAATAAACAGTAGGCTATAGGCCTATTTTAATCATATTGAAATAGCCAACATTTCATGTTCAATCAATTGAGTTATATTTTGCTACTGTCTGTAATTTGTCTCAATTCATTTCATGATGGGTAGCCAAGCATGTGCACAATGATTTTCCAAATTGGTGATTCAGTGCATTTATATTGAGTAAGCATTAGAATAAGCCACTTCAATATTTGCAGCCACAGGTGGTAGACAACTCTCTAGGAGCTGATCCGTCGTCAGTATTGTGAAATAATATTTGAATGGAGAAGGCTGATCCGAGAGCAGCGCTCCCTTTCTTTCGATCCTATCAGTATCAACACATGCTCCAATGATGCACATAGTGAACTTTCTCTCTGCACGGTATTTGGGAAAGGCATGTTAGGCCTACATCTTCGGCCATTGTAGGAAAGAAAGATGCATTGTTAAAACATGGGTAAGCCTAAATGCCAACACTATCAGAAACCATTCAAAGGTTTTTAACGTTAGGCTATGAAGGAAGGCTCTGGGAAGCACCTAAACTACTAAAGATACATCTTAAGAAGGTTCTAACAATTATCTTAACGCTCTGGGAAACGAGGCCCAGGTCTGACAGCTTGGCCAGTAATGATTTACAGTCCATGATTTGGCATGAGCAAAATCCACTGAATAGACCTACAAAACAGGTGCTTATGAGTAGGCCTAAATGTATGGTCTTAACCTTGTCCCCTATGGGCGGAAGTCTTAGTTGAACATCGACAATAATAGTTGGTAAGGTCCTTAGCCTACCTTTAGTAGGCCTATCAAAACCGTTATCCTAGACCTTGACTATCCAACAAACTTAAGGAAACAAAACTTAATGAGAAAACAATTCCAAGAGCCATAGGCCTATAATGTAAAGACTGCTGAGCGCGGGGAAAACGAGCACACGCATGTGCTTGCCAGTCCCCAGGCTAATTGCAGTTAGGCAAAAGAGTCTGGTAAATTACATTTGGACAAATGCACCAGCGGTGACCACAGAGGCAACAATGAAAGAAAAACATAATTTGTCAAGGTATTGTGATGTGGAATCTATGTGGAAAATACTTTGGATTTGAAAGTCATCAAAACTGTTGTTTTGATGACTATGTCATCATGGTCATCATGGTAACCAAATTTCAACATAGACAAACCTTACATTGAATTTGTATATACGGTTGGTATAGAAAGTCACCACCCCCTTTCAAAATGTTCACCTTTTGTTGCCTTACAGCCTGAAATGAAAACACATAAATGTCATGAGCACTCTCTCTCCCTGGTAGCAACATTAATTGCATTCAATTATCTTCCACTCTGCTCACCTCCCTCTCTCTACTCAGCCTAACTAGCTCCACCTGCCCTGCTCTGCTCTTGTTACCTGGCCAGCTGCACTGCATTTCCCACTCACCATCCTCACCTTGCCTCACTCTGTTCTAATTACTCTGCCAGCTGAACTGCATTTCCCCACTACCTCTCCCAGTATATCAAGCCCTGGTTTTCAGCCAAGCCCTGTCAGATCGTCTTCAAACCCGGACCAGTAACCTGCCTGTCTGCGCTCTGACTCCTGTTTGTGATACCGATCCTTTCTTGACTGCCTCCTTGTTCTACTGCCCCGTCTATCCCAACCTGCCTTCTGGACCTCGACTACTCTCCGATCTTCAGCCCCTCCGGTAACTCGTTTCTGCCTTCTGTCTCTCACCACGATATTTGCCCAGCCCTGATCTGTACTTCTGCCTGCCATTCATATTGCTGTTGTGTGTGTGTGTTCCCCCAGGTCTCCGACCACCAGATGAGCGTGCCCAGACGTTTCACCACCCTCAGCCCGATACGCCGCTCCATCACTGGGGAACACACACACTAAGCACTTGGACTGGACACCCCCGGACATTTGGTGACCCCCGGAGCACAGGTACCCACAGGAGGACCCTGAAAGACCCCTGACACCCCTGGGACTCCTCTTCCCGCCTGTAACCTTGAATAAAGAACTCTGAATTTGAACTTGCGCTCTTGGGTCCTCTTCTGTTCGTGACAGAACGATCTGACCATCATGGACCCAGCGCACTCCCTGACCACGATGGAGGAAGAGCCAGAGAGGACTGCCCTACAGCGACTGGAACGCTCTGAGGGGAGACATAAATCGGATGGCTGGCGACATCGCTTCCCTTCTCCAGCTATTCAACCAGCAGCAACAACAGTTCCAACTGCAGCAACAACAGCTAGCCCAAGCCCTGCAACTACTCTCAAGCCCGGCTACTCCACCTGCACCCCCCTGGTCCTTTTGTTCCTGTACCACCGATACTCCTTCATCCCTCCGCTGGAGGTCCCAATGCTGCAGGCCCGGCAGTGCTGCCACCAGATCCCCACGCTCCTGAACCAAGGATTGGGAACCCGGAACGTTTTGATGGCAACCAGAAGCAAGTAAGACCATTCTTGAGCAGCTGCCGAATCCAGTTTGCACTACAGCCCAGGACTTTCTCAACAGAGGGAGCCAAGGTGGGGTATGTCATCACACATCTCACCGGTCGAGCTCGGTTGTGGGGAACGGCGGAATTCGACCGGCAAACCCCAGCCTGTGCCTCCTTCAGTGCCTTTGAGGAGGAGATGTTAAAGGTCTTTGACCTAGGCTCGCCAACAGCCGAGCGTCACAAGCTCTGCTCACCATCCGTCAGGGCAATCGGACAGTGGCAGACTTCTCCATTGACTTTCGTACCCTGGCCAGTCAAAGCTCGTTTAACCCAGAGGCACTGGTGCAAGCCTTCCTCCATAGCCTGGCGGACTATATCAAGGACGAGCTTGTTTCCCATGACCCGCCCTCAACGCTTGATGCCGCCATTGACCTTGCCGTTCGCATTGACCGCCGTATACAGACCCGGAGGAGGGAGAAGGGCCGTCTCAGTCAACCTGCCATCCGTACTCGGGTCGATACCGCTTCTGTCCAGCCCCTGCCTGTCAAGTCCCATAGCCAACTCAATCAGCCTGAGCCCATGGAGATTGGCCGTGCCTCTCTGACTCCCGAGGAGCGTCGGCGCCGTCTAAGCTCCAACCTTTGCCTCTACTGTGGTGGCGAGAATCACCGTGTCGCTACTTGTCCGGCAAAAGCCGCAGCTCACCAGGTGTAGGGGAGATCCGGGTGAGCTCAACAAGCCTTCAGTCTCCCTCCATCCGAAAGACCCTGCTTCATCTCCGCCTTCAGCTTTCTGACAAGACTCATACATTGGCCGCCCTTGTGGATTCCGGAGCCGAAGCAAACATCATGGACCCTGAGCTTGCACAGCAACTGGGCGCGAACCATCATCAACTGACACAACCCATTCCTGCACGAGCCCTGGATGGGCATCATCTTGGCACTGTCACTCATATCTCCGCCCCTGTGACAATCCTGCTGTCAGGAAACCACCAGGAGTCCATCCAGTTTCACCTCCTACACTCACCTGGCCAACCACTCATTCTTGGATACCCGTGGCTCCGTCAGCACAACCCCCACATCGACTGGGAGACAGGAACAGTCCGTGAGTGGGGAAGGAGTTGTCACCAGACCTGTTTAAGGGGGGCCACCCTGCCCGTTCACCGGGAAGGATCTAGCGCTACCTCCGACATATCCAATGTTCCGGCCTGTTACCACAGCCTGAAAGAGGTGTTCAACAAATCCAAGGCGACATCTCTACCCCCACACAGACCCTATGACTGCGCGATTGATCTCCTGCCTGGCACAGCACCTCCCAAGGGTCGTCTGTATTCACTGTCAGCCCCGGAAAGAAAGGCCATGGAGGACTACATTAATGACTCTCTTGCCTCCGGGATAATTAGACCGTCGTCTTCCCCCGCAGGAGCGGGATTCTTCTTTGTCGGTAAGAAGGACGGTTCTCTTCGTCCATGCATAGATTACCCGGGGTCTGAACGACATCACGGTTAAGAATCGCTACCCACTGCCCTTACTTTCGTCTGCCTTCGAACTGCTGCAGGGAGCCACTGTATTCACTAAGCTGGACCTTCGCAATGCCTACCATCTGGTGCGGATGAGGGAGGGAGACGAATGGAAGACAGCGTTCAACACACCAACCGGCCACTATGAATATCTCGTCATGCCCTTCGGCCTCACCAATGCCCCAGCAGTTTTTCAAGCCCTAGTGAATGATATCCTCAGGGACATGCTAAATACGTTCGTATTTGTGTACCTTGACGATATTTTAATATTCTCAAAGACTCTGTCAGAACACACGCACCACGTCCGGTTGGTCCTGCGCCGCCTGCTGGAGAACTCTCTTTTCGTGAAGGCAGAGAAGTGCGAGTTCCATGCCAAGACCGTTTCATTCCTGGGGTATGTGGTGACCGAGGGCAGCATTCAGATGGATCTCACGAAGGTGTCGGCTGTCACTTCCTGGCCAGTTCCTGAGTCTCGGAAGAAGTTGCAACAGTTCCTGGGCTTTGCCAACTTTTATAGGAGATTCATCAGAAACTATAGCACAGTGGCTGCACCCCTCACGGCGCTAACCAGCACTAAACAACCGTACCAATGGACATCAGCTGCTGATAAGGCCTTCAATATCCTCAAGACATGTTTCACTTCTGCTCCCATCCTCCAGATGCCAGATGCAGCAAGGCAGTTTGTGGTGGAGGTAGATGCTTCGGACGTGGGAGTGGGTGCAGTGCTTTCTCAAAGAGCAGCTGAGGATGGCAAGATGCACCCCTGTGCCTTCTACTCCCGTCGGCTAACCCCTGCCGAATGCAACTACGACATTGGGAACCGCGAGCTGTTGGCTGTCAAGCTCGCCCTTGAAGAATGGCGGCACTGGTTAGAGGGGTCAAAGGAACCATTCGTAGTGTGGACAGACCACAAGAACCTGGAGTATATCCAAACAGCCAGGAGGCTGAACTCCCGTCAACAGCGGTGGTCTCTGTTCTTTACGCGCTTCAATTTCACGCTCTCCTACCGCCCGGGATCTCGCAACATCAAACCTGATGCTCTTTCCCGGATGTTTCAGAAGGACGAGACCACCGCCATGACAGCTCCCATTCTTCCCAGCCACTTGGTCGTAGCGGCCCTCACCTGGGAGATCGAGAAGCAGGTCATGGAGGCTCTTCGGGACCAGCCAGGTCCAAGCACCAGCGCCCCCAACCGTCTGTTTGTTCCAGCAAATCTCAGGTCACCTGTGATTCAGTGGGGGCACGAATCCCGTCTGGCCTGTCATCCCGGCATCACTCGCACCCTTCATCTGGTCCGCCAGCGGTTCTGGTGGCGGGGATGAGACGGGATGTCCGAGAATTCATCCGAGCTTGTCCCACTTGTAACCGAAACAAGACTCCCAACCAGCCTCCTGCTGGGTTGCTGCAACCCCTACTCATACCCAAGAGGCCCTGGTCCCACGTTTCACTGGACTTTGTTACGGGCCTTCCGCCCTCTGACGGACACACAGTCATCCTTACCATTGTTGACCGCTTTAGTAAGATGACCCACTTCGTGCCCCCCTTCCCCAAACTACCCTCTGCTAAAGAGACCTCCCAGGTGGTCCTGGAACATGTGTTTCGTATCCATGGCCTACCCCAGGATATAGTGTCAGACCGGGGCCCGCAATTCTCAGCAACCTTTTGGAAGGAGTTCTGTCATCTCCTTGGGGCCACCGCCAGCCTATCGTCTGGATTCCACCCGCAGTCAAACGGCCAGACTGAACGCATGAACCAGGAGCTGGAGAAGGCACTGAGGTGTGTGGCTTCCCAAAATCCCCGGGCCTGGGCTCAACACCTGCTCTGGGTGGAATATGCCCATAATTCACTCACCAGTTCCTCCACCGGGCTCTCCCCCCTTTCAGTGTGTCTACGGGTATCAACCTCCACTGTTTGCCAGCCAGGAGGCGGATGCCACCTGTCCGTCTGCTCTTGCGTATGCCCGCCGCTGCCGCCGCACTTGGGCCCAGGCTCGCACTGTGCTCCTGAAGTCTGGAACCAGCTACGCCGTCGGTGCCAACCGACGGAGGACCCCAGCACCTACTTACCGGGTTGGTCAGAAGGTCTGGCTGTCTGCCCGGGATCTGCCGCTGCGGGTTGTATCACGAAAGCTGGCCCCTCGCTTCATTGGTCCTTTTCCTGTGCAGAAAGTCATCAGTCCAACGGGCGGTCCGACTTCAGTTGCCCGCTTCCATGCGGGTCCACCCCACCTTCCACGTCTCCAAGGTCAAGCCGGTCCATGAAAGTCCCCTGGTCCCTGCAGCTCCGGCGCCACCTCCTCCGCGCCTCGTAGATGGCGGTCCTGTCTTCACCGTCCGGCGGCTGCTCCGCTCTAGGCGAAGGGGTAGGGGTCTCCAGTACCTCGTTGATTGGGAGGGATATGGTCCAGAGGAGAGGACCTGGATCCCGGCCAGGAGGATAGTGGACCGGACCCTTATCACTGACTTCCACCGACTACATCCTGATCAGCCTGCAATCCGTAGGGGCCGTCCAAGAGGGGTTCCTAGCCGTCCGGCCCGCCCTGCTCCTGTCTCAGTGCCTGTCCTGTCTCCCGACCGTGACCCTCCAGCTCCTTCTGAGGATGAGGAGATTCACTCGGACCGCTCGGAGGAGTTCTGACCCGCCGCCTGCTCCCCTCCACCCTCCCGGCATGATGTTGTTCTTGGGACTTCTGGGGCCGTCCCTTGAGGGGGGGTCCTGTCATGAGCACTCTCTCTCCCTGGTAGCAACATTAATTGCATTCAATTATCTTCCACTCTGCTCACCTCCCTCTCTCTACTCAGCCTAACTAGCTCCACCTGCCCTGCTCTGCTCTTGTTACCTGGCCAGCTGCACTGCATTTCCCACTCACCATCCTCACCTTGCCTCACTCTGTTCTAATTACTCTGCCAGCTGAACTGCATTTCCCCACTACCTCTCCCAGTATATCAAGCCCTGGTTTTCAGCCAAGCCCTGTCAGATCGTCTTCAAACCCGGACCAGTAACCTGCCTGTCTGCGCTCTGACTCCTGTTTGTGATACCGATCCTTTCTTGACTGCCTCCTTGTTCTACTGCCCCGTCTATCCCAACCTGCCTTCTGGACCTCGACTACTCTCCGATCTTCAGCCCCTCCGGTAACTCGTTTCTGCCTTCTGTCTCTCACCACGATATTTGCCCAGCCCTGATCTGTACTTCTGCCTGCCATTCATATTGCTGTTGTGTGTGTGTGTTCCCCCAGGTCTCCGACCACCAGATGAGCGTGCCCAGACGTTTCACCACCCTCAGCCCGATACGCCGCTCCATCACTGGGGAACACACACACTAAGCACTTGGACTGGACACCCCCGGACATTTGGTGACCCCCGGAGCACAGGTACCCACAGGAGGACCCTGAAAGACCCCTGACACCCCTGGGACTCCTCTTCCCGCCTGTAACCTTGAATAAAGAACTCTGAATTTGAACTTGCGCTCTTGGGTCCTCTTCTGTTCGTGACAATAAAATCAGACTTTTTCCAGCGTTATTTACACACAGTAACCCACAATATCCAAGTGAAAAAAATAATCTAAAAAAATCAAAACAGTAAAATAACCTATTTGGATAAGTGAACACCCCCCTGAGTTAATACTTGGTGGAACCACCTTTTGCTTGAATTACAGCCATGAGTCTCTTTGAATACATCTCTACTAATTTTGCACACCTAGACTCTGCAATATTTGCCCATTCTTCATTGCAGAATTGCTCAAGCTCAGTCAAATTGCATGGTGACCGCTCATGGACTGCACTCTTCAAGTCATTCCACAGATTCTCGATGGGATTTAGGTTGGGGTTTTGACTAGGCCACTCAAGGACATTCACCTTCTTGTCTTTCAGCCACTGTACGGTTGCTTTGGCGGTGTGCTTTGGGTCATTGTCATGTTGAAACGTGAACCATCTTCCCATTTTCAACTTCCTGGCAGAGGGCTGCAGGTTCTCCTCAATAATTAGTATTTTGCACTGTCCATTTTCCCTTCTATCTTGACAAGTGCTCCAGTCCCTGCTGAAGAGACACACCCCCACAACAGGGTGCTGCCACCACTGTGCTTTACTGTAGGCATGGTGTTCTTTAGTTGGAAAGATGTTTTGGGTTTTCACCAGACATATTCGTTTTGCGTTCAGGCAAAAAAGTTCAATTTTGGTCTCATCTGACCACAGCACCTTTTGCTACTTGGCCTCGGAATCTACAATGTGTTTTTTGGCAAAGCTCAAACAAGACTTGATGTGGCTTTTTTTGAGGAGTGGTTTTTTTCTTGCCACCCTCCCATAGAGGCCAGATTTGTGGAGCGCTTGTGATATTGTGGTCACATGCAGACATTGACCAATCTTCGCCATAAAGGCCTGAAGCTCCTTCAAAGTTGCCATTGGCTTCTTGGTAGCCTCTCTGATCAGTCTCCTCCTTGCCCGGTCATCCAGTTTGGAGGGACGGCCTGATCTATGCAGGGTCTGGGTGGTACCATATGCCTTCCACTTCTTAATAATGGTCTTAACTGTGCTCCGAGGGATAGACAAAGCCTTTGAGATCTTTTTATATCCAACCCGACTTGTGCCTTTCCACAACTTTATCTCGTAGATCTTTTGAACGTACCTTTTTCTTTGCTTTGAATTGTAATCACTTATCCAAATAGGGTATTGTACTGTTTTACTTTTTAAAAATGTCCCCCACTTGGATATTGTGGGTTGCTGTGTGTAAATAAAGCCGGTAATTTGTAATTTAATTTGATGTGTTTTCATTTCAGGCTTAAAGCAACAAAAGGTGAACATTTTGAAAGGGGGTGGTGACTTTCTATACCCACTGTATATACACTATCATAGAAAAAACTATAGGCTGGGCAGCACCTCCTACTGGATAATTTATCTGTCTACAGCTACCCTTTGGTCTCTCATCCAGGGCTTTAACCAAGCCCAACTTTTATCAACAGCTACTCAACCCAGGATTCAACTAAAAACAGACAATACATATAGGCCTAGGGTTTAAAGCTCTGGTTGATTTCAAATGTAATGATTTAGGGATATTGAATTGTGTTTGGTTGTCAGTGCAACCAAATATCAACATTTGAAGGAGATGTATCTTCTGCTTGGATAGTTCCATCTGTGACACTAACTTAGTCTGGATTTAATTCCAGTTTTAATATGTTGAATTAATGTCTCCATCTTAACCAAAATTCTAAGTCAAACAATAGGACTGAATCAAATCAAACTTTATTTAAAGTGCATTAAAACATTTATTTGATTTAGTCCTATTCTTTAATTTTGGATTTTTGTTTGAGACAGAGTCAGATTGATTAATGAGATTACAACCTATATACACTATATATACAAAAGTATGTGGACACCCCTTCAAATTAGTGGATTTGGCTATTTCAGCCACACCCGTTGCTGACAGGTGTATAAAATTGAGCACACCGCCATGCAATCTCCATAGACAAACATTGGTAGTAGAATGGCCTTACTGAAGAGCTCAGTGACTGTCAATGTGGCACCGTCATAGGATGCCACCTTTCTAACAAGTCAATTTGTCAAATTTCTGCCCTGCTGGAGCTGCCCTGGTCAACTGTAAGTACTGTTATTGTGAAGTGGAAACGTCTAGGAGCAACAACGTCTCAGCCGCGAAGTGGTAGGCCACACAAGCTCACAGAACATGACCGCCGAGTCCTGAAGAGTGTAGCGCATAACAATCGTCTGTCCTCGGTTGCAACACTCACTACCGAGTTCCAAACTGCCTCTGGAAGCAATGCCAGCACAATAACTGTTAGTCGGGAGCTTCATGAAATCGGTTTCCATGGCCGAGCAGCCCCACACAAGCCTAAGATCACCATGTGCAATGCCAAGCGTCTGCTGGAGTGGTGTAAAGCTCGCCGCCATTGGCCTCTGGAGCAGTGGAAACACGTTCTTTGGAGTGTTGAATCACGCTTCACCATCTGGCAGTCCGACGGACGAATCTGGGTTTGGCGGATGCCAGGAGAACGCTACCTGCTCCAATGCATAATGCCAACTGTAAAGTTTGGTGGCGGCGGAATAATGGTCTGGGGCTGTTTTTCATGGTTCAGGCTAGAACCCTTAGTTCCAGTGAAGGGAAATCTTAATGCTACAGCATACAATGACATTCTAGACGATTCTGTGCTTCCAACTTTGTGGCAACAGTTTGGGAAAGGCCCTTTCCTTTTTCAGCATGACAATGCCCCATGCACAAAGCGAGGTCCATACTGAAATGGTTTGTTGAGATTGGTGTGGAAGAACTTGACTGGCCTGCACAGAGCCCTGACCTCAACCCCATTAAACACCTTTGGGATGAATTGGAATGCTGACTGCGAGCCAGACGTAATTGCCCAACATCAGTGCCCGACCTCACTAATGCTCTTGTTGCTGAATGGAAGCAAGTCCCCGCAGCAATGTTCCAACATCTAGTGGAAAGCCTTCCCAGAAGAGTGGAGGCTGTTATAGCAGCAAAGGGGCACCAACTCCATATTAATGCCCATGATTTTGGAATGAGATGTTCGACAAGCAGGTATCCACATACTTTTGGTCATGTAGTGTAAATTCACCCACTCAAAAAGTTAGTTGAATTTCCAATGTGTTATCACTATGCTTTCAACCATCTAAAAGCACAACCAAATTCCAATGGAAAAACAATGTCTGATTTTTGGTTTAGTTGTCACTCAAATATCTATCACTGCACTTTCAACCATTTAAAAGCACAGCAAAGTTTAAATGGGAATACATTGTCAGATATTTTGTTTATTTACACAACAGATTAATGTGTTATCACTGTGCTTCATCTAATAGCAGAACCAAATGACCTATATTGCAGTTGAGAATACATTAAAAGTACATGGTGCAAGTGATCAATGCCGTTCGATATCCTGTGCAGATTATTACAGCAATTGTATCTTGAACATGCATGCTTTATATGATGACACAATAATACATTTATAGATATAGAAACCTAAAAATGTGGCCATGGATGTGTTACTCATTTTAGGGTTGAATGTTACATTAGTTTATAAAATAGCCTTAACTTTAAGCTATTTACTATATTACAAAAGTAATATCCCTCTGGGCAAAAACTGGTTGAATCAACATTGTTTCCACATCATTTCAACCACCAAAATCTATGTGATGATGTTGAATCAACGTGGAAAACTGATTGGATTTGCAAAAAGTCATCAACGTAAGGGTATTTCATATTTTTTCCACCCAACTTTTAACCTAAATCCAATTACATCAGTGGCGATTTTAGCATGTACATCTTGGTGGGGCGAACTCAAACCCAGCCACTACACAACACAACACTAAATAATACATAAATTGCACTATGATGGTGACAAATGGTGCCCACAAACTGTTCAGGCCTACAATAGCAGTCCCAACACTTTACCACTGCTACACCTGGCTATCAGCGGAGCCTTGTCTGGCAGCAAAACAGTTCATTCAGCCTAATTTACTGCCTTGTAAAAAAACATAGCTGATTTGGCTGACTTGCTTAAACAAATATGGTTTCTACTGACAATTGAGATGTACAAACGATGGTATAAGGGGACGACAAGCGGATAAGAGGCAATCCGTAATTTCGATTAAGACATTAATGAGCGAGCTAGGACGGACGTAGTCAATATAACTATTTGTTCAGCACTTTTGAAGTGTAGACTGACTGAATTCAGAACATGGGCCATTCTTACAGTATTCTCCCTGTACCACCAAGTCAGAACAGTAGGCTAAATTATGAGGGGAAAATTGACCAAATTATTAGGATGAGGCACATGGCCAACTAACAGCTTACTACACAACATACACTTAGTACTACTTTCTTAGCAACAGTATACATACAGTGCATTCAGAAAGTATTCAGACCCCTTGACTTTTTCCACATTTTGTTACTTTATAGCCTTATTCTAAAATGGATTCAATAGTTTTTTCCCCCCTCATCAATCTACACACAACACCCCATAATGACAAAGAAAAAACACCTTTGGCAGCGATTACAGCCTCAAGTCTTCTTGGGTATGACGCTACAAGCTTGGCACACCTGTATTTGGGGAGTTTCTCCCATTCTTCTCTGCAGATCCGCTCAAGCTCTGTCAGGTTGGATGGGGAGCATCGCTGCACAGCTATTTTCAGGTCTCTCCAGAGATTTTCGATCGGGTTCAAGTCTGGGCTCTGGCTGGGCCACTCAAGGACATTCAGAGACTTGTCCCGAAGCCACTCCAGCGTTATCTTGGCTGTGTGCTTAGGGTCGTTGTCCTGTTGGAAGGTGAACCTTCGCCCCAGTCTGAGGTCCTGAGCACTCTGGAGCAGGTTTTCATCAACAATCTCTCTGTACTTTGCTCCATTTCCCTCTATCCTGACTAGTCTCCCAGTCCCTGCCACTGAAAAACATCCCCACAGCATGATGCTGCCACCACCATGCTTCACCGTAGGGATTGTGCCAGGTTTCCTCCAGACATGACGCTTGGCATTCAGGCCAAGGAGTTCAATCTTGGTTTCATCAGACCAGATAATCTTGTTTCTCATGGTCTGAGTCCTTTAGGTGCCTTTTGGCAAACTCCAAGCGGGCTGTCATGTGCCTTTTACTGAGGAGTGGCTTCCGTCAGGCCACTCTACCATAAAGGCCTGATTGGTGGAGTGCTGCAGAGATGGTTGTCCTTCTGGAATGTTCTCACATCTCCACAGAGGAACTCTGGAGCTCTGTGAGAGTGACCATCGGGTTCTTGGTCACCTCCCTGACCAAGGCCCTTCTCCCCTGATTGCTCAGTTTGGCCGGGCGGCCAGCTCTAGGAAGAGTCTTGGCGGTTCCAAACCTCTTCCATTTAAGAATGATGGAGGCCACTGTGTTCTTGGGGACCTTCAATGCATTTTTTGGTACCTAGCCCCAGATCTGTGCCTCGACACAATCCTGTCTCTGAGCTCTACGGACAATTCCTTGGACGTCATGGCTTGGTTTTTGCTCTGACATGCACTGTCAATTGTGGGACCTTTCCAAATCATGTACAATCAACTGAATTTACCACAGGTGGACTCCAATCAAGTTGTAGAAACTTTTCAAGGATGATCAATGGAAACAGGATGCACCTGAGCTCAATTTTGAGTCTCATAGCAAAGGGTCTGAATACTTATGTAAATAAGGTATTTCTGTTTTTTATTTGTAATATATTTGCACACACAAAAAAACTACTGTTTTCGCTTTGTCATTATGGGATATTGTGTGTAGATTTATGAGGAATTTGTTTTATTTAATCCGTTTTAGAATAAGGCTGTAATATCACAAATTGTGGAAAAAGTCAAGGGGTTTGAATACTTTCCGAATGCACTGTATCTCCCTGGCATATTACATAATTTATGCAGCAGCATACAATATGTGTTTGGACTCACCTTGTTGTGCTGTGCTCACTTGAACAGGAAGGTGGCGCGGCAGTCCTTTGTGGGCAAATTCTGTCATCAAACTTTGTCAAAGTCTACCATTCTCTGGATTTATGGTGCTTTCAAGACAACTGGGAACTGAAAAATATAAGGTTGAATCATGATGATGTCAGCGATCTTAAAGGTCGCAGCTCTAGAAAGAGGCTCGAGTTCCCGACTTGCAATTCCGAGTTGGATTACCGTTCAAAACGTATTTTCCCAGTCGGCGCTAGTTTTTTCCCAGTTGTCTTGAACTCACTGAAGTCTAAGATTTGTTTTGAGCGCGGCAGAAGTCATGCTGGATTGACAGCATGGCCAATGTTGAATGTTTATCATTTTAAGCTTGGAAAAGAGACCCTTAAACCCATACTTGGACCACACACCCACTCCACTGAATAGCAGGCTAGTGATTGCTTTGCAATGCTTGCAGTTAGCCACTGATTCCTTCCAAACCACTCATTGTTGAATTTGCGATTTCCAACTTGTGTAATGTTTATGTCCAATAGCCGATGAGCTCCGATACGTTTGATCTATAATTTGTCTTCATTATCTCTCTTGCTAGCTAAGATTTTAAAGGTATGATGTTGATATGATCAGTCCAATCAAAGCTACTGTAGATAGCTCCCGAGTGGCGCAGTGGTCTAAGGCACTGCATCGCTGTGCCACTAGAGATCCTGGTTCAAATCCAGGCTCTGTCGTAGCCGGCCGCAACCGGGAGACCCATGGGGCGGCGCACAATTGTTCCAGGGTAGGGGAGGGAACAGCCGGCAGGGATGTAGCTCAGTTGGTAGAGCATGGCGTTTGCAACGCCAGGGTTGTGGGTTTGATTACCACGGGGGTATGACAAATTTAAAAATAATGTATACACTCTGGATAAGAGTGTCTGCTAAATGACTAAAATATAAAGTAATTTGACATCATTTTATCTGTGGCCAATGACCTTGAGCCTTCTTGGATGGGCACTTCTAATGTAACTCTATGGCAGCACCCAAGGGGTTGAATTTTCAAGCTCTACCCGTAGATTTGCCAAAATAACATGCAAAACAGGCAAAAATAATAATTATATATATATATATATATATATATATATATATATATATATATATATATATTTTTTAGGTAAACAGGTGGGGCTCAAATCAGGTGGTTGATTTCACATTGAATTCACGTTAGTTGACAACTCAACTAACAGTAAATCAAAACTAGATGTTGAACTGACTTCTGTGCCCAGTGGGATTGAATTGTGTTTGGTTGAAAATTTAACCAAAATATCAACATTTAGGAGGAGCAGTAGGAGATGTATCTGCTGCTTGGATAGATCCCATTGACTTAGTCTGGCTTTAATTGCGGTTTGTCTGCAAATTAATAATTGGTATGTTGGATTCACGTCTCCATTTCAACCAAAAATCTAAGTTAAAGAATAAGACTAAATCAAACAAAACTTTAAATTAACTCTGACAATCCTTCACAAATAGGCTTATTATTTCAGTAGGCCTAAACCCGTACCCTAGATTGCTGGAGGGATCTCTGGTTGAACATAAGCGTCTCTCACAGCATTTCTGATGATTGAAATAGGCTACAGTAAGCGTCGGTGAATTATATTTATTCCAAAAGAACATGCTCATTGCTCCATGAAAATAAGTAAGTCCAGTGAATCTGTCATCGATGTAGGAAGGTGGGGTGAGTGCGGTGAGAGGCCAAAGTTGTTGTCACGTCACAAGCTTCAAATTACTTCCATGGTAAAGAGCTGTGTGTGTGTGTGTTTGTGTGTCAGGCAGTGCGTGCATGTGCTAGCCTACGACTCCCCTCTAATCTGCCAGCCAGTGGTTGTGTATGAAGTGCCATTGATGCTGGAGACTATTAGACCTCTGAGGAGATGGAGATTTGCCTTCTCTCATTCCCAGCAGCTCATCTACAGAAGGAGATGAAGGGAGAGATTAGACCCTTCTGTGGCAGGGGGAGAATTCTGTGGCCAGGCCAGGCTGAAACTCCTTCAAAACCAGGGCTGTCTAAAAAGCATGTAAAGAACCCATTTAGCACAGCAGAAGTAGCAGTGGCTTTAAATGTGAAATGTACATTCACTGCAGGCCTACATCATGCGACACATACATGTTGCATGCAATGATGCAATTGCATGCATGTAGTCTGGAATTTCATTTATTTCCAAATCTTGAAGATGTTTCAATAATGTAATGGTGTGTAGGCTACCCCACACTTCCTATGTTTGTCAAAATATGGTTTGTGTTTAGTAAAATAAATGTTCAAAGGCTAATAAACAAGATACAAATACTTAGTAATTATTTAATCTTAAAAACGACCTATTTGGAAGGCTAGATTGTAATTAATTCCTGGGGGACCCTCAGGGTGTGCACACTTTTATTCTAACCCTGCACCAACACACCTGATTCAACTACTCAACCTATCACCAAACCCTTGATTTGTTGAGTTAGGAGTGTTAGTACTGGGCTTGAACAGAAATATGCACACCCTGAGGGGTCCCCCATGACTTATTTGAAAACACTGGATTAGATTCCCAAAATGTTTTGATGCATATTAATATGAGATTACTTTGTGTTTTTACACAGATTTCTGGAAAATGTGTATACACAGATTCATAGACAATTCACACTATATTGAGACTCTGAGACTCTGTTGAGTAAATATAGTAAAGTGTTTGATTCAATTTTTTGGACCCTGATTTCAAAATGTGATCTGATGTCTCCACCATGTGGTTTCAGGTGGTATCACTTAATGAGTCACAAGCGTTACTGATTCTAATGATTTTAATCCTTCGCTCTTTTACTACCTCAAGTTTTTGTTTCATCGGATCATAAATGGGTTTACATTGTTTTCATGTAAATCAACTAATCCAGTCACTTTTTGTAATTAGGTAAGGTGTTTTAGTATATTTGAAGCATTGAGACAATAATAATGGCAGGACTCTAGGATTTCATTGATTTAATTTAAGTCTCTCTTCAAGTGGGATATTGACCAGGTTGTGCGACTTTGGTTTGGGGGCTTTAGGCTTACAAAGTAGTGACTACTATTTTAAACCACCTAGGCAACATCATATCTACTGCGACCAAGGAAAATGCTGCCCCCCACGGTCTGCCACAGTAATACCAAGTGCAGGCATCTTTGATTTTCAATGGTTGCCTCCTATTCTATCTACGAACTAACTGTGATCTATCATGCTTAGCTTCAAGCAGTTTGCAACTCGGTGACCTGGTGAAAGGCCTCTACATTACGCTGACTGTCCATAAACACCTTTGTTGCCAACTTTAAAGATGGAATCCGCAGTAGGGGAAACAGCGCCACTGTCCGCCCCTATGACTGTTGTTATTGTTATTCTTTTGTTGACGAAGCAGAGGTGAGGAGCTGTTCACGCGTGCAATGATGTCCATGTGAAGAAGAAAAAACAGTGTTAGTTGTTTGCAGTAACTTCTTAGTTATTGTTTTAGTAATATTGGAAACAGGCATAGGAGTTTCATTATTAAGGACTCCAGCTTTAATCAAGTTATCTGTTTATCATTGTTGCACCTGGATAAAGCCTGTTGTTTTCAACATTTCATTGTCATTCAAAATATTGTTCTCAATCAATTCCATCCTTCTAGTTGTCTGCTAATGCTATGTCTCTATTAATGGCTGGCAATTATGAGGTGGCTGACAGGCACTGACGGAAAAGATTGCTGTTCATTAAAGCCTATTATGAACCGTGTGGTTCTAGCCC
The DNA here is from genome assembly GCF_020615455.1 of Coregonus clupeaformis. NCBI lineage: Eukaryota > Metazoa > Chordata > Actinopteri > Salmoniformes > Salmonidae > Coregonus > Coregonus clupeaformis. The sequence continues at coordinate 24,838,886 of NC_059218.1, read as the reverse complement.
TGAACGATGATTGGCTGAAAGCCGTGGTATATCAGACCGCATACATTGGGTATGACAAAAAAATACTTTTCACTGTTCTAATTACATTGGCAACCAGTTTATAATAGCAATAAGGCATCTTAGGGGTTTGTAGTATATGGCCAATACACCACGGCTAAGGGCTGTATCCAGGCACTCCGTGTTGCGTCGTACATAAGAACAGCCCTTAGCCGTGGTATATTGGTCATATACCACACCCCCTCTTGCCTTATTGCTAAAGTATTATGTATGCATGTGTGTCTTCAGTAGTATTGAGGAAAAGGAAGATAAGTCACTATTTATAGGTGCCAATTTATATATATATATTTCTCTGTTTTGTATTGAAATTCAGAAAAGGTTATGTTTTTTTCTCTTCTACACATGGTTTTGCTTACCTAAGGAATTCATGATACCAGATCCTCATTACACATCACATTACTATGCATTCAAGATGTCAATGTAACCAGACCAATTCAGCTATCTTCTCTGGTTGCATTTAGGAGGGAAAGAAAGTCCAAAACAAGAAACAACTTACCCACACGAAACACATTCATTACTTGTTAGTGAAAATGCTTATAAACAACAGAACACAATATATGTTTTATTACTCTGGAAAATCAAGCAGGTGTGAAATGAAGTTGAATTGTGTCAGTCTAAACAAGTAATCATAATGTAAAAAACTATATAGATAGAACAACTCCTGAGTGGCGCAGTGGTCTAAGCTGTGCCACTAGAGATCCTGGTTCGAATCCAGGCTCTGTCATAGCCACGACCGGGAGACCCATGGGGCAGCGCACAATTGGCCCAGCATCGTCCAGGGTGGGGAGGGAATGGCCGGCAGGGATGTAGCTCAGTTGGTAGAGCATGGCGTTTGCAACGCCAGGGTTGTGGCTTTGATTCCCACGGGGGGCCAATATGACATTTTTGATAAGAGCGTCTGCTAAATGACTAAAATGTCAATGTAAATGTAAACAACTGTCTCTATGGTAAAGACTACCTATTATTGACTCTAGCCTGAACCACGACTGCTGAGATCTCTTTAATGATTTGTTTGGACAAATCTGGGACAATTATTTTTTACTGTTTCCATTTATTGATTTCATTCAGTTATTTATTTTCTTGGCCTACTGGTATCACTTAAAGATGTTTGTACGACTTCATGCCATCAGCTGATTAAGGTAGGTCAGAAGGATCATGAGTGTGCTGCTGAGTACATTCTCTGATAGGATGTCATGAGGAACAATTGTGCTTCATATTTTCTACTGTGATTATAATTATGGCCTTACATTCAAGTCAAATCAAATTTCATTTGTCACACATGCCGAATACAACAGGCGTAGACCATGAAATGCTTACTTACAACACCTTTCACAACAATGCAGAGTTAAAAGGTTTTAAAAAATGGCACAAAATAAAACATTTAATAGTAACACAATAAAATAACAATAACGAGACTATATACAAGGAGTACCAATACCAAGTCAATGTGCAAGAGTACGAGGTAGTTGAGGTAACTGAGGTAATACAGTGCATTCGGAAAGTATTCAGACCCCTTGACTTTTTCCACATTTTATTAAGTTACAGCCTTATTCTAAAATGGATTAAATAAAAAAAATCCTCATCAATCTACACGCAATACCCCATAAGCACAAAGTGAAAACAGGTTTTTAGAAATGTTTGCACTTTTATTATAAATAAAAAACAGACGTCCCTTATTTACATAAGTATTCAGACCCTTTGCTATGACACTCGAAATTGAGCTCAGGTGCATCCTGTTTCCATTGATCATCCTTGAGATGTTTGATTGGAGTCCACCTGTGGTAAATTCAATTGATTGGACATGATTTGGAAAGGCACACATCTGTCTATATAAGGTCCCACAGTTGACAGTGCATGTCAGAGCAAAAACCAAGCCATCAGGTCGAAGGAATTGTCTGTAGAGCTCCGAGACAGGATTGTGTCGAGGCGCAGATCTGGGGATGGGTACCAAAAAATGTCTGCAGCATTGAAGCTCCCCAAGAACACAGTGGCCTCCATCATTCTTAAACGGAAAAAGTTTGGAACCACCAAGATTCTTCCTATAGCTGGCCGCCTGGCCAAACTGAGCAATCGGTGGAGAAGGGCCTTGGTCATGGAGTTGACCAAGAACCCGATGGTCACTCTGACAGAGCTCCAGAGTTCCTCTGTGGAGATGGGAGAACCTTCCAGAAGGACAACCATCTCTGCAGCATTCCACCAATCAGGCCTTTATGGTAGAGTGGCCTGACGGAAGCCACTCGTCAGTAAAAGGAACATGACAGCCCACTTGGAGTTTGCCAAAAGACACCTAAAGGACTCTCAGACCATAAGAAACAAGATTCTCTGGTCTGATGAAACCAAGATTGATCTCTTTGGCCTGAATGCCAGGAAACCTGGCACCATCAGTACAGTGAAGTATGGTGGCGGCAGCATCCTGCTCTGGGGATGTTTTTCAGCGGCAGGGACTGGGAGAATAGTCAGGAGCGAGGGAAAGATGAATGGAGCAAAGTACAGAGGGATCCTTGATGAAAACCTGCTCCAGAGTGCTCAGGACCTCAGACTAGGGCGAAGGTTCACCTTCCAACAGGACAATGACCCTAAGCACACAGCCAAGACAACGCAGGAGTGGCTTTGGGACAAGTCTCTGAATGTTTTTGAGTGGCCCAGCCAGAGCCCAGACTTGAACCCGATCGAACCTGAAAATAGCTGAGCAGCGACGCTCCCCATCCAACCTGACAGCGCTTTGGAGGATCTGCAGAGAAGAATGTGGGAGAAACTCCCCAAATACAGGTGTGCTAAGCTTGTAGCGTCATGCCCAAGAATACTCGAGGCTGTAATCTCTGCCAAAGGTGCTTCAACAAAGTACTGAGTAAAGGGTCTGAATACTTATGTAGGTAGGGGTAAAAGTGACTAGGGAATCAGGATAGATAATAAACAGAGTAGCAGCAGCGTATGTGAAGAGTGTGAAAGTGTGTCTATGTGTGAATGTGGCATCAATATGCATGTGTGTGAGTGTGTATGTAGTGTTTGTGTGTGTATGTGTGTGTTGGAGTGTCAGTTTAGTATGTGTGAGTGTGTGGGTATAGTCCAGTGAGTGTGCATAGAGCCGGTGCAAGAGAGTCAGTGCAAATATAAAGGGGTCATTGCAAATAGTCAGGTTATCCATTTTGATTAACTGTTAACTGGCCTTCCTCTGACACCTCCTGGAATAGAGGTCCTGGATGCCAGGGAGCTCGGCCCCAGTGATGTACTGGGCCATACGCACTACCTTCTATAGTGCCATATGGTCAGATGCCAAGCAGTTGCCATACCAAGCAGTGATGCAGCCAGTCAAGATGCTCTCAATGGTGCAGCTGAGGAACTTTTTGAGGATCTGAAGGCCCATGCCAAATCTTTTCAGCATCCTGAGGGGGAAGAGGTGTTGTCGTGCCCTCTTCACGACTGTGTTGGTGTGTTTGGACCACGATAGTTCCTCAGTGATGTGGACACCGAGGAACTTGAAGCTCTCGACCAGCTCCACTACAGCCCTGTCGATGTGAATGGGGGCGTGTAGTCCACGATCAGCTCCTTTGTCTTGCTGAGGTTGAGGGAGAGGTTGTTGTCGTGTCACCACACTGCCAGGTCTCTAACCTCCAGCTCTATAGGCTGTCTCATCATCATCGGTCAGGGAGAGGTTGAATATGTCAGTGAAGACACTTGCCAGCTGGTCAGCGCATAATCTGAGTATGCATCCTGGTAATCCGTCCGGCCCTATAGCCTTGTGAATGTTAACCTGTTTAAAGGCCTTACTCACATCGGCTACAGAGAGCGTGATCACACAGTCGTCCGGAATAGCTGGTGCTCTCATGTGTTGCTAGCCTCGAAACGAGCATAAAAGGCATTTAGCTCGTCTGGTAGGCTCGTGTCACTGGGCAGCTCACAGCTGGGTTTCCCTTTGTAATTCGTGATAGTTTGCAAGCCCTGCCACTTTCGAGGTGCGTCAGAGCCGGTGTAGTAGGATTCGATCTCAGAAACTAACGTTAGGCACAGGAAATCGTGTACCTTCCCACAATTGTTAACATCATCAAAGCCTTTCTCCACAATTTCCCTCATGGGGTAATACTGTGCAATAGACAGTGATACTGACATCAATAGGTTACATTTGCATAACGCTAGTTTGGTTCCTTTAAACTCTTGAGCTTTAATGTCACATTCTCTCTGATGTTCTCATACCTCGCCCAATAGCACCATTTTTTCTCTAAGGCAAGGACTACTATCAGTTGCATAACAGTGTTCTGTACATCTAGAACACCATAATCCATGACCACTTATCACTATTTAACCTGGTTTGCGTTGTCAAGACTACAAATGATCACCTTAGGGCTTCAGTTAAAGGCCTCTGCTGTGAATGTTGAACACGAGTTGAAATAAAGATTTTTTTCCTTTACAACCATTTTATGATGTTTCTTCAAAATGTTCTCAAACAAATATGAAGCTTGATGTTTATTTTTTATTTTATTTTTTTACATCGATGTCAGTTGGGTTCTCATCAATTTAGTCAATGTTTTCTGCCTTAGTATTTCCTTTTTGTCAACCTAAGCAAAACATAGGGTGGTGGAATATAGGAAAGGTACAAGGAGTTACATGTGGAAAGAGTCAGACATGTGAAAACACAACACAACTTCCCCAAGGCCCTAGGGCTCAAGGGGTTAATTCCATTCTCCTTATCTTGGCTTAAATCAGTGAAAGTTTTCTTAATTTGATGTGCTGCCAAATGCAGCTGAGCGGATTGGGCTTGGTGAGTCACTAGTGATGATAGATATTGTATCTAAGTGATCCATCAACCACTGTTGTCATGAGGGAGAGAGAACGTTTGTGTTTCTTATGTTGGCCACAAGTTTAGGTGTAATCAAATCAAATCAAATTAAAGTTGATTGGTCGCGTACACAGATTTGTAGATATTAATGCAGGTGCAGCAAAATGCTTGTGTTTCTAGCTCCAACAGTGCAGTAATACCTAGATATAAAAAACAAAACAACACACACATAATGTAGAAAAATAAAACAAATGAAATTAAGAAATTAAGAAATGTTTCACCTTTATTTAACCAGGTATGCCAGTTGAGAACAAGTTCTCATTTACAACTGCGACCTGGCCAGGTAGTTGAGTGGGATAATTTCAGAAGGGCTGTGTACAGGTGCAGTGATCGGTAAGGTGCTCTGACAACTGATGCTTAAAGTTAGTGAGGGAGATAAGAGTCTCCAGCTTCAGAGAGTTTTGCAGTTCGTTCCAGTCATTGGCAGCAGAGAACTGGAAGGAATGGCGGCCAAAGGAGGTGTTGGCTTTGGGGATGACCAGTGAGATATACCTGCTGGAGCGCATACTACGGGTGGGTGTTGCTATGGTGACCAATGAGCTAAGATAAGGCAGAGATTTGCCTAGCAGTGATTTATAGATGGCCTGGAGCCAGTGGGTTTGGCGACGAATATGTAGTGAGGACCAGCCAACAAGAGCGTACAGGTCACAGTGGTGGGTAGTTTATGGGGCTTTGGTGACAAAACAGATGGCACTGTGATAGACTACATCCAATTTGCTGAGTAGAGTGTTGGAGGCTATTTTGTAAATGACATCGCCGAAGTCAAGGATCGGTAGGATAGTCAGTTTTACGAGGGCATGCTTGGCAGCATGAGTGAAGGAGGCTTTGCTGCGAAATAGGAAGCCGATTCTAGATTTAACTTTGGATTGGAGATGCTTAATGTGAGTCTGGAAGGAGAGTTTACAGTCTAACCAGACATCTAGGTATTTGTAGTTGTCCACATACTCTAGGTCAGACCTGTCGAGAGTAGTGATTCTAGTAGGGTGGGCGGGTGCCAGCAGCGTTAGATTGAAGAGCATGCATTTAGTTTTACTAGTGTTTAAGAGCAGTTGGAGGCTACGGAAGGAGTGTTGTATGGCATTGAAGCTCGTTTTGGAGGTTTGTTAACACAGTGTCCAATGAAAGGCCAGATGTATACAAAATGGTGTCGTCTGCGTAGAGGTGGATCAGAGAATCACCAGCAGCAAGAACGACATCATTGATATTGTCACGAACCGGCTCAAGTTCGTAACAAAAGGGAGACACGTGGAGACAAGGAGTACTCAAAGTATATATTTATTAATTAAAGTAAACTAAATCAAATAACAATGGTGTGTGTAATCAGTAATCAGTAGTGTACGTGAGTGTTTGCATGCATAAATGTAATATGGAAAAGTGTTGAAAAGTGCCAAAGCAAACAACCCAAAAAAGCCTCAAAAATATCACAACCAAGATCAAAGTATCTGCCTGGAGAGAGTCTCCCCAATGAATGTGGAAGAGGTCCATTTATCCTGGGACACACCCGGCCCAGGTGTTTCCCATGTAGCTGACGACCCCCCAACTCCGCCCACCGGCATCCTAATAAGGAAACAAGAGCAAAGAGAGAATACGGCAGACAGAGTGGGAGGGTCGTCACACCCCCCATAAGACCGGGGACCAACAAGGACCCCCGGCCCAACGTCACCAGCCCCTGCGTCCCAAACCGACAAGTTGTACATGTTCACCCCTCCACTTGCCCCACCCATCATCCTCCTCTCCAGACCTCAGCAACCTTTACCCAGGAAGCAACCTTTAAGAGGAAAGAAAAACACAAGACTAGGAGGGGACAAACAGGAAAGATAGAACATGACAAAATCAAACACTGGTCGGTCACATCAATATTCATGAACAGGGCGCACGAGAGAGCGCATCAGCAATCACGTTATCAGTCCCCCGGATGTGCCGCACATCTAGATGGAAAGATTGTAAAAATAAACACCATCTCATTATCCTCTGATTAGGACACCTCATGGACCTCAAAAATGTGAGAGGGTTATGGTCGGTGTAAACCACAATAGGTACTACACCCGACCCAACATACACTTCAAAGTGTTGTAGCGCCCATATAAGTGCTAATGCTTCTTTTTCAATGACAGAATAGTTCAACTGATAATGGTTAAACTTTTTGGAAAAGAAACTAACAGGCCTCTCAACCCCAGCCACATCTGCTTGCAGCAACACTGCACCCGCCCCCACATGACTAGCATCCACCTGCAAGGTAAATGACAAATCCACACGAGGAGCAGCCAGTACCGGAGTTGAAGGAGGCAACCTCTTTGCATCTTCGAAAGCCTGTTGACAATGAGAAGACCATACGTACACAGCCTTAGCTTTCAGCAAATCTGTCAAGGGAGCGACCACAGTAGAGAAGTTCCTACAAAAACCACGATAATACCCAATCATTCCCAAGAAACGCATCAGTTCCTTTTAGTAGTTGGTAGTGGAAAAGCATCAATAGCTACCACTTTAGCCCGAACAGGACGCACTTCACCCTGCCCAACCACCTTTCCAAGGTATGTCACAGTCGCCTGAGCAAACTCACATTTAGCCAAATTTATCGTGAGACGACCCGCAGCCAGACGTTCGAACAAGTCTTGAATACGGGACAGATGTTCCTCCCAAGTATCTGCATATATCACTACATCGTCCAGATAAACAGCGCACCCGGCCAGACCAGAGACAACCCTGTTCATAAGTCGCTGAAAAGTTGCAGGCGCATTACGCAGCCCGAAACTCATAACCGAATACGAGTACAGACCAAAAGGTGTAATAAAGGCAGAGATTTCACGTGCCCTACTCGTCAGTGGCACCTGCCAATAGCCCTTTAACAGGTCAAATTTGCTCACAAACTTAGCTGCGCCGACTTGATCAACGCAGTCCTCCATCCGAGGAAGAGGAAATGAATCCGGCTTAGTGACATCGTTTACCTTACGGTAGTCCGTTACAAAATCTGTTTGTTCCATCCGATTTACTGACCAAGATACAGGGAGAAGCCCAACTGGAGAAAGAAGGCTCTGCTATTTTACTCTCCAGCATGTACCTGACCTCAGCATCCAGACAACGCAGTTTCTCTGAAGAAACTCTATAGAACCGTTGACGAATGGGGTCAGCATCTCCAATGTCAATATCATGTTCTATTAAGTTTGTACGTGTTGGTGTATCAGAAAACAACCCTGGAAATCTCCGAATCAGACCCACCATCTCTTTCCGCCCATCAACAGGTAGATGAGTAAGAAGACTATCTAAAATCTCCAGTGTCTCTGAATTCTTCAATCTACCCTGCAGTATGCAATCAGTCGGGACCAGAAACATCTTCCTGCTCCTGCACAGACCTAGCATGACCAGAATCCAGGGAATAAACAGTATCAGCCAAAAGAACAGCCTTACCGTCCTCTGTAGACTCCCCCTGTTCAGTCTCAGAGGAACGTGCATAATAGGGTTTTAACAAATTTATATGGCACAGTTGATGTGCTTTCCTCCGTTCTGGAGTGGCAACTAGATAATTTTGCTCAGTGTCCTGGCGCACCACTGTATATGGACCTTGAAACTTGGCTTGAAAAGGAGAACCAACAATTGGCAGCAGAGCCAGAACCTGATCACCTGGACTAAAGTGACGAGGCTCAGCTCTCCGATCATATATGCTCTTCATCCTGTCCTGTGAAGATGATAGCTTCTCTTTAGCCATTTCACCAGCGGCATACAAGCGTCGCCGAAAATCACACACATATGATAACAGGGACTGAGGAGGCTCGGGAGACTTCCAGTCATCCTGGAGAACAGATAAAAGCCCATGCACCTTATGTCCAAACACTAGGTCATTTGGGCTAAAACCTGTGCTCTCCTGTGAAACCTCCCTAGCAGCTAACAGTAACCAAGGCAACCCCTCCTCCCAATCCTTATCCATCTCAGTACAATAAGATCTCAACAAAGACTTAAGTGTTTGATGGAAACGTTCCAGTGCTCCTTGACTTTGGGCATGATAAGCGCTAGCCAAGTTGTGTTTAATATGGAGTTGTTGGAGAACCTGTCCAAAGAGATTAGAGGTGAAATTAGATCCTTGATCACTTTGAATGACCTTAGGGATTCCAAACAGTGAGAAAAACTGAGTCAAAGCTTTTAACACAGACTTAGTCGTGATAGACCTGAGAGGATAGGCAGCAGGAAACCTAGTGGTCTGACACATCACAGTCAACAAATAATTACTACCCTTTCTGGAACGAGGCAGAGGACCAACACAGTCAATAATCAGATACTCGAAAGGGTTACTGAGTACAGGAATAGGGAACAGTGGTACCGGCTTAATAGCTTGATTAGGTTTACCAGTTAATTGACAGGTGTGACAAGTTTTGATGAAATCAGAAACATCCCTCTTTAATCTTGGCCAAAAAAAATTTCGTAATATGCGATTGTAGGTTTTTCTCACACCCATATGCCCAGCAACGTCGTTGTGAGAAGTTGTCAGCACCAACTCACGAAGCTTAACTGGTACCACAACCTGACTAATCGCCTCCCCCAGAAAACAACTACCATGAGACATCCACTTTCTCATCAGGACCTCCTCTTGGAGAAAATAGCCCTGTGCGACATCTCCCAACTGTTCCACAGACACAATTTGGTCCCGCAACTCTTCTAATGTAGGGTCAGTCCGTTGCGCCTCGATTAAATCGGAGCGGGATACAGATAACGGGATAACAGGGAAAACAGTAACAGACTTCTTTATGGTATTCTCGTTAGCCAGCTCCGTGACCAGGTCGTCATGGATCATAGAACGCGTCACTGCACACGCAGAAAACACCTCTGGGAAATCCTGCGCACTCTCATCAGGAATCCCTACAATTGACGGCTTAGTGGAAACCACTAAAGATGGAGACACGATAGGCCACACACGCTCCCCAGCCAAGTTATTTCCAAGGATCACGTCAATACCCTCAATAGGCAATGAAGGACGCACCCCACAACAACCTCACCTTTCACCAGTCCACAATCCAACATCAGTTTATGCAATGGAACTGACAGAGTGTTCAAACCTATTCCCCTGATTAGAACACTATTCCCCGAATCAGTCTCCGCAGAGAAGGGTAACACAGACTCCAACACAAATGATTCAGAGGCACCTGTGTCTCTTAGGATCTTTACTGGCACTAGGTTCTTACTTCCTACCATAGACACAAAACCCTCCGTAACGAAAGGTAAATAGTCGGGATCAATATAACCCTTCACCTGGCTCCGGGCAGGAGACAATGCGTCATGAGTGAACTGATGTGGAACAGGCGCGGCTAACGCTGCAGGCCTCGATTTACCATAAGCACCTGTACTGAATTTACCCCTAGATCTAAGAATCGGACATTCATTTTTCCAATGACCTAATTCTTGACAGTAGTGACACTCTTGACCAACGTCAGTTTTACCACGGGTATCAGGCTCAACCCTATTTGAATGAAACTCTGCCCGGGAACCGAAGTATCTCGGCGAGCGAGGCCCAAATCTCTGCGAACGCCCCCACTCACTCCGAATACGGGGTTCTGCAAAAACATTTTTGTGAGTCAACACATATTCATCTGCCAAAACCGCAGCTTCAGCAACAGTCTTTATTTTTCGTTCGTTAATGTACGTCCGCTATACGATCAGGGATTGTGTCCTTAAATTGTTCTAACATAATCAGATCACACAGCCCTTGGAAAGTCATAACTGCAGAGGCAGAACACCAGCGATTGAACTGTGAAGATAATATTCGCGCAAACTCAACATGAGTCTGCTGATCATCCCTTTTTAAAGTTCTAAATCGTTGGCGGTAAGCCTCAGGGACCAATTCGTAACTCTGTAACACAGCCGTTTTAACCTTCTCATAACTAACACTGTCTGCTACGCTAAGAGCTGAATATGCTTCTTGCGCTTTACCAGTCAGCACACACTGCAACATCAAAGTGCGATCAGAATCAGGCCAACTCCTAGCGTCAGCAACACGCTCAAACAACGAAAAGAATGTCTCCGGGTCCTTTTCATTAAACTGGGGCAACAACCGTAAATTCCCTACAACATCAAATGTCTCTGGATTACGACCAAAAGAGGAACGACCCCTAGGTAACTCTGGGTCACCTTCCCAGAGCAAACTCTCCCCTGAGAGCTTTCCTTCCCCTAACCAACTCTAGTCGCTCTTGTTGCAGCTTGATTTTAGCACGCTCCATATCCTGTTTAAATTCCAATTCCCTTTCATATTTTACACGATCATGCCCTAGCTGTAACAGAAGCAGTTCTTTCTGCTGTTCAAAAGAAGACTACTATGACTAACCGATGGAACGGTCATTGTAACATATCGGGGAGACAACGTGTCCTCAGCAGAGGCTGCCCCAGTGGTAACATCCAGAATACCACTCTCCATCAAATTGGCCTTCAATATTAACCTAATAGAATTTTTTAGACGTTTATCACTAAGTTCAACCTTGTAGTGTTCAGCAACCTTCAACAGCTGTTCTTTAGTACATAATTCTAACAGTTATTCTGATGGAAAGCGAATGAACTCGTCTACATTAGACGCCATAATCAGGGGAAAAAAAATTAAATATATATAGATCATAATAATCTTGCTCAACCCCTCTGCTGAGCACACCAGACACAAGAGAAATACAATCACACCGAGCACCACAGAAAAGAGCTGGGATATGGAGCTTCCCCAAAACCTACAATAACTCAACCCTAGTCTTCGTGCAGATTTGCGGTGGGTAATTACGCACTGTAGCCCGCTGGCAAGGAATTAAACCCCCCAGCACGCTGGTAGATTTCCCCAAGCCACGGATGTGCCCCCGAGACAACTGCTCAGTCCACTGACACCACACAAAAATAACAAACATTTAACCATGCCCAACGTATCCCAAAACAAAACACGTCACTAAGCCTATCAGGGGAAAAAGCTATAGCTCCGGGTAGCAAATGTCACTACCCTACCCAATCTCCCACTGAGGTACACAGCCGATTGTACTCACCTCAGACCGATGTCCCAACAGCGAGTAGAGCAAGAGTTTCCAGGCTGGGCAGGGACTGGAAACTAACCAATGTACTCTCTCCAACGCAGTACAAAACCCAAAGGCAACCAATACTGGCCTATCAAACTCAAACAAACTAACAAAATTTACAAAGAAAAACCCTACAGAATTGGACATTAACTCCACGTTCTCCCAAACACAACCAGTTCAAAATCCCGGACGAGACCCCCACTTGTCACGAACCGGCTCAAGTTCGTAACAAAAGGGAGACACGTGGAGACAAGGAGTACTCAAAGTATATATTTATTAATTAAAGTAAACTAAATCAAATAACAATGGTGTGTGTAATCAGTAATCAGTAGTGTACGTGAGTGTTTGCATGCATAAATGTAATATGGAAAAGTGTTGAAAAGTGCCAAAGCAAACAACCCAAAAAAGCCTCAAAAATATCACAACCAAGATCAAAGTATCTGCCTGGAGAGAGTCTCCCCCAATGAATGTGGAAGAGGTCCATTTATCCTGGGACACACCCGGCCCAGGTGTTTCCCATGTAGCTGACGACCCCCCCAACTCCGCCCACCGGCATCCTAATAAGGAAACAAGAGCAAAGAGAGAATACGGCAGACAGAGTGGGAGGGTCGTCACAATATACACAGAGAAAAGAGTCGGCCCAAGAATTGAACCCTGAGGCACCCCCATAGAGACTGCCATAGGTCCAGACAACAGACCCTCCGATTTGACACATTGAACTCTATCTGAGAAGTAGTTGTGAACCAGGCGAGGCAGTCATTTGAGAAACCAAGGCTATTTAGTCTGCCAATAAGAATGCGGTGGTTGACAGAGTCGAAAGCCTTGGCCAGGTCGATGAAGACGGCTGCACAGTACTGTCTATTATCGATCGCGGTTATAATATCGTTTAGGACCTTGAGCGTGGCTGAGGTGCACCCATGACCAGCTCGGAAACCGGATTGCATATCGGAGAAGGTACGGTGGGATTCGAAATGGTCGGTGATCTGTTTGTTAACTTGGCTTTCAAAAACTTTCGAAAGGCAGGGCAGGATGGATATAGGTCTGTAACAGTTTGGATTTAGAGTGTCACCCCCTTTGAAGAGGGGGATGACCGTGGCAGCTTTCCAATCTCTGGGGATCTCAGACATTATGAAAGAGAGGTTGAACAGGCTAGTAATAGGGGTTGCGACAATTTCGGCTGCTATTTTTAGAAAGAAAGTGTCCAGATTGTCTAGCCCAGATGATTTGTAGGGGTCCAGATTTTGCAGCTCTTTCAGAACATCAGCTGTCTGAATTTGTGTGAAGGAGAAGTGGGGGGGGCATGGGCAAGTTGCAGAGAAGGGTGCAGAGCTGGTGGCCGGGGTAGTGGTAGCCAGGTGGAAAGCATGGCCAGCCGTAGCAAAATGCTTGTTGAAATTCCCGATTATTGTAGATTTATCGGTGGTGATAGTGTTTCCTAGCCTCAGTGCAGTGGGCAGCTCGGAGGAGGTGCTCTTATTCTCCATGGACTTTACAGTGTCCCAAAACTTTTTGGAGTTAGTGCTACAGGATGCACATTTCTGTTTGAAAAAACTAGCCTTTGCTTTCCTAACTGCTTGTGTATATTGGTTCCTAACTTCCCTGAAAAGTTGCATATCGCGGGGGCTATTCGATGCTAATGCAGTACGCCACAGGATGTTTTTGTGCTGGTCAAGGGCAGTCAAGTCTGAGGAGAACCAGGGGCTATATCTGTTCTTAGTTCTGAATTTTTTGAATGGGGCATGCTTATTTAAGATTGAGAGGAAAGCACTTTTAAAGAACAACCAGGCATCCTCTACTGACGGAATGAGATCGATATCCATCCAGGATACCTGGGCCAGGTCAATTAGGAAGGCCTGTTCGCTAAAGTGTTTTAGGGAGCGTTTGACAGTGATGAGGGGTAGTCGTTTGACCACGGACCCGTTACGGACGCAGGAAATAAGGCAGTGATCACTGAGATCCTGGTTGAAGACAGCGGAGGTGTATTTAGAGGGTAAATTAGTCAGGATGATATCTATAAGGATGCCCATGTTTACGGATTTAGGGTTGTGCCTGGTAGGTTCCTTGATAATTTGTGTGAGATTGAGGGCATCTAGTTTGGATTGTAGGATGGCCGGGGTGTTAAGCATATCCCAGTTTAGGTCACCAAGCAGTACGAACTCTGAGGATAGATGGGGGGCAATCAATTCACATATGGTGTCCAGGGCACAGCTGGGGGCTGAGGGGGGTCTGTAGCAAGCGGCAACATTGAGAGACTTATTTCTGGAAAGGTGGATTTTTAGAATTAGGAGCTCAAACTGTTTGGGCACAAACCTGGATAGTATGATAGAGCTCTGCAGGTTATCTCTACAGTAGATTGCAACTCCACCCCCTTTGGCAGTTCTATCTAGACAGAACATTTTGTAGTTGGGGATGGACATTTCTGAATTTTTGGTGGCCTTCCTAAGCCAGGATTCAGACACTGCTAGAACATCAGGGTTGGCGGAGTGTGCTAACGCAGTGAATAACTCAAACTTAGGAAGGAGGCTTCTGATGTTAACGTGCAGAAAACCAAGGCTTTTACGGTTACAGAAGTCAACAAATGATAGCTCCTGGGGAGTAGGAGTGATACTGGGGGCTGCAGGGCCTGGGTTAGCCTCTACGTCACCAGAGGAACAGAGGAGGACTAGAATAAGGATACGGCTAAAGGCTTTAAAAACTGGTCTTCTAGTGCGTTGGGTACAAAGAATAAAGGGGGCAGATTACCGGGCGTTGTAGAATAGATTCAGGGCATTATGTACAGACAAGGATATGGAAGGATATGAGTACAGTGGAGGTAAACCTAAGCGTTGGGTAACAATGAAAGAGATAGCATCACTGGAGGCACCGATTGAGCCGGTCTCGGCGTGTATGGGGGGTGGAACAAAGGAGCTATTTGAGGCAGTTTGAGAATTACTTGGGGTTCTATATTGAAATTGTATAATACGAACTAACTGGCACAGCAATAGGCAAGGCATATTGACATGGGAGAGAGACATAAAGCAATCACAGGTGTTATTAGACAGAGCTAAGACAACAACTGGTAATGGCGATGAAAGTTTGGGCTGAGGCAAAACAGATAAACAGGACAGGGTACCGTGTAAAGGAACAGTTCAGCAGGCATCAGCTGTGCAGCTGAGTGATCAATAAGGTCCAGTGAACAGCAATTTGTGAGTCCGAGAGCAGTTCGAATTGGTGCTACAGCACAGCGAGCAGGAAGCACGGCTGTTGTTTGCGTGTGCTAGCGGGTCGGAGCTAGCAGATGGATCTTCGTGGTCGTCGCAACGGGAAGCCTGTTGAAACCACAGACGATTACGTCGGCAGACCAGTCGTGATGGATCGGCGGGGCTCCGTGTCGACTCTAGGAGGTCCCATCTGTTTGACAGAGAGGTACAGTGAGGGAAAAAAGTATTTGATCCCCTGCTGATTTTGTACGTTTGCCCACTGACAAAGGAATGATCAGTCTATAATTTTAATGGTAGGTTTATTTGAACAGTGAGAGACAGAATAAAAACAACAAAATCCAGAAAAACGCATGTCAAAAAATATTATAAATTGATTTGCATTTTAATGAGGGAAATAAGTATTTGACCCCCTCTCAATCAGAAAGATTTCTGGTTCCCAGGTGTCTTTTATACAGGTAACGAGCTGAGATTAGGAGCACACTCTTAAAGGGAGTGCTCCTAATCTCAATTTGTTACCTGTATAAAAGACACCTGTCCACAGAAGCAATCAATCAATCAGATTCCAAACTCTCCACCATGGCCAAGACCAAAGAGCTCTCCAAGGATGTCAGGGACAAGATTGAAGACCTACACAAGGCTGGAATGGGCTACAAAACCATCGCCAAGCAGCTTGGTGAGAAGGTGACAACAGTTGGTGTGATTATTCGCAAATGGAAGAAATACAAAAGAACTGTCAATCTCCCTCGGCCTGGGGCTCCATGCAAGATCTCACCTGGTGGAGTTGCAATGATCATGAGAATGGTGAGGAATCAGCCCAGAACTACACGGGAGGATCTTGTCAATGATCTCAAGGCAGCTGGGACTATAGTCACCAAGAAAACAATTGGTAACACACTACGCCGTGATGGACTGAAATCCTGCAGCGCCCGCAAGGTCCCCCTGCTCAAGAAAGCACATATACAGGCCCGTCTGAAGTTTGCCAATGAACATCTGAATGATTCAGGAGAGAACTGGGTGAAAGTGTTGTGGTCAGATGAGACCAAAATCGAGCTCTTTGGCATCAACTCAACTCACCGTGTTTGGAGGAGGAGGAATGCTGCCTATGACCCCAAGAACACCATCCCCACCGTCAAACATGGAGGTGGATACATTATGCTTTGGGGGTGTTTTTCTGCTAAGGGGACAGGACAACTTCACCGCATCAAAGGGACGATGGACGGGGCCATGTACCGTCAAATCTTGGGTGAGAACCTCCTTCCCTCAGCCAGGGCATTGAAAATGGGTCATGGATGGGTATTCCAGCATGACAATGACCCAAAACACACGGCCAAGGCAACAAAGGAGTTGCTCAAGAAGAAGCACATTAAGGTCCTGGAGTGGCCTAGCCAGTCTCCAGACCTCAATCCCATGGAAATTCTGTGGAGAGAGCTGAAGGTTCGAGTTACCAAACGTCAGTGTCAGTGTTGATGTGGATGCGGTTGAGGAGTCAGACGCAGGACGCATAGGCTGAGTCAAACAAGACTTTACTAACTGTATAAACAATACAAAATAAAGGACCTCAAAACAAGGAAGCGAGCGACAACGCAAACAGTGCGTCACAATAAACAAAGTCCAGAGTACTGCACAGGTGACACCAACGGACAGGCGGAAAATAACACACAAACTAACGAAAACAACATAGGAAACTTATAGGGCACATAATCAGACCCAAACGGACACAGGTGTAACAGACAGACCCAACCAAACGAACATCGAAACACTCAACAGTGGCAGCTAGTACTCCGGGGACGACGAACGCCGAAGCCTGCCCGAGCAAGGAGGAGGA
This sequence comes from Coregonus clupeaformis, assembly GCF_020615455.1. NCBI lineage: Eukaryota > Metazoa > Chordata > Actinopteri > Salmoniformes > Salmonidae > Coregonus > Coregonus clupeaformis. Next base: position 24,821,942 of record NC_059218.1, on the reverse strand, counting down.
GCAGTCTCGGCAGAATTCGTGACAGTACCCCCCACTTGACGCGCGGCTCCAGCCGTGCGCCGACCCCGGCCTCGGGGACGACCAGGAGGACGCGGAGCCGGGCGCGTGGGATGACCACGGTGGAACTCAGTCAGGAGGGATGGATCTAGGATATCCCTCCTAGGCATCCAGCACCGTTCCTCCGGGCCGTACCCCTCCCACTCCACGAGATACTGGAGACCCCCCATCCGACGTCTCGAGTCCAAGATGGTCCTGACCGTGTACGCCGGAGCTCCCTCGATGTCCAGTGGGGGCGGAGGGGTCTCTCCTATCTCACCTTCCTGGAGTGGACCAGCTACCACCGGCCTGAGAAGAGACACATGGAACGAGGGGTTAATATTCTTATAATCAATAGGCAGTTGTAACCTGTAACACACCTCGTTCAATCTCCTCAGGACTTTAAAAGGCCCCACAAACCGCCGACCCAGCTTCCGGCAGGGCAGGTGGAGGGGCAGGTTTCGAGTCGAGAGCCAGACTCGATCTCCCGGTGCGTACACCGGTCCCTCACTGCGGTGGCAATCGGCGCTCGCCTTCTGTCGATGGATGGCCCGCTGCAGATGGACATGTGCAGGGTTCCACGTCTCCTCAGAGCGCCGAATCCACTCATCCACCGCAGGAGCCTCGATCTGGCTCTGGTGCCATGGTGCCAGAACCGGCTGATACCCCAACACACACTGGAAAGGGGTTAGATTGGTGGAGGAGTGGCGGAGAGAGTTCTGTGCCATCTCTGCCCAGGGGATATACCTTGACCACTCCTCCGGCCGGCCCTGGCAATAGGACCTCAGAAACCTACCCACATCCTGGTTGACTCGTTCTACCTGCCCATTGCTCTCTGGGTGGTAACCCGAGGTAAGGCTCACCGAGACCCCCAAGCGTTCCATGAACGCCCCCCAGACTCTGGAGGTGAACTGGGGACCTCGGTCAGACACTATATCCTCGGGAACCCCATAGTGCCGGAAAACGTGGGTAAATAGGGCCTCAGCGGTCTGTAGGGCAGTAGGGAGACCCGGCATTGGGAGGAGACGACAGGCCTTGGAAAACCGATCCACAACGACCAAAATGGTGGTATTCCCCTGGGAGGGGGGAAGGTCGGTCACAAAATCCACCAAGAGGTGGGACCATGGTCGTTGTGGAACGGGCAGGGGATGTAACTTCCCCCTGGGCAGGTGTCTAGGCGCCTTACACTGGGCGCACACCGAGCAGGAGGAGACATAAACCCTCACATCCCTAGCTAACGTTGGCCACCAGTATTTCACGCTAAGGCAGTGCACTGTCCGGCCAATAACTGGATGTCCAGAGGAGGGTGATGTATGAGCCCAATAAATAAGGCGATCTCGAACCTCGAGTGGAACGTACGTCCGCCCCACAGGACACTCTGGGGGAGTAGGGTCGGTACGTAACGCCCGCTCGATCTCCGCATCGACCTCCCACACCACCGGAGCCACCAGACAAGACTCCGGCAGTATGGGAGTAGGCTCAATGGACCTCTCCTCTGTGTCATACCGCCGGGACAGGGCGTCTGCCTTACCGTTCTGGGACCCTGGGATGTACGTGATCTTAAAAACAAACCGGGTCAGGAACATGTTCCACCTAGCCTGACGAGGGTTTAATCTCCTAGCTGCCCGGATGTACTCCAGGTTACGGTGGTCAGTCAGAATGAGGAAAGGGTGTTGAGCCCCCTCAAGCCAATGCCTCCACACCTTTAGGGCCTGAACCACGGCTAACAGCTCCCTGTCCCCTACGTCATAATTACGCTCCGCCGGGCTGAGCTTCTTAGAATAGAACGCACAGGGGCGGAGTTTAGGTGGCGTGCCGGACCGTTAAGACAGAACTGCCCCAATACCGGCCTTTGACGCGTCTACCTCAACTTGGAATGGTAAGCAGGATGGATGCGCCAGCACCGGAGCCGAAGTGAACAGGTTCTTCAGTTTAACAAATGCCCTGTCCGCTTCAGCTGACCACTGCAAACGCACCGGGCCCCCCTTCAGCAGGGACGTAATGGGAGCTGCCACCTGTCCAAAGCCCCGGATAAACCTCCGGTAGTAATTAGCAAAACCCCAAAACTGCTGCACCTCTTTTACAGTGGTTGGAGTTTGCCAATTACGCACGGCAGACACACGGTCAACCTCTATCTTCACACCAGACGCGGACAATCGATAACCCAAAAAGGAGATTTCTCTGCCTTGACATACAAGTCATGCTCCAACAGCCTCCTCAACACTCGGCGCACCAGGGCTACATGCTCGGCTCGTGTAGAAGAGTACACTAGGATGTCGTCGATGTACACTACCACACCCTGCCCATGCATGTCCCGGAAAATCTCGTCCACAAAGGATTGGAAGACTGAAGAAGCATTCATTAACCCGTATGGCATGACGAGATACTCGTAATGACCCGAGGTGGTGCTAAATGCTGTTTTCCATTCATCTCCCTCCCTAATGCGCACCAGATTGTACGCGCTCCTGAGATCCAACTTTGTGAAGAACCGCGCTCCGCGTAATGATTCAGTCATAGTCGCAATCAGAGGAAGAGGATAACTGTACTTAACCGTGATCTGATTGAGACTACGGTAATCAATACACGGGCGCAAACCCCCGTCCTTCTTCTTCACAAAGAAGAAACTCGAGGAAACCGGGGAAGTGGAGGACCGTATGTATCCCTGTTCCAAGGACTCGGCTATGTAAGTCTCCATAGCCGCTGTCTCCTCTTGAGACAGGGGATACACATGGCTCCGCGGAAGTGCCGCTCCTGTTTGGAGATCTATCGCACAATCCCCCTGTCTATGAGGTGGCAACCGTGTTGCCCTAGTCTTGCTGAACACAAGTGCTAAATCCTCATATTCAGGGGGAATGCGCATTGCGAGCACTTGGTTCGGACTCTCCACCGAGGTCGCCCCTACGGAAACACCTAGACATCTCCCTGCACACTGGGCAGACCACTCCATAAGAGCCCACTGTTGCCACGCAATGGTAGGATCATGGGCGCTTAACCAGGGAAGCCCCAGCACCACGGGATACGCAGGAGAGTTGATCAGATAAAACTGAATGATCTCCTCATGACCCCCCTGCGTAGTCATCTTAAGTGGTGCTGTGACTTCTCTAATCAACCCCGACCCCAGCGGCCGGCTGTCTAGGGCATGAACAGGGAAGGGGGCTTCCACCGGCCGAAGGGGAATTCCTAACCTAGAACAAAATTCACGATCAACAAAATTCCCAGCTGCGCCTGAATCTACTAGCGCCTTATGCTGGGAATGAGGTGCCACCTGTGGAAATCTCACAGGTATACACAGGTGACCAACAGAGAGCTCTGGGTAAGTGGGGCGCCTACTCACCTGAAATGACTCCCCAGTGCGTGACCTGTTGTCCCCTCTCCCAGGAGACCCTCCCCAGCACCTAGCCGCTGTGTGCCCTCCACGGCCACAGTTGGTGCAGGGGACGGCCCCCCTCGGGTTCTCTCTCCTCCTCTCCCTAGCGCCAGCACCCCCGAGCTCCATGGGAATCGGCTCGGAGGTGCTGGAGGATGGAATGGACGACCCCCATTCGGGACGTCCGCGGGTAGCCAGCAGGGTGTCGAGACGGATGGAAATGTCCACCAACTGGTCGAAGGATAGGTTGGTGTCCCTGCAGGCCAGCTCACAACGAATGTCCTCTCGTAGGCTGCATCGATAGTGGTCGATGAGGGCCCTCTCATTCCACCCCGCATCCGCCGCGAGAGTCCGGAACTCCATGGCGAACTCCTGTGCACTCCTCTTCCCCTGTCGGAGGTGGAACAGACACTCCCCCGCCGCCTTCCCCTCAGGTGGATGATCGAACACTGCCCTGAAGCGGCGGGAGAACTCCGCGTAGGTGATGGTGGCGGAGTCTATTCCCCTCCATTCGGCGTTGGCCCACTCCAACGCCTTGCCGGAGAGACAGGAGATGAGGGCGGAGACGCTCTCGTATCCCGAGGGCGCCGGGTGTATGGTGGCCAGGTAGAGTTCCACCTGCAGGAGGAACCCCTGACACCCGGCTGCGGTACCATCATATGCCCTCGGGAGCGAGAGCCAAATGCCACTGGGTTCCGGTACTGGGAGAGGAGGACTGGCCGATGGTGATGGTAAGGTGTGCGAAGGTGTGGGCACCTCTCCGGTGACCAAACGGCGCAGAGTGTTGGACACCTCGTTCATGGCGGCCCCAAGTTGCCGGATCATGGTGTCTTGATCGCTGATCCGTTCCTCCAGCGACTTGGGTGCCGCCGCTGCTCCTGCTGACTCCATAGCGGGTGTGTTATTCTGTCAGTGTTGATGTGGATGCGGTTGAGGAGTCAGACGCAGGACGCATAGGCTGAGTCAAACAATACTTTACTAACTGTATAAACAATACAAAATAAAGGACCTCAAAACAAGGAGGCGAGCGACAACGCAACACAGTACGTCACAATAAGCAAAGTCCAGAGTACTGCACAGGTGACACCAACGGACAGGCGGAAAATAACACACAAACTAACGAAAACAACATAGGAAACTTATAGGGCACATAATCAGACCCAAACGGACACAGGTGTAACAGACAGACCCAACCAAACGAACATCGAAACATTAAACGGTGGCAGCTAGTACTCCGGGGACGACGAACGCCGAAGCCTGCCCGAGCAAGGAGGAGGAGCAGTCTCGGCAGAATTCGTGACAGTCAGCCTCGAAACCTTAATGAATTGGAGAAGATCTGCATAGAGGAGTGCGACAAAATCCCTCCTGAAATGTGTGCAAACCTGGTGGCCAACTACAAGAAACGTCTGACCTCTGTGATTGCCAACAAGGGTTTTGCCACCAAGTACTAAGTAATGTTTTGCAGAGGGGTCAAATACTTATTTCCCTCATTAAAATGCAAATCAATTCATAACATTTTTGACATGCGTTTTTCTGAATTTTTTTGTTGTTATTCTGTCTCTCACTGTTCAAATAAACCTACCATTAAAATTATAGACTGATCATGTCTTTGTCAGTGGGCAAACATACAAAATCAGCAGGGGATCAAATACTTTTTTCCCTCACTGTAGATAGCCAGGAGATGTGCCCTACTCGAGGCTAGCTCAAGGCTGATTAGCCAACAACAACATCCATTTGGTTGCAGCTAGCTAGTTGCGATGATCCAGTGTTAAAGGTCCAGTGATTTAGTGATTCCGGCAGAAAATCCGATATGTTCAGCGTCTAATCATTGCTGCGTCATGAAAGGAACTTGACACAGACACGAATGATCTGTTTAGTGTGTTATCACACTATTGGTGGTTTGTTGTGACCAAGTGTTGGTGCTAAACGGTGTGTTATTGTTATTGGATGCTAGCTTGCTAGTTAGCTATGGTGTCATAGTTAGCTAGCTGAATAAAGTGGGTTGAGTCTATTCCTTTAAACATTGAACCGCTGTGGTTCACAACAATTCTGATTTCTAAAGGTGGAAGTTGGGAGAGTTTTTGTTCGGGTGGTTCAGTGAAACAATTTTAGTTTCTGAGGTAGAAGTTTTTGGTGAGGGAGGCCCTGCTCTCTCCTCTCCCAGATGCTTAGCTCATTTCATTCCGATCTCCTCTGCATTTTTGTAGCCATTTGCTATAGCCTGTCAACTATGCCTCTGCCTATCCCTGTTCTCTCCTCTCTGCACAGGCTACACAAACGCACCACACCGCGTGGCTGCTGCCTCTCTAACCTGGTGGTCCCTGCACGCACCACCCACGTGGAGTTCCAGGTCGCGGGCAGCCTCTGGAACTGCCGTTCTGCTGCCAACAAAGCTGACTTCATCCCAGCCTATGCCAACCTCCAGTCCCTCGACTTCCTGGCGCTGACGGAAACATGGATCACCACTGAAAACACTGCTACTCCTACTGCTCTCTCCTTGTCTGACCATGTGTTCTCGCATACCCCGAGAGCATCTGGTCAGAGGGGTGGTGGTACAGGAATCCTCATCTCTCCCAAGTGGACATTCTCAGTTTTTCCCCTAACCCATCTGTCTATCTCCTCATTTGAATTCCATGCTGTCACAGTCACTAGCCCATTTAAGCTTAATATCCTTGTCATCTATCGCCCTCCAGGTTCCCTTGGAGAGTTCATCAATGAGCTTGACGCCTTGATAAGTTCCTTCCCTGAGGATGGCTCACCCCTCACAGTTTTGGGGGATTTCAACCTCCCTATGTCCACATTTGACTCATTTCTCTCTGCCTCCTTCTTTCCACTCCTCTCCTCTTTTGACCTCACCCTCTCACCGTCCCCCTACTCACAAGGCAGGCAATACGCTTGACCTCATCTTCACTAGATGCTGCTCCTCTACTAATCTCACTGCAACTCCCCTCCATGTCTCCGACCACTACTTTGTTTCCCTTTTCTCTCTCGCTCTCCTCCCACACTACTCACTCTGCCCCTACACAGATGGTAATGCGCCGCCGCAACCTTCGCTCTCTCTCTCCCACTACTCTCTCCTCTTCCATCCTATCATCTCTTCCCTCTGCTCAATCCTTCTCCCTCCAATCTCCTGATTCTGCCTCCTCAACCCTCCTCTCCTCCCTTTCTGCATCCTTTGACTCTCTGTGTCCCCTATCCTCCCGGCCGGCTCGGTCCTCCCCTCCAGCTCCGTGGCTTGATGACTCATTGCGAGCTCACAGAACAGAGCTCCGGGCAGCGGAGCGGAAATGGAAGAAAACTAAACTCCCTGCCGACCTGGCATCTTTTCACTCCCTCCTCTCTACATTTTCTTCATCTGTTTCTGCTGCTAAGGCCACCTTCTACCACTCTAGATTCCAAGCATCTGCCTCTAACCCTAGGAAGCTCTTTGCCACATTTTCCTCCCTCCTGAATCCTCCCCCCCCTCCTCTCTCTCTGTGGATGACTTCGTCCAACCACTTTGAAAAGGTTGACGACATCCGATCCTCGTTTGTTAAGTCTAATGACACTGCTGGTCCTGCTCACACTGCCCTACCCTATGCTTTGACTTCTTTCTCCCCTCTCTCTCCAGATAAAATCCTGCGACTTGTGACTGCAGGCCGCCCAACAACCTGCCCGCTTGACCCCATCCCCTCCTCCCTTCTCCAGACCATCTCCGGTGACCTTCTCCCCTACCTCACCTCGCTGATCAACTCATCCTTGACCGCTGGCCATGTCCCTTCCGTCTTCAAGAGAGCGAGAGTTGCTCCCCTTCTCAAAAAACCAACACTCGACCCCACTGATGTCAACAACTACAGACCAGTATCCCTTCTTTCTTTTCTTTCCAAAACTATTGAGCGTGCCGTCTTTAGCCAACTCTCTTGCTATCTCTCTCAGAATGACCTTCTTGATCCAAACCAATCAGGTTTCAGGACTGGTCATTCAACTGAGACTGCTCTTCTCTGTGTCACGGAGACTCTCTGCACTGCTAAAGCTAACTCTCTCTCCTCTGCTCTTGTCCTTCTAGACCTGTCTGCTGCCTTTGATACTGTGAACCATCAGATCCTCCTCTCCACCCTCTCCGAGCTGGGCATCTCCGGCGCGGCTCACTCCTGGATTGCGTCCTACCTGACCGGTCGCTCCTACCAAGTGGCGTGGCGAGAAGCTGTCTCCGCACCACGTGCTCTCACCACTGGTGTCCCCCAGGGCTCAGTTCTAGGCCCTCTCCTTTTCTCCCTATACACCAAGTCACTTGGCTCTGTCATATCCTCACATGGCCTTTCCTATCATTGCTACGCTGACGATACACAACTAATCTTCTCCTTTCCCCCTTCTGATAACCAGGTGGTGAATCGCATCTCTGCATGTCTGGCAGACATATCAGTATGGATGACGGATCACCACCTCAAGCTGAACCCTGGCAAGACGGAGCTGCTCTTCCTCCCGGGGAAGGACTGCCCGTTCCGTGATCTCGCCATCACGGTTGACAACTCCGCTGTGTCCTCCTCCCAGAGTGCGAAGAGCCTAGGCGTGACCCTGGACAACACCCTGTCGTTCTCCGCCAACATCAAGGCGGTGACCCGCTCCTGCAGGTTCATGCTCTACAACATTCGGAGAGTACGACCCTGCCTTACACAGGAAGCGGCACAGGTCCTAATCCAGGCACTTGTCATCTCCCGTCTGGACTACTGCAACTCGCTGTTGGCTGGCCTCCCTGCCTGTGCCATTAAACCCCTACTGCAACTCATCCAGAATGCCGCAGCCCGTCTGGTGTTCAACCTTCCCAAGTTCTCTCACGTCACCCCCCTCCTCCGCACACTCCACTGGCTTCCAGTTGAAGCTCGCATCCGCTACAAGACCATGGTGCTTGCCTATGGAGCAGTGAGGGGAACGGCACCTCTGTACCTTCAGGCTCTGATCAGTCCCTACACCCAAACGAGGGCATTGCGTTCATCCACCTCCGGCCTGCTGGCTCCCCTTCCTCTGCGGAAGCATAGCTCCCGCTCAGCCCAGTCAAAACTGTTCGCTGCTCTGGCACCCCAATGGTGGAACAAGCTCCCTCACGACGCCAGGACAGCGGAGTCACTCACCACCTTCCGGAGACATTTGAAACCCCACCTCTTTAAGGAATACCTGGGATAGGATAAAGTAATCCTTCTAACCCCCCCCCCCCAAATTGTAAAGTGGTTATCCCACTGGCTATAGGGTGAACGCACCAATTTGTGAGTCGCTCTGGCTAAGAGCGTCTGCTAAATGACGTTAATGTGCCCTTGAGCAAGGCACTTAACCCTAATTGCTCCTGTAAGTCGCTCTGGATAAGAGCGTCTGCTAAATGACTAAAATGTAATGTAAATGTAATAACGCGCTGTGCAGACAGTTCAGACTGGCCGATAATAGTCCTGGCTAGAGCTGGCTGGTAGGTAGTACAGGCCACGGACAATGGTGAAAAACCGCTAACGGTGGCTAATAGCAAGTAGCTAGTTAGCTGGCTACTCCCGTCCGGAAGACAAAGAGGTGATAGCCAGGATATGGGCCTGGCTCAAGGCTAACTGGTGCTTGCTTCGGGGGTAGTGGTGATTAGCGTACAGCAACATCCATTCGGTTGCGGCTAGCTAGTTGCGATCCGGTGTTAGGGTCCAGTGGTTCAGTTATTCCGGCAGAATATCAGATGTTCTGGGTGAAAACCGCTAACGGTGGCTAATAGCAAGTAGCTAGTTAGCTGGCTAGCTAGTTTCAACTGGAGATTCTAGATAAAGGTGAGTAAATAATAGAATCCGTTCCACATTGAGTGAGGCGGGTTGCAAGAAAGTATATTTAGTAGAAGGATGAAAAGTGTGATAGGGAAATATGTAAGAAAAATACAAAAAAATACAAAAAACTGGCTACACAAAAAACACGGACACACAACATAGAACATGACCGCACTGCTACGCCATCTTGGATCTGTATGTCAGAGACCGGAAAATAAATATATATACATATAGCAGTTATATACTGTAGGATGAGCCATGACTAGAATACAGTATATTCCCTTGACTTTATTCCCATTTTGTTACGTTACAGCCTTATTCTAAAATGTATTAAATAGTTTTTTCCCCTCATCAATCTACACACAATACCCCATAATGACAAAGCAAGAACCGTTTTTTATAAGTTTTTGCAAATGTAAAAAACTGAAATATGACATTTACATAAGTATTCAGACTCTTTACTCAGTACTTTGTTGAAGCACCTTTGGCAGCGATTACAGGCTCGAGTCTCTTGGGTATGACGCTACAAGCTTGGCACACCTGTATTTGGGGAGTTTCTCCCATTATTTTCTGCAGATCCTCTCAAGCTTTGTCAGGTTGAATGGGGAGCGTCGCTGCATAGCTATTTTCAAGTCTCTCAAGAGATGTTCGATCGGGTTCAAGTCCGGGCTCTGGCTGGGCCACTCAAGGACATTCAGAGACTTGTCCCGAAGCCACTCCTGCGTTGTCTTGGCTGTGTGCTTAGGGTCGTTGTCCTGTTGGAAGGTGAACCTTCGCCCCAGTCTGAGGTCCTGAGCACTCCGGAGCAGGTTTTCATCAAGGATCTCTCTGTACTTTGCTCCGTTTATCTTTCCCTTGATCCTGACTAGTCTCCCAGTCCCTGTCGCTGAAAAACATCCCCACAGCATGATGCTGCCACCACCATGCTTTACCGTAGGGATTGTGCCAGATTTCCTCCAGACGTGACAGTTGGCATTCAGGCCAAAGAGATCAATCTTGGTTTCATCAGACCAGAGAACCTTGTTTCTTAAGGTCTGAGAGTCCTTTAGGTGCCTTTTGGCAAACTCCAAGTGGGCTGTCATGTGCCTTTTACTGAGGAGTGGCTTCCGTCTGGCGACTCTACCATAAAGGCTTGATTGGTAGAGTACTGCAGAGATGGTTGTCCTTCTGGAAAGTTCTCTCATCTCCACAGAGGAACTCTGGAGCTCTGTCAGAGTGACCATCGGGTTCTTGGTCACTTCCCTGACCAAGGGCCTTCTCCCCCGATTGCTCAGTTTGGCCAGGCGGCCAGCTCTAGGAAGAGTCTTGGTGGTTCCAAACTTCTTCCATTTAAGAATGATGGAGGCCACTGTGTTCTGTACCTCGACACAATCCTGTCTCGGAGCTCTACGGACAATTCCTTCGACCTCATGGCTTGGTTTTTGCTCTGACATGTACTGTTAACTGTGGGACCTTATATAGACAGGTGTGTGCCTTTCCAAATCATGTCCAATCAATTGAATTTACCACAGGTGGACTCCAATCAAACATCTCAAGGGTGATCAATGGAAACAGGATGCACCTGAGCTCAATTTCGAGTCTCATAGCAAAGGATCTGAATACTTATGTAAATAAGTTATTTCTGTTTTTTATGTTTAATACATTTGCAAACATTTCTGAAAACCTGTTTTCGCTTTGTGATTATGGGGTATTGTGTGTAGATTGATGAGGATTTATTTTTATTTTATCCATTTTAGAATAAGGCTGTAAAGTAACAAAATGTTAAAAAGGGAAGGGGTCTGAATACTTTCCGAATTCTCTGTACATATAAAGTGGGTAAAACAGTATGTAAACATTATTAAAGTGACCAATGTTCAATGACTCTATGTACAGAAACATTAACTAACATTTTAATTGAGTTCACATATTTGACTACTTCTAAAATCCACTAGCTAATTGTTTGGATTCAAATACCAGCACAGATCCTCCTACATCCTCATCTTATCTCTCCTTATCTAATCTCATCTTCCATCTACTGGACCAAAGGCTGGAAAACATGCAGACGGCGAGAATGACGGTAGAAGACTAATTAACAAACTTAAGACTATTGTAATGCGAGCAGTACATCATGCACACCGGAGGTGGATGATAAAGGACACTGGCCAGTTCTGCAGGCTGCCACTCAGGCAATTTACAAAGTAATTCAACTGAGGCTTTTAAATGCAAGATCTATAAACAACAAAGGATTACTACTGAATGACATCATCACTGGTAGAGGTCTAGACTTTCTCTTCCTCACTGAGACTTGGCATCAGCCCAATAAGTACATATCCCTCAACCAATGCACTCCATCTGGCTACACCTACCTGAACTGTCATCGCAAATCTGGACAGGGTGGTGGATTGGCTGTAATCTGCAGGACTGACTGCACTGTGAAGTCTACTCCAGTACCAGCTGTCTCATCTTTTGAATGCATGGCTTTCAAGACCACTTGATCTGTATCAGTACTGGGTGTGCTGATTTATCGGCCTCCTAAGCTCAGCTCTGACTTTCTTGCTAAACTATCTGAGCTACTAACACTCCAGAGCCCCTTGTGCCCTGCTATGCTGGTGCTTGGTGATTTCAACACACATGCCGACTCCCCTGACTGGTCTCTCTACCGGCCTGGCTGATGTCCTGGACAACTTTGGACTCCAACAGCCCCTGGACTTTGCCACCCACAACAAAGGCCATACACTGGACCTGGTCTGTATCACAGGCGTAGATCTCAACAAATTGGAAGGAACTGTGTCAGGGCTGTCCGACCATAAACCCATCACCTTCACCCTAGCTATTCCTCTACCCACTCGGATCAAGAAATGCTCCATTCAGTTTAGGAGTCTGAAAACAATAAACACTGCCCAGCATCCTGAATCCATCTTCTACCTGCCAGTTACTGGCTCTGTGGCTCAATACAACACTGCCTTGGCCCCCATACTGTATGAAGTTGCTCCTTTGAAAACCCGCCTGATGTCTATCTCCAAATCTTCTCCCTGGTACACTGAGGAGCTACGCTCTCTCAAAGCAACTGGCCGTCGTCTAGAACGACAGTATAAGAAAACTGGGCTAACTGTACATGCGCAGATGTATGAGCCACATCAGAAAGACTACAAACAGGCCATAAATGCAGCTCAGACATCCTATTGCTCAGACATCATATTACTCCCAACAGATCAGCAACTTCACTGGTAACTCCTCGGTGCTGTTCTCTACTGTGAGCAAGCTCCTCCTACCTGTGAACAATTCTACTACCTCAGCCTCCCCAGAACGGTGCAATCCATTTTTATTTATTTTATTTAATTTTTATTTAACCTTTATTTAACCAGGTAAGCCAGTTGAGAACAAGTTCTCATTTACAACTGCGACCTGGCCAAGATAAAGCAAAGCAGTACGATAAAAACAACAACAACACAGAGTTACATATGGAATAAACAAAACGTACAGTCAATAATAACAAAATAGAAAATCTATATACAGTGTGTGCAAATGTAGTAAGTTATGGAGGTAAGGCAATACATAGGCCATAGTGCAAAATAATTACAATGAGAATTAACACTGGAATGATAGATGTGCAAGAGATGATGTGCAAATAGAGATACTGGGGTGCAAATGAGCAAAATAAATAACAATATGGGGATGAGGTAGTTGGGTGGGCTAATTACAGATGGGCTGTGTACAGGTGCAGTGATTAGTAAGCTGATCTGACAACGGATGCTTAAAGTTAGTGAGGGAGATAAGAGTCTCCAGCTTCAGAGATTTTTGCAGTTCGTTCCAGTTATTGGCAGCAGAGAACTGGAAGGAGTGGCGGCCAAAGGAGGTGTTGGCTTTGGGGATGACCAGTGAGATATACCTGCTGGAGCGCATACTACGGGTGGGTGTTGCTATGGTGACCAATGAGCTAAGATAAGGCAGAGATTTGCCTAGCAGTGATTTATAGATGGCCTGGAGCCAGTGGGTTTGGCGACGAATATGTAGTGAGGACCAGCCAACAAGAGCGTACAGGTCACAGTGGTGGGTAGTATATGGGGCTTTGGTGACAAAACGGATGGCACTGTGATAGACTACATCCAATTTGCTGAGTAGAGTGTTGGAGGCTATTTTGTAAATGACATCGCTGAAGTCAAGGATCGGTAGGATAGTCAGTTTTACGAGGGCATGTTTGGCAGCATGAGTGAAGGAGGCTTTGTTGTGAAATAGGAAGCCGATTCTAGATTTAACTTTGGATTGGAGATGCTTAATGTGAGTCTGGAAGGAGAGTTTACAGTCTAACCAGACACCTAGGTATTTGTAGTTGTCCACATACTCTAGGTCAGACCCGTCGAGAGTAGTGATTCTAGTCGGTTGGGCGGGTGCCAGCAGCGTTAGATTGAAGAGCATGCATTTAGTTTTACTAGTGTTTAAGAGCAGTTGGAGGCTACGGAAGGAGTGTTGTATGGCATTGAAGCTCGTTTGGAGGTTTGTTAACACAGTGTCCAATGAAGGGCCAGATGTATACAAAATGGTGTCGTCTGCGTAGAGGTGGATCTGAGAATCACCAGCAGCAAGAACGACATCATTGATATACACAGAGAAAAGAGTCGGCCCAAGAATTGAACCCTGTGGCACCCCCATAGAGACTGCCATAGGTCCAGACAACAGGCCCTCCGATTTGACACATTGAACTCTATCTGAGAAGTAGTTGGTGAACCAGGCGAGGCAGTCATTTGAGAAACCAAGGCTATTTAGTCTGCCAATAAGAATGCGGTGGTTGACAGAGTCAAAAGCCTTGGCCAGGTCGATGAAGACAGCTGCACATTTATCGATTGCGGTTATAATATCGTTTAGGACCTTGAGCGTGGCTGAGGTGCACCCATGACCAGCTCGGAAACCGGATTGCATATCGGAGAAGGTACCGTGGAATTCGAAATGGTCGGTGATCTGTTTGTTAACTTGGCTTTCAAAAACTTTCGAAAGGCAGGGCAGGATGGATATAGGTCTGTAACAGTTTGGATCTAGAGTGTCACCCCCATTGAAGAGGGGGATGACCGCGGCAGCTTTCCAATCTCTGGGGAACTCAGACGTTAGTCCCCTCCTGTACTCCCTGTTCACCCACGACTGCGTGGCCATGCATGATTCCAACACCATCATCAAGTTTGCTGACGACACGACGGCGGTAGGCCTGATCACCAGCGACGATACAGGGAGGAGGTCAGTGACCAGGCAGTGTGGGGCCGGAACAACAACCTCTCCCTAAACGTCAGTAAGATCAAGGAGCTGATCGTGGACTACAGGAAAGAGCATGCCCCCATCCACCTCGACGGGGCTGTAGTGGAGCGGGTCGAGAGCTTAAAGTTCCTCGGTGTCCAAATCACTAACAACTTAAAATGGTCCACACACACATGCGCACAGTCATGAAGAATGCTCGACAGCGCCTCTTCCCCCTTTGGAGGTTGAAGAGGATTGGCATGGGCCCTCAAATCCTCAAAAGCTTCTACAGCTGTACCATTGAGAGCATCTTGACTGGCTGCATCACTGCTTGGTATGGAAATAGGACCTCTCTTGATGGCAATAGGACCTCTCTTGATGGCAATAGGACCTCTCTTGATGGCATGGCACTACACAGGGTGCTGCGGACAGCCCTGTACATCCCTGGGAGGGAGCTCCCTGCCATCCAGGACATCTATATCAGGTGGTGAATGGAAGGACCGGAAAATCATTAAAGACTCCAAACACCCAAGCCATAGACTGTTCTCTCTGCTTCCGGCAAGCGGTACCGGTGCATCAAGTCTGACACCAACAGGCTCCTGAACAGCTTCTTCTTCTTCTTCTTATTATTATTATTATTTATTATTAAGACTGCTAAATAGCTAACTAAATAGCTAAAAAAATGGCTACATGGACTATCTGAGTTGACCCTTGTATTTTATTCTTATTTTTGCACTGTCTCTATGCAATCACAAGGCTACACACCCTTACGCACACTGACACTCCAACACACATACAAACACTCACTCCATCATTTGCTCACACACACATAATATACTACCCACCATTGTGACCTGTACGCTCTCGTTGGCTGGCCCTCACTACATATTCGTCGCCAAACCCACTGGCTCCAGGTCATCTATAAATCTCTTCTAGGCAAATCCCCACCTTATCTTAGCTCATTGGTCACCATAGCAACACCCACCGTAGTATGCGTTCCAGCAGGTATATCTCACTGGTCATCCCCAAAGCCAACATCTCCTTTGGTCGCCATTCCTTCCAGTTCTCTGCTACAAATGACTGGAACGAACTGCAAAAATCTCTGAAGCTGGAGATTTATCTCCCTCACTATCTTTAAGCATCAGTTGTCAGAGCAGCTTACCGATCACTGCACCTGTACACAGCCCATCTGTAATTAGCCCACCCAACTACCTCATCCCCATATTGTTATTTACATTGTTATTTATTTTGCTCATTTGCACCCCAGTATCTCTATTTGCACATCATCTTCTGCACATCTATCACTCCAGTGTTAATACTAAATTGTAATTATTTTGCACTATGGCCTATTTATTGCCTTACCTCCATAACTTACTACATTTGCACACACTGTATATATATTTTCTATTGTGTTATTGACTCTACGTTTTGTTTATTCCATATGTAACTCTGTGTTTGTTGTTTTTACCGCACTGCTTTGCTTTATCTTGGCCAGGTCGCAGTTGTAAATGAGAACTTGTTCTCAACTGGCTTACCTGGTTAAATAAAGGTGAAATAAAATACAAAAATAATATGCACTTACATTTATACCGACTCTACACACACGCACGCACGCACACCCACTCACATACAATCATCATATACGCTGCTGCTACTCTGTTTATCATATATCCTGATGCCTAGTCACCTTACCCCTATACATATCTACCTCTATCGATCCAGTATCCCTGCACATTGTAAATATGGTACTGGAACTGACAATGTATATAGTATGCTTACTGATTTTATTGTGCTCTTCTTATTTCTTATTTGTATATCTTGTGTGTTTTTGTTCTACCTTGTTATTTTTAGTATTACATTGTTATTGATTACTGCATTGTTGGGGTTAGAGATTGCAAGAAAGGCATAGCACTGTACTTGTACATGTGACATTAAAACTTGAACTTGAACTTGAAACTTGAGCACATCACTCCAGTGCAGTTCAACCTCCACTGGCTCCCTATGCTCACACATCAACTACAACATCCTGGTTCACACCTACCAAGCTATCCACAGCTCTGGACCCAAGTACCTGTCTGACCTCATTCTACCCTCCTGCTCCTTCGCTCCTCCAGGTCCGTCTACCTTCAGCAGCCCCGCAGCAGACTAAAAACTGTGGAAAAGGAAAGGAAAGGGAAAGAAGAGCCTGTGTGTGGTGTGTGTGTGTGTGTTTGTGTGTTGATAGATGTGCAGATGAATCAGTCAAAGGGTATGGCAACCTTTTGTCTGTGTGCGCAAGTGTGAATCATCTATCAGCAATGCCATAAAAACGGCTCAATGTTTACGGCAGGCAACCAGCATCATTGGAAACAATAAGTGCAAGTATGGTTTGAGCAGCTGGCTGCAACCTGGTCTCAGAGCATTTCATATTATTCTGTATGTAAATCCGAGACTCTCCATTTAGTATGATATCAGTGGAGGCTGCTGATGGGAGAACGGCTCATAATAATGGCAGGTGCGGAGCAAATGGAATGGCATCCAACACCTGTGTGTTTGATGTATTTGATACCATTCCACTAATTCCGCTCCAGTTATTACCACAAGCCCGTTCTACCCAATTAAGGTGCCACCAACCTCCTGTGTATGATATGTTACGTTTCGTATGGTATGTCTTAATTTGTGTATGTCCATCACCCATTTCGTATGATATGTTGCGAATTACAATTCGTATTAAAGGTTGCGAATTTGCTAAATGTACAGTATGTTATGAATTTCCAAAACGTACAATATGTTACAAATTTGAAAAACGTATGATATGTTCCAAATTCTAGCTAGGTGGCTAACGTTAGCTAGCTGGCTAACGTTATCTAGGCTAAGGGTTAGATGTCAGGGTTAAGGTTAGGGTTAAGTTTAAGTTTAAGTTTAGCAGTTGGGTTAAAGGGTTAAGGTTAGGGTTAGAGGAAGGGTTAGCTAAAAGAGTGAACGTTTGGGTTTGGGGAAGGGTTAGCTAAAAGGTTTAAGGTTAGGGTTCAGGGAATGGTTAGCTAACATGCTAAGTAGTTGCAAAGTAGCTAAAAATTAGTAAGTAGTTGAAAAGTTGCTAATTAGTTAAAAGGCTAAAGTTGTCCATGATGAGATTCAAACTCACAACCTTTGGTTTGCTAGACGTTCACATTATATGTCCACCCATCCACCCCGACCAACCAACCAACCTACCTACCTACTTTCGTTTTGCCTTAAGTAAACATCTGTCTTATGTAACCATACCAAATGTAACATATCATACTAATTTGAGTGACCCGGATTTACATCAATATGTTACGTCTAGTCTATGAGACCAAGCTGTTGAGCTGGGTTTGCTTGATGTTCCTGAGAAAGGAATTCACAACTTCAAATAAACTTTCTTGAGATTGCAAATCGTTTTAATTCTAACAGAGACACACCAAAGCAGCCTAGACTTTAATTGTACACAAAAATGGGCACATTAAAAATATATTTCAGTGTAAAAATCAGTTATCAAATGACATCTTTAGTACAAGATTAGTGATTCTTATTGTTTATTGTTGTAGGGCTTTTTATTATGGCAGTTGTATAGGTCTAGCTCTATCAATGTTAGGCTGCACAACTTTCATGATATGGGGAGAGCGATAACAGCTGTTATACATACCCATTTACTCATGACCACAACATGACTATAACTTGTTTGTGTTGTATGTGGTTTACTAAGGCCAATCCAGTGCTGCATGCTCAAGCCATGCTCAAAATAAAGCCAATGTGTTGTGGAAGATGCAAGTTCTACCTGATGAGGGAGACAGACACCATGTAAAATGTCTGACTCTCAGACATGAAATTAAAGCCTATAGTGTCAGTAGCTTACAGGTAGGCCTATGTGGATCTGAACGGGTTTATGTTTCAACTCGATTTTATTAATAGGGAATTGGGAATGAATAGTTTCTTCATAAATCCACGCAATTGACTTGTAAATCTTTTACTTGATGCAAAAAGTCTTATTGGGCCTACATAGCCACTGAGGGGCGCTATAGAACTGTGAAATTACTTTGTACGCACTCAAGCTCTAGAAGGCTAGTAGTTTGCACATCAGACTGTGGGCCCATTGGCAAATCACCAGATACAATGGGCTCTCCTATATTATAATCAAAATATTCATATTGATTATAGTGAAATACCTGGTTATTTTGTAGGTCTGTGGGGCACGAGATATGACTCTAAATCCAGCAGTGAAGTGACCAATAAACACAATAGAAAGGTAGGGTATAGGACAATAACAATGTATTGTCCTTTAGGAAATTATCTTTGCTCCATACAGACATAGCACAGCCTACAAAACAGCCAGAAAAAAAGACATCACAAGACATAGGTTACTGAGAAGGCATATATACAATATAATGGATGTTATTTTTTATGAATCAACTGTTTCCTAGAACGCGCTAGTTGGACAGCAACCAGTTCCGCGCTGCGCGCGACACGCGTCTCGCAGGAGCAAAGTGCAGTGGCATGCGCTGCTGCGGTGGAAATGGCGTTAACAAGGACACGGCCGGGGAACTGCGCCCAAGCTGGCAGGTGCAGAAGTAATGGAGATTGTATTTTATTAAATGAGAATGTAACAGAGATAGCTAAAGGATACACTCCCAATGTCTGAAGATCCCATTCGCAGACAATTGAAAGTAATATCCCAGGTCAATTGCCTCGAACAAATAGATAGATAGGCCTACATTATTGACTCCACCAATATTGGACAATGAAACTAGACGAGGTAAACATGACACGATCAACCACACCTATAGGTGTTTAGACGCTTCTGAATTAATAAAGCATTGAGTATGACATATTTTTATTACTATATACATACGGTTATTACATTTAAATGCTCATTCTGCGTTCTTGTATTGTATTGTAGGCCATTTATTTGGTCGTTTTGGTGGCAATTCTTTCTTAATTTCCAGTAAACAAACACATCGACCGTAGGTTTGATTAATTTCAGTTGGCAAAAATGTTGCTGTAACTATTCTCCACTCAAATGTTCAATGTCTGGTTGATTATCTTCACCACACGCTAGGCTACATCGCGTCGGAGTCCACACTGTTCAAAGTAATCATCCTCCTGCAGTGCTTTGTCATGTAGTTGTGTCGTTTGTGTAGTGTTCACTAGGTGGCGGTAAGTCTGGAATGTCAACGTGAGAATCCTGTTCAACATTATTGCAGACGCACCGCCGCCTTCTGTGCAATAAAGTCGAGTAAGATATCGAAGGCGCCAGGTGAGCAATAGACAGAGCAATTTAGATACTTTGTGTCGTGTTTACTCCTATTCACTAGCGCCACAGCAGTTACTTATTAACCATACATTATACAAATAAAGATATGAAGTTGTTAAACTCATGACTCGAGGCGCAAAGGAGAGGGCAATCAAGTTATTTTACATTCTTTAGGGTTCACGTTGGCCGAAATAATCAGTCAATAGGCTACTCAGCAGGTCTATAAAACACTCGCGCACAATGACTCGCTCTGGCGCGCTCTCGTGTCCAGGAAGGAATTCCAGGTATGATAGCTTGAGAGTTTGAGAGGATCTTAATAGCATTTCTCGACTTTTTCATCATAGTCTAAACGCCTCTATCTCCAAATGCTAAAGTGGACAAAGTGTGGCAACACAGATTTGGTTGGAGCAATTACATCACCTTGTATTTGTCCGTATAGTTTTACATAATATAGTTTACATAATCTAAAGAAACTGACACATGGAAACGTATGGAGACTGCATTTCAATATTTTATTGAAACTTTCAAGAACACATTGTTGATGTTGTAAACTACACAAAAATCGAATACAACATAACCCAATGACAACTTTAGAAACACAAAAGAAACCTTTCTATTTCAATAAGATGCTGCACTTTTACTATCAGGCTGCAATGTTTTAAACAGAAAATTCGTCTATTTTGACACACATGTTTGTTTTCTTTTGAGAGAAAATGATTCATAATTTTTAAAGCCGTTGGTGCAGTGTGCTCTCTTTTCATTCGTCTGAACAGTAGCACTTAACACACCGAGACAACAGGTAAAGGTACAATGGCACATGAGTGTGTCCGCTAAAATAACTAGCTCTGTTGATATTTGGGGTACAGGTAAATCCATATTCAGGGGGATATAAAAGGCAGATGGAAAAACAAGGATAATAGCCCACAAACTATCTTTACACAGGTATATCGACAATAAATTAAGGACAGATCCCTAAAAACAAACTACTCCGTTCTATTTACACGCAATATCAATATGAAATAATTACATAAATATTTGTATATATCATTATTTACATTAATAATCAATATTTCCTTTTCAATGTTATTTCAGATTCCCTTTGCCAGTTGGATACTTATGCTGTATTCGGCATGCGATTTTAGGACAGTCTCAGCCACTCGCACATGAAGTTTATAACCTCGGTTCTGTTTTGGCCTACTTCAAACAAGTGCCAGCATATGGATTTCCATAATCCTGTGTTTATAAATTGACATACAGAAAAATTCGTTCGTAAAATCAATAAGCGACGACCAATTGATTGAATCCTTAGCAAAAAGGGAGGGAGTGGAATATTTTTTTTCTCCAGATTGGTTTAAGATCAGCCTTAATCATGTTTTATCCTTATTCGTCATATTTCAATTTGGTGAAAATAAACCATAACAAAAGAGACGTATCTTTTTGTAGGGCATGCAAGTGTCACCTACCCTATGAGCATAATGATAGGCTTCAAATAGTTATGCAATAAAACATCAAACACAACAGTCTATAATATAAAGGGAACTGAATTCAAATAATTATAACCAATTCAGAGTGCATATTAAATCAAACAAATTTCGTTACCTCAGCAACCTGACATAAAATAAACTTATAGGACACAGCAGCAACTTATCATTAGATCTGTGAGTATCATCCATGCCAACCTTTCAGTTTCAATACTTGTATGGTATTCAAATAACAGGACAAATTCAAAAGTGTTGTTTAATTTAACAAAAGAGAAATATAGCATACATTAGATGTGTAGGCTATATAACCAAAGTGCATTTCAAAATCTAAACTGTTCAATAGGTCCGTTTTCTAAACCCGCATTCGCTAGAAGGGTGTCGTCATACTCGTCCTCGTGGTACTTATCATCATTATCATCACAACAACAACAAAAACAACAAAATTAGAATCTATGGGGACACGCTTCGTGGTCTGTCCTGTTTTGGATCGAGTCCGCTGACCAAGCGCTGAATGCTCTGCAACTCGTTAGTGGAATCTTTCTCAGAGCAAGTTTTTGGGGACAGGGAGACCGAGCCGGACGATATGGTGGACGACCGGCTGGTGACCTCCAAGGTGGAGTCCTGGGTGGCCGAGACGGGGCTCATGGCCATGCCATCCCCTTTCAGCTCGGTGGCGCTGCTTGCCATGGAGGGGATGGCGGTGGTGAGCAGAGTGCTATCCGGCACGCTCATAGGGATGGAGTAAGGGCTGTACCTGAGGCGGGGGCGCACTGCGTTCAGGAAAGGGTGTCGGTGGACAGAGGAGGAGGCTGCGGAAGAGGCTGCCGCGGCTGCTGCCATGTACGTGTAAGGGTAAGGGAACAGGCTCCCAAATGGAGACATGGCCAGACCCTGTGGAGAGAGGAGGGGAAGGATATAAGTATAACTATAGCCTATATAATATAATTCAACAGACGCTAGCTTTTACGCACCATAAAAACACAGCAAAACAGGAAAAATAGGCTACACTTTAATTTGTCGCAATGTACTTGACCCCTGTCTCTGTATATCTTGAATGCAGGTCATGTAGCGAGTGAGTGTGAATAATGAATACAGACACGTGAGCGATCATGGGAAATGTTATGTACTGTAGGCTACTTTCCCTTTTCTCATAAAGCGATTTACATGATTATGCTTTTCTGTGGCCTTGAGTGTAATGGTTTAGGCCTCATAATGACAGTGTGGTGTAGGGCCTAAGCCTATTACCAATACATGTCTAGAATGTATTCTTAAAACAAGCACAATATAAAGTTATATGCACACGTTAAAACGATGAAAACCTTCCGAGAATCAAATTGACAAAACATTTAGTTTTTCTAGTGTTAGGCGATATCTAGACCCACCACCATGTGATATCGTGTTTTATGCAGCTTTGCAAATAGTTCATGAATTGTTAATGCAAATACAAATTATGTATAGCCTATTGGCCTATGATGCTGTTCATTAAGTACAGAAAATAGCAATTTAGAAGGAATCATTTCTGCAACACGTTTTTTGAAAGTAGGCCTAGATGGTAAAACAGCAAATCTGTTATGTATTTCAGATAAGTTGTTTCCCCGAACCAGTGAAGCATTTAAAACATTCGCCATGTTCCTCTAAAACACAGACTTAATTCATGAGTTAATATCAACACTATAGCCTAAAACTATTGTTGCAACGCTTAGGTGGTCTCTGCCTAAATCCCAACATATGCCCCTGTATTGCCGTTTAACGCCATAAGGAAAAACCTATAAAAACGAAATGGAAATTAGCCTACACTATTTTTTTCTTACACCATGTTGACATTTACACATAAACTAATGGAGACGAGAACACCTGTGCTGACATATATAGTCCAGTAGGCTATATTAGTCAAAATGTAACGAAAAACGCGAGCACACAGGCATTACTGTACTGATGGTGGTAATAAAACAGGTTTTACCTGTGATGCCAAGACATGTTGCTGCAGATGAAAAGGCAGTCCATGAGCTCCCGTCAGGCTTTGCGAGGGTGACGCAATACTGGCCGTGTCCATGGTGCTAACCCCTCCGGAGGACACCGCTGCCAGTAAGGGGCCCATGCCCGCGGCCATATTCGAGAACGCGCCTCCCATGTTGAACTGACTGGGGTGCAAAAGAAAGGGATGCGCGCCGCCTAAGTGATTGAAAAACTGCTGTCCCGCCAAACCCGGTGGAAATCCAAAATGATGCATGTGACTCTGGCTTAAGTGTGGACTGCTGTCAGTTTGAACAGTCAAAGGCATGTAGCTCTCCTTGCTTATAGACCTGCACTCGTCCACTTTGGGCAGGTCCCCACTTGGACTCTTGCGGTCTTCTCCGGACCGAGTGGTGCTGGAGATAACCGTGATTGGGCTCTGTCGTGAGTCCGCCTGGCTTTTCTCAGGCCTGGCGCTTTCCCGAGACCGGCGGATAGAATCATTGACACCGAATTGATGGCCTTTAGTCGGGCTCGCCTCATGATCCTTCCCATCCTCCGTGGTGGTTGAGATCTTACTGGAGTCCGGCCCATCCTTTAGGTTGCCATCTTTGCTCTCATCGTCGCTGTCTTCATCACTCTCGCAAAAATCTATCAGGAATGAGTCAGAAGTTAGTGATAAATGAGGAATGATTATTCATTAATTGAGTTAATCAGTATTAATTTCGTTTTGAGTTTTATTCTTCAGATAGACCTATTAAATTATCATAGGCTAGGCTATAGGCTACGTGATGAGGGATGGACCTCATACGGTGATTACATTTTTCATGACTTTCGATGGCATAGGCCTACGATGTGGAAATATTAATTGACAACTAGATATATAATCAGTATAGGTCTTAATTAGCCTATATCTCACATTAACAAATAGGCCTAGTTTTTAATCCATGCTCTTTTGGAGGACGTTAGCCTAATGCGAGTTCTGCCTACACTTTCTTGCTAATCGTGGTAAGTAGGCCTAATATTATGGGGACTAATACTTATTCCATAATGTATTGGGCTACATTGAAATCCAGAGGCTACTCATTTTATTTTTTGATAAACCTTCAGCTTACTGATCACGTTCTCCAAATTTCCCTCGTTTTAACCGCGGTGATGGTGTGTAGTTCAGATAACAGGCATACATACATTTGTGACTATGCCTAGGCCTACATCTCGAGAGTTTTTAAAAATATTTTATTTAATTCTTTATCCAGTAGGCTATATAATTTTGGCAGATATATTACTCAATTGATTGCTAAATGCTTAGCATGAACATGAGATCCATCCTGTGAATGTGAATTACAAGAATTAGCCTACATAAACGTTATATAGTTTGTAGGTTATTGTTGGTGCTAGATAACGTTCAATAATTTGTAGTGCAATTATTCAACACAATAGGCCTACTGATATCGAAAGACATTCATCTGAATTCAAACTAAATCCAAAATGTAGCCTACTTATTGGAAAATATTTCTCTGCCCACTTTTTTACAAGCATAGGCTCCTATGCTATGTGGGTCTGTGAGCTGTGAGATGCAGAAAGTAGCTCTAAGTCTTAATCCAAGCAGAGGCTCTGGGCTCAATTACCTTTCAGGTTGGGAGGCCCCACGGTAGACACCGCGGGAGACGAGGCCTGGCCGAAACACTTGAATGAGGCCTGCTCGCCAGAGGAGTCGTCGGACGTCCCGTTCTCTTTTTTCTGATGTTCCTCGTATGAGCGAATTGACTGCAGGGCCAGCTGTTTCCTACATTAGGCACACAGGTTATTAGTCATCACTACTATTCCTGTGTCAAAAACTAGCCAATAATTTATGTAGGCTACCATATATGCGTAGACGGCTAATATGCAAATTCACAGGCCTGCAATTAATTTTGAGGGCAGATTATGAAGATGCATTTTATCAATCAAGATATATGTCTGTTCGAAGAAATCTATCTATTCAAACCCACTGCAGACAACTAATAACTCACATACCAAACATTGTTCTTGATTACTGTTGTCAACATAGTTCAAGAAAAGTTTCTGAAGAGCTAACTATCAATAACGCTACACTATTTCTGGAGGAGTTTCGAAATTGCATTTTGCTCTTGCGATCTCTGCACTCTGAGAACCATAACAATGTAAATACAACATAATAAGCTATGTCTATTACCTTTTCCAACTCATAAATAAAACGTAAAAGACATAGTATAAATTTAGGTTGAAGGGATTGTCATAAAATGATTTCCCTTTGCAATTGCAAGGACTTTTTGGAATTCACTAACATCACTGTCAGACTTCGTGTCTATAAAATCTGACTATAGGAGTCGTAAAATTTTTGTAGCACAGTAAGGGAATAGTTACTTCTACTCCTTACCTTTTCTCTCGTCTTCCATTGCCAGTGTCACGGAATCCTTTGGCAAAAGGATTATGGTCAATTTTCAATTGTGTAATCTGAAAAAATGAAAATCAAAGTTGTAAATATTCGTTAGGTTTTGTGGGGAAGTTTTCGTGGAAGTAAATTGAGTGACATTTCTCCTTGATTCTTTATTCATCATTTTTCATAAGCCTATGTCTGCACATAGCTCTCTATATGTTAACTCTTAAGTCCTAGGAAGTGGAATATTTCAAACAAAAATATATCTAATTGAGCCATCATCTGCATGGTTGGAAATTCTTTGATAATTGAATCTCAAACTAGTGATGAGACAAAGGTCTGATGCTATAAAAGGGGAATTTTTTTATTTTTAACACACACGCACACACGCGCGCACACGCACACACACTCGCTCTCTCTCCAGCCAGGTCACCCGCTCTCACCCCTAACACTCAGAACCTCCCCCGCCCCCACTCCACCATTGCAGATATTTTACATCCATGTGCAATGCATAGTACTGTATGTCAACTCTCGCAGAGCTATCACATTATTTTCCCCCACTCACTTTTTCTCGCCTTCTACCCCTCCCATGCGGGCAGGATTGACAATATTCCTCCGCCCATGTGGCTGCCAAACATTTACTGCATTTTTGCTTGACCCAAGTGTCCAGAGGTAACACTTAGCTAACATTTCTCCCTTTTATCAAAGAGCCACCGTAAGATATGATTTTGATTAGCGGTGTGTCACATGTGGAATTAAATGTTACCACCAGCCCAGCCGGTTATAAACAAAATGCTCATTTTCTCTGACTAACTGCACATTCTGTTCCCCCTCTCTTTCTCTTTCTCACACTCTCCCTCCCTCCCTCCTTGCTTCTTTACTCTCTCTCTTTCTCTCTCTGTCTCTCTCTCCCACGCACCCACGCGTGCGCGCACGTGCACACACACACACAGTCTGGATCGTTGCCAATTTATTTCCATGTGATTAAATAGAATTAAGATAACCTGTATAACATACATTCCTGAGAATTCTGACCCATTCTAGCCTAGTTTGCTTAGTATGAAACATGGCATGAGATGACGTTTACATGTATCGAACACGATAGTTTGTAGGCCCAACACTCAAACAAGACTAAACAAATATGACATATTTCATATTTTATGATGGCAAATGGCGCAGTGCTATTGGCTATATAAACTATTTGACAAAAAAGTATGCAAAATAAGTATCCAACTATTTAATGTATTTCATGAAAATAAACGAATAAAGTGTAATTCTCCCTACCTTGTCATTTTGATACGCCGTTACTGCAATGAAATCCGTTTCAGGAAAAACGTAAGTCCTGAACGTGCTATAGGGGAGTTTGAGAATGTCGTTGGCTCTCACGATGTGAAATCTGGGCTGATATTTGTGCATGGAGTTCAGGATGGTCTGGAACAGTAAAGAATTCTAGATTTAAAAAAGATAAGCACACACTGATTTCTGCCTTTTGATGAAGATAAGTCATTTGATGTAGTCCTCAATCGTAGTTCAGGCCTACTTGGTAAAATGGAATGTATTAGAACATTCTCCTCAATTTCTCTCACCAACAGTGCATTTACCCCCCCCCCAAAAAAATAAATAAATAAATAAATAAATAAATAAATAAATAATAATAATAATAATAATAATAATAATAATAATAATAATAATAATATAAGCAGTAGAATTACCACATAGCTTGACATGATATAAAAGTTGGGAAAACATGTTGCAGTGAAAATATTAAGACCTCATGTTGGACACAAACCTATTCAATTGAAATGAGGCCTGTATATTTTGGTGAAGCCTTCTCAGCCCTCGGCCACACATGGCCACAGAGAAGCAACGTCAATGGGGTTATAATTATTTGGCTAATAATAATAATACGTCTGATAATAGCCTACGAATAACAATCATGATAACAATAATACATGGCAGAAATGTTTATAAGCATGCAAATAAGAAAAAAACATACATTAGATGAACTTACAAATCCATGCTTGTCGGAGATGTTATTCGTCAGCTTGAGTTTGTGAAAGTTTACGACTTTTGACATCCACTGCTCGCCAGTAGCCGGACTGTCCGGGTGAATGTACATCCTCTTTGGCATTTCGGGGTCGGCCTTCCCTGCCACCATCCAACGTGAGTTGTGAAATTTATACCTGCAGTCATCCGCTGCAACAATATCCATCAACAGAATGTACTTTGCTTTCTTGTCCAAGCCAGTGCATCTCACTTTGAACGGAGGGAACATTCGCCTGTGAAATGGAATAAGAAAATCACTTAAAAACAGTAAACTAGCCTACTTGACACTGTGACAGAATATTGATAGCCTATACATATATGGAGCAGCCATATTTGCATTGCTATTATACTATCTAGGATAATGACAATGTTACATACTGTTAATACAAAATTATTGCAAATATTAGGCTACATTTATTTTTAGGCCTATAGCATACGTATATGCGTCAGCCATAAGATTGAATGCATGCAGAAATTATTCTATCAAACAGAGGTAGGCCTTCCTACACCTATGCCATACAATTATCTGCCGCCTATAAAAAATAAAAAATGGCATAACATGTACAGCACGCATTGTGTAACTGTATTTTTACGGCAGGTAATCGTTTGTTTTGTTAATAACATTTGTTAGATACACGTTCTATCATAACATATAGGCCTACATGTTTCAGTTTTATAGCCTAGTATTTTGTCCGAACTTTACATCTTCAAACTACAGATTTTTTTTTGTAGTAGCGTAGGCCTACATTTTAGAATCGCTCACTGTTTCATGTTTTCATATTCACCACGTGTCATAAGATGTTCCAAGTTAAAATGTTACAGCCTTATGTGTTGTATATTTTATAGTTTGGGTTGGGCTTTATTTTATCTCGTGTTGAGATTACATTCCCATGCAATGTGTCTGTGACCATACAGATTATGTCGATAGGACAGTTAGGCTATAGTCATATTCAGCTGATTTACACAAATATAACCATGAGAAATGAACCAGTTTGAAATTAAAATGTTGACCACGATTCCCGGAGGTCCAGTTCCAAGCACACATCAATAAATTCATTCCTTCAATTGGAATGCCATCGTATTGATGATCAGAATGATCTTCATAATAACAAAATGCAGACTAATGTATTTCAGCTACAGAACATAAATATGTCATATTATAATACATAAAAGTTGATCTTACCTTCCGGATTTCGTGATAACCATTTCAGTGCCTCGCTTGTGGAAAGTTTCCCAAAGTTCCTTCGCTTCCAGGTGAACTTTCGGGTCGTCTTCGACCTCTTCTTCAGGCTCCAGGGTCTTCAGAGGCCTCAGATGGGCTGCGGCTGCCTGGTGCCCAAGCGATGAGAAGTGGAGGCCGGACTCGGCGGCGCCCATCAGCTGGTCCATGATAGGCTTTCCCAGGGCGCCCGGGAGAGAGAGGGAGCCGTTGTGAGGTAGCGCCAGAGCCGGAAAAAAGGGAGGCTGGTGACCCAACATTGCACTCATGGCAAATTCCGGACCCCGGTGAGGTAAAAACGGATGGTATGCCATACTCGTTCCTTGTATGACTGGATCTCTCATCAGGAAGCTCATCCAAGTCCAGGCAGGTACCAAATATATGGATTTATTTAGTTGAATACTATAGTCAGTCTATGCAGCCTTCTTGAAGAGCAAAACTTGTTGAGTCTTGAGAAATCTACTGTCACCACTGCAGAAATAAGCATCCACTTATTTTCGGCTGGGCGGTGTGAATTTTCTTTACTGTCGTTCGCTAAGTTCCAACAGAGTATCTGCAATGAGAAATGACAATACGCACTCCATTAATCTTCAGTTGTGATGAGATAAAGATTTTCTTCCGAGAACACTTTTCTATGCGTTGTCTTGCGAAAATTTTCGAATTGAACCAACAAGGGTGAGTCACTACGTTTTAATTGACTGTTGCGTTCTTTTCTTGATGTTGTTTATAATATCCGCATCCCTTTTAAAATGAATTCGCTCTCATTGGCTTCAGTCCTGCTGCAAAAGCAATGTGTTGAAATATTTCGATAGCGTGGAACAATTCCTCTGTCTTTACTTGTTCCACACATGCACCCTCACACGCACGCACACTATTTCTTCCTCTCTCTTTCACACACACACACATTTCAGTAAAAACGTATGCGGAGAAAGGAGTCCGTTGACTGCAGAGAGGTGGTAAGGTCCCAGCACCAAGATATTACTAGCGCTTCTGTGCCCCATAGGCTTGAAACTATATGGATGTGTTGCATGTTACGAGAAGCTGGGCTCTGTTGATTGGCTCTTTGACGCTTTCTGACCAATTGTGTGGCTTCGTAGGCGTGGTTTTAACAGGTCCGGTGGAGGGGACAGAATTCAGTCTTATAAAAAGGTGTTTGGAACTCAACGCTGCGGTGAAACAAAACTGCCTCAGTCAATGTTGTGTGAATATGTCAACATCATCAGAACTAGTGCGATCCGTCGGTCTGTGGAACCCTGGAAGGAAAAGTAGCCCGAGTCTCAGTTGCTTTGTCCATAAGAAATGACTGTCTCGTGTGCAGAGCGGCAGGGCTGGCCCTGTCATCAAAACATTGACTACATTTTAGTGTGAAATCATGGACGCTTTATTATGTAGGCTATATGGAATTAATAATTATACACAATTTATCTTCAATGTCATTGATTTGATCATTTGGAATTTATTTCATGATCAGAAATCGTCCGTTGTCTGTTGTTCTCCGTTGTAGTGGTCTAGGCTACATACAACACCGGAAAGGAATGTTTGGCAACATGCAAGCTACCATTATCAGCACCGTATTTGTGAAAAATTATAGTGAATTTTAACCGGTTGTCACGCGACGACCCGATGATCAGTTAGCCTATAGCCTACAATGTTAATAATATGACAATAAGATAAAGAAATTAGGATCATGTGGATGTTTGCTGACACTTTATTATTGCATATAATCTTTCTTGTTGATTTAATCCCTCTCATCGTCCAGCCTTTGAAACAATCAATCGGCAATGTAGCCTACAGTGATGCGTTTGATAGCCAATTTTGACTGGACTTTAACTCTCCGAATTACAGTATTCATTTTACCTTGAATGTGAAGAGATGACAGGGTGATTCGGTGTGCTGAATGCATGGCGCCTGCCGTGTGTGGTTATGTCAATGGATAATATTGCCTCACGCACTATAGAGCAGGTTAACATGAATAAACCGACAATACAACTCTCTCTCTCTCTCTCTCTCTCTCTCTCTCTCTCTCTCTCTCTCTCTCTCTCTCTCTCTCTCTGTCTCTCTGTCTCTCTTTCTCTCAAACACACACACGCCCCCCCTCTCCCTCTCTTTCTCCCTGTCCTCATGAGAGAATAGCCTATGCATGCTGCTCATTGTGTGTGATTGCCTAGTTATCGCCACGCAATTTTGCCATATGCTTTCATAGAGATCCAGAGGGCTGTCGAATGTCCCTGCTCACGGAATTACAGTAGGCCTATACATTTTGTATCTGGTAGGCCCAGTTCCTAATGGTACATTCCCCGTTAAGGGACTGTAGCATATTTACATTTACCATAAACATTTGCCTAACTTACATTATTATATGTCGGAATTGGTGAACTGCTAGGCATATGGCAGCTATAATTAACTACAATTAACCTGATATAACATGCAGTCTAATAAAATAACATTTCGAAAATACAACCCACTAAAAACATTGTTGGTGGGGATAATATGGTGGTGATAATATCTGATCACATATCAAGAGGGGCATTCAAGGGACATTACACACATTACACGCAAGTCTAGACAATGGCACCAGCCACATACTATATTTAAGGATTAATTTAGGCCCTACAAGTAAACTACAGCGGGAGTTGGCGGTGGTCAGCCATATTGACCAATAACTTCCCACGGGCCAAAAACTGGTTGAATAAACGTTGTATCCACATCATTTCAACAACAAAATCAATGTGATGACGTTGAATCAATGTGGAAAATTGTTTGGATTTGCAAAAAATCATAAATGTAAGGGGTTTTCATACCCAGATTGCAACCTAAGTCCAATGACATTGTACATGTTTTTGTTGATTTCACATTGCATTCACGTTAGTTGAATACACAACCAAATGTAAATCAAAACTAGACATTGAACTGATGTCTGTGACCAGTGGGTTCCCATCCAATCATAGTCCTACAAGGTTGAACTATAGGGACTTGTCAATCTTCTGAGCTATGATTTTGAACTACTATCTACTATTTCATTCAGAAAAGTGCTTTATCCTTTGCTACCAAAACAATTGTTAGTGGGGAAACTCACCTATTGATACTGTCAATTTGACTGAGCAATCTAAGATGACTGCAGGCTGGTGACATGGTCCTTTGAGTAGGCTATTTACATTTACATTACATTTTAGTCATTTAGCTGACGCTCTTATCCAGAGCGACTTACAGTAGTGAGTGCATACATTTTCATAGTAGTCCCCCGTGGGAATCGAACCCACAACCCTGACGTTGCACCGCCATGCTCTACCAACTGCGCTACACGGGATGAGTGCATGGGTAGTTGCATGAAGCATTATCTGTCTGTACTGTACTGCATAAATATATCTGAATGCCCCTACCCAACAGTCTTACCAAGTCCTGATAACAGGAGAGGTGTTATCCCTAGGGTTATCCTCATTTTCAGTTTGTAAACTAATTTCCTTGGGTTGAATTAATGAAGTTTATCTTTAACATTTGCATGCACTTATTAGGGATAACCAGTTTGCAGTTCCACTGTCCAGTTCTCCAGACTTTATGTGTGAGTGTAGCTTAGTTATTGTCAATAGAGTGACAGCCTGTGTGCTCTCTTTTGTCAGCTGCTACAGTATGTCAGAGCAGGGAAACTGTCCCCAAGCTATCCTGTGTGTCTCTATGCCTAATTAGGGGAGGGCAGCATAGATTGTGTATTGTAAGGTGTCAATATTTATTGATATTTGCTGGGGTAACAAATGAGATAACCGCTGACACAATAGGCTTAATTACAATTTAGCATTGATAACACTATAGGCCTATGGAACGATGGCTAAGTCTTCCCTCTAGTCACCTTAGCCTGAGCATGGGTGTTCACTTAAAATGGCAGATAGTCCTTTAGTCTCCTTTGTGTGTGTGTGAGGTCAGGCCTGTGCCGATTACATGCTTATTCTTCTTTAAACACTCACACCTATTTGCAGCACATTTTAATTCAGTGGAAGGTGTCAACAAATAGAAAGCACCCTTTCATTCGCTGTGGCCACCAGGCTTAATTAGCTAAGCAACCCTGAGAGAACGGTCAATACACTATATAAAGTTTTACAGGGTTAGGGCTCTCAGGGACTCCAAGTGGCAATAAAACTGCAGACCTGACACAACTGATTGATGAGGCGGGGCTGTCAATGTTTTTATATCTACAGTGATAATGTATATCAAAATCAAAAAGCTATATATTTGTCTAGACAGGCTCCAAAATCCCATTCTGTCTGCCTCTGTTTGTTTCCTGGCGGTGTAGTGTATAGGGACAATAAGCAGTTTGAACCTGTTACATGCAGAGGTCAGTTGTCTGTATGCTCCTCCATACTGTTTATCAATGGTGTGTTTGCTATAGTATAGTCATATACATTGATGTTTAAGTATATATTTTGAGAAAGTAACTGTTTTCGTTTCAAGAGATTGCGTCAATGTCATGTTTAGGCTACATGTTTATCTATTTATCAATGTTTATCTCTTTATGTTGGTCAAAGTAATGCCCATAAACTATCAAGTAGTGTCTTCTCTCACTGGATACACACTCAGTCCTTTCCCTAAGTTATCAGTACAGTCAGCAAAAGTTAAGATGGGAAATAAGTTAGTAATACCTATAGAGACTAGAGCTATAGCTCATTGGATCAATATGATGTGTATTGCTTGTATGTTTATTAAGTCAAACTTCTTAGACTCTCTCAGAATGGATCATGGGGCTGCCAGTGTTGAATTTTTGCTCCCATGTTTATTTGCAGATTGTAAATGATAAATGGGGTCAGACATCATGGCACCAGCTGAGAGTGGAGGACATTGTTGTTGTTTTGGGTATTTAGACACAACTAGAAGCGATAGGGAGGGGAAGCATCACAAGGTTAGTCAGTTAAGTTGCGCAATACTTGAAATTAATATGCATCCAATATACATTTGTTGTACCTGTTCTTTAGGTATTGCAATGACAACATAGTAAACATGTACTATTTACCCCATAGATGTAAGTAATATCACTGTTTTCAAAATGATTCATGTGGACTATTGGTCCAAATACAGAGATTGTGAAATGCACTTTCCAAAATCAGCTCCATGCTGGAAGTCTGCTTGAAGCATGAAAAACTCTCACCTGTCGATGATTCTGGCCTGTCAGTCATTTTTATGCAAGTCAACAAACCAATCAGAGTGCAAATAAATATTTGTACTGTTTTGTTGTAGTTATTACCTGAATATAAGCAGTTTAGTTTACTCAATAAATTCTGCTCAAAACGATGCCCATCATTATGATAGGAGCAGTCGAAACTGTGCTTCCAGACAGGAACCCTGACCCCTTGATTGAAACAAACAATTCTGAAAAACAACCTGCAATAGAGCATGCTGGGACATATCATAATGATGGGCGTAGTTTTGAGCAGAATTTATTGAGTAAACAAACTTTAACACAACTCAAATTCTTGTCCTTTTGAAGTCCACTCAACTCACATAATAACGCTTATTAAGCAATTGGTTAAGTTGGCTTTTTTACAGCGTATGAGAGGTTGTAATAGAAATGTCTGGCAGCATTTACTTATATTGAGGCAACATTACAAGAGCATGAACCCAGTAACTGCTTACTAAACCACTTATATTCAGGTAATAACTACAACAAAACAGTACAGCCATTTATTTGCACTCTGATTGGTTTGCAGTCATGGTGAAATACAAGCAGTGAAAAGATTAGACTATAGTCATATCTGCAGGAATACCCCAATAATACTGCGATGTACAATGGAACTTAATGCAGTGGATTGAGGGAACAGTGTCTACAGACGCTAGTAGGCTATACTCCCTGTTTGCTGTGCAGTAGATGCCAGTGGTAAATGCCTCAGATGTGGGCCATGTGTGAAACTCCTTATTTTGCCTTATTTGCCACCACTCACCAGCTGTTGGGCACAACTCAGATACTTTATCTTTCTACTGAAAAGGTTGCACGTATTGATATAATCCCATTTAAACCCCCTAAGGTCGC
This sequence comes from Coregonus clupeaformis, assembly GCF_020615455.1. Classification (NCBI taxonomy): domain Eukaryota; kingdom Metazoa; phylum Chordata; class Actinopteri; order Salmoniformes; family Salmonidae; genus Coregonus; species Coregonus clupeaformis. The sequence continues at coordinate 24,787,208 of NC_059218.1, read as the reverse complement.
CCCTGAGGAAATCAAATTAGCATAATACAAAAATCCCCATAAAAATCAGTCAGTTTAAGCTAGAGATATCTGTTTTTGTATTGGATGTATCTCGTCTCAATCCACCGCATCCGCATCTTCGGTGAAAGGTGACAGAGCTAGAGCTGTGTTTGTCAGACCATGAGACATCCCGATAATCGAAAATCGGTCTTCTCACAAAATCGTCGGTAGTGTCCGAACGGTTTGGCCTACAAACTATTATGCCCCATTATGGAAAGATGAGACTCTGACGAATACGATGGTGTTCACAAGTGTCAGGAGACTCGTCTGAAGTCGGTACCGCCGATATGCCAACTTCTGTCTGTAGCGTCCGAACCGTTTGGGCTACACACTAAGACTCTCACGAACATGTACATGTCGATTGTTTTGCTCTAGGACGCCCACAGGCTTCACAAGACTTGTCTGAAGGTCCCCAGGTACCAGTTGAAAAAATTAATGGAAGTACAGTACCAGACAAAAGTTTGGACACACCTACTCATTCAATGGTTTTTCTTTATTTTGACTATTTTCTACATTGTAGAATAATAGTGAAGACATCAAAACTATGAAATAACACATATGGAATCATTTAGTAACCAAAAAAGTGTTAAACAAAATAAATATATTTTATATTTGAGATTCTTCAAATAGCCACCCTTTGCCTTGATGACAGCTTTGCACACTCTTGACATTCTCTCAACCAGCTTCACCTGGAATGCTTTTCCAACAGTCTTGAAGGAGTTCCCACATATGCTGAGCACTTGTTGGCTGCTTTCCTTCACTCTGCCGTCCGACTCATCCCAAACCATCTCAATTGGGTTGAGGTCGGGGGATTGCGGAGGCCAGGTCATCTGATGCAGCACTCCATCACTCTCCTTCTTGGTAAAATAGCCCTTACACAGCCTGGAGGTGTGTTGGGTCAATGTCCTGTTGAAAAACAAATGATAGTCCCACAAAGCCCAAACCAGATGGGATGGCGTATCGCTGCAGAATGCTGTGGTAGTCACGCTGGTTAAATGTGCCTTGAATTCTAAATAGATCACAGACAGTGTCACCAGCAAAGCACCCCCACACCATAACACCTCCTCCTCCATGCTTTACGGTGGGAACTACACATGCGGAGATCATCCGTTCACCCACACCGCGTCTCACAAACACACAGCGGTTGTAACCAAAAATCTCCAGTTTGAACTCCAGACCAAAGGACACATTTCCACTGGTCTAATGTCCATTGCTCGTGTTTCTTGGCCCAAGCTAGTCTCTTCTCCTTATTGGTGTCCTTTAGTAGTGGTTTCTTTGCAGCAATTTGACCAAGAAGGCCTGATTCACATAGTCCCCTCTGAACAGTTGATGTTGAGATGTGTCTGTGACTTGAACTCTGTGAAGCATTTATTTGGGCTGCAATTTCTGAGGCTTGTAACTCTAATGAACGTATCCTCTGCAGCAGAGGTAACTCTGGGTCTTCCATTCCTGTGGCGGTCCTCATGAGAGCCAATTTCATCATAACGCTTGGTGGTTTTTGCGACTGCACTTGAAGAAACGTTCAACGTTCTTGAAATGTTCCATATTGACTGACCTTCATGTCTTAAAGTAATGATGGACTGTCATTTATCTTTGCTTACTTGAGCTGTTCTTGCCATAATATGGTATTTTACCAAATAGGGCTATCTTCTGTATACCCCCCTACCTTGTCACAACACAACTGATTGGCTCAAACGCATTAAGAAGGAAAGAAATTCCAAAAATTAACTTTTAAGAAGGCACACCTGTTAAATGAAATGCATTCCAGGTGACTACCTCATGAAGCTGGTTGAGAGATTGCCAAGAGTGTGCAAAGCTGTCATCAAGGCAAAGGGTGGCTATTTGAAGAATCTCAAATATAAAATATATTTTGATTTGTTTAACACTTTTTTGGTTACTACATGATTCCATATGTGTTATTTCATAGTTTTGATGACTTCACTATTATTCTACAATGTAAAAAATAGTAAAAATAAAGAAAAACCCTTGAATGAGTAGGTGTGTCCAAACTTTTGACTGGTAGTTGTCACGGTTTCGGCCGAGGCTGCTCCTCCTCCTTGCTCGGGCAGGCTTCGGCGGTCGTCGTCTCCGGAGTACTAGCTGCAACGGTTGGATGTTTTCGATGTTCGTTTGGTTTTGTCCAGTTGTTGTGCACCTGTTCCCTGTTAGTGTGATTATGTACTCTATATATTGTTCCATGTGTTTGTCATGTGTTGTGTGTAATTGTTTTCCTGTCGTTTGGTGCAGTGCTGTTTGCTAGACTCTCTTTGTTTTACAGTCGCACTATTGTTCGTGCGCAGTTCGGTTTGGGAGTATTTTACGCACTGTGGAGTATGTTTCGCCTCCGGGTTGTTTGAACCGTGTTATGATTTTGGATTTTCTAGTAAAGTCTGGATTTACTGAGCTCCTGTGTCCTGCTATTGATTCGCACCACATCCGCATCAGAGAACATGACAGAATTACACACCATATATGGAATCAGCAGGAGCAGCAGCACCTGGGTCGCTTGAGGAGCATGTCCGCGGCCAGGATGACCAGATCCGACAACTGGGGACTGCTCTGCAGGATGTCATCAACACCCTGCACCTTTTGGAGTCCAGAGGGGTACCCACACCTCCACCTACCTTACCACCACCATCGGTCGGTCCGCCCGTCCCAGGCCCGGAACCCAGTGGGATTCGGCTCTCACTCCCGAGGGCGTATGACGGTACAGCTGCCGGGTGTCAGGGGTTCCTCCTGCAGGTGGAGCTCTACCTAGCCACTGTACACCCTTTGCCCTCGGGACACGAGAGCGTTTCCGCCCTCATCTCCTGTCTCACGGGCAAGGCATTGGAATGGGCCAACGCCGAGTGGAGGAGGATAGACGCCACCACCATCTCCTACGCGGAGTTCTCCCGTCGCTTCAAGGCCGTGTTCGACCATCCACCAGAGGGCAAAGCGGCGGGGGAGCGTCTGTTCTACCTCCGACAGGGGAAGAGGAGCGCACAGGCGTTCGCCCTGGAGTTCCGGACTCTAGCGGCAGATGCAGGGTGGAATGAACGGGCCCTCATCGATCATTTTCAATGTAGCCTACGGGAGGACGTTCAACGTGAGTTGGCCTGCAGGGACACCAATTTCACCTTCGACCAGTTGGTCGACATGTCCATCCGTCAGGACACCCTGCTGGTCACCCGTGGACGGTCCGAGTGGGGGCCGTCCATTCCATCCTCCAGCACCTTCGAGCCGAGTCCCATGGAGCTCGGGGGTGCTGGCGCTAGAGAAAGGAGGAGAAGGAGCCCGAGGGGGGCTGTCCCCTGCACCAACTGCGGCCGTAGAGGGCACACTGCGGCCAGGTGCTGGGGAGGGTCTCCAGGAGGAGGGGACGACAGGCCACCTACTGGGGAGACCTCCCAGGTGAGTAGACGCCCCACTTACCCAGAGCTCTCTGTTGGGCACTTTTGTATACCTGTTAGTTTCCCACAGGTTGCACCTCATTCCCAGCATAAGGCGCTAGTAGATTCAGGCGCAGCTGGGAATTTTGTTGACCGGAAGTTTTGTTTAGAGTTAGGGATTCCCCTCCTGCCTGTCGACGATCCTTTTCCCGTTCATGCGTTAGATAGCCACCCGTTGGGGTCGGGGTTGATTAGGGAAGTCACAGCGCCACTTAGGATGTGTGCGCAGGGGGGTCATGAGGAGACTATTCAGCTATATCTGATCGACTCCCCTGCGTACCCGGTGGTGCTGGGAATTCCCTGGTTAAGTACCCATAACCCTGCCATTTCGTGGCAACAGATAGCTCTTAAGGAGTGGTCTGCTCAGTGTGAGGGGCGATGTCTGGGTGTTTCCGTGGGGGCGACCTCGGTGGAAAGTCCAAACCAAGTGCCCGCATTGCACATTCCACCTGAATATGGGGATTTTGGCACTGGTGTTCAGTAAGGCGAGGGCGACGCGGTTGCCTCCTCATAGACAGGGGGATTGTGCGATAGACCTCCAGGCAGGAGCAGCGCTCCCACGGAGCCACGTATATCCTTTGTCTCAAGAGGAGAGAAAGGCTATGGAGACTTACATAGCCGAATCTTTGAGACAGGGATACATACGGCCCTCCACTTCCCCTGCGTCCTCAAGCTTCTTTTTTGTGAAGAAAAAAGATGGAGGGTTGCGCCCTTGCATTGATTACCGTGGTATCAATCAGATTACTGTGAAATACAGTTATCCACTCCCTCTGATTGCGACCATGACGGAGTCATTGCACGGAGCGCGGTTTTTCACAAAACTGGATCTCAGGAGCGCGTATAATTTGGTGCGCATTAGGGAGGGCGACGAATGGAAAACAGCATTTAGTACCACTTCGGGTCATTACGAATATCTCGTCATGCCATACAGGTTGATGAATGCTCCTTCAGTCTTCCAATCCTTCGTGGATGAGATCTTCCGAGATATGCAGGGGCAAGGGGTGGTCGTGTACATTGATGACATTCTAGTGTACTCATCTACCCGAGCCGAGCATGTAGCCCTGGTGCGTCGTGTATTGAGGAGGCTGTTGGAGCACGACCTGTATGTCAAGGCAGAGAAATGTCTGTTTTTCCAGGAGTTGGTCTCCTTTTTGGGTTATCGGTTGTCCGCGTCAGGGGTGAAGATGGAGGTGGACCGTGTGTCAGCCGTGCGTAATTGGCAAACCCCAACCACTGTTAAAGAGGTGCAGCAGTTCTTGGGCTTTGCGAATTACTACCGGAGGTTTATCCGGGGTTTTGGACAGGTGGCAGCTCCCATAACGTCTCTGCTGAAAGGGGGTCCGGTGCGCCTGCAGTGGTCGGCTGAGGCGGACAGGGCTTTTGGGAGACTGAAGGACCTGTTTACTTCGGCTCCGGTGCTGGCGCATCCGGATCCCGCCTTACCCTTTCAGGTTGAGGTGGACGCGTCTGAGGCCGGTATAGGGGCCGTTCTCTCTCAACGGTCTGGCACGCCACCTAAACTCCGCCCCTGTGCTTTTTACTCTAAGAAGCTCAGCCCGGCGGAGCGAAATTATGACGTGGGGGACAGAGAGCTGTTAGCTGTGGTACAGGCCCTTAAGGTGTGGAGGCATTGGCTTGAGGGGGATCAACACCCTTTCCTCATTTTGACTGACCATCGGAACCTGGAGTACATCCGGGCAGCTAGGAGACTGAACCCTCGCCAGGCTCGTTGGAGCATGTTTCTAGCCAGGTTCGTATTTAAAATCACGTACATCCCTGGGTCCCAGAACAGGAAGGCAGACGCTCTGTCCCGGCGGTATGACACAGAGGAGAGGTCCGTTGAGCCTACCCCCATACTACCGGCGTCGTGTCTAGTGGCACCGGTTGTGTGGGAGGTCGATGCTGAAATCGAGCGGGCGTTGCGTGCCGACCCTAGCCCTCCACAGTGTCCTGTGGGTCGGAGGTACGTTCCGCTCGAGGTTCGGGATCGACTCATTTATTGGGCTCACACGTCACCCTCCTCTGGACATCCAGGTATTGGCCGGACAGTGCACTGCCTTAGCACAAAGTACTGGTGGCCAACGTTAGCCAGGGATGTGAGGGTTTATGTCTCCTCCTGCTCGGTGTGTGCCCAGTGTAAGGCGCCCAGACACTTGCCCAGGGGAAAGTTACAACCCCTGCCCGTTCCACAACGACCCTGGTCTCACCTCTCGGTGGATTTTGTTACAGACCTTCCCCCCTCACAGGGGAATACCACCATCCTGGTCGCTGTGGATCGGTTCTCGAAGGCCTGTCGTCTCCTTCCCATGCCGGGTCTCCCTACTGCCCTACAGACCGCTGAGGCACTATTCACCCACGTCTTCCGGCATTACGGGGTACCCGAGGATATAGTGTCTGATCGAGGCCCCCAATTTACCTCCAGAGTCTGGAGAGCTTTCATGGAGCGCTTGGGGGTTTCGGTTAGCCTTACCTCGGGGTACCACCCGGAGAGCAATGGGCAGGTCGAACATGTGAACCAGGATGTGGGTAGGTTTCTGAGGTCATATTGCCAGGGCCGGCTGGAGGAGTGGGCGAGGTATGTTCCCTGGGCAGAGATGGCACAGAACTCTCTCCGCCACTCCTCCACCAAACTAACTCCGTTCCAGTGTGTTTTAGGATACCAGCCGGCTCTGGCACCTTGGCATCAGAGCCAGATCGAGGCCCCTGCGGTGGATGAGTGGGTGCGGCGCTCGGAGGAGACGTGGAACGCTGCTCACGTCCATCTGCAGCGGGCCATCCGTCAACAGAAGACGAGCGCCGATCTCCACCGCAGTGAGGGACCGGTGTACGCACCGGGAGATCGGGTCTGGCTCTCGACCAGAAACCTGCCCCTCCGCCTGCCCTGCCGGAAGCTGGGTCGGCGGTTTGTGGGGCCTTTTAAAGTCCTGAGGAGGTTGAACGAGGTGTGTTACAGGTTACAATTGCCTATTGATTACAAGAATATTAACCCCTCGTTCCATGTGTCTCTCCTCAGGCCGGTGGTAGCTGGTCCACTCCAGGACTTTGAGATAGAGGAGACTCCTCCGCCCCCACTGGACATCGAGGGGGCTCCGGCGTACACCGTTCGGTCCATCTTGGACTCGAGACGTCGGATGGGGGGTCTCCAATATCTAGTGGAGTGGGAGGGGTACGGCCCGGAGGAACGGTGTTGGGTGCCGCGGAGGGACATCCTAGACCCGTCTCTCCTGTCGGAGTTCCACCGGGGGCACCCCGCGTGCCCTGCTCCGCGTCCTCCTGGTCGTCCCCGAGGCCGGTGTCGACGCACGGCTGGAGCCGCGCGTCAAGGGGGGGGGGGTACTGTCACGGTTTCGGTCGAGGCTGCTCCTCCTCCTTGCTCGGGCAGGCTTCGGCGGTCGTCGTCTCCGGAGTACTAGCTGCCACCGTTGGATGTTTTCGATGTTCGTTTGGTTTTGTCTAGTTGTTGTGCACCTGTTCCCTGTTATTGTGATTATGTACCCTATATATTGTTACATGTGTTTGTCATGTGTTGTGTGTAATTGTTTTCCTGTCGTTTGGTGCAGTGCTGTTTGCTAGACTCTCTTTGTTTTACCGTCGCACTATTGTTCGTGCGCAGTTCGGTTTGGGAGTATTTTACGCACTGTGGCGTATGTTTCGCCTCCGGGTTGTTTGACCCGTGTTATGATTTTGGATTTTCTAGTAAAGTCTGGATTTACTGAGCTCCTGTGTCCTGCTATTGATTCGCACCACATCCGCATCAGAGAACGTGACAGTAGTGTATATGTTTTGATACTTCAAGGGGTCTTAAAATTCTAAATCAAATAGCTAAATGATCCTAGGCATGACCTTCTTAAAACAATTCCATAGGAAGGCATAATGGAGATATCCTATGTCCATTTATTTCTCTGCCATAGTAATAGGCTTTGTTATTGACTGTGTGGCTTTATAGTATATCTGGACCCTATAGTGCCCTGCTATTGACTCTTTAACCAATACTCTCTGTTTTTAAGTCGAGAGCAGCATAAAGCATGCATTCCTACAGCAAGAATCTTAGGATTTGGTTGGGGTGGCTACTCTCTATAGTCCTCAAACTCAACTCTGAACCTCAAAACCAGTTCCACTGCTTTTTTTCTTTGTTCCCCTCTAACCAGGGACTGATTTAGACCTCGGACACCAGGTGTGTCCAATTAATTATCAGGTAGAACAGAAAACCAGCAGGCTCCGGACCTCGTAGGGTAAGAGTTGAATACCCCTGCTCTAGAGGTTAAGTGGGATAAGAGTGTGGCTCATGTCAAAACGTGGGCCCCCCATAGTTCTGGAAAATTTGCAATGGGGTCAGATTGGATTACTCTTTTTTGTTATTTACATTTAGACAGAGACCTTTGAAATGGAAAACCATAGGCAGAAAGGCAAGTGCTTTGTAGTCTGCGGGGCTAAGGGGGACCATAGCGGATTTCCATTGATGGCTTGAATACAGTAGAATACATGTCTTTATGCTCTAGAATCAACCATTCGGAATAGTGAATATTTACTTGAGTATTAAGTTCACTCCCAGTCATTGGGTAGATATATCAAGTAGGCTACATTGCTTAGCATTAATCCACTCCAGTGTCTTAAACATGCATGCTAGTGGTCACAATATTCCTCCTGCAACCCCAGTCTGAAAAATACCATATTGTATTCAGCTGCATATTCCAGAAAACTCTTTGACTAATGTGTACATTCAGTACAGATTTAGGATCTTAATTTGACCTATATTGTCACGGCAAAATATTCCTGCAGCAACAGGATTTGAACGTTTAGGTCATAATGTTGCTTGATCGGTGGTTAGGCAATACTGTTAATATAAGTTAACAGTATTGTACTGTTAGTGTGGGCTTTCAGTGAATTTATTTAAATCACAAAGCTCATCTGCATTTCCTGCGGTGCAGGAAGATTCTCAGCAACAAAAAGTGTTCCAATTTAGATCCTACATCTGTAATTACATACAAACAAAATATTGTTTTTACACTTATCTAAAGAAAACCCAATATCTTATCAGCCTTTTCTATGACTGTGACGAAAAATGTGCCGAGAGCCACCCAGGCTAACCAAATCTCCCAGCCTTGGGTTGATCTAGCCGCCCATGTCTCTGGTGCAGTGTGCATACCTGCTCAGAGGGATTTTCTGGTTCATTATGAGGAGGCTTCTGCTGTAGCCAATCAACAATCTCCCATAAGTGTTCAATTGGGTTGAGATCTGGTGACTGAGACACACACACACACACACACACTTTAAACCCCCCATTGCTTCTTTGAGACCTCTCTTTCAAAGTCACTGAGATCTCTTCACTCTTTTAAAGTCACAGAGATCTCTTCTTCTAGCCATGGCATTTGTATACATGATCATAAGCATGATGGGATGTTAATTGCTTAATTAGCTCAGGAACCACACCTGTGTGGAAGCAACTGCTTTCAATATACTTTTATCCCTCATTTACTCAAATGTGTCCTTTATTTTGACAGTTACCAGTACCTCATAGGCTACTGTCTTTAACTTTCTGATTTATGTATATATGTCATGAATTAATTTATGTTCATCGATATTTTCAACTTTATTATAAGCTGAAATGGTTTATGAACTACTGTATGTTATGACCCAGCATGAGTTATGGTGAGCTATAGAGTAATTTAGGACTTGTTTCTGACTAGAGAAATACAATCTATGCAATCCTACATCAAATGTGTCCCAAACTGAAAACAGTTGTATTTTTTGTGCGGATCACGAAGTTATTTCATTTTCTGATAGCCTAACATATAGGCCTACCTACATGTTCGTGGCGCTTCAAAAGCGATAATACGATAATATTGACGAAGTCCTCACAGGTTGATAGAAAATTATATGACTTTTTATCTAACAGCCTAAACACATTTTGGAGGAAAAAAATGAATTATTTTCACAAAGTTTTTGTTATGTTTGCATTTATAATTTAATAGCCTAATTGTAAAATACTAAATTACCTGTTGGAAAAACACACTGTGAAGCAAGTGCCTCGTGTTTTTAACGTTTCAATGCTTTATCAGAAAAAAGGGTGAAAACCTATCTCATGCTTTTGGGATGCGTTTTAGTGTTCATTGGGCATTCTAACGTTTGCGGTGAGGCTCTCTCTCTCCAGCACTACATTTAAAGGATAGCCTATAGGCTAGGCTACAACACTTGATTCATTTTAGATATTGATTATTCAATCTAATTTTTTTTAGGGACTTTGTTGGCTAGACGTGATTTTGAGTTGAGTTGTTTTGGAAGTTGCAGGCCAGTTTGTCTTCCTTTGCTGAAGCTTGACCCTCTGTTTCTGGGTGAATCTCTCACATACTGATTTGGATAGATTCCTTTCCAAAATGTTCAGCCATAATACCTTCTGAATGTTTATTGGTAATTCCTCTGGGCATTCAGCCTTAGGTTATATTATATAATCCAAGAAGAAATATGCCGTTTATATTCTCACTGCATTCTTCTTATTTAAGCAACATTTATGAATTTGTATACCATTGGTTAACACTGGCAGCAGGTGGTTAATATTATAAATAATGAAAAAGGCAATATGTGATGGTTTTAATAAAAGCTTTAAAAATGCTCAACTGAATAGCGAAGTAGGCTAATGAAACAGTGCATAGGCTACACGCCCATAGTCATTACTCTATATGCAACACTATATGGCATAAGGAACTCGGAACCAACTGTCGTTTTTAAGTTTGGGATACACTGCTCGCAGGGTTAATTCCTGTGCTTATAAAACTTTTGAAAACGTGAACATTCTAGAACTCTTTACATGCTTTCGTTTATATGTTTGGCATATCTTTAGTAATTTTAGACGACAGTTACTTCCACTCGAGATGAGAATCTTTTTTGACATTTTTTACAAACAGCAAGTTCTCTTTTTATAACAGAAATATGACGCAACATAACGAAATGTAATGGTAATTGCAAAGAACGCAGCACACCAGACCTATCTAGGCCTATTAAATGTGTTTAATGAAATAAAAAATGCGGGTGTGTAAACATTGTCATGACTCGTGTTATTTGGGGATTTCAGTGGCATGATCATAAAAGTCAGCAGGCCAACAGTTACCCCCAACAAACATAACTGGACATTTGAAATTATGAATAGGTCTACTCACACTTTAACACTTCAAATACTTGCATAAATATCACAATTTGTTTTACAAAACGGTGGTTTGTCGTTTACACCTATAAAATACAATAGAATAATGATTTGTTTATTTAAGTTACATAACATTTGTAAAAGTCACATTGCAGGAGCATTTCCCATTTGCGCCCTCCATATTATAGGCTATCATTACTTGGTGTATCCAAATGCAAAGATGTCAGAGTCTTGTGACATTTGAAACATGAGGCTGGCCATACCTACTGGGCAAAAACTGGTTGAATCAACGTTGTTTCATTTCAACCCAAAAATTCAATGTGATGACTTTGAATCAACGTGGAAAACTAATTGGATTTGCAAAAAGTCATCAATGTAAGGGAATTTCGTATTATTTTTACCCAACTTTTAACCGAAATTCAATGACAGGGTGACATATTTGGTTGAATTCATGTTAGTTGACAACTCAACCAAATGTAAATCAAAACTAAACATGTGGGTATTTACAAAGTCAGACAATACAAGGGAACCACATGAACATTTAAATAAGTAGGATGTGGTCAGGAGTTGTGCTTTCATTTATTGAAGTTCCCACAGATGTTTTGCATGAAGACATTTTGGGGGTAATGAGGGGGAGTGTTTGAATGTAAACTGAACCTGGTTGGACTAGCATCTACTGTAACGCCAAATAGAATAGGAGGGGCAGGGTCTCCAGCCGCTGTTGCAAAGGTTTAAAACATTATTTGCTGGGGAAAAAGTTGGACTGCCCTTTAAGTTAACTGTTATGGTGATATCATTGGTTGTCATGCACATCTAAACAGTTAATAACAACTTCATTACAAAATACACATTAGAACGTTATTTTTATTTAATTTTTTTATTTCACCTTTATTTAACCAGGTAAGCCAGTTGAGAACAAGTTCTCATTTACAACTGCGACCTGGCAATACTGGATACATAATGACAAGCATGTTCTAATGCGTTATTTCCTTAACATCCGAGTGCTTATGCAAGCATGCACATTCCTCAACAATTTAAGCAATTGTCATTGTCAAATAAGTTTAAGCCACTATTTTAAACAATGACTGAAATGTTTTGGAAATAAAACTAGCTTATGTAAACGTTTTTTTAACACTTTGTTGCTTCAATCGATTTGTTTGGTCATTGCCTTCTGCCCAGTTCCTATTTGTAGAACCTGTAACTTATAGTTTTTTATTAAACGCTATGTTCTCAAGGCCTATAGTTGTGTGTTGCGCACATAACGCAAACATTCACTTCCGTGCTGAAATGTCCGCGTGTGCATTCGGATGGATCTGATGCATAGGCTACAAGACACCATTCAACCAACCAATTAAAATCCATTTGGGAACAATGAGGCAGTGAAAAGCCTGTAACCTTTCTCCATCAGGGTCATCCGCCCAAATGATCCTGGCGACTGACTGTGGCCCCTGGACCTTTGACATAGATCGCAAATTAATTGGTCACTGTATTAAAAATAAGGTGGGATTCCAGTTAATTAGTCGAGAAATGAGGAAGAGGGGAACATTAGGCCTATATGATTTGTTCCCAGCCCCTCGTTTGTTGTGGGATTTGTGGTGGATCAGCTTTTGTGCGCAACAAATGAGAAGTGAGTAGCGTGGTGCCGATGTACGGTGTCGTTTTGTGAACTGGCGACAGCCCTGATTCATCGGAAAATCTTAAAGGAGACCCGCGTTATCACAGGACCTCATTATCTCATGTCTGAAACCATCTTTTGGGAACAATCCTTAATTAAGAGTGGCACAGACCTACACTGCTGCATGAGCCTTGGGTGAAATGGGTCTCTCTCTCTCTCTCTCTCTCTCTCTCTCTCTCTCTCTCTCTCTCTCTCCTAGCTCTCTCTCTCTCGCACGTACACGCGCATACACACAGGTCCATGTTGCAACAATAAAGAGGGGTGGAGCTAGGAGATCAACACTTTTGAGTTAAGTGTTGAAGATTAATTGGTTGATCATGCTTTATTCATGTCTCATGTGTGTTTGAGAGAGAGAGAGAGAGAGAGAGAGAGAGAGAGAGAGAGAGAGAGAGAGAGAGAGAGAGAGAGAGAGAGAGAGAGAGAGAGACATTGTCAAGGGTGAGATAGACCAATGTAGCAGAAACAATGTTATGCTCTTAAGTGGAGATATTTTCAGATTTTTATTTTGCTCTTAGTTTATTTATTTACATATTCACTGGTCTAATTACACTTGAATGGGGAGATTAATATTGTAGAATGTGGTCTGAATACACAAAACACTCTCAAAAGTTATCTTCAAATCAAATTTCCAAAAGAATAGCTAGCTCATGGTCCATAATAAAGCAGCAATTCCTGTGAAACTGATTGTGCTTGCTTAGGTTTATATGAACTGTAGCTCATGGATAATACATTGCTCATAAAATATCCATTGGCTAATGTCCATTGTTAACAAGATAACAACCATAAAGATTATGTTAAGGCAGCTATGCAGTGAGTACACCGCCTTTAAAAATCAATAACCAGCATAAGTTAGAAAAATTATGAACCTCCAAATATGCAGCCTATCATATTGTCCTTCTTGGTGCAAGAAAATAAAGGTGGTTCATTTACTTGGCCATAAACCATTTATTTACCTTCAGGTGAGTGTCGCAGGGAGTGTAAAGTAAAGATGCCAGAGAGATTTACACCTGTCTCTCGCCTCAAATAGACAGCGATATAGTCTACAGAAATGGCTGGTGGAGACAGGTTGTCTGGGCTCTGCGAGACACCTCCCCCCGAGCCTGGATTAAACAACATCATCAAAAATGACCATCACCACGCGCAGTGTAAACAAATTATTCTACTGGGCGCCTGGCACACCACTGCCATGTTTAAAGGCAAGTCATTTAAATGGAGGCAAACAACCATGTAGCAGCACAAATCGCAGAGCTCCGGCGACCAGGGCTCTCTCTTCCTTGTACTCGTCAGTCAACCCCACCGCTGTCATGCGTGCACTACTCGCACTCCGCTGGGCATCGACCGGCTCGCCCCGCCGCCATGTAAATAGTGGAGAGTGTTTGATGTCATGGCTATGGGTTTTGGAGTCTCCAGTCTGTTGCGGGTCACTTGTTTCAAGAGAAATTTCGGCGAGACAGCGTAATGTCTCGACAAACCTTTTATTTCTGGGCTTTTAACCTAGCAAAGCAGCTTTGGACTGGCTTGTTGATGCAGGGTATTTAGTCTTTATATTTCTGATATTAAAAGTAATAGCCTATGTAGGCCTAGCTGTAACCCCGTTTCCAGCTTTTCAATAAAAATAAATAAATAATCTAAGAACTAAACGCATATATGGACATTAACAGACATTTTAAGTCTTCATATGCATCACTCATCTAGGCCTATCTTATGCACGTTTTGAGTTTAATTTAATTCCCTCGATTCCATGTTTATTAGTGGGATTTTAAAAAAAGTTTGTCTGCTCAGCACAATGTCAAACTATTCACAAACATTATCCTGGCACTTGTAATAGCAAATCTCGTTAGCAAAAAATATTGTCCTTTAGACAATTGTCTTAGCCTATGGTTTGGCGTAATAGACCTATCATAAACATTTGCAAACATTTTGATTGTAACTGGGTAGTAACCTCATTTAGAGGAATATGGCCATTTCATATAAGAAAACAATGGTTCATCCGACACACAGCAACAGTTAATGGTTGACACGTTTTAGCATGCTGAAATTAACTTCGCATCATCCTGAAATGTACCCTGTGAGACTAATAATACCTCAATCATCAGGCTACAGGTTAGAGACTCAGTTGCCCAACAAAGAGAAATCAGACCATTTTCGTGGAATCGACCATTGGCTATCACTGCAGGATGACAAACTATTTGGCTAAAGGCTATACCGAGGCTACAAAAAAAATCACTCAAAATCCAAAATCCATAGGCTATAAGTAAGCCTACTGTTTAATATAAATGTATGTCTTATAGGCCTATAACTTGAAAATCAATGTCATGTAGCCCACTCAGCATTTCAGTTATGTTTGCTGTCAATTTTACCTATTTATGTCAAATCCTCAGTGACTATGATGTCACATAGGCCTGGGTCCTTCCACCAATTCCGTACCTTTTGAGATGTAATTTGGTGAAAAAACAACGTTTGATTTCACCTAATTTTAAAATTCTGTCATAAAGAGCACATGTTCAACTTAATAAAAAACACGTTTTCCCATCTCAAAGAGTTCAGTTCATGTAACAGGGTTGTAACAGGTTTTTTAAACCTTAAAATGAATCACTAATCATGGTTAAGTGGGTTAAAATCTTCCTGGAAGTTGCAGAGGGTGCACAGAGGGACATGTCAAAATGCTGAATTTTGGCACTTTAGCAAGTCTTTATTCATATAAAAAATCTGATTTATTGAATTCTCCATATGGTTTATATTAAGGGATACGTCATTGAATGTATCAGGCTTTTAAAATTCAATATTGGTGCATTTCTACTTAAAATATCAAAAGGGTGCAAAAGGCTCATTTTGTGGAATGACCCGCCAATAGGTTTAGGCTCTGGACTAATAAGTATGTAGGGATGTTAGAACACGTTGGAGCATCCTACAACGACAGAATGGGTGTACCTCCTCCCTCTCACTTTTTATTGGGGAGGCAAAGGCTGGATGCAGGGTCGGCTCCAAAATCCTTTAACCTGGTGAAAACAATTAGCAGGATTAGAGAGGACGTGGTCTGATCATTAGGTAATTACGCTGCCCTAATGTTAATCCTCACGGAGATCACTATTTGCTAACACTACACGTTTAGTCACAACACCACACAAGCACCCCAAGGCTCAACAGTGTTCTGGTTAAATTTTCTCCACAATTTTCATAGAGTATAATGTTTCACAAATAACCTCAACTGTAAATTACATAATCCCCATTATTACTTCATAAGTATACATTATTATAATGAATTGAAATTGATATAGCCTAATTATGAATCAATACTGTTGTTACAATGCAGCTATAATGCATATTATTCTAAAAATCAACATTTTGGGGTCCATCTTGATTTTGTCTGTACATCATGATGGGATATGGCTTTCAGGTTTCCAAACTGTATATGTTACAATAATCATTTAATATTTTTTTACACTACCGGTCAAAAGTCTTAGAACACCAACTCATTCAAGGGTTTTTCTTTATTTTTTACTATTTTCTACATTGTAGAATAATAGTGAAGACATCAAAACTATGAAATAACACATATGGAATCATGTAGTAACCAAAAACGTGTTAAATAAATCAAATATATTTTATATTTGAGATTCTTCAAATAGCCACCCTTTGCCTTGATGACAGCTTTGCACACTCTTGGCATTCTCTCAACCAGCTTCATGAGGTAGTCACCTGGAATGCATTTCAATTAACAGGTGTGCATTCTTAAAAGTTAATTTGTGGAATTTCTGAATCAGGCCTTTATGGTCGAATTGCTGCAAAGAAACCACTACTAAAGGACACCAATAATAAGAAGAGACTTGCTTGGGCCAAGAAACACGAGCAATGGACATTAGACCGGTAGAAATGTGTCCTTTGGTCTGGAGTCCAAATTTGAGATTTTGGTTCCAACTGCCGTGTCTTTGTGAAATGCGGTGTTGGTGAACGGATGATCTCCGCATGTGTATTTCCCACCGTAAAGCAAGGAGGAGGAGGTGTTATGGTGTGGGGGTGCTTTGCTGGTGACACTGTCTGTGATTTATTTAGGCTGTGAAAGGGCTATTTTACCAAGAAGGAGAGTGATGGAATGCTGCATCAGATTACCTGGCCTCCACAATCCCCCGACCTCAACCAAATTGAGATGGTTTGGGATGATTCGGACTGCAGAGTGAAGGAAAAGCAGCCAACAAGTGCTCAGCATATGTGGACTGTTGGAAAAGCATCCCAGGTGAAGCTGGTTGAGAGAATGCCAAGGGTGTGCAAAGTTGTCATCAAGGCAAAGGGTGGCTATTTGAAGAATCTCAAATATAAAATATATTTGGATTTGTTTAACAATTTTTTGGTTACTTCATGATTCCTATGTGTTATTTCATAGTTTTGATGTCTTCACTATTATTCTACAATGTAGAAATAGTAAAAATAAAGAAAAACCCTTGAATGAGTAGGTGTTCTAAAACTTTTGACCAGTTGTAGTGTATATGATTAGGCTATTCATTAATATTGTTGGGTTTCAAAAAAGGTTTTGGATCACTTGAGTTACCAGAATTCTGATCATGACATTACTTGACCTTGAATATGAATATTCTACAGTAGTTATTTTACAAATAACACATCGAAATGTCTAAAGACATTTCATTGGGAAAATACTATAATTTCTGTTCCTTAACATGTTGAAGAGTGTGTAGTGGCTCAAACCGCACATAATACAACATTATGTTAAATGAAACATTGTGCATGGGAAGCACGCTGCATGCTGGTGACAACAAGCTTTTTGCTTTGTACCAAAACCCTAATGGATTTGACTGTAGAAAAGCCCTAGAAAAGCCATTATTAGCGTGTGTTAACCCTCTAGCGTGTGCTACCCCAGTGTTACAGTAGGTTGTTGACCTGAGAGGTCTGTGGTGCCAGCCAGAGTTCTGACACTGGCGGTTGGTTCACAGCCTCATTGCTCCCCATTCAGGCAAGGCGGCTCTTGGGAGAGACAGCTGGAGAGGGAGAGGCAGTGGATTTCATTCCCCAGATGAAGATAATCTTCCATGACGTGTAATTGGCAGTGTGAAAGTTCCTGATATCTGACCGCAATTAGAGCCTACTAACAGGTTGCTCTAAAAATAAGGAGGAAGATTACTGTACATCCTTTTGCTTTCAGCGTTCAGTCATTAGCACATCTATGAATATCTTATCAAAGGCAGAGTGAAATGATATAGGAAATAGGAAATAGCTAAATCAATGTTTGGCTTTTGTAATGACCTCTTTGGTTTTTTACTACGTTTTATGACCTTTAAATGGATATGTGTTTTTAGCTGACCCTGTGTTTCTTCATCTGCATTGCTTGCTGTCTGGGGTTTTAGGCTGGGTTTCTGTATAGCACTTTGTGACATCTGCTGATGTAAAAAGGGATTTATAAATACATTTGATAGAATATTTGATTTTATTGATGTTCTTCACTGATGTTGCTGACTCATATACTTTCCCTGCATGTGTGATAGTATCATGGTCTGCTGATGCTTTTAAGGTTCCAGTCCAAACCTGTGTTAATTGAACTCATATCCATATGGCAGTCATGGACATGTGTATTTTTCATGTGGTTTGTTTTGTGTTGTTTAGTTAAACATTATATTTTTTCTATGCAGACTATTTGCATTGGTCTTGCTTTTTCATTCTTATTTTTTACACTCTTTTAAGTGCTGTGTGAAACCCTGAAAAGCATCCCATGTTTTGATATGCTTAGCAAATTATTGATTGGATTGCTGATTAAGTAGATCATCATTATCAGTCATTCTTGATAATGAAAGAGTTTTTAGCTTAAAGGTCCAATGTAGCCATTTTTATCTCAATATAAAATAACTTCTGGGTAACAATTAAGTACCTTACTGCGATTGTTTTCAATTAAAATTGTCAAAATTTTTAAAAAAATAGCCTCTTCGCAAAGAGCAATTTCTCAAGCAATAATTTTGCTAGGACTGTCTGGGAGTGGTCTGAGTGGGGAGGGGAAAATGGAAAACTAGCTGTTATTGGCAGAGAGGTTTCGAACTCTCTTTCTTATTGGTTTCTTATTGGTGATGTCACCAGGCAGGCCAAAACTACATCCCACCAAAGCAGGCTGAAATTTCAGGTAGTCTTTTCAAACATAATTTTCACAATTTCACAGTATTATTCAAAGCTCATAGTGTGGAAATATATAGAAAACACAGGAAAATCACGTTTTTGACTGCACTGGGCCTGGTATTTTGTGGCAAATCAAGTTCATGTAAAGTTAATGATCAATTACTTGTAAATCTGGAGAATCCAACATTTATTCTATTTTGAAATGCTGAAAAAGAGAATGACAAAAATGATCAAAAAAAGTAAGCCAAAAAATAAGCCAACATTTTCTTACCATCATTCATTCATTCATTCATTCATTCATTCATTCATTCATTCATTCATCTCCCCTTTCCCTCTTTCTGCCAACGGGGGGATTTGTATACATAACTTGGAAATTACAAAAGGAAGTATTCCATCTAGGGCAGCCCATCAGGGAATAGAGACTATGAGGCTGAGGGAGCACAAAGAGAGCAGTGATTTCCAAAACGGCTCTGCCATTAAATGACAATGGCCAGGCCCCTCTGCTGCAGATAAAAACATTAGGAAAAAAGTGGAGAAATTAGCAAATGTGATTTGTTGTTGAATCTGGCAGGGAGGGACATCAGTGTCAAATTCATCTTGGCTAGTCGGATTTTGAGCCCTTTGTGGATTCTAATATGGTATAAGGCAGAGATAGAGAGAGAGGGAGGAATACATCTTATCAAGAGTCTCCTGCAATCATTGGGGCTCCCCTATGGAATCTCAGGTCCATGACACTGTGAATGTACCGTAAAACTTCAATTAATAGCCCAGGTATTTATTTGCATCAATCACTGAACACAACCAGTGCTTATTAAAACAGCTTTCTATTTGAGTCAGGCTAATATTTCCTTAATGCACACAGTTTTTGCTCAATAAAAAAAAAAAAAAAACTTATTGTGATCAGTATGACTAGTATAAGCATTATAATAACAAATCCATTGCAGATCAGACATGCAAAGACTAGGCTGCCTATCATACACCCCCGATTTCGTGCTTCAGCACCATTCTCTCAACTCGTTGCGCCTCTTGTATCCACCGTAGTTGAGCCGACCATGTCAAACCACACTGCTGTCTCATCCATGGCAATGGTGTTACTCTCCTTTATCTTCTTTTGCTCAATCTTTACGGTACTCACTGAAGTTCACTCATAAACAATTCATTTAGACCCAGCGTTTATTTGAAACAGGCGTTTATTTGCTGAAATGTGTGCAGATGCCCAGCTATTAAAAGGGACAGGCAGCTATTTGAGACTAAGCGTTTAATGGAAGTTTTACGGTATACACTGGCCCTTATCATATTTGTTTAAGAAAGATTTCATACAGAAGACATATTTCAACCATTTTTAAGGAGGTACTGACAGAATATGATTTAACAAGTGGGAGAGTTTACTAATTGTGACTTGTAAAGTTAGAGGACAGATAAAGTCGTTATAAAGTCTATATGAACTAAACCAGAAACATTGGAGTCCTCATTTATCCATAACAGCCACTTCCTCAATAAGAAGAACGTATTGTGTGTGTGTGTGTGTGTGTGTGTATGTGCGTGTGTGTGTTAATGTCAATAATCATCATCTTCAGTGTTCCTCATAATGAATGATACATTAGACTATGTTATTTTTTTGCAGAGACTTATTGGCAAATGTTTTTGTTTTGTGCCTTCCCTTGAAATTAGTATTTTCTCTCAAAAACACAGACATGGTTGACATGACAAGGCTTTTTCATGATTTGAATGTTTCCAAAATATGTAGGGCCTATTTATGAAGCTGGCTGAGTGATCTACCCTTGTAGGCCTACATTACCCAAATATATTAGAAGGTTGCAATGAGATGACAGCAATCTAAACGTCTAAAATGTACATGTTCTATAATTCATTGATGTCAAAGGTGTTGTTCACGTCGATGTTCGTGACATCCCGCCAAAATGTACCCTACGCTATACTTTCCGCTCATCTATTTCGGATGGGAGGATTTTTTCAATAAATAATTCACCATGGATAGCCAGCACTAATGCCTACACGAACAAATCTCTCGGTTACAGCCGTCTTGGGAGCAAGCCAGACCAAGAGCATATTTACTTAATAAACAAATACAGGGGTTGACTGGGTCTGGTTTCACTGATGGAAAGTATTTTGAGGCAGCCGGTGAAACGGCATCCTTATAGTAGGTTCGGTTATAGACTATAGTCTTGAGGTCAGGGGTTATTCACTTCTTGCAGTGCGTAATATGTAAACGTAGTGTTGTATTGAACGTGGGTGGATGGTCTGTTGCATACCATCTCTGCGTAATTGCGCACAAACACATGTCAATACCTAGTTACCCTACTTGGTTTGTAAGGATATAACCTTGCTTTTCTGAATCGATTTGATGAAGCCAAATTATCATTGCCTAGCATTTAGCTGGCAAATTATGTTACGTTATCAAATATGTGGGACGCAGTTTTGTTAGTGTGTCAGGGACAGGGCGACATATTACAAATATTAGAAAGTAGAACATTTGGTAACTGAAGTGTACCTTGTAGGTATCTGATTGCAATCATTTGTGTTATTTTGTTATGTACACATTTATCAGAAAGATGAACAACGTTTGAACTGAACAATTGGATCTTGAATTTGTTTCACTCTAATATGTATAATTATATATTAAAACCCTGTGGTTAGCAGCTTAAAACCTATACCACACATTAGTTAGTGTTTAATATATGGGAATTGAGTGGCTATGTTCTGGTCTGGTGCATCTTTACAGATACTGGGCTGTCTCAGTGTTAGAGCGTTACATAAACCACATGGTCAGGGTAACCAGAAATCTGATCCAGACATGATTCTTCTGGCGTGGCCCTTGGGGGAAGTGGCGGGGTGGGTGTGTGCTGTCTGTGTGGATGACTGGGGGTTACGGACATGGTCGCTTGCCATTAATTTAGCCTGCCTGTGTATCTTCTACAAGACTTGCTACATAAAATATTCAAGGTCCAGTGAAAATTGATCCGCTGATCTGGAGTCAGGCCTTCCTTCTCTCTCTCTGGCCATCTCCCCCCGGAGCCTTCTAGAAGCTGTCAGTAGAAGCTAAGTATTAGATATCACAGGATGACTAAGTTCAGGACTGCTGCAGAACCGCCAGTAGAACTGATCTCTGGTGTGGTTGTGATCAATGGGATGTTTGGATATCAAGGCACACACCCACACATTAAAGCCACTCTGATTGGATACTGCATAGACATTCTGACCACCATCCTAGAGCCTCCTAGCCTCTTTTCTCTTGAGTGAAAGACATAAATAAATAAATGTAATACTAGAGACATTAGAGAAATTTGACATATCCTATATATCGCTTGGTGAAGATTGATGATTTAATTTCTAGCAACATATTTACTATGACAAGTTCTTTATACCTCTATTTTGAAAAACGTTTATAAACTCAGGTGAAATTTGTTTCAGATAAATATTTAATTTAAAGTTACTGTATATTACTGTAATATATTTATTTTCCTTCTTGTACAGTTCTGACACAATACACAACACAGCATCTGACGCAAAGGCTCGGCGACACAGACCAGCATATACACTACCGTTCAAAAGTCACTTAGAAATATCCTTGTTTTTGAAATAAAATACTTTTTTTGTCCATTAAAATAACAGCAAATTGATCAGAAATACAGTGTAGACATTGTTAATGTTGTAAATGGCTAATGTAGCTGGAAACGGCTGATTTGTAATGGAATATCTACATAGGCGTACAGAGGCCCATTATCAGCAACCATCAGTCCTGTGTTCCAACGGCACGTTGTGTTTGCTAATCCAAGTTTATCATTTTAAAAGGCTAATTGATCATTAGAAAACCCTTTTGCAATTATGTTAGCACAGCTGAAAACGGTTGTGCTGATTAAAGAAGCAATAAAACTGGCCTTCTTGAGAATAGGTGAGTATCAGGAGCATCAGCAATTGTGGGTTCGATTACAGGCTCAAAATGGCCAGAAACAAATAACTTTCTTCTGAAACTCGTCAGTCTATTCTTGTTCTGAGAAATGAAGGCTATTCCATGCGAGAAATTGCCAAGAATCTGAAGATCTCGTACAACACTGTGTACTACTCCCTTCACAGAACAGCGCAAACTGGATCTAACCAGAATAGAAAGAGGAGTGGGAGGCCCTGGTGCACAACTGAGCAAGAGGACAAATACATTAGAGTGTCTAGTTTGAAAAACAGACGCCTCACAGGTCCTCAACTGGCAGCTTCATTAAATAGTACCCGCAAAACACCAGTCTCAACGTCAACAGTGAAGAGGCGACTCCGGGATGCTGACCTTCTAGGCAGAGTTGCAAAGAAAAAGCCATATCTCAGACTGCCCATCTTAATCTTTTCTTTTTATTGGCCAGTCTGAGATATGGCTTTTTATTTGCAACTCTGCCTAGAAGGTCAGCATCCCGGAATAGCCTTCATTTCTCAGAACAAGAATAGACTGACGAGAAGGAAGTTATTTGTTTCTGGCCATTTTGAGCCTGTAATCGAACCCACAATTGCTGATGCTCCAGATACTCACCTAGTCTCAAGAAGGCCAGTTTTATTGCTTCTTTAATCAGCACAACAGTTTTCAGCTGTGCTAACATAATTGCAAAAGGGTTTTCTAATGATCAATTAGCCTTTTAAAATGAGAAACTTGGATTAGCAAACACAACGTGCCATTGGAACACAGGACTGATGGTTGCTGATAATGGGCCTCTGTATGCCTATGTAGATATTCCATAAAAAATCTGCCGTTTCCAGCTACAATAGCCATTTACCACATTAACAATGTCTACACTGTATTTCTGATCAATTTGATGTTATTTTAATGGACAAAAAAATGGCTTTTCTTTCGAAAACAAGGACATTTCTAAGTGACCCCAAAGTTTTGAACGGTGGTGTATACTACCACACACACACACACACACACACACACACACACACACACACACACACACACACACACACACACACACACACACACACACACACACACACAAACACACACATAAACACACATACACACACATACACACACAGACTGCTACAAATCCTTTAGTTTTGGCAACGCCTCACTTCTAATGCCTAGAGCTTATTCACTAAGGCTTTAAAATACATGGAAATATAGAGTATACACAACCCACTCTCATACAAACATCACACACACACACACACATACACATACACACACACACACACACACACACACACACACACACACACACACACACACACACACACACACACACACACACACACACACACACACACACACACACACACACACACACACACACACACACACACACACACACACACACCCACTCACACACACACACACACACACATATATACACCACCCGAATACCATTGTGTCCACCTACCCAGAGCGCAGCTGTTACGTGCTCCCCTAAATGTCTGCAGCACTCCACCTCACCTTCTGAATGCGCGAGGCACTGCACCCGGACTAAATGAAAAACAATCTGAGGAAACCGGGAACAATCATAGGCAGGCTCCAGCAGGCTGCCATAAAAAGAGGGCTGCTCCTCGCCTTCAGCCCGCTCTATGGACTGATGAAAGATCAATGGGCAGACTGGGAAGCCCCTGTACCCTCCAGTGCACCACTGCGCCAGGAAACAAGCCAATACAAAAAGATGGGAAAACACTCACACTTTGCACAGAGGATATTTTAACAGAAAGGTCACGTTTATTTTTTACTCACTCATACAAACTGAGCCTGGTTGCAAGCGAGCTTCACATATTTGAGATGTTTAACGTTTTCAGCCCGTGGATCATACTCCAAACTTTCTTTAACCCCCACTCCCCAGCCCTGCAGCCACTCTCCAAGCAGCCCCTGGATGGGAACAGGAGGAGGTATGGGCTGGGCTGTGATCGGTGCAAACATGCAGCGGCAGACAAACAAATCATGTTAAGTCTCTGCTGCCACGGCTGGCAGTGTGCTCAAAGGAGCTCCAGAGCTTTGCCAGGGCGGAGGGGGTACTGACTGTTCCCAGGGAGGGGGTAGGCGAGCCTGGGTAGAGGCTCTGCCACGGACACCTCTGCCCCTCCTGGAAGGAATGCAACACAGCCTCCTGTGGGAGGGAGTGAGAGGAGAGGGAGGAGGAGAGAGAGAGCTAGACAGACAGAGAGGGTGGGGAGAGAGAGACCTGCCCATCTCACGGAGAGAGTGTCTCAAAACAACCTCCCAAAAGGCCCAATCTTGCCACTCATCGGCCTCTCACAGTGCTGAGAGCCCCACAGGGGATTATGCAGGAAAACAAACACATATTATGCGTGTTAAATACCACACTCACTGTGCTACAGTGGTTATCTTAATTACATTGATCCATCTCATTTTTAACCCTGTGTCTGTCACAGATGAAAGCATCGAAGGGATCAGAGAGTGAGAGTCGTGGAGTAGTGGTTACACGCCTCAGATGTGTTGAAGTAGGTTGTCAGAACGTTGTGCTGCCGATAAGGATTAGAGCTTTTTGGACTTGTAAGGTAGACAATGGAGGTTTAAATCTGGTATTTGTTTGGGAAGGTCGTACACATCCTCTAGGGTCTGGTTCAATGTATCACATTTGACTGATTTTGATGGTACTACACTATTCTTTGCACTGTAAAGAGCATGAATGAAGATACTCCTGAGTCGGCACTGATTTCTATCATGAGAGCGTGAGTCTCCAGTCTAATTTCTATAGATATTCTTTAAAAACATACAGGCATGAAGTTGGACAGTGAAATATTGAGTGAATAAAAATCTGTATAATAGTTCTATATTACCTCCTCTCGGCATGGCAATATTTATTTGTGAAGCCCGTTGAGAGGCAACTCTAATCTGTAGATTGCATTCCTGTGTGCTTGCTACAAGCTCTTTATGGCTATATGTCAGGGTGAATAACAGATTTTGTCAGGTGGAGATTGGGGTTCGGGAGTTCATTCACAGTTCATGCCGGAGCATTCCGTGCAATCTTCACATTTCCATTCATCCTCACTCTTCCCTCTTAATTCCTAATGTCTTTCACAGCGCAGCTGTACTTCACCACATTCATTTTAGTTTTGATATGCAAACGACCGTGACCAGTAATTTCCCCACTATAGTGTATTTGCTATTAGACAAGGAGTTAATGTAACTTTTCAGAGCTAGCCTAAAAGCTTCAGCTGATACATCAGCAATGTTACGTTTGCAGATTCAAATACCTGATAAACCCATGAATTAGACAAAACTCACTTTGTATTGTGTGCAATCGATTTATGCTGATTTTTTAGATTGAACTGAAGTGTGAGTGTAAAATCACTGGTCTGAAGTGTTGTTGGATGAGTCTTTAGGGTTGACTGGAGATGTTCCAGAGCTTCCACCCCACTCCCTGCCACAGCTACGCCCATCAACCGTATTGTCTAAAGTCAGTGTTGCAATATGACTCATCCATTAGTAATTTAAGTGACAATATGTGAGTTTGTATTTCAGGGTTAAACTTACATAAGTAGGCTATAATTTCTCTTCGTCATTTAATGTTTACCAAACCCTTTTTAATGCATAGGTTATATGACCTGACGGAAATGGCTTATTTTGTGTTGGCTTGTAACTTGTTAAATTAAAACTATATTTTATAATAAGTACCTAAGACAGACAAGTTGATCAATAACTTGTACAAACCTCACATTTCTCACAAGTGATGGCATATATGCTGACATCAGACAAGCAGACTCGTAAATATTTTGCAATATCTTTTAGTGGTTGAACATAATGAGTGAATGAACATTGTTAGGGTGAGAGACGAGTGTATTATTTATTTTGGAGGAAAAAATAATACGTTTTATTAATTGTTTATTTATTTTTTTGAAACGGAACCGCAATACCTTGCAGAAGATTAGTGATCATGCATCAGTCAAACATCTATTTATTTAGCCAGGTAATTCATTGAGAATACATTTTCTTTGTACCTTAACGACCTGTTTGGAAATTTGTGGAAAAAAGGTGATTATGCAATAAATAATTGTACAACACAAAAACACTAATCAGCACAATTCCATGAGCAACGCAGGTTGCCACATACAATAGTAAAATTACTTCATTTAATGATTTACCTCTCAGAATTGTTAGTTTGTCCTGTAAAATGGCAGTCAACATCACAATAATGTTCCACTGTACTTCTGAAAACAGTTTGAAACAAAAAAATATATGCAAAAAAATATATTCTTTTTTTTCTTTTCTAGAAGAGACAAAAAAATCTCCAAGAAGATGATGATTCACCATCTGGCTATTTCAGATCCGATTGGATGATTGCGATGATATTGGCCTCGCATAGCTCAGGTAAAAGAACAGGCAACATTCAAGCCTGTGTCATTTCATCCTAGCAATTGGGATAATTATTTCAGATGATGCTTAATGTTCTCCTTCTCTGTCTTGAGATGGCAATGGAGGATGTCTAGGATGTAAGGGAGGATTCTCAACAATAGGCCCAGCTTAAATAGGCAATTACACTGACATCAGCCCTGACATACAAACTCAATGAACTTAATACAGCACAGGTTACAGGCTAATTAATAGCTGTACTAATTATGTTCTATCAGTCTCAAACAGGTCATACTGAAGTCAAGCTAAAAAGTTATCCATCTTTAACTCTGGTCCTCTGCAGCTCTGTCTAGCCTGTAAGGCTTGTTCATATTTACAAAATGGAGGTGGAGAGGCTTGTGGAGAGGACCCTGAAAGCTGTGCAGGAGGGGACTTTGGTCCTACACAGAAGCAATCATATCAAATTACATGTCATAAAGGGATCTGATCCACTATCCTGGTCCTCTACGAGGTTGGGTATGATACTACAAGCGCTCCATAATAATAGTGGTATATGAGCCCAACATCCATAACGGTCAGGAAATTCAGTGCACAAAACCTGGAAGTCGTCATTAGGGATAATCAGGGATATTCATAACATTAATTCCTAGATAATATTATGTAGATCCTCCGTCAAAGAGTTGCAATTGTTATGATCTTTGGTAGGTCCATGTCATGCATATATCAACATAGGCCTACTTGTTATTGAGTCAATGTGAAGCAACTCCTCCCTTTTATCTGATTTTGTTACATTATTGCTTCTATGCAGAAACAAAGTACCAGAGGATTTTGGTTAAAGCTTTAACTCTCCCCCCAGCTCTCAGCAAAAGTAAGCTCTAACCCAGTCCATCTGTTAGCTTAACTAAGGTGGCAAGGCTAGCTTATCGCTAACACATGTGACCGGGTGAGTGTCTGTATGTGCCATGGCCTATCATAGTGCGTCTCTTTCCCTATCAGATCCACAGATGGAGATCCAGCCTCATTAATGCAGGCCCACGGCCTCCTCTTGTCCCGGCGTTTGGGACGGGAAGCAAAGTAGCAAACATGTGGGTTATTTTTTATGTTGTGGGCCTTTCTTTCTTCTTCTCTCTGGTGCCCTGAAAGAGGTAACACACTAACACACGCTTTGAGGTACAGAGGAGGAAGTGCTGCCTGTGCTGTTCTGTTGTGGCCGTGGGACTTCAAAGGGGGATGAAGAGTCAATCATCCCAGAGCAGGAGGTACAGAACCTGGTCAATGGCAGGGAATTGTGGGGGAACGTTGGCCCAGGTTCAATGGTGGTGAAAGTACAAGGGCTTTATATAGTAGGTAGGCCTGAGGTTGGGGTTGAATGGTGCTGAAAGTACAAGGGCTTTACAGTTTTTGGTAGGTAGGTCTGAGGTCCCCACACTAGGTTCAGTGTTATATTAGGATCTTAAGATGAAGTGGGTATATGGTCTCTGATTCAGGGACTCTGATTCAGGTCAATATTGTATAATTTATTTCAGGAGGAATTAGACAACTACTTTTACACCTGTTCTGTGTTGATTTATTAGGGATCAGATTTTCAACAAAGCATGTTTGAAATAATATGCAGTTCAGTGTATTTTTGTTACACTGTTAAAATGGTTTGGTTTGAGTATATTTATGCTGCAAAAAGGGAGAGATCATTGTGGA
The DNA here is from genome assembly GCF_020615455.1 of Coregonus clupeaformis. Taxonomy (NCBI): domain Eukaryota; kingdom Metazoa; phylum Chordata; class Actinopteri; order Salmoniformes; family Salmonidae; genus Coregonus; species Coregonus clupeaformis. The sequence continues at coordinate 24,758,823 of NC_059218.1, read as the reverse complement.
CTTATCCTGGTAAAAAAGTCGATTGAGTTTGATCAATTAGAGTGCTTATTGAAATGAAACAGTCCCCATGTTATTATAAACAGTATCCTGGTTTGTTCACTATTACAGTGACTTGCCCAAGGCTTAATACAGCTCACTGTTAACCTAAGTTCACATGCATATTGATGTTTTCCTCCTCTTATCTCTCCATCAGCAATATATTTAATGCCCCATTCTGCCAGGCGATGGACGAATAGCAATGTAAATATGTCAAAAATAGAGCAGAAAGGTTTACCCATCTAGGGTAAAACAACTGGATTTTACAGGGTGGGACCACATACTCAACATCAAAGTGGAGAGGAGAGTTTTGTCCTTTCATTTTGTCCTGTTCAGATATAAACACTTTAAGGAATGCTGAAAATTAGAAAATGTATGCGGCATGTCAGGAGTCTATTGGGTGATTTGAAGTTGTTTTCAGTCATGATGTACTGTAGTTTAGACTGAATGCTCCTTTAATGGCCTGATTCATTGTGATTGGAGTGGTTAATTGATGATCCGCTCATAAATCAGAGAATCATGGCTGTCTCTACTTTCCTTCATTCACTTCCTCTCTCTCTCTCCTTCCCTCTCAGTCCCTTTCAATTTTCCGTCCTCTCCTTCACCCTTCCTCTCTCCAGTTCTCTTTTACTTTACTTCCTCCCTCTCTCTTCCACTTATTTTCCTTAATCTCTCTCTCTCTCTGCCATTATTTAGCTGTCTCATCCTCTCTAAATATTCATAGTTGAAATCCATCTAATAAAATTATTCACAGTTAGGCAATGGGAACTTTTGTTGTTGGCTGCCCACCAACACCGGGCTCTGTGGATGCCAGAATGGGGGACTTTGCTGCAGATGTGCCGCCTAATTGCAGATCCCACCATGCGGAAACTATTCTCCACAACCATTTCAAAGTCTCTGCAATAGGTGTCACTGCAAGGTTAAGCCAACTTCAAAATGGAAGCCCTATTTCCATTCCCACTGCGGAACTGATTGTGCTGCGGTGATTGCATATCCTCTGAAACGGAGGGAGAGAGACGAAGAGAGAGTCAGAGAGAGGGAGCGGGAGAGAGAGAAAGAGAGATAGGGAGGGAGAGAGAAAGAGAGAGAGTGTGAGAGAGAATATTCACTATATGTTTAACGGTTAGGGGCAGGGCTGACATCACTTTGTCAAAATCTTATGCTGGTTGGCTGTTCACAGTTTGACCTTAAAGAAATATTTCTGGCTACCAGGTGTCTTTTATACAGGTAACGAGCTGAGATTAGGAGCACACTCTTAAAGGGAGTGCTCCTAATCTCAGTTTGTTACCTGTATAAAAGACACTTGTCCACAGAAGCAATCAATCAATCAGATTCCAAACTCTCCACCATGGCCAAGACCAAAGAGCTCTCCAAGGATGTCAGGGACAAGATTGTAGACCTACACAAGGCTGGAATGAGCTACAAGGCCATCGCCAAGCAGCTTGGTGAGAAGGTGACAACAGTTGGTGCGATTATTCGCAAATGGAAGAAACACAAAATAACTGTGAATCTCCCTCGGCCTGGGGCTCCATGCAAGTTCTCACCTCGTGGAGTTGGAATGATCATGAGAACGGAGAGGAATCAGCCCAGAACTACACGGGAGGATCTTGTCAATGATCTCAAGGCAGCTGGGACCATAGTCTCCAAGAAAACAATTGCTAACACACTACGCCGTGAAGGACTGAATAAATCCTGCAGCGCCCGCAAGGTCCCCCTGCTCAAGAAAGCACATATACATGCCCGTCTGGAGTTTGCCAATGAACATCTGAATGATTCAGAGGAGAACTGGGTGAAAGTGTTGTGGTCAGATGAGACCAAAATGGAGCTCTTTGGCATCAACTCAACTCGCCATGTTTGGAGGAGGAGGAATGCTGCCTATGACCCCAAGAACACCACCCTCACCATCAAACATGGAGGTGGAAACATTATGCTTTGGGGGTGTTTTTCTGCTAAGGGGACAGGACAACTTCACCGCATCAAAGGGACGATGGACAGGGCCATGTACCGTCAAATCTTGGGTGAGAACCTCCTTCCCTCAGCCAGGGCATTGAAAATGGGTCGTGGATGGGTATTCCAGCATGACAATGACCCAAAACACATGGCCAAGGCAACAAAGGAGTGGCTCAAGAAGAAGCACATTAAGGTCCTGGAGTGGTCTAGCCAGTCTCCAGATCTTAATCCCATAGAAAATCTGTGGAGGGAGCTGAAGGTTCGAGTTACCAAACGTCAGCCTCGAAACCTTAATGACTTGGAGAATATCTGCAAAGAGGAGTGGGACAAAATCCCTCCTGAGATGTGTGCAAACCTGGTGGCCAACTACAAGAAACATCTGACCTCTGTGATTGCCAACAAGGGTTTTGCCACCAAGTACTAAGTCATGTTTTGCAGAGGGGTCAAATACTTATTTCCCTCATTAAAATGCAAATCAATTTATAACATTTTTGACGTGTTTTTCTGGATTGTTTTGTTGTTATTCTGTCTCTCACTGTTCAAATAAACCTACCATTAAAATTATAGACTGATCATGTCTTTGTCAGTGGGCAAACGTACAAAATCAGGGGATCAAATACTTTTTTCCCTCACTGTATGCACAGAACATTGCTTTGTGACTGACATGTTCAAATACAATACTGTATCTTTGAAAAGTGTTTCAGTTTGAGTGTTTTTCTCAACCATTACTTGTAATACAATTATTTTCATGCAGTTAAATATGTTGCTGTTTCTCATACTCCAAACATGTAAATTCCCCATGTTTATGACATTCATTAACCCTCTTGTCAATTAGCATAATAAAAACTTCCCCATAAACATCTTTCTGTTTAGCCTATCAGTTTTTTTGCATGCTCTACGTGTCAATACACTGCATCCACCAATGGTTGCCAAGCTACAGCGGTGTTTGTCAGACCATGAGACATCCCGAAAATCGGTCATCTCACGAAAACGTCTGTAGCGTCCGAATGGTTTGTCCTAAACTAAAATGACCTCTCTATGGAAAGATTAGACTCTCACGAACAAGTACATGCCGTTGGTTCTGCTCAACGACCCCCACAAGTGTCACGGGACTAAAGATGGTACCGCCGATCTGCCAACTTCTGTCTGTAGCGTCCGAACAGTTTGGCCTACACACTGATATGACGCCATGCTGGTTAAGTGTGCCTTGAATTTTAAATAAATCACAGACAGTGTCACCAGCAAAGCATCCCCACACCATAACACCTCCTCCTCCATGCTTTACGGTGGGAAATACACATGCGGAGATCATCCATTCACCCATACCGCGTCTCACAAAGACATGACGGTTGAAACCAAAAATCTCATATTTGGACAATTTAGACAATTTCCACCGGTTTAATGTCCATTGCTCATGTTTCTTGGCCCAAGCAAGTCTCTTCTTCTTATTGGTGTCCTTTAGTAGTGGCTCTTTTGCAGCAATTCGACCATGAAGATATCTGTGTCTGTTACTTGAACTCTGTGAATCATTTATTTGGGCTGCAATTTCTGAGGCTAATAACTCTAATGAACTTATCCTCTGCAGCAGAGGTAACTCTGGGTCTTCCATTCCTGTCGCGGTCCTCATGAGAGCCAGTTTCATCATAGCGCTTGATGGTTTTGGCGACTGCCCTTGAAGAACTTTCAAAGTTCTTGACATTTTTCATATTGTCTGACCTTCATGTCTTAAAGTAATGATGGACTGTCATTTCTCTTTGAAATGCATTCCAGGTGACTACCTCATGAAGCTGGTTGAGAGAATGCCAAGAGCGTGCAAAGCTGTCATCAAAGCAAAGGGTGGCTATTTGAAGAATCTCAAATATAAAATATTTTTTGATTTGTTTAACACTTTTTTGGTTACTAAATGATTCTATATGTTTTATTTAATAGTTTTGATGTCTTCACTTTTATTCTACAATGTAGAAAATAGTAAAAAATAAAGAAAACCCTTGAATGAGTAGGCGTTCTAAAAGTATTAAATATTTGTAAAAAAATATATAAATCGTTTCTTGATCTTACTTATATATCTCAGGTATAGGACAGACACTTCAAAACAATCTTCCTTTATAATTTATTTTACTGTCTGTTTTTCCATGTATGAATATTTTATTCAATGCGTTTCTATGGGCTAATAGCAGCAAGGCAATATTCAATGTCTTATAAAAAAGTTTTTGATATCTAAAGGGGTTCTAAAATTCAAAATCAAATATCTAAATGATTCTTATTATGACCATCTTAAAACAATTCAGCATTAAAGACATGCTCCGGAACTTTGGTGTCTACTAAGTATTTTTTAAACCTCCCGCTTTGGGCTGGATGTGTGTAGTTCATACATGCATAATGTATGAGCAGAATTACTGTTTTACCTCAATTAGCCATGAAATCCCTAGTTTGAAAGCTATTGTTTTTCTGAAAGCTGCACCATTTTCTCTACATTTCCCCCCATATGGGCCAGCCCCTCAGCAATTGAAGTTCAACCAATCAGCTTCAGCCCCTCACAATTTGAGTGACAGCTAGCAAGATGCACATCATGCAGAGTGAGAGACGTGGTGCACATACCTGCACATATGTGACATAGTACACAATTGTCGGGGACCACTTTTGGCGTGTGAGCGCTACTTTCAGAAATACTGGCTAAAAAGTATACAAAAGTACCGGAGAATCTCTTAAAGGATTCCAGCTTTAACATCTAAATATCAAAATCTGAAATTTTATGTGAGCAGGACATACACTTCTAGGGCTCTATTTTCGGCTGGAGATAAGCCAGTGCAATTGGCAAAAGCACGCTCATTTGCAATTTCGACCTGTAAAAGCAGGTGCTGTTCGAATTTCAAACCCTAGTGCCAGGATTGGTAATTTACCTGTCTTATATGAGCTCGCTTGTGCTGAGGTGGGAGCGGTGGCAATATCTGAGGTGTGTCCTTAAAAGTTTTTGTCAAAGTGCCAATTTCAGTATGTGCTGGTGGGGATATTTAAGACCAACCGAAAGCTGGTCTTAGCCTACACTCTTACAAAAAAAAGGTTCTGTATAGAACCAAAAAGGGTTCTATGCTTGCTTCATATGGCACCCCTTACGGTTCTAGATAGAACCCTTATGGAACACAAGGGTTCATCTGTATATGGAACCAATTTTTTGTTCAGTGAAGAAGAACCCCTGGGTTTCTGATCAAAGAACCCTACAAAGGGGTTCTATATAGATCCTTTAGGGGTGCCATATATGAAGCAAGCAATAGAACCCTTTTTGGTTCTATCCAGAACCTTATTTTCAGAGTGTATCCAGCCGTGACGCACATAAACCAAAAGCTTTATCAAAATATCAAGTTTGGCAGCAGCAAAACAGTGAGCGACATCTGCTTTTTATCTATGTATGCTATTACGCTATTTTAGTCAACTCCTGTTATTATTTTGGATGTGCGTAAAAACCCCTCTATGTAGGCTATATGCCCATCATGGAACGAGAGATGAGATAATCCGGTGACACTCATATTTAGAAAATGTAATTCATTTTCCTGTAACAATAGCTTGTTTTTCCGTTTCGTTTGATTAAAAAACAAGTACTTAGTAGGCTACACTTACCCTACTATAACCAAAGCTGGTTCAACAGCAATGCGTCTGGTGTCTTTCTTATCTTGGCCATGCATTCGCCAAGTAGCCTATCCATAAACAGTTTCTAAATGGTATACTCGTGAGGCTTTTGCTGAGATGCTTTTGCATTATTCACAATTCACATAGGCCTACATGCAGTGTATACCCCATTCGACTTGTATCCATTCTAATTTTCAAAGAGCTCCTCTTGTCCGGTTACATGCGCTCCTACACACGTATTTAAATTATTCAGTCCTATAATGCAGTATCAACGGTAGGCCTAGGCTATATTTTGTTCATTGAGAACGTGCCTCACATAGCAACAATACAATTTACGGGAGCCTAGTATTTTTTATTTGAGGAAAAGTGTGTTGTGTAAAGGCTTATACTCGTTGAAGCCAGTTACAACAATGTTGACCGTTAACACTCCAACCATATTGAGCAAACACTGGATAATTGTTTTGTTCTTATCACTCCTTACTGTAGCCTATGCTATTTAATAAACTGTAGTATCAATCCACAATGGACTAGGACAAAATATACATGTTCCCCACTGCCGAATTGGAGTTGATGACAATGCAAAGACCATCAATAAACTGTAGAACTTGAGACAAACGCATACAGTATTAAGCCATGTAACGCCTTGATTGGCCAGTGAGTGGCCAAGCCCATATCACACCTACAATTTGTTTATTCATCAAATCCCAGCCCTTTCGCACCACCGCCAGCTATTGCCTATTGCGCTCAGATTAAAGCCTGTAAAAATAGCAAAAATATTTCTGACAGACCCCTGGACCTATAGCACTACCACCAGTGCTTAGATTTACCATTGCATTAGGTTTGTTAAAATAGAGCCCCTATTGTTTTAACATATATTTGGAAAAATTATTAGAAAAGTGCATTTAAAAAAATGCATTATACATTATATAAATCTTCACATTCCCATTTGTAGTTTTTCAATGCCATGGACATACAAGTTCTAAAGTTCTAAAAAAAAAAAAAAGTATACATATGGAGGGCAGTAATAAGTTATATTCGTCTGAAGATAAAAAAACATAGATTTTACTGTTATACAATTTTAGTTGTTTCCCAATGACACAGTACACACAATTTGATTGGCAAAGTAAGCTGAAATGCCTTTGAATGACTGTCTGTGTTGTGCTCTGAAGTGAAGGAGAGGGTATTTGATTCAGTGGCCGGGGCTGCTTCAACACAACAACAGCTGAATGAGCTACCAGATGAGACCTCCTAATGGCCGCTCCGATAAGACCAGGGTTGCGTCCCTAATGGCAAGCTATTCATTGTATAGCGCATTACGTTTGGTCAAAAGTAGTGCACTATATAGGGAATAGGGTGCTATTTTTTATGTAGACCATGACAACTAATCATTACAGAGTTCCTCTTGCCAGACCAGATTAATCTGAAGAAGCACATTGTTTGGGAACACGGAGCTGCCAGCCGTATGTGTGGTATCTGTTTGTGATCCGCTTCATGACTGACACTCTCAGAAAAGCTTGCTTCCTCTGCTGGCTATGATCAGCACAGAGGATACAACCGTATGTTGGCTAGGTAGTAGCATGGCTAGGATCAGTACATAGGATACACCAGTCAGTTGGCTAGGTAGTAGCATGGCTAGGATCAGTACATAGGATACACCAGTCAGTTGGCTAGGTCGTAACATGGCTAGGATCAGTACATAGGATACAACAGTCTGCTTTCCCAACCAAAAGCCCTGGAATAACACTCTCTGAGGCCGATCTGAGTAAGACTCTTAAACGGGTCAACACTCGTAAGGCTGCAGGGCCAGACGGTATTCCAGGGCGCGTCCTCGGGGCATGCGTAGACCAGCTGGTTGACGTCTTCACAGACATTTTCAATCTCTCCTTGTCTCAGTCTGTAATCCCAAGGTTTCACACTGACTACCATTATTCCTGTTCTGAAAAACTCTAAGGCAACGTGCCACAGTGACTCCCACCATGTAGCACTCACATCTGTAATCATGAAGTGCTTTGAAAGGCTAGTCATGGCACACATCCACTCCATCATCCTTGACACCCTGCACCCACTCCAAATTGCATACCGCCCCAACAGATCCACGGATGACATGAACTCAATTGCACTCCACACTGCCCTCTCCCACCTGGACAAAAGGAATACCTATGTGAGAATGCTGTTCATCGACTACAGCTCAGCGTTCAACACCATAATGCCCTCCAAGCTCGTCACCAGGCTCGGGACCTTGGGACTGAACACCTCCCTCTGCAACTGAATCCTGACGGGCCGACCCCAGGTCGTGAGGGTAGGCAACAACACCTCCTCCACACTGACCCTCAACACAGGGGACCTACAGGGGTGTGTGCTTAGCCCCCTCCTGTACTCCTTGTTCACCCACGACTGCATGGCCACGGACGACTCAAACTCCCTCATCAAGTTTGCTGACAACACGACGGTGGTAGGCTTGATCACCACCGGTGATGATACGGCACTACAGGGAGGAGGTCAGAGACCTGGCAGTGTGGTGCCAAGACAACAATCTCTCCCTCAACGTCAGCAAGACCAAGGAGATGGTCGTGGACTACAGGGAAATGGGGATGGGGGGGTGCACACACATCAACAGGGATGGAGGGGGTCAAGAGCTTCAAGTTCTTCTGCGTCCACATCACTGATCACCTAACATGGTCCTCTCACACCAGCACAGTCATGAAGAAGGCAGGTTGAATTTACAGTAAGATTAGGGTTAGGCAGTGTGGTTAAGGTTAGGGTTAGGTTTAAATTAACTTTTTAAGAAGATGAATTGTAGAAATAGGCAGCCTTTATGACTTTGTGGCTGTGGTAACTAGTGACGACCTAGAATTAGCTTGACCCAAGTTACTACCCTGTTGACACAGATGGCTTCATCAACAATGGTAATGTGTGTTATGTGAAAAGTTGTATAAAACATAATTTTTTGATAAACTAGTTGGTTAATTACCTAGCCAAGCAGATAGAGTCATTTTGGTTGTGAAGTGAATTATCAAAAAGCTTTGTCATTTCTTAAAAATAAAAAAAAGATTTACCACTTGGCTGTCTATTGTTTCACCCTGTCACAGGCCTTCCCAGTCAACACCACCTCATAAGATAAGGAAGTACATTGTTTATGAGGATTGCCTGCTGCAGTTGTTCGAGAGACGTCCAGTTTGCAGCTGAACATGCAACATAGAGAAGAACAGCAAGGGGACCCTCAGCATCACATAGACATGCCCTCATTGTGAGCATTCCTATAAATGGAACAGAGAGGACACTAGAATCAGTTTGGTGACATTTGACCTGGTCAAAGGTCAAAACAGTTTAGAGTTTTGTCCCAATTCACCTTCATTACCTAGCCTGGTGGAACCAGCCTGATTGCTGCGTTTACCATTCTATTTCACTTCACATATCATGATATCTGAAGTGAAATAAAAAGGTGAATGCAGCGATCAGGTTGGTTCCACCATGCTAATCATAGCCACCATTGATAATGTAATCACTGTGTATGTGTGTTGGTGTGTGACTGACCAGTATTTTTGATCAGGGTCCAGGAGCTGATCTACGCTGCCTTGCCCATCAATGGGGCACTGGCAAAGACCTCACCTCCAGCCTCACCTCTATTTCTACAGATTGAGAGGACTGTAGATGCTTTTGCCAGATGCCAGCCTCTGTCGTTTGACAGGTAGACCATAATTGGGTAGGTTTTATCTGACCGGTTCAATCTTCAACATAATACCTGTTTGTGTGTCAGATATTACTTATTCAAACTGCCATTGGTAATAGAACAGTGACTATGGGCTCGATTTTCGGCTGGCGTTAAGGCGGTGCTAGTGTCAAACGCATGTTCGTTTGCAATTTCGTCATGTAAAAACTGGCGCACTGGCATTTTCCAGCCCTAACGCCAGGTTTGGCAATTTACCTGTCTAACATCAGAAACGCAGCCTATCCAGCCATGAAGCACACTGCCCATATGCGCATGTAACAAGATGTGCTTTTGGTGCCGTCGATAAAGTGTTTGGCTCGTGAGACTGTTTGGAAATAAATCTTAATCACCAAAGCTTTATTAAAATATCAAGTTTGAGAGGAGCAAAACAGTGAGCTGACATTCCCTTTTCATCTAGGGAATTCTTTTAGCCATGCTTCGAACGTCCGTAAAACCCCCTCCATGATGTAGGTTGTAGCATGGCTAGGATCATTACATAGGATGTACCAGTCTGTTGGATTGGTCGTAGCATGGCTAGGATCAGTACATAGGATGCAGCAGTCTGTTAGGTTGGTCTTAGCATTACCCCAGCGATATTCATCAGTCCACTTAGCAAATTGCCAGCCATTCAGTCTGAAGTTCTAATTGTTCAAGAGGCAAGACCTTCGTTAATCATCACATCTCATAACTTAATAGTGTGCTGTTAAATACTTTTATTCATGTTGGATACTTTTAGGACTTGAGTTACACGGTTAGCCAGGATCCATATAAATGCAATGCATACTGTAGCTATCTTACTTCTTACTATTACCTTGTTGTTGTGAACAGGCTTTGTGTCTCTTGTGCCTCCATAGTACTCATTGGTACTAGGCTACAGATGGGTCCAGTGTGTCTGGCCTTTTGTGCACTGTATTGTATGTAGACATGAGTACACTTAACAGCAGCTGTATTTGTTCACGTGTGTGTGTGGTCTCAGGTAGGCTGTGTGTGTGTGTGTGTGTCTGTGTGTGTGTTTGTGTGTGTTTTGTGCATGTATTTTAAATGAATTTTTGTATACATGTATTAGGCTACTACTACTGGCTTTCGCTGTTACATATATGTAGTCCCATGCATTGTTTGCAGTGACCAGAGTGGCGGTCTAGTACAGTCAAGTCCTCATTGCCCCTTCTGCCTGGTATGTTGTAGTAGTATGTGTGTGTCTCCATCCATGGCCACATCTGTTTGTCATGTTAGCACTTAAGCTCCTGCAGGAACTGTGATGCAGACTGGAGACATGGTCCTCTCTTTCTCTCTCTCTCCCTCTCTCTTAATTGCATTTGTTCATTAATCCATTTTCCGCCCACTTCTCCTTGTTGTTTGTGTTTTTGCTCCAATGGGCTTTTGCTCTGTCGCTGAACCTTTAACCGGCAGACACTGACCTTTCAGTAGATGCCAAAAGACTCTGTAAGACAACCCCCCGTGGCCCCTGAGTTCCCCCTCAGGCCATCTCCCCCAGAGATCCTAATGGAGTTAGTGTAATGTCTGCACAGTGCCAATCATAAAACTGATTTGGAGCTAAAGGTTTCGCAGAGACCACCACTCTGCCTTGCTGCGCAAAAAAGGCAGACATTAGAAAGGAAGACGGGGTGAGGTGGGGGGGAAGCGGTGTAACTACGGCAATTGTAGGACAATCTAATTGGTATTGACATCCTTGTCTCAGAGCAAATTTGACATCTAAGGGCAAATCATTCTATTTAGTCGCCTGAATACTCTCCGAGGCGGAGTGGCGCTACAATTGCCCAGCAGCTCTATTCTGGACACCACGCCCATGGATGCTGCGATCGATCCTAATCCAATTCTGGGACGAGGAAGAGAAAATGAAAATAAAATAAAAAGCACTGTTAGGGAATATATTAACAAGGGAGGCACAATTCTGGACAGTGGGCGCCACCCATAATGCACTTCTGCCGCAGTATTGTAATGTCTAGAGCCACTGTAATCCCCTTCAGAAGAAGAGGTGGCTGCTGCCTCAAAGAAATCTGCTGCTCCAGCTAAAAGGAGTCTCTGGCCGCCAAACGACCCTCATTCTCTTAGAGCGTCCAACTCTGGCCTGTCCTGAACGAACCGTTCTGATTGTATTATCCTCACTCTCCTGAGAACTCATCTCATCTCTTCTGTTGTTGTTGCTGTGACCGTCAGAGAAAGAGTGGAGTGGTCTGTCCATCTGAAGAACGTGCATGATAGACTCGTTCTTCTTGGTCAGAGAGGAGCAGTTGACTATGCACTTTCTCTCTCTCTCTCTCTCTCTCTCTCTCTCTCTCTCTCTCTCTCTCTCTCTCTCTCTCTCTCTCTCTCTCTCTCTCTCTCTCTCTCTCTCTCTCTCTCGCTCTCTTTTCTAAGTTTCAGCAATGTGGCACCTTTCAATGTGGATTGGCTTTAGACATCAATAGAGTGGTTCATTCATTGTTAGGGGTTCTTGTTCTGGGCTATGAAGGAAGGACATATGGCCTCCTGTATATGAAGTTTATTTGGCCTGCCTGACCTCATATAGTAACAATGATTATGCTGTTTTGAGATTAACAGTATGTGAGTGAATGCATTTGAGTGAATGTCTTGGAGTTTGAAAAGGCATTTACACACGACTGTGGTCAGACTGTAAGTGTTTGAAAATCTAACCCAAGTGTTAAATTGGATCGTGTACCAAGCACACACTAAACCTATAGACCTCACAGGGCCCTTTGGGAAATACTTGCAACAAATCTCCGTCTTTGGAACTAGTGGTTCTTCAACTATGCCCTGCATAGTTCTATATGTATGATTAGTGGTAAAACATTTAGGAAACAAACTCTTCCGTTCTTGAACCTTTTTGATTGAGGACCGATTTGCGATTTAAAGGTCCCCAATTTAGCCATATGCAAGGTAAAATGACATTTGTTGTGCCGTTTGCTTTTTGTACTCGCTATTTGATTTAAACGTCAATGAGAGTGTCTGTCTGATGATGACATAGACAGACTGGTGTTCTATCAGACCTATCAAATCAAATCCAAGTTTATTGGTTGTGTACACAGTTTAGCAGATGTTATAGTGGGTGCATCGAGATGCTTATGTTATTAGCTCCTAACAATGCAGTAAAAATGTAAAACAAGTGCACAAATAATAATAAAAAAATGTAAACAACAAATCACAAATGCCAGTTAACGACCGAAATAACACTGTATCAGTAATCCAAGTGCAATCTATGCGTTTATACACCGAAAATATATACTAAGAATGATAAGTACAGCAGTAGATATATTACAGTGAGTTATGTCAAGAATCCAGTATGTAATTTTGCATTTATTTAACCTTTATTTAACCAGGTAAGCCAGTTAAGAACAAGTTCTCATTTACAACTGCGACCTGGCCAAGATAAAGCAAAGCAGTGCGATAAAAACAACAACAACACAGAGTTACATATGGAATAAACAAAATGTACAGTCAATAATAACACAATAGAAAATATATATACAGTGTGTGCAAATATAGTAAGTTATGGAGGTAAGGCAATAAATAGGCCATAGAATAGATTCAGGGCATTATATACAGACAAGGATATGGAAGGATATGAGTACAGTGGAGGTACACCTAAGCATTGTGTAACGATGAAAGCGATAGCATCACTGGAGGTACCGATTGAGCCGGTCTCCACGTGTATGGGGGGTGGGACAAAGGAGCTCTCTGAGGCTGGTTGAGCGGGACTGGGGGCTCTACAGTGAAATAGTACAATAAGAACTAGCCAAAAGAGCAATGGCTAGGCATATTGACATGGGAGAGAGGCATAACGCAATCACAGGTGTTATTCGAGAGGGCTAAGACAACAACTGGTAATGGCGACGAAAGTTTGGGCTGAGGCTAAACAGATAAACAGGATGGGGTACCGTGTAAAGGAACAGTCCAGCAGGCATCAGCTGTGTAGCTGAGTGATCATAAGGTCCAGTGAACAGCAATAGGTAAGTCCGGGAGCAGTTCGTAGGCTGCTACAGCACAGGCGAGCAGGAGGCACAGCTGTTGATTGTGTATGCTAGCGGGCCGGGGCTAGCAGATGGATCTTCGTGGTCGTCACAACGGGAAGCCTGTTGAAACTACATCAGACGATTACGTCGGCAGACCAGTCGTGATGGATCGGCGGGGCTCCGTGTCGACACTAGGAGGTCCCGTCCGGTTGACAGAGAGGTAGATAGCCGGGAGATGGGCCTGGCTCGAGGCTAGCTCAAGGCTAACTGGTGCGTCGGGACAGTGGTGAATTAGCCAACAACAGCCATTCGGTTGCAGCTAGCTAGTTGCTATGTCTGGTGTTAAGGTCCTGTGATTCAGTGATTCCGACAGAAAATCCGATATGCTCTGGGTCGATAGCACGCTGTGCAGACTGGCCGATAATTGTCCAGGCTAGAGCTGGCTAGTAGGTAGTGCAGGCAGGTAGCTAGTTAGCTGGCTAGTTTCAGCCGTAGGATCTTGATAAAAATAAATAAATAATAGAATCCGTTCCACATTGGGTGAGGCAGGTTGCAGGAAAGTATATTTAGTTAAAGGATGGAAAGTGAGATAGAGAAATATATACGAAAAAAGACAAAAAACTAAAAAACTGGCTATTTACACGAGAACACAACAGAATACACGACCGCACTGCTACGCCATCTTGGATCAAGCAGGCGGTTTATATAAAAAGTGTAACAAAAATGTAATGTACAGTAGTAGATATATTAGAATGAGCTATATGAAGAATACAGTATATTAATACACAGTGTGAAAAACAGTATAAAAGAAATGATCCAGTGTATATGTCTCTATATACATGGGATGGGAGCGTTGGCTGTGTGTGTTTGAGTGTGTTTGCGCGTGTGTTTGTGAGTATGGGTGTATGCGTGTGTGTGAATGTATATGTGAGTACAGAGTCTGCGTGTGTATGAGCTGTGTATGTGTGAGCTTGTGTGTGTGTGTAATGTGTGAGTCAATCTTTCTCTTACTTGCTACAGGAGTACTACTTACTACTCTCATTTACTACAGGAGATGGCGTGATGGCTGTTCAACAGACTGATGGCCTGGAGATAGAAACAGTTTTTCAGTCTTAAAAGTCCCAGCTTTGAAGCACCTGTACTGTCTCTCTCTGCTAGATGGTAACTCAGGTGGCTGAGGTCCTTGATGATCTTCTTGACCTTCCTTTGACATAGACTGCTGTAGGGCAGGCAGCGTGCCCACGGTGATGCATTGGGCTGACTACACCACCCTCTGGAGAGCCATTTGGTTAAGGGTTGTGCAGTTGCCATACCAGGCAGTGATGCAGCCTGACAGAATGCTCTTAAAGGTGCATCTATAGAAGTTTGTGAGAGTCATAGGGGCCATGCCAAATTTCTTCAGCCACCTGAGGTTGTAGAGGCTATGGTGCACGTTCTTCACCATGGTGTCGGTGTGGTGGGATCATTTCAGGTTCTCAGTGATGTGTACACCAAGGAAATTGAAGCTTTTGAACCTCTCCACTGCGGCACGTCGATGTGGATGGGGGCATGCTCCCTCCTCTGTCTCCTGTAGTCCACGATCAGCTCCTATGTTTGTTTTTTACGTTGAGGGAGAGGTTATTTCCTGGCACCACTCAGCCAGGGCTCTAACCTCCTCCCTGTAGGCTGTCTCATCGTTGTTGGTAATCAGGCCTACCACTGTCGTGTCATCAGCAAACTTGATGATTGATTTGGAGTAATGCATAGCCACGCAGTCATGGGTAAACAGGGAGTACAGGAGGGGGCTGAGCACACACCCCTGGGGGGCCCACGTGTTCAGGATTAGTGTGGCGGAGGTGTTGTTGCCTATCCTCACCACCTGGGGTTGTCCCGTCAGGAAGTCAAGGACCCAGTTGCACAGGGAGGGGTTCAGACCCAGGGCCATGGGCTTAGTGACAAGCTTGGAGAGGGCACTATGTTGTTGATTGCAGAGCTGTAGTCGATGAACAGCATTCTAATATAGGTATTCCTCTTGTCCAGGTGGGATAGGGCGATGTGCAGTGCCACGATGATTGTGTCACCCATGGATCTGTAGGGGCGGTATGCTAATTGTAGTGGTTCTATGTTGTGGACAATGAGGAGGTGATATGGTCCTTGATCAGCCTCTCAAAGCACTTCATGATGACAGAGGTGAGTGCTACGGGGCCATAGTCATTTAGTTCAGTTGCCTTAGCTTGTTTGGGTACAGGAACAATTGTGGACATCTTGAAGCAAGTGGGGACAACAGACTGTAGTAGAAGTCAGCAGAAGTCCTAGCTGTATACCTGGGTTGCAGTGGTTGTCGCGGCACCACAGACAGCTATTCAGGGCATTTGATTTATGCCGTCTGGTCTTCCCACTTTTCTTGCTAGAATGCAGTCCAGAGGGTAGTGTGTGTGTGTCACAGAATGCTGGTGAGGGGAGGACGAATCATACTGATGGCTGGAATAAAATAAATGGAATGGTAGTAATGAAACACATAGAAACCATGTGTTTGATTTGTTTGATACCGTTCCGTTAATTCCGTTCCAGCCATTACTATAAGCCTGTCCTCCACAATTAAAGTGCCACAAGCCAACTATGGTGTGTGTGTATGTGTGTGTGTGTGTGTGTGTGTGCGTGCGTGTGTGTGGTGGGGTAAACAGGTTGGTGGGCCTGGGTGGCTTCTTTGAGCTGATGGCTGCAGATATGAGGCCAGGGTCCGCATCCACAAAGCATCTCAGAAAAGGTCCTCGGAATCCTATTAAAACCTGTTTTAAGACAATAACAAAATCCCAGCTCAGAGTAGGTTAAGGCACTGCCCAGACAAACTCATCAACTCATAAAAATTATTAGCTGGTAATCACGACACTTTGAGGTACCACAAAGGAAAGATAGTGATGATGCTCATTGACAATTTTAGGCATATTTTTTAACAACGTGATATTGCGCTCCAAAGGAATAACTTGAAATAGCATGAGGTAGGTTCATGAAAGAATCAAAAGAAAAACATGTGATAGCCTAGTGGTTCTAAGTACTTAGGCATATCATGTGAATTAGGCTTATGTAAAATCATTGTCAAAACTGCAAGAGATACTGTTGCATGTAGCAGACCCGGTGCCAGGATAAAGTGACTAAGGGAGCATCGAAATTACATTGAATTCTGCTTATATAATCACGCTATTCCACAATAAACATACAGTTCTAATGCAGAGACTCCGAGATCATTGAGTGCTTTTGAAATGTGTAGCCTATCTCTGCTGCACTATATCAGCACAATAGACAGCGCCCTACAGCTAGGGCATTTTGGTAATGAATATAGGCTATAAGATACACTACATGACCAAAAGTATGTGGACACCTCCTTGTCGAACATCTCATTCCAAACTCATGGGCATTAATATGGAGTTGGTCCCCCCTTTGCTGCTATAACAGCCTCCTCTCTTCTGGGAAGGCTTTCCATTAGATGTTGGAACATTGCTGTGGGGACTTGCATTCATTCAGCCACAAGAGCATTAGTGGGGTTGGGCACTGATGTTGGGTGATTAGGCCTGGCTCGCAGTCGGCGTTCCAATCATCCCAAAAGTGTTGTATGTGGTTGAGGTCAGGGCTCTGTGCAGGCCAGTCGAGTTCTTCCACACTAATCTCGACAAACCATTTCTGTATGGACCTTGCTTTGTGCTCGGGGGCATTGTCATGCTGAAACAGGACATGGCCTTCCCCAAACTGTTGCCACAAAGTTGGAAGCACAGAATCGTCTAGAATGTCATTGTATGCTGTAGCGTTAAGATTTCCCTTCACTGGAACTAAGGGGCCTAGCCCGAACCATGAAAAACAGCCCCAGACCATTATTCCTCCTCCACCAAACTTTACAGTTGGCACTATGCATTGGGGCAGGTAGCATTCTCCTGGCATCCACCAAACCCAGATGGTGAAGCGTCATTCATCACTCCAGAGAACGTGTTTCCACTGCTCCAGAGTCCAATAGCGGCGAGCTTTACACCACTCCAGCCGACGCTTGGCATTGCACATGGTGATCTTAGGCTTGTGTGCGGCTGCTCGGCCATGGAAACTCATTTCATGAAGCTCCCGACGTTGCTTCCAGCGTTATGTGCTTCAGCACTCGGCGGTCCCGTTCTGTGAGCTTGTGTGGCCTGCCACTTTGCGGCTGAGCCGTTGTTGCTCCTAGACGTTTCCACTTCACAATAACAGCAGTTACAGTTGACCTGGGAAGCTCTAGCAGGGCAGAAATTTTGCGAACTGACTTGTTGGAAAGGTGGCATCCTATGATGGTGACACGTTGAAAGTCACTGAGCTCTTCAGTAAGGCCATTCTACTGCCAATATTTGTCTATGGAGATTGTATGGCTGTGTTTCGATTTTATGGGTGTGGCTGAAATAGCCGAATCCACTAATTTGAAGGGGTGTCCACATACTTTTGTATTTATAGTGTAGATTCACCTATTACAAACAGCCTAAGTATATGCAGCCATACACACAGCTGTCTTACTAAAATAATGCAAACTACATGCTGAAAGTAGTACCCTAGTTATTCATGCATGCAAACAAAAATACTGAATAGCAATTTGGCTTAGAATACCGATACAACAGCGAATGGGAACAGAAGAAAACAGCAGTACCAAGTAGAAGGCCTTGTAAACAAAATATCAGATCAATAAAGGCATGACACAATCTGTATTTAGGCTAGTTACATTAACAGTAAACAAACACAGTAAACAAAAGGAGATCCAAATAACCAAAACACAGCCTACTACAGTGAGATGCAGCCATGCACAGCTGTCTTGCCAAATAAATAAGCCTATACAGGCCCGCTTCAAACATGGAAAATCATGCTGCTCGCTCATGAGTTCAGCAACACATTGTGATATGGCACAATACACTTTTGTAAATCAAATTCGAACCACGTAATCAATTAAGCAATGCCAGCCTACCATAAACACATTTCCAACACGTACAGTTCCATTTACAGCAACGAAAACAAATAGGCTAAGCTTTTTATGGAAGCCCAAAGGAGTCATACCGGCCAGTGGCTTTCCATAGCCCTCCTACACACACCACGGCACGCCCTGTCGATTGTGCTGACACAGCTCAGCGGAAATACAGATTTTGTTTTGCGCCAACCTGTCACTCAATCATTTTAAATGTTTTGCTATTTTTATATAGGGACATAAAACTAAAACTGAGGGGGCTAAAGTTTGAACTGAGTGGGCTGAGTCCCCTTTCGCCCCCGCGTGGAGCCGTGCCGAGCATGTAAGATAGGTCTAGATTATTCTTTCAACTCTAAAGCAATTGCCTGTCTATGGCGCAGGAACCACTGACTCACTGCCTTTTTCTTTTATCAAGACACCTGCTGGTAACTCTTAACTGGTTAGGACAGCTCATGAGGTCTCCTAAATATCTATTGACTAGGTAGGACTCTTATGACTAAAGAGGCTTCATGCATAACATATATTTTGACCCATAAGAGTAGGAGTAAAATGTCTCTATTCTCAGCACTTACCACCAATGTCCTACTCTGAGACGCTTTGTGGATACGGGCCCAGGTACTTAAGTCATAAAAGTGTGTCTCAGGGCCCGTGGCTCTGTAGGCCTGGTGCCTGATGTTATCTGGAGGAACAGTGGCGGCTCAGTGAGGAGACTAGACTACTGAGACATTCCTCCAGGTTTGTGCAGTTTGTAAGGCATGGAATAGAACAAATAAATAGGACTCTTAGTGGAGTAAAATGTAGTGTAATATAACAACATTTTACTTTCAGACAGTATTTTCTTAAAAGCATAGAGCTCTTATGTACTCTCAGAGAATATGCCAATATTGTGGACAAAATTGTTGCTTTTATATTGATTGGGGTGTTTTGGTACCAGGAGGACTAACAGGGACTAATAGAGAGACCTGTTGCCTTATCAGTGAATCAGTGGAGGGAACAGAACGACTGGCATTCTTTGCACTTCCTTTCTCAAGGATTGTGTTACCCACCAAGTTAGCTTGGCGACACTTCAGCCAGACACAGGCTGTGTAGGTGAGAGACCAAGACACAGACTAGAAACGGTGTGTTTAGAGCTGGGTGATATGGACACTATAAATTGACTGAATTATCACGTTAACGATTAATTGATAAATGAATGTGCACCACAGTCATTGTTTTATATTACCCTTAAAACTACTGCTACTCCTACTTTAAATGTTGTAGCTATCAATTGTCCCATCAACAATCACCCATATTAGCAAACTTCACATTTCTCTAGTAGGGCCCTATAGGGTATTTATCGTAATGAACGATATCAGCAAAATGTCAACAATAAGTGGTCGGTTTGGTCGGTGTCAATAACTTTTGTTTTATCGTCCCAGGTATAGGTGTATGTGTGCGTGTGTGTCTGTGTGTGTGTGTGTGTGTGTGAGAGAGAGAGGACCTTTTCTCTAGAAAGAGAAAGAGAGAGAAGGAGAGAGAGAGGAAGAGAGAGAGAGGGAGAGAGAGAGCAAGAGAGAGAGAGAGAGAGAGAGAGAGAGAGAGAGAGAGCGATCGCGACTCTGAGTAGAGGGCCTCTGGTCTGACAGGTTATGTCTTCATCAGCAGCAGATGACAGCAACAGAACCGAAGGCCCCTGCCAGGTTCCTCTGGTGCGAGGCGCTAGGCTAGGCTAGCACCCAGTAGTGCCTTGACGGAGAGGAGCCTCACAACAGAGGCTGTGTTTGTCACAGGGTATCAGCACCTCTGGGCCCCAGTATGCCAGCAATTGTTCAGGCCCAGATTAGTTTTTTGTATCCTGTTACAAACTTTATTTCCATGGAGTCAAGTTCAGCAGTGCGCTGCAGGCCGGGGATGTTGCTGAGAGCCAGGTGATTTATGTGTTGCTGAGTGAGAGCAGCAGGTTCAAGTAGGGTTTCAAGTCAGAGGTCTCTGGTAAAAGGGAAGGGGGACTCAAAGCTCACAGCGGGGGGTTAGGGCCAGTTTTCACTTGGAGCTGCTCCACTGCTTGGGCTATAGGCATGCTTGGGAGGCTATACCCCTGTAAACAAATGTGATGGGCTACGGGAGGTGGGTTCCTCTGTTTTTGTGTTGTGTTGATTGGTAGAGGAGAGGCTGTGTGATGGTTTTCAGCCTCAGGATCAAATTTGTTAGATTTTGTTAAAAACTATAAGAAAGTTATTGCTATGCAGATACAATTGAATGATTTTCTATCATTATTTTATAGAGACTTGGAAACTCAATTTCCCTACTGTGGGATATAGAATTTTGGATTTTACTGTCATGCACAATATCTTCAAATGTAAAAGGAAATCCTATAGTTTTCGTAGCAAAACTTGTTAGCCATATTTTTGTAGCCATAAACACTGACCTAAGTTGTTAAAGCTCCATTACTTAGACACTTATGAGGTCACTTCCTGTCGGCTTTGTCGGGGCCATTTCCACATCTCTTCGAAGCTCTTTACTGCTTCACAGATCATGGTCTGTTGCCAATGGCAACAAACAAGGCGACTCATTTCAGTGATGGTATCATAATGAAATAATGACCTCATGATTGCTTACTACCTCTCCATAGACTCCTACTATTGGCCTTTTCAAACAGGAGCAGTCGGGAACAGGAGCGTTCAAATCTAGGTGAAGAGAAAAAGCTGTTCAATCTTGAGTCGTGAACCATGAATCAATGTGCAACGAATGCATGCATCCTCTGCCTACACTCTGTGCACACCCATAGGAACAGCCATCCGCACAGTAATATTCCTTTGAAATATGATGTCTTAAAGATGGAACGATATTCTCTACAGTGACATTGCACCGTGGTGGCAGCTGTCAGAGTTCTACTTAGCCATCTGGATCAGATGAACACAGAGAAGATGTTAATGCACTTCATGATGAAAGGCGGATGACACCTTTGACCTTCCTAGCCTTTGACCTCACTGGGCAATATGCACTGGCTGATGCTATAGGTTTCCTATAACTGGCATATGCTGGACCAGTCAAATATGTTAAGAGACATTACTCATTCAGACACGGTTTATTATACAGCCCCTGTTGGGCACCCAAGCCATCATTGGCAATGGTGTTGGCCAATCACCAGTCAGTACCACATTCATGTTCTGTGTTGTCACGTGTTGAACACGGAATGAGGGAGAGCTCGGTTTGTTGTTTTGAAAGTTTTGAAAGTCTCTGAAAAAGTGTATAACATTGTTGTGGATGGCATACCAGAGTCTTCACATGAGAACAGGGCCAAGTCTGAGGAGAAAGTAAGAAAAATGATCACTGAAATTCTGCAGATGGATCATATGAAGATTGAGGTGGATCATGCCCACAGGTCTGGGAAACATGTAACCAGCCTAGGTGACAGACCCAGGCTGATAGTGGTCAAGTTCCTGAGGTTTAAGGACAAGATGGCTGTTCTGGAGAGAGCCAAGAACTTGAGAGGAACCAACATCTTCCTCAACGAGGACTTCTCTGAAGCTGTGCGCCAGAGGCGGAAATAACTTATCCCAGCTATGAAAGCTGACAGAGAGCTTGGGAACTGCTTGCATCCTCTACGACAGGCTCACTGTCCACACTCCCTCCCAAAAGCTTGGGAGGCATGAAAGAGCCAAGCCTCAGGGTCAGTAGCTTCAGCCCAACATCACACACATACTTACACACACATATTTATTTTGTCTCCATATTATGTCTACCTCTGATAAGCTACCAAGGAAAGGGCTAAGAATAGCCCATATTAATATATAAATATTAATATATGTATCCTTAGAACAAAGGTTAATGAAATCAATAACTTGCTAACATCGGATAACATTCATATACTGCCCATATCTGAAACTCACTTAGATAACTCATTTGATGATACAGAAGTAGCAATACAGGGATATAACATCTACGGAAAATACAGGAATGCCTATGGGGGAGGTGTTGCTGTAGGAATATGTTCAGAACCAAATTCCTGTAAAGCTTAGAGAGGATCTCATGTCACATGTTGTTGAAATGTTGTGGTTGCAAGTTCACCTGCCTCGTCTAAAGCCTCTTCTTTTGGGGTGCTGCTATATAGGCCACCAAGTGCTAACAGTGCATTCGGAAAGTATTCAGACCCCTTGACTTTTTCCACATTTTGTTACGTTAAAGCCTTATTCTAAAATTGATATGCAGTACCAGTCAAAAGTTTGGACACACCTACTCATTCAAGGGTTTTTCTTTATTTTGACTATTTCCTACATTGTATAATAACACTGAAGACATCAAAAACTATGAAATAACACCTATGGAATCATGTAGTAAACAAAAAAGTCTTTGTCACGACTTCCGCAGAGGCTGCCTCCCCTCCTTGTTTGGGCAGGTTTCGGCGTTCGTCGTCACCGGCTTACTAGCTACTGCCGCTCCCATTGTCATCACTCCACTTGTCTTGTCTTGTCAATCACACACACCTGGTGCTCATCCCCTAATTAGTCTGTGTATAAGTGTTCCCTCTGCCCCCTTGTCTTTGTGAGTGATTGTTCTATGTGGGAGGAGAGTAGCTCGGTTGAGATTCTCTCATTTATTTTGCCAGGGTTGATTTTCCCCTGTGTCATTACATTCATTGTATTTTCTGAGACTGTGTTTGATCAGGGATGATTATTTCCCCTGTATCTGTTTCGATTGCCGTTGTAGGCGCATTGTAAACAAATCAAACTATATTTTATATTTGAGATTCTTCAAATAGCCACCCTTTGCCTTGATGACAGCTTTGCACACTCTTGGCATTATCTCAACCAGCTTCACCTGGAATGCTTTTCCAACCGTCTTGAAGGAGTTCCCACATATGCTTAGCTCTTGCTGGCTGGTTTTCCTTCACTCCGCCGTCCGACTCATCCCAAACCATCTCAATTGGGTTGAGGTCGGGGGATTGTGGAGGTCATCTGATGCAGCACTCCATCACTCTCCTTCTTGGTAAAATAGCCCTTACACAGCATGGAGGTGTGTTGGGTCATTGTCCTGTTGAAAACAAATTATAGTCACACTAAGCCCAAACCGTATCGCTGCAGAATGCTGTGGTAGCCATGCTGGTTAAGTGTGCCTTGAATTCTAAATAAATCACAGACAGTGTCACCAGCAAAGCACCCCTACACCATAACACCTCCTCCTCCATGCTTTACATTGGGAACTACACATGCGGAGATTATCCATTCACCCACACCGCGTCTCACAAAGACACAGCGTGTCAGGGTGACGTGTATGCTGTGAGCGAAGTCAAGAGCAGGACACCAAGCTACTGGCAGACAAACTTTACTTGCACAGTAATCAAAATTACAAACAAAACCTCCAAACAGGGAGGAACAAAATACGCATACACCCGAACACTGCTGACCTCACGGAAAACAATCACACACAATAACCAATGAGAGACAGGGGGTTATAAAGGGAATACAATGTAACATAATGGGAAACAGGTGAAAACAATCAAGACAAACTAGACAAACACCAAAACATCGATCGGTGGCAGCTAGTACTCCGGGGACGACGAACGCCGAAGCCTGCCCGAGCAAGGAGGAGGAGCAGCCTCGGCTGATTCCGTGACACAGCGGTTGGAACCAAAAATCTCCAATTTGGACTTCAGACCAAAGGACACATTTCCACCGGTCTAATGTCCATTGTTCGTGTTTCTTGGCCCAAGTGGTTTCTTTGCAGCAATTTGACCAAGAAGGCCTGATTTACAGTCCCCTCTGAACAGTTGATGTTGAGATGTGTCTGTGACTTGAACTCTGTGAAGCATTTATTTGGGCTGCAATTTCTGAGGCTGGTAACTCTAATGAACTTATCCTCTGTGGTGGTCCTCATGAGAGCCAGTTTCATCATAAGGATTGATGCTTTTTGAGACTGCACTTGAAGAAATGTTCAAAGTTCTTGAAATGTTCCGTATTGACTGACCTTCATGTCTTAAAGTAATGATGGACTGTCGTTTCTCTTCGCTTATTTGAGCTCTTCTTTCCAAATAGGGCTATCTTCTGTATACCCCCCTACCTTGTCACAACATAACTGACTGGCTCAAACGCATTAAGAAAGAAAGACATTCCACAAATTAACTTTTAAGAAGGCACACCTGTTAATTGAAATTCATTCCAGGGGACTACCTCATGAAGCTGGTTGAGAGAATGCCAAGAGTGTGCAAAGCTGTCAACAAGGCAAAGGGTGGCTATTTGAAGAATCTCAAATATAAAATATATTTGGATTTGTTTAACACTTTCTTGGTTACTACATGATTCCATATGTGTTATTTCATAGTTTTGATGTCTTCACTATTATTCTACAATGTACAAAATAGTAAGAATAAAGAAAAAACTTTGAATGGGTAGGTGTGTCCAAACTTTTGACTGGTAGTGTATATTTTTGTATAAATCTACACACAATACCCAAAGTAAAAACAGGCTTTTAGACATTTTTGCATATTTATTAAAAATAAAAAACAGAAATACCTTATTTACATAAGTATTCAGACCATTTGCTATGAGACTCGAAATTGAGCTCAGGTGCATCCTGTTTCCATTAATCATTCTTGATATGTTTCTACAATTTGATTGGAGTCCACCTGTGGTAAATTCAATTGATTGGACATGATTTGGAAAGGCACACAACAGTCTATATAAGGTCCCACTGTTGACAGTGCATGTCAGATCAAAAACTAAGCCATGAGATCGAAGGAATTGTCCGTAGAGCTCCGAGACAGGATTGTGTCGAGGCACAGATCTGGGTAAGGGTACTTCAATTGTTTGCATCATTGAAGGTCCCCAAGAACACAGTGGCCTCCATCATTCCTAAATGTAAGAAGTTTGGAACCACCAAGACTCTTCCTAGAGCTGACCGCCCGGCCAAACTGAGCAATCGGGGGAGAAGGGCCTTGGTCAGGGAGGTGACCAAGAACCCGATGGTCACTCTGACAGAGCTCCAGAGTTCCTCTGTGGACATGGGAGAACCTTCCAGAAGGACAACCATCTCTGCAGCACTCTTCCAATCAGGCCTTTATGGTAGAGTGGCCAGACAGAAGCCACTCCTCAGGAAAAGGCACATGACAGCCCGCTTGGAGTTTGCCAAAAGGCCCCTAAAGGACTCTTAGACCATGAGAAACAAGATTCTCTGGTCTGATGAAACCAAGATTGATCTCTTTGGCCTGAATGCCAACTGTCACGTCTGGAGGAAACCTGGCACTATCCCTACCGTGAAGCATGGTGGTGGCAGCATCATGCTGTGGGGGTGTTTTTGAGTGACAGGGACTGGGAGACTAGTCAGGATCGAGGCAAAGATGAACGGGGCAAAGTACAGAGAGATCCTTGATGAAAACCTGCTCCAGAGTGCTCAGGACCTCAGACTGGGGCGAAGGTTCACCTTCCAACAGGACAACGGCTCTAAGCACAGAGCCAAGACAACGCAGGAGTGGCTTCGGGACAAATCTCTGAATGTCCTTGAGTGGCCCAGCCAGAGCCCAGACTTGAACCTGATCAAACATCTCTAGAGAGACCTGAAAATAGATGTGCAGCGATTCTCCCCATCCAACCTGACAGAGCTTGTGATGATCTGCAGAGAAGAATGGGAGAAACTCCCCAAATACAGGTGTGCCAAGCTTGTAGCGTCATACCAAAGAAGACTCTAGGCTGTAATCGCTGCCAAAAGTGCTTCAACAAAGTACTGAGTAAAGGGTCTGAATAGTTATGTAAATGTGATACTTCAGTTTTTTATTTTTTTTACATTTGCAAAAAAATCTAAAAACCTCTTTTTGCTTTGTCATTATGGGGTATTGTGTGTAGATTGGAGAGAATTGTGTATTTTGTAATCAATTTTAGAATAAGGTTGTAACGTAACAAAATGTCGAAAAAGTGTAGGGGTCTGAATACTGTGTGCAATGCCTGATAATGTGTGTGATGTTAACAGAGAGGTCTATTTTCTGGGTGACATGAGCATTGACTGGTTAGCAACTAGCTGTCCTCTCAAGAGGAAGCTTCTAACTGTGACTAATACCTGTAATATGACCCAGGTTATGGCTCAACCAACTAGAGCGCATACCAATAGTGTTGGATCTGTGACATACACTTGTATTGATCATATCTTCACTAATGCTGCAGAGCTTTGCTCCAAAGCAATATCAGTTTCCATTGGCTGTAGTGACCATAATATTGTGGCAATAACAATGAAAGCAAAAGTGCCCAAGGTTGGGCCTGAAGTATTTTATAAGAGATCATACAAAATGTTTGAAGTTGAAGATGTTGTTGAAGATGTAAAAAATGTATGTTGGTCTGATGTGTATAAGGACGTGAATCCAGATTCAGCACTGGAAGTATTTGTAAAATGATTCATGCCAATTGTTGGCAAGCATGCACCTGTTAAGAAACTAACCATGAGAACTGTTAGAGCCCCCTGTATTGATGACGAATTGAAAAATGGTAAGGTTCAAAGAAATTATGCATAAGAGGTGGCAAACAAGTCAGGCTGAATGAAATAAATGACATAAAATACAATGGAAAAATACTTTGGCGTTCCTTAAATTATATCATGGGCAGAAAACTTTAGGTTACGACCGTAACCCTGGTTCTCTGATAGTGTGAATACGCCCCCAGCGTATTCGTCAGAAGCCTTTATTACACTACGCCAGCCATGAATGGCTGGACGTCGAGATGTGTGCGTCGGGGAAGGGTGTCCCTCCTACCCTATAAAAGGTCCAACGCAGCGCCTCTGAGTCATTCAAAAATAAGCAACACCTCTTCCTCGCTCATGCAAGGAGGGTGGTCTGGTGAAATACCTCACTCATACTATCAGAGAACCGGGGTTACGGTCTTAGCCTAAAGTTCTCTTTCAAGTGTTTGTTTCGTTATTTTACGTATGCGATATACTGACTCCCATATTGCCAGACAAGCTTATCCTGACGACTGACTGCCCTGTGCGATATATCACACAAATGGGCTTTGCCCGTCAGAAGATCCTACACGTAAAACAGTATGTGCCAGGGTCAGTGCAGTGACATCGAGCCTATAAAACTTCACAAATGTATGAGGCGAAGCCCAACTCGCTGCTGAGCAAATATCTTGGATAGATTTGGCCTTAAATAAAGCCCAGGACGTAGCCACTCCTCTAGTGGAATAAGCCCGTAGGCCAGCAGGAGGCTGAAGACCCTTACTTGTTTAGGACAAAGCAATAGCCCCCACTATCCATTGGGAGAGGCATTGTTTAGTAAGCGCTTTACCTGTGTGAGGTTTCGCCCAGGAAACAAACAACTGATCACATTTCCTAAATCTCTTAGTCCTGTCCATGTATGCAACCGATGGGGGAAAAAAGCTACCAGCTCAAGGGGAAGACACATCAAAAATGGGCTAATAATCTTAGGGATAAAGGCGGGGTTAGGCCGCAATGATACCCTATTGTTACCGGGTGCAAATTGTGCACATGACGGGTGCACCGAGAGTGCGTGAATGTCACTTACACGCTTGGTGGAGGCTAATGCTAGTAATAGCGCGGCCATAAATGAAAGCATCTTCAGCTCCACCTGATCCAGGGGCTCAAAAGGCTGTTGGCAGAGAGCATCCAAAACAATTAATAAATCCCATGACGGGGCAAGCTGTTTGGACACCGGACGCAAGCGACGTGCACCCTTCATAAAACGGGCGATAAGGGGGTGTTGCCCCACTGTTATGCTCCCACATGACAAGCCGAAATAGCTGCTAGATATACCTTAATAGTAGAAAAAGCATTTCCTTTTTCTAATAATTCCTAGAGAAACGAAAGGATTACCGGGACAGAGCACTGGAATGGCACTGTATGTGATTTAGTGCACCATTCCTCAAACACTCGCCATTTACAATTATAAAGGGACCTGGTGGATGAGGCTCTAGCACTCTGAATAGTCTAAATTACATTTTGAGGAAGCCCGGCAGTGTTCAAGTTGAACCATTCACAGGCCAGGTCCAGAGTGCCAAATGTTCCAGGTGAGGATGGAAAATCTCCCCTCGCTCCTGGCACAGTAGGTCCCGATGCAGGAGGAGGGGCCACAGATGACCTCATAGTAGTTGAGTGATCTCCGCTAGCCAGTGTTTCTCTGGCAAATGTGGCACTATTAGTATGGGAGATTGACCCTTCTCCTGCACCCTGGCTAGGGTGGGGGAAATCAGGGCAAGTGGGGGAATGCATACAGGAGGATGCGTGGCCACTCAAGCGCCAAAGCGTCCACTCCCGTCGGTGCATCCCGATCCCTCGGGGAAAACAACAGTGGACACTGAGTATTCTCCATTGATGCATAAAGATCCACTGCTGGAATGCCGAAGTGCATCCAAACCTGATTGGCTACCTCCGGGTGGAGCTTCCACTCTCCGTATAGAGGGTTCCCCCTGGAAAGTAAATCTGCCCCCAGATTCAGTACTCCCGGTATATGAGTAGCTCTCAGTGACTGGAGATGCACACTGCTCCACATAATCAGTCTGTGTGCCAGTGTGTGTAAGTGAGGGGATTCCAGTCCCCCTTGTCTGTTTATGTAAGCCACAACAGTGGTATTGTCTGTTCTGACTAGAACATGACAACCCTCCAGAAATGGGAGGAATGAGTTTAATGCTAGGGACACTGCAAGGAGTCCCAGGCAGTTTATGTGAGTAGAACGGAGATGGGGTCCCCACACCCCGAGAGAGATGCGCCCGTCGTGACTACTTTTCTGGATAAAACAGTGCCCATCTGGGCATCCTGTGACAGAAACGTCTGGTGTCTCCAGGAGTGCATTGCTACCATGCAGTCTATGGAGATCTGTACACGGTGATGTTTGTGACGTATTGGGCTCAGACCTATAGAAGAGACCCAGCGTTGAAACGCTCTCATATTCAAACGTCCTAATGGGATGACTACTAAAGCCGATGCTATCAAACCTAGTAGCCTCAGGCATGTTTTGAAAGAGACCAGGTTCCCTCTGCAAAACAGTGCTAGGCCATTTTGGAATGTTCTTATACGTTCCACTGAAAGGCGAGCTTTGAATGATACCGAATCCAGGGTAAACCTAGGAAAGAGATTGTCTGCATGGGAATCAGAACGCTCTTTACTGTGTTTATTCTGAAACCTAGAAATGTCAGGTGTTCCAAGAGTAGCTGACTGTGTTCTAAGACCTCTTGTCTCGATTGCGCGCACAGCAGCCAATCGTCTATGTACGTCATCAGCCAAATGACCCTCTCTCTGAGTGGGGCTATGGCAGCCTCGGTACACTTCGTAAATCACGAGGTGACAGTGAGAGGCCGAAAGGGAGCACCAAAAATTAGTAGATTGCGCATTGAAAAGCGAATCTGAGAAATGTCCTGTGAGGAGGGTATATTGAGATGTGAAAGTAAGCGTCCTTCAGGTTGACGGATACAAACCCAATCGCCTGGGCGCACAGAACATAGCAGAGCAGCGGGTGTCAATATTCTGAGCGTGTACTTTCTCATGTGCCTGTTCAGAGCACGTAACAGGATCTTCAGCTTCTCACTATCAGACACCGTGGATAGGTTGAGCCATCGGGCCTTCTCCTGGGATATCATGAGCCCCATCGCTCTTCCTGATGCCTGGACAGCGGCTTTAAGCGGAAGCGGGTTGAGGTCTGTGGCAATACAGATCTCATCCCATAGACCCGGCTCCGGTGTGACCGCTAGCTCCTCCTGTAGCTCAGCTTTGTATGCCAAGAGCATGGAGAAGGAGCTGAGAGCCCTCACCGCTGTGGCGACCGACCTGTAGACCTTCTCTGTCGCAGAGGGCGGGACACGCTCATACTTGGTTGGTAAGGTGGGGCCGATCGAGGTCATGGATGACTTCTGGCTGGGGTGTAGATGGGAAGCCACCAGGGGTTTGATGGGGGGCATGTGGGCAAGCCCAATCCCTGTCATGTCAATACAGTCCAACACCGAAACACCTTGGACAGGGTTCTTGGAGGAGAAAGGTGTACTCCAGGTATGGGTAACCTCATCCAGGCATTCTGGGAAGACTGGTAGTAATTGCCTGGCTGCCCGTTCGGCTTTGGGTAGCCTCTTACTTTTGTAGCGGGACGTGGTGGTCTCTGCTACGGCATTGGGCCAGGGAATCACCTGTTTATTCGCAG
This sequence comes from Coregonus clupeaformis, assembly GCF_020615455.1. NCBI lineage: Eukaryota > Metazoa > Chordata > Actinopteri > Salmoniformes > Salmonidae > Coregonus > Coregonus clupeaformis. The sequence continues at coordinate 24,728,482 of NC_059218.1, read as the reverse complement.
CGCGTTTGCACATGTCCTGCAGGTCCACACCGAGAGCTGGTGGGGATGGCGCCCCGCCTGTGTGTCCGGTTTCAGATTCTCCGGAAGGTGGCTTGGTGGCCTGGCCTGAGGGGATGAAGGAGTATTCGTCTCCATCCGATGATTCCAAAAGGAGGCTGTCAAAAAACCCTGTGGAGTCGTTGTCGTCTCCAATCAGGAAGCCCAGCAGGGAGGCCGCAAGGTCGTTGTTGGAGTCCTCCAACAGCGGGGCAATGACGTCGAGCTGGCCGCCCCAGCTAGCGCTAGCAGTCGCTCCACGATTCCCGTGGGGATATCCAACACCTTTAGTGAGCCATCGGGGATGCCGGCCCCCATTTTAGGGTCCTGTTGACTCAGGCTAGCTTGGCATGCTAGCCTGTGATGGAGGCTCTTCACAGTGAAGAGGGCACAGTGTGAACAAGAGCCAGCGGAGGCTATGGCTTCCTGGGCATGTTGCAGCTCAAGGCAAGCGGAGCACACCAAGTGGGTGTCTTTGGCCGATATCTTGTTTCCATAGGAGCAGATTCGTGCCGGGAGCGTCTCCTCGTTTGGGGTGAGAAATGCTTTTGTCGTCATAGCTTGGATGCTATGTTTTTAGCTGTCCGAAAAAAATAACGTGGTAGGCTAGTCTGATAGGTAGCGATTAGTGGGGTATCTCCGACAGTGGCACTCGGATACCATTTCCGAAAGGCCAGGTTAGAAAAGATACAGTGAGGGAAAAAAGTATTTGATCCCCTGCTGATTTTGTACATTTGCCCACTGACAAAGAAATTATCAGTCTATCATTTTAATGGTAGGTTTATTTGAACAGTGAGATACAGAATAACAACAAAGATATCCAGTAAAACGCATGTCAAAAATGTTATAAATTGATTTGCATTTTAATGAGGGAGATAAGTATTTGACCCCCTCTCAATCAGAAAGATTTCTGGCTCCCAGGTGTCTTTTATACAGGTAACGAGCTGAGATTAGGAGCACACTCTTAAAGGGAGTGCTCCTAATCTCAGCTTGTTACCTGTATAAAAGACACCTGTCCACAGAAGCAATCAATCAATCAGATTCCAAACTCTCCACCATGGCCAAGACCAAAGAGCTCTCCAAGGATGTCAGGGACAAGATTGTAGACCTACACAAGGCTGGAATGGGCTACAAGACCATCGCCAAGCAGCTTGGTGAGAAGGTGACAACAGTTGGTGCGATTATTCGCAAATGGAATCTCACTCGGCCTGGGGCTCCATGCAAGATCTCACCTCGTGGAGTTGCAATTATCATGAGAACGGTGAGGAATCAGCCCAGAACTACACAGGAGGACCTTGTCAATTATCTCAAGGCAGCTGGGACCATAGTCACCAAGAAAACAATTGGTAACACACTACGCCGTGAAGGACTGAAATCCTGCAGCGCCCGCAAGGTCCCCCTGCTCAAGAAAGCACATATACATGCCCATCTGAAGTTTGCCAATGAACATCTGAATGATTCAGAGGAGAACTGGGTGAAAGTGTTGTGGTCAGATGAGACCAAAATCGAGCTCTTTGGCATCAACTCAACTCGTCGTGTTTGGAGGAGGAGGAATGCTGCCTATGACCCCAAGAACACCATCAACACCGTCAAACATGGAGGTGGAAACATTATGTTTTGGGGGCGTTTTTCTGCTAAGGGGACTGGACAACTTCACCACATCAAACGGACGATGGACGGGGCCATCTACCGTCAAATCTTGGGTGAGAACCTCCTTCCCTCAGCCAGGGCATTGAAAATGGGTCGTCGATGGGTATTCCAGCATGACAATGACCCAAAACACACGGCCAAGGCAACAAAGGAGTGGCTCAAGAAGAAGCACATTAAGGTCCTGGAGTGGCCTAGCCAGTCTCCAGACCTTCAACCCATAGAAAATCTGTGGAGGGAGCTGAAGGTTCGAGTTGCCAAACGTCAGCCTCGAAACCTTAATGACTTGGAGAAGATCTGCAAAGAGGAGTGGAACAAAATCCCTCCTGAGATGTGTGCAAACCTGGAGGCCAACTACAAGAAACGTCTGACCTCTGTGATTGCCAACAAGGGTTTTGCCACCAAGTACTGAGTTATGTTTTGCAGAGGGGTCAAATAGTGGTCCTCTGTAGCTCAATTGGTAGAGCATGGCGCTTGTAACGCCAGGGTAGTGGGTTCGATCCCCGGGACCACCCATACGTAAAAATGTATGCGCACATGACTGTAAGTCTCTTTGGATAAAAGCGTCTGCTAAATGGCGTATTATTATTACATATTTCCCTCATTAAAATGCAAATCAATTTATAACATTTTTGACATGCGTTTTTCTGGATTTTTGTTGTTGTTATTCTGTCTCTCACTGTTCAAATAAACCTACCATTAAAATTATAGACTGATCATGTCTTTGTCAGTGGGCAAATACCTTTCTCCCTCACTGTAGCTTGGTGTAGCTAGTAAAACTTTTCTTGTCGAAGTCAAACCAAAACTAGCTAGGGTGGTGGCTAGCTTACCAATGACTATGTATGCAGATGATTCCACACTCTACATGTCAGCACCCAAAGCCAGTGAGCTCACTGAAATTCTAAATAAGGAGTTACAGTCAATATCAGAATAGGTGATTAATAATAAACTGGTCTTAAATACATCTAAAACTAAAGGCATTGTACTTGGTTCAAAACATTCTCTAAAACCTAAACCTCAACTGGAGTTGTACATAATGGGTGTGACCATTGAGCTAGTTGAGGAAGCTAAATGCCTAAGTATAACATTAGATGGTCAATTATCATGGGCAAGTCATATTGACAAAGTTGTTGTGAAGATGGGAAGGGGTATGTGTGTTATAAAACAGACATACCCCTCCTTTTTACACAAAATCAACTGTAGTAGTTGTTAAGGCTCTGGTCTTGTACCATCTTGATTAATGTCCGGTAATATGGTCAAGTGCAGCAAAGAAAGACCTAGCAAAGCTGCAGCTGGCTCAAAACAGAGCAACACGGCTTGCCCTTAACTGCACATACAGAACTAACATCAGCAATATGCATAACAGTCTTTCCTGGTTGAGGGTTGATGAGAGATTAATTGCTTCTCTTCTAGTTTTTATGAGGAATATTACTGTGTAGAAAATTCCAGATTGTCTGCATAATCAAATAAAATTTAGCTCACACACGCATACATACACCACAAGACATGCCACCAGGGGTCTCTTCACAGTCCCTAAGTCCAAAACAAATTCACGGCAATGCACAGTTTTATACAGAGCCATGATCTCCAATTACTCAAGCAAAAGCAAAATTACCTTTAAAAACATAGATTAAAATACAACTAATGGAACGTTGGAGACTGTGAGGGGACACACAAACAAACAAACACACACACAGACACACTCTAACACACATAGTTGTATTGTTTGTATTCTTTTTTTGTTGCATTGTTTATATAACGTTGTATTTTAAACTTCAGTGACTTTCCTTGTCTATCAGTGTGTCAGTGTTTTATTACTTGTCATGTTTTGTGTTTGTTGTGGACCCCAGGAAGAGTAGCTGCTGCTTCTGCAAAAGCTAATGGAGATCCAAATAAACAAATGAACAAATAAGACATACATATGTGCCTTTCTATTCAATGAGAAAGAAACCAATAGACAGATATATCTTATCGCATTATTGATACATACTGATGATAACTGTACTGTGAAGTTGTGAGGATGTATTGGCAACATTGCCAATGTCTGCCTGCCGCATGTATTCACTTTTTAAATGTGCAATATATTACCCTTATTTTATATGTCTGTAGTAGCGGTGCTAACATTATATTATGAAACACACACTGTCCTTCCACAGTCCACATTAGATGACTTAGCTCTGACGAAACCCGCTCCGCCGCCAACGCCCTAGACTGACCAGCCTGGCATTTTTATGTGCCGTTGAAATCACCCACTTCTCGAACCTACCTTGGAGCAACCCTGGTTTGCGGTCGGACAGAGATTCAGTTACATACTGTATCTCAGGAGCGGGAGTCCACTGCCGACCCTATGTAAGGAGAGCCGGCAGGCCCCGGTTCCCCTAGGAACTGTGTCAGAATGTTGACAGATAGAAAAGGGTTAGAACTCCCTGTACTTTTCCCTGTATGTAACCCTCCTGGTCGTGGCTAGCTCCTCAGGCTCCTGACATTTGTCCTCAGTGAACTGATATTTGTACAGTATTTCCCCAGGGCTCTGGACCAGGCCGGCTGGGTTTAGCCCTCCATGTGACAGGCGATGGTAGTCCTAGCAGACTTTGTCAATAGCAGCCTTTGGGCAATGACAGATCACTTTTCCTCAGCTGAGATTCAATTATAAATCACTGCACATGCAACCCTTGACCCTGGAACCTGTATCGCACAAAGGAATTTCAAGTATATTCATTGGTGAACTGGGCCCTGTGTAAATGTACGATGGCGGAGGACATATGTTATAATACAATCTGTGGGGAGCAGAGTTGGGTGAAATCAATCAATATTTTGTTAATCTTCTGTGACTGTGTTTATGCACAGGGGTGTAGATGGGTGTGGGAAAAGTTATGAAAATCAACAAATATCAAAGAAGCTGTAAATCACACTTTAGAGTGGGTGCAAAACAAATGATGTCAAGATAATGTATTGTAGCTAATTAGGTAATACAACATGGAGGGACTGGCTCTATGTTGGTTTTGTGCATATGTGTGTGCATGCCCCCACTGCATATGCACGTGTATTAAAAATGCAAGTCGAACAAATAGACGTTGCGGTCAATCATTGACTGGAGGAAGCCCCTTGACTTCATATCCTGTTGTACGCCTCCTTCACCCTAACAGAAGCAGATCGGACATTCATTTCCAGTCATCTGCCCAGCACAACTGACCATTGACCTAATGGGATCCTGACCCCTGACCTCTGATGTTGACCTCTGGCCGGGGGCCTCTTATTTCCAGGGCTGGCGTCTCCATTGACTACCTGTCAGGCACCTGCTCAAAGAAATGAAACAGAGGGGAATGTCTCTCCGGGGAGCCCTTGGGCCATGCAGACAACAGCCCTGTCTCAATTCCTGCATGTGAATGGACCTTGAGTGGGCCTGGTAAACCAATCTCCCTAATTATCTATTGAAAGAACATTATTTTTCCTTTGTCATTACCCTGATTTATTTTGCTGAAAAGTAACATGGAGGGGTAAAGGAAGGGGAGGATTTATTTGTTTCAAAATATAGTGTTCCCAATTTCATCAAGGTTAATTGCAAGGGGGAACAGATGTCAATTATAAATCCTGGATAAAGGTGCAGGGGACACACATTGAAGAGGAATAAAGATAAATATGAGCTTTTAGCTCCCCGTCGGTACAACAGTGAGTGCTGTTAGGGCACATCATAGAACCATTTGACTCATTCTTCAGAGTATGGAGTCCAGTATTGTGTTTAGGATGCTGGCACAAAAAGAGTGAAAATGCCTATTTTATTGAAAAAATGTATATATTGTTTTTGGAGTGGATTTGAATTTAAGCTTTCTTGTGGGTTGCAGTCTTATAGTTAATTAATAGAGTGGTATTCAGGTAGCTAAAGCATGACTTATTGCAGAAAATTAAAGGGTAAGGTATTTCTTTGAGTAATTGCATTGTACTCACAGAGCCTCCCCCTCTTTTGGTTTCCCCTTGTTACCTGTAGCCTCCCAGAACCATCCATGTCCATTTGGGCTCCCTACGGCTGCAGTCACCAATGCTCGTGGGTTAACAACACAGAGATAGGAGCTGAAGAGCAGGCTCTTGGGGCTCGTGGGCGGTTCTCACTCTAGCCCCATGCATGGCGGACGAGAGGAGAGCAGCACTGTCAAGTGGAGGAGATAAGAGGGACAGAGGACTCTTTGAAACCAAAACAGACCCAGATAAGCAAGGACCAGGCCCTATCTCACACCTGCAGAGTAGCCATTTCATGCCACCACTCTTCCGGTCTTAAGCAGGTGTTACACTGTGTGTGAGTGTGTGTCTCTCTGGGTCTCTGTGTCTTTGTGTTTGTGTCTGGTGTGTGTGTATGTGTGTGTGTGTGTGTTTGTGTGTGTATGGATGTGTGTGTGTGTGTGTGTGTGTGTGTGTGTATGTTTGTGTATGTGTGTGTGTGTGTATTTGTGGATGTGTGTGAGTAGGTGAGGGAGTGAGTAACCTTATGTTTCTGCTGATCTGAAATGCTTTCAAGGTATAGTGTGAGCCAGGGATACACTCTGATATGATTCTCAACATGCTTTCCTGAAGATGGTAATTAAATAGGCATAGTGTAGGCTAGGTGTTTTTGTTCTTCACTGCAGTCAGTTTGTTAAACAAGCCGGTTCATTCTGCAGTTCATTCTCAGACCATCATTCATCTTCCTATAGAGAATGTCCACATATTTCCCATCTCTGTGTGGGCCCAAGCCTTTGAACTCTTTTGTGTTCTCCACATTCATCTTTGTGAGTGTGTCTGCCAACTAAGCAGCACTTCTAAATCTCCCAGGCATGCAGGCAGGCAGCACAGGGAACCGGAGCCCTGACTGGTGTCCGGATAACCCCTGTTCTCTGATGCTGCTTTCCCCGTAAAACCGCTAAAACACCAGCCTCTGGTCCCTTCTGCAGTCTGCAGTCTGTCTGTCTCACACTGGTTGGTTTCCCCCTAACCAAACACATTTCTAAGACGATTCATGAAAGAATGACTCAATCAACCATTGATTGATTTAAATCATTTCAGAGGATCAACAGCTTGTCAATGAAACCAAACAGATCTCAAACAGACTTGATATGCTGGTTATGCCACCACAGACTGTCTGCCTACACGGTGGTGGCTGTCCATTACACTAGATGTGTGTAGAACTATGAATCTTACAGCTAGTGTCACAGCCCCAGTGTGAATGCTGTCAGGACCAATAAACTGTGGACGTGCGGTCCTCTCGCCACCGGCTGGACAGCGGCCCTGTCTGTCCTCCCAGCGCTGTTCTATCAGCTCCTCCTATCCCCACGCGGCAACTCTGTCACTCCCCCCCTGACAAAAATCATCCAGGGCCAAGCCGTGAAGAGACCCCCAGCCTGGCACTAAGTCCGTCCATCCACCCTTGTCATCCATCCCCCCTGCTCCCAACCCAAGTTCCATCCATCCCTCTGGGAATGTTCTGTGGCGGAGGAATGTTTTGTGTGGGAGCGGAGGAGGCCTGGATGGGCAGCAACAATCTTAAGCAGGCTAACTAACATGCTGCATGGCTGCCCCCCAAACCCTCCCTCCAGCTAGCAGGCCCGGCCTCCAATAAGCCCCCTGAAGACAGTGGCTCCGCCGCCACCTCATTTGTCAGAGTGTGGTGCAGGCCAGGCTGGCTTGCTCAAAGGCCCAGGGAGGTGTATGGGGCTGGGGTCAAAATGGAGCAGACTAGGCTGGGAGGACATGTAAGACTGGATGGGTAGATGGATGGATGGGTGGGTGGAGGACGTCTGAGAATAGAGGGAAATGGAGAGAGGTATGTGGGACAGTTCCTTTTCCTCTTCTTTACTGTCCATAATCAAAGGCAGTTCAGGTCATTTATAGACAGGTTTAGATGCTCTCCATGTTTGCTCTGCAAGTCCTCTGCTTTTGCTGCTACTATTACTACTGCTCCTGCTTCTAGATTGAAAAGAAGGAAGGCTGTGAATGTATGGTGAGCTAAGCTGTAATCCCCAGTTGTGTGGCGCTGAACTGTCCCACTATGGAGGTGAGAGTGGTTGGGGATGGTGAGTGTGGTGAATGTGGGTAGCAGACAAATGGTCCGATGATATGCTGATTTGTCCTAATTGACTCAGAGAGAGTGACGTTCATTGTCTCACCCTGAAAGGATGATTGGGTGAGGAGGGGAGGCAGGTAGGCTGAGGGTCTGGAGGAGATGGGGGACGGAGAGATGAAGGAGAGGTGGAGCCGTGGGGTGAGTGATGACACCGTGCTGTGAGCCCTCCACATATGTTTCCAATCGGTGACATGAAAAAGCCAGTGGGCCAGTCAGTCAGTCCCTGCCGCGCCAGCAGGAAACTCGAGGAGACAAACTCAAACAGCCTCTCTGGTTACAAAGGTTCCAGCATCACAATCAGCAGCACATCATGGGATGGGGACAGCAGCGATCGCTCGGTTCGGTGCTCTCTGTGACAGGTGTGACAACGGTTGTATTTTAGACACTTTCTGTTTCAGGACTGTTGAGGTTGTATCAGTTCAAGCAGGCTTTTATGGGAGATGTGAGATTTTAGGGAGTGTCTGCCAAGTTCAAAGTCAGTGTGTGAACATATCTCTGATGAAAACATAGTACCATGAATCATGTGTGCCAGCAAGGCAAAAGTTTATCAAAATTAGTTTAACTTGATAATTATACTGAACAACATTTTTAAGCGCAACAGGTGTTGGTCCCATCTTTCATGAGCTGAAATAAAATATACATTTTATATACGCACGAAAAGCTTATTTCTCTCAAATTTTGTGCACAAATTTGTTTACATCCCTGTTAGTGAGCATTTCTCCTTTACCAAGAAAATCCATCAACCTGACAGGTGTGACATATCAAGAAGCTGATTAAACAGCATGATCATTACACAGGTGCACCTTGTGCTGGGGACAATAAAAGGCCATTCTAAAATTAGCAATTTTGTCACACAACACAATGCCAAAGATGTCTCAAGTTTTGAGTGTGCACGCAATTGGCATGCTGACTGCAGGAATGTCCACCAGAACTGTTGCCAGAGAATTGAATTTTATTTTCCCTACCAACGTTTTAGAGAATTTGGCAGTACGTCCAACCGGCCTCACAACCGGAGACCACGTGTAACCACTCCAGCCCAGGACCTCCACATCTAGGGCGGCAGGTAGCTTAGTGGGTAAGAGCGTTGTGCCAGTAACCGAAAGGTCGCTGGTTCTAATCCACGAGCCGACTAGGTGAAAAATCTGTCGATGTGCCCTTAAGCAAGGCACTTAACCCTAATTGCTCATGTAAGTCGCTCTGGATAAGAGCGTCTGCTAAATGACTAAAATGTAAAATGTTCACCTGTGGGATCGTCTGAGACCAGCCAACTGGACAGCTGATAAAACTGTGGGTTTGCACAATTGAAGAATTTCTGCACAAACGCTAGAGAAGTGTGCTCTTCACGGATGAATCCCTGTTTCAACTGTACCAGGCAGATGGCGTATGGCGTCGTGTGGGTGAGAGGTTTGCTGATGTCAACTTTGTGAGCAGAGTGGCCCATGGTGGCTGTGGGGTTATGGTATGGGCAGGCATAAGCGACGAACACAATTGCATTTTAATGATCGCAATTTGAATGCACAGAGATACCTTGATGAGATCCTGAGGCCCATTGTCATGCCATTCATCCGCCGCCGTCAACTCATGTTTCGGCATGGTAATGCACAGCCCCATGTCGCAAGGATCTGTGCACAATTCCTGGAAGCTGAAAATGTTGCAGTTCTTCCATGGCCTGCATACTCACCAAACATGTCACCCATTGAGCATGTTTGGGATGCTCTGGATTGACGTATAAGACAACGTGTTCCAGTTCCCGACAATATCCAGCAACTTTGCACAGCCATTGGAGAGGAGTGGGACAACATTCCACAGGCCACAATCAACAGCCTGATCAACTCTATGCGAAGGAGATGTTTCGCGCTGCATGAGGCAAATGGTGGTCACACCAGATACTGACTGGTTTTCTGATCCACGCCCTTACTTTTTTTTAAAGGTATTTTGTGACCAACAAATGCATATCTGTCTTCCCAGTCATGTGAAATCTATAGATTAGGGCCTAATGAGTTCATTTCGATAGACTGATTTCATTATATGAACTGTAACTCAGTAAAATCTTTGAAATTGTTGCATGTTGCGTTTATATTTTTGTTCAGTGTACATCAGTAGAAAAAACCTGAGGTCTGGTTTATAATATCATCAAAGGCGAGCACTAGACAGAAGGACCGTTCTCCAACAGGAGAGTAGATTACATCCCAAGTGTAAAGATATTTATTTAGGAGTAATTGAGATCATTCAGAGCAGGAATAACATTGTAGTAAGAGAGCTAAGCGAGTCAGAGGAATAGGAGACCTGAGATTAAAACATGACTGCAATTTGTTTTAACTGGCTGTAGAAATCAGCATGGCAGGGCTGTTACTTTGAGCAGCTGTAAATCTGGCCCCCGTGAGAGAGGCACACCGTCGGTAACCTCTCCTCTCCCCTCTGCTCTAAGACTTCCTCTTGCTTACACATCCCAAGGGGTGCCTTCAGCCAGGGAAATTGACCTTTTCTTCCCTTTATTTGACATCCTCGTCATGAGTAACGCATACACGCACAGGCGCACACACACACACACACACACACACACACACACACACACACACACACACACACACACACACACACACACACACGTACGGACACACATGCAAGCACACACATGCCAAGCGCACCTACGCAAGCAGGCAGGCAGGCACGCAAGCACGGACGCACACACACACACACACCTCTCTCCTTTTCTCCTGTCTGACCCACCTTTTAGGACCCATCTATCCAGGCATACGCGCCAACCGTGGGAGGACAAGGACACAACACAGACACACATTAGCGAAAATCGCTTCCTCTCCTCTGCAAACAATGGTTCTGGGAAGTAATATAATTCTACCCTGCTCCATGCTCCACGCTCTCGCTCTCTCTCACTCTCTCTCTCTCTTGCTCTCTCTCTCTCTCTCTCTCTCTCTCTCTCTCTCTCTCTCTCTTTATCTATGGCTACACAGTGTCGTGGACTAACCCCATGTTTCCAATGCTACCCATGTGCCGTGTGTCCAATGATCCCACTGTGTATTTTATGTCAGTACTGGTCACTGAGAACTGAAGTGTTAAAACAGAACTGCCATGCTTTGTAGTGATCTCATCAATACCAATACTTAAAATCCCTGATTTCCTGTGTAGTACATTTGCCAAAAGGTCTGGGTTAGTGCTACACTACAAAGAGCTAAAGGGCTCTCTTTGCTGTGGGTCAACGCACAGGTTTACACTGGGGGCAAGGGTGTTAATGCTACAGGCTTTAAAGTAGTACAAGATGTCTTCACTTCCCTCTAACAGGCACTAAGGGTAAAAGTTGGAACCAATCTCTGACAGTGAGTGAGAGGGTGTTTGTGTGAGTGTGTGTGTGTAGTACACTAAGAGGGGCAATATCTCTCACTTTGTGGAAATCTGTGCATGCATGCATCCATGTGTGTCATAAAGGCAGAGAGTGGCTATCAGTTCCTCTCTATCCCACCATGAGGTCCATCTTACACTTCTGAGGACAAGCCCATCCATGCTGTATAAGTGCCCAACACAGTCACTTTGGCTGGCATGGTTACTGCACATGATGTTTTTGAATTCGTCGTCTGCTGCATACAAACTTTTAGAATTGCTTTCATTTTATTATTATTAATTTTTTTGTGGTATCTTACCCCTCTTTTTCTCCCCAATTTCGTGGTATCCAATTGGTAGTTACAGTCTTGTCCCATCGCTGCAACCCCCGTACGGATACGGGAGAGGCGAAGGTCGAGAGTCGTGTGTCCTCCGAAACACAACCCAACCGAGCCGCACTGCTTCTTGACACAGTGCCCGCTTAACCCGGAAGCCAGCCGCACCAATGTGTCGGAGGAAACACTGTACACCTGGCGACCGAGTCAGCGTGCACTGCGCCCGGCCCGCCACAGGGGTCGCTAGTGCGCTAGAACGCTGGGCCAATTGTGCGCCGCCCCATGGGTCTCCCGGTCGCGGCTGACAGTGACAGAGCCTGGACTCGAACCAGGATCTCTAGTGGCACAGTTAGCACTGCGATGCAGTGCCTTAGACCACTGCGCCACTCGGGAGGCCAGAATTGCATTTATAAACTGGGTGGTTAGAGCCCTGAATACTGATTGGTTGACAGCTGTGGTATATCAGACCGTATACCATGAGTATGACATAACATTTATTTTTACTGCCTCTAATTATGTTGGTAACCAGGTTATAATAGCAATAAGGCACCTCGGGGGTTTGTGATATATGGCCAATATACCACGGCTAAGAGCTGTGTCCAGACTCCGCGTTGCTTCCTGCCTAAGAACAGCCCTTAGCAGTGTATATTGGCCGTATACTACAGTTCCTCGGGCGTTATTGCTTGAGAATATCCCAAGGACATGATCAAGTTCCCTTATCCAATACTGAGAGATATAATATGTCAAGGGGTGCTGAAGGTGGGTGTGGTGCAGGAATCAAGCGCAGGATGCAGAAGCTTAGTCCAAAAGACTTTAGTGAGTATTTCACGTAGTACACGAGAACCATAAGCCCGGAGGCGAAATAAAGGCGCACACAGGCGTCAAACAAAAGGCGCACTAACATGTGCGAAAACCTCTCCAAACAACAGAGGGAAGATACGTAGCTCAGAACACCAAACAGAGGAGCAATCACACACAACACCAAACACACACAACGAGAACTAAATAGGACACTAACGAGGACTAAATAGACACAGGTGTACAACATCAAGACAAAACCAAACGAACATGAAACATAGATCGGTGGCAGTTAGTACTCCGGGGACGACGACCGCCGAAACCTGCCCGAACAAGGAGGAGGAGCAGCCTCGGCCGAAACCGTGACAGTACCCCCCCCTTGACGCGCGGCTCCAGCCGTGCGCCCGACCCCGGCCTCGGGGGACGACCAGGAGGACGCGGAGCAGGGCGCGCGGGATGGTCCCGGTGGAACTCCGACAGGAGAGATGGGTCTAGGATGTCCCTCCCGCGGCACCCAGCACCGCTCCTCCGGGCCGTACCCCTCCCACTCCACGAGATACTGGAGACCCCCATCCGGCGTCTTGAGTCCAAGATGGACCGAACGGTGTACGCCGGAGCCCCCTCGATGTCCAGTGGGGGCGGAGGAGTCTCTCCTATCTCACCTTCCTGGAGTGGACCAGCTACCACCGGCCTGAGAAGAGACACATGGAACGAGGGGTTAATATTCTTATATTCAACAGGCAGATGTAACCTATAACACACCTCGTTCAATCTTCTCAAGACTTTAAAAGGCCCCACAAACCGCCGACCCAGCTTCCGGAAGGGCAGGCGGAGGGGTAGGTTTCTGGTAGAGAGCCAGACTCGATCTCCGGGTGCGTACACCGGCCCCTCACTGCGGTGGAGATCGGCGCTCGCCTTGTGACGACGGATGGCCCGCTGCAGGTGGACGTGTGCAGCGTTCCACGTCTCCTCCGAGCGCCTCATCCAATCATCCACCGCAGGGGCCTCGATCTGGCTCTGCTGCCAAGGTGCCAGAACCGGCTGGTAACCTAACACACATTGGAAGGGGGGTTAGGTTGGTAGAGGAGTGGCGGAGAGAGTTCTGGGCCATCTCGGCCCAGGGAATGTACCGAGCCCACTCCTCAGGCCGGTCCTGGCAATACGACCTCAGAAACCTACCCACATCCTGGTTGACTCGTTCTACCTGCCCGTTACTCTCCGGGTGGTACCCTGAGGTAAGGCTCACCGAGACCCCCAAACGCTCCATGAACGCTCTCCATACTCGGGAGGTAAACTGGGGGCCTCGATCAGACACTATATCCTCGGGTACCCCGTAATGCCGGAAGACGTGGGTGAATAGGGCCTCTGCGGTTTGTAGGGCAGTAGGAAGACCCGACATAGGGAGAAGACGACAGGCCTTAGAGAACCGGTCCACAACGACCAGGATGGTGGTATTCCCCTGAGAGAGGGGAAGGTCTGTCACAAAATCCACCGAGAGGTGGGACCATGGTCGTTGTGGAACGGGCAGGGGTTGTAACTTACCCCTGGGCAGGTGTCTGGGCGCCTTACACTGGGCGCACACCGAGCAGGAGGAGACATAAACCCTCACATCCCTGGCTAACGTGGGCCACCAGTATTTAGTGCTAAGACAATGCACTGTCCGGCCAATACCCGGATGTCCAGAGGAGGGTGACGTGTGAGCCCAGTAAATGAGTCGATCCCGAATCTCGAGCGGAACGTACTTCCGACCCTCAGGACACTGTGGAGGGCTGGGGTCGGTACGCAACGCTCACTCGATTTCGGCATCGACCTCCCACACCACCGGTGCCACAAGACAAGACTCCGGTAGTATGGGAGTAGGCTCAACGGACCTCTCCTCCGTGTCATACCGCCGGGACAGCGCATCTGCCTTACCATTCTGGGACCCAGGGATGTACGTGATTTTAAATACGAACCTGGTGAGAAACATACTCCATCGAGCCTGGCGAGGGTTCAGTCTCCTAGCTGCCCGGATGTACTCCAGGTTCCGATGGTCAGTCAAAATGAGGAAAGGGTGTTGAGCCCCCTCAAGCCAATGCCTCCACACCTTAAGGGCCTGAACTACAGCTAACAGCTCCCTGTCCCCGACGTCATAATTACGCTCCGCCGGGCTGAGCTTTTTAGAGTAAAAAGCACAGGGGCGGAGTTTAGGTGGCGTGCCGGACCGTTGAGAGAGAACGGCCCCTATACCGGCCTCAGACGCGTCCACCTCGACCTGAAAGGGTAATGCGGGTTCCGGATGCGCCAGCACCGGAGCCGACGTAAACAGGTCCTTCAGTCTCCTAAAGGCCTGTCCGCATCAGCTGACCACTGCAGGCGCACCGGACCCCCTTTCAGAAGGGACGTGATGGGAGCTGCCACCTGTCCAAAACCCCGGATAAACCTCCGGTAGTAATTCGCAAAGCCCAAGAACTGCTGCACCTCTTTGACAGTGGTTGGGGTTTGCCAATTACGCACAGTGGACACACGATCCACCTCCATTCTCACCCCTAACGCGGACAACCGATAACCCAAAAAGGAGACCGACTCCTGGAAAAACAGACATTTCTCTGCCTTGACATATAGGTCGTGCTCCAACAGCCTCCTCAATACACGACGCACCAGGTCTATATGCTCGGCTCGGGTAGACGAGTACACTAGAATGTCATCAATGTACACGACCACCCCTTGCCCCTGCATATCCCGGAAAATGTCATCTACGAAGGATTGGAAGACTGATGGATCATTCATCAACCCATATGGCATGACGAGATACTCGAAATGACCTGACGTGGTACTAAACGCTGTTTTCCATTCGTCGCCCTCCCTAATGCGCACCAAGCTATACGCGCTCCTGAGATCCAGTTTTGTGAAAAACCGCGCTCCATGCAATGACTCCGTCATGGTCGTAATCAAAGGGAGTGGATAACTGTATTTGACAGTAAACTGATTGAGACCACGGTAATCGATGCACGGGCGCAACCCTCCGTCTTTTTTCTTCACAAAAAAGAAGCTCGAGGAGGCGGGAGAAGTGGAGGGCCGTATGTATCCCTGTCTCAAAGATTCGGCTATGTAAGTTTCCATAGCTTTTCTCTCCTCTTGAGACAAAGGACACACGTGGCTCCGTGGGAGCGCTGCTCCTGCCTGGAGATCAATCGCACAATCCCCCTGTCTATGAGGAGGCAACTGCGTCGCCCTAGCTTTACTAAACACGAGAGCTAAATCCCCATATTCAGGCGGAATGTGCAGTGCGGGCACTTGGTTTGGACTTTCCACCGAAGTCGCCCCTATGGAAACACCCAGACATCGCCCCTCACACTGAGCAGACCACCCATTGAGAGCCCTCTGTTGCCACGAAATAGCAGGGTTATGGGTGCTTAACCAGGGAATTCCCAGCACCACCGGGTACGCAGGAGAGTCGATCAGATACAACTGTATAGTCTCTTCATGACCCCCCTGCGCACACATCCTAAGTGGCGCTGTGACTTCCCTAATCAACCCAGACCCCAACGGGCGGCTATCTAAAGCATGAACGGGAAAAGGTTTGTCAACAGGTAGGAGAGGGATCCCTAAATCTAAACAAAACTTCCGATCAACAAAATTCCCAGCTGCGCCTGAATCTACAAGCGCCTTATGCTGGGAATGAGGTGCAACCTGTGGAAAACAAAACAGGTATACAAAAGTGCGCAACAGAGAGCTCTGGGTAAGTGGGGCGTCTACTCAACTGGGAGGGCTCCCCAGTGCGTGGCCTGTTGTCTCCTCCCTCGGGGAACCCTCCCCAGCACCTGGCCGCAGTGTGCCCTCCACGACCGCACTTGGTGCAGGGGACAGGCCCCCTCGGGCTCCTCCTCCTCCTTTCTCTAGCGCCAGCACCCCCGAGCTCCATAGGGCTCGGCTCGGAGGTGCCGGAGGGTGGAATGGACGGACCCCACTCGGGACGGCCACGGGTGGCCAACAGGGTGTCCAGACGGATGGACATATCGACCAACTGGTCGAAGGTGAAATTGGTATCCCTGCAGGCCAACTCACGTTGAACGTCCTCCCGTAGGCTACATCGAAAATGGTCGATGAGGGCCCGTTCATTCCACCCTGCGTCTGCCGCTAGAGTCCGGAACTCCAGCGCGAACGCCTGTGCGCTCCTCCTCCCCTGTCTCAGGTGGACCAGACGCTCCCCCGCCGCTTTGCCCTCAGGTGGATGGTCGAACACGGCCTTGAAGCGACGGGAGAACTCGGCGTAGGAGATGGTGGTGGCGTCCATCCTCCTCCACTCGGCGTTGGCCCATTCCAACGCCTTGCCAGTGAGACAGGAGATGAGGGCGGAAACGCTCTCGTGTCCCGAGGGCACCGGGTGTACAGTGGCCAGGTAGAGCTCCACCTGCAGGAGGAACCCCTGACACCCGGCAGCTGTTCCGTCATACGCCCTCGGGAGCGAGAGCCGAATCCCACTGGGTTCCGGACCTGGGACTGGTGGACCGGCCGATGGGGGTGGCAGGGTAGGTGGAGGTGTGGGTACCCCTCTGGAGTCCCATCGGTGCAGGGTGTTGATGACGTCCTGTAGAGCGGTCCCCAGTTGTCGTATCTGGTCATCCTGGCCGCGGACATGCTCCTCCAGCGACTCAGGCGTGACTGTTGCTCCTGCTGATTCCATTCATTAAGGTGTGTGATTCTGTCAAGGGGTGCTGAAGGTGGGTGTGGTGCAGGAATCAAGCGCAGGACGCAGAAGCTTAGTCCAAAAGACTTTAGTGAGTATTTCACATAGTACACGAGAACCATAAGCCCGGAGGCGAAATAAAGGCGCACACAGGCGTCAAACAAAAGGCGCACTAACATGTGCGAAAACCTCTCCAAACAACGGAGGGAAGATACGTAGCTCAGAACACCAAACAGAGGAGCAATCACACACAACACCAAACACACACAACGAGAACTAAATAGGACACTAACGAGGACTAACTAGACACAGGTGTACAACATCAAGACAAAACCAAACGAACATGAAACATAGATCGGTGGCAGCTAGTACTCGGGGACGACGACCGCCGAAACCTGCCCGAACAAGGAGGAGGAGCAGCCTCGGCCGAAACCGTGACAGTACCCCCCCGTTGACGCGCGGCTCCAGCCGTGCGCCGACCCCGGCCTCGGGGACGACCAGGAGGACGCGGAGCAGGGCGCGCGGGATGGTCCCGGTGGAACTCCGACAGGAGAGATGGGTCTAGGATGTCCCTCCGCGGCACCCAGCACCGCTCCTCCGGGCCGTACCCCTCCCACTCCATGAGATACTGGAGACCCCCCATCCGGCGTCTTGAGTCCAAGATGGACCGAACGGTGTACGCCGGAGCCCCCTGATTACGGTAGAACGGGGCGGCAGGTAGCTTAGTGGTTAAGAGCGTTGTGGCAGTAATCGAAAGGTCGCTGGTTTTAATCCCAGAGCTGACTAGGTGAAAAATCTGTCGATGTGCCCTTGAGCAAAGCACTTAACCCTAATTGCTCCTGTAAGTCGCTCTGGATAAGAGCGTCTGCTAAATGACTAAAATGTAAAAATGTAACTAAATAGGATATTGTTTTTTGTTTGTAAAGAAATACCAGTATTCCTCAATATTGAATTGACTCTTTCACATTATATTGATGTTAATTAGAGGAGTGTAATCTTTTCATTGTTTGCATGGAGCTGGGTGGTGTTGCTGTTCAGACTAGTTGATTGATTGTGTGCTCCTGTTGCTAACTGCTTGGAACAGAGTGGGTGGATTTGGCAAAGGGAGCCTTTGTCTCGTTTGTTGGCAACACCATTGATAACTTAATCTGAGTTGTGAAGTGACGTAGCATTGGTCTACTCTCTCATGGCGTGTTAGGTTTGTACTTTTACAAGTTGCTTCTCTTACTCAAATATCAGGTCCTCCATATGGCAACATATTTGTTACAGAGGACCAGGCTTAGGTCATAGCAATGGTACAAATGAAATCTCATTTATTAACAAAATCAATTTTTATAACCTTTGCCCATTTACAAGATATTCTGAGGAAGACCTATAAAAGGCCAAGCCAATATTGAATGTCATGAGGTTACGTGGAATCATTCCAAATAATAAAGTCACCTTCTATACAGAGTGCAATTATGTATGCAAAGAGCCCTGAAATCAAAATCCTGTGTTTACGAGGGAATATCTTTGATTAAACTTCCACAATACTGGAAATGACAACACAACACATACACCTATGCAACAACCCATCCCTGTTCAGGAGAGGGATACAGGCAGGCAGGCAGGCACCCGGGTGGCTCAGGGAAATGAATGGAGAGACAGTGCTGTGCGGCCTCTATACAACCAAGGGAAGTAATGAAAACAAATGGTAGGTCTTATTCCCGCCGGAGTTGAGGAGGAACTTAGTCATCAAGCTAATTTTATTCTTGTCTGGGCCAGAGACTCCATTTCCTCTGGGTGTTTTTACAAACACTGGCCGTGGAGCTGGCCAATGATGGATAAGACTGCCTGATGGCCGGATGGCAGATGCTAGCCCTGTAACTCAAGCCCAAACGCTCGGTGACCCCCTCACGCCCCATGCGCTCACCACCAGACCCAATATTTCTCTCCTGCACCCACCCACCACTGTCCTTTCCTGTATAGTAAGCTGTGTGCGTGATTGGAATAGATGATGAACATTGGCCTGTAGAGTGTGGACTACACAATCAAACTGTAGATTTAATGAACCACCTCTTCCTTGTTCTGATAAGAGATATATTTGGAGATTGTGTTGTAATTCTGTGACATTTGTCTTGTTTACAGAAGCCTATCTATATCATATAAGCATATGCTCTGGCCATGGTGACTAACTTCAGTGGAATCATAAGTATGGTATTTATGGTTATTCTTATGGTTTATATTTAAGATACTATTGCACAGTCACAGTTATACAGATTATACTACCAACATGCAATTAAATCCGTACACAAAGCAGGCTTTATTTCTTAGTGCTCCATGTAATGTGCATACCAGTACATTAAAAATGAATGCTGAAAAGTAGAATTTTGCCGAAGTTGGTGCAGATGGGAGGGAAATCTTGGCCCAAATGTCACAATTGTTCATAGGATCGACAACGCATCCTCCACCCTCATCGCACCTGATTCCCTTCATGTGGCACGTACACAGATGAGAGTAGGTACACTTGGGACGGTGCATACGGCAGGCCAAATGGCTCCCAGTTTTACTTCATATTTTACCATCTTGATTCCGTCTTACATTTATGGTTTATTCAGTGGCTACCCTTTTAGTCAGGGCCGTGGCCCAAACAGAGAAATGCTTAAGCCCTTATTCTAGTTGATTTGTTTGTACGCAACTGCATCCAGGAGAGAAGGAAACATTAAAAAGCAATTAATACATGAGAATGCAGAGGGAAATGTGAGTGGGAGAGGCCTCCGATGGGAATGCCATTCTCCTCCCCAGTAACTTAAAATTGAGGCAAACACAGAAAAGAGGGCTTTTAGTGTGACTGTGGCTCGTCCCAGCAGACGGGTGACGGACAGGGAAACTGAGAAATAAACAAAGATCAGCATAATCAATGTGACATTAGCACACACACACACGATGCGCAGGGGGCCAGGCACCGCCAGGCTCTGCCTAATACTATTCCAACTGGCAACTTGTTCCTCAGCAATTGCCATTTCTGGCCCCTTGTAGAGAGCTTTTCTCTGGCTCTTTTCGCCCTTCAAGAGAGAATTAACATGATCATAAGATATTAGTGGCACTCACTTTAAAAGCAATCAAGTATGCATCTAAATTCTCCTGTGACAGTTCTGGTTCACCACCTTAGTGCTTTGTTGTGGAGTGCATCCCTGATTCGCTGGGTGTTATCCACAATGAATAATTGTGGATAACAAGCTTGGCCCAAGATTAAAGATATCGGATGCCTTGAGTGGGACCAACATGAAACGGCAGATAAACTAGAATTGCTGTATGTTAACTGTGAGACAGTTGAAAGTAGCCATACTTTTATTGGTGTAACTGTTTAAAAAAAAGAAATTATATTTACACTATATGCAATCATTGATACTCAACTGCCGTTGACAATATAGGTCTAGGATTCATGTAAATCCTTCAAATTCATGAACATGTCTGTATGCCCCCCACCCCCCATCAGCTTGTCATTGAACTCTCTCCTCTCCACAAATGTGTTTTTTTCTAACCCCACAGGCTCTCATGAAACAGGTTTTTAGCCATTTACCATTATTTCCCCTCAAGGCTATAAGGAAAAGGCATCACTTCCAAGATAAACCACTCAGCTGTATTGTGCATTTCTGCTGCAACAATATAAAGGCAGAAACTAAATCAATTTTGGACGAGTCTCTTGAGAGGGCCCAGGCTTGGGAGGACAACCAAGGTAAATGTTAAAATGTTACCTTTCTTTCTTCGCAACAATAGAAGAATAGAAAATACACTCACAATGGAACCGCACACCCTTAGAGACATAGTTGCTAACCTTGGTGGAAAACCATAGTAACAGCATAGTAACAGGGCATAGAAATGATAGTGAAACAGTGACACACTATATTGATGCAGGATGACGTCATCATAGAAGACAGAGGCATCATCAGTTTGTAAGCCCTGCTGTCTGTACTAGCCTCATTCTGTGGCTGTTCTCCTGTATTTTCCCCCTCCATGTGACACAGGTCCAGTGTCCAGTGTCCAGAGCCCAGGTGTCAAGTTGCCCTGTCGTTAGAGTGCACATGACAGCTACTTCTGCAACAACAACAAAAAAATCCGTCATCCAAGCAAGGCCTGAGCCATGAAATCACATTTTTATCTCTCTGTCTGTTTCATTTTGAAGCGCTTGATCCTACAACATGTCTGCCATGTGGGGCTCATGGTGTCATGGAAAGGGTCACCGTGAGGGCACCGTCACCGGCTGCCCTCCCTTCTTCTCCCCATCCCTCCTCTTCACCCCTATCCCTCCCCAACCTAGGGATATGAGTCTCTCAGCAGCCTGGCTGGTGCGGAGCGAGAGAGGGAGAGAGAGAGAGGGAAGCCCCACTCTGACAGACAGCCAGCACTGAGCAGAACTGAATCAATTAAGGCACATCAAATCAAGAATTCATGCACTCTGAAAGTGACAAATATTGGCTGTGACTGTCGAAGCCGTTAGGCCCCTCGACATCTCTCTCTCTCTCTCTCTCTCTCTCTCTCTCTCTCTCTCTCTCTCTCTCTCTCTCTCTCTCTCTCTCTCTCTCTCTCCCTAGTGAGCTGTGTGCTGTGTATGTGTGCCTTCCAACCATTACCCAGCCAAGTGGAACTGTGGTGTAACGGTGTCAGAGAGAGACCAAGATGTCTGTAACCCTGGTGATTGTCTCTGGCCTATCTTTGATATAGGTTACACTCTCACTGGATAACCGTGCTGTAGATCACCTTACTCAATGGTTTGTTGTTGTTTCACGGCTTGTATTTCAGATAGCTGACAGTTTTCATGTGTTTTCTTCGAATTCCGGACATTAAATGTGTGAATGTAATGTGGATAACGGTTTATTTGAACAGCGAGAGACAGAATAACAACAAAAAAATCCAGAAAAACTCATGTCAAAAATGTTATAAATTGATTTGCATTTTAATGAGGGAAATAAGTATTTGACCCACTCTCTATCAGAAAGATTTCTGGCTCCCAGGTGTATTTTATACAGGTAACAAGCTGAGATTAGGAGCACACTCTTAAAGGGAGTGCTCCTAATCTCAGCTTGTTACCTGTATAAAAGACACCTGTCCACAGAAGCAATCAATCAATCAGATTCCAAACTCTCCAACATGGCCAAGACCAAAGAGCTCTCCAAGGATGTCAGGGACAAGATTGTAGACCTACACAAGGCTGGAATGGGCTACAAGACCATCGCCAAGCAGCTTGGTGCGAAGGTGACAACAGTTGGTGCGATTATTCGCAAATGGAAGAAACAAGAAAAAACTGTCAATCTCCCTCGGCCTGGGGCTCCATGCAAGATCTCACCTCGTGGAGTTGCAATTATTATGAGAACGGAGAGGAATCAGCCCAGAACTACACGGGAGGATCTTGTCAATGATTTCAAGGCAGCTGGGACCATAGTCACCAAGAAAAAAATTGGTAACACACTACGCCGTGAAGGACTGAAATCCTGCAGCGCCCGCAAGATCCCCCTGCTCAAGAAAGCACATATACAGGGCTGTCTGAAGTTTGCCAATGAACATCTGAATGATTCAGAGGAGAACTGGGTGAAAGTGTTGTGGTCAGATGAGACCAAAATCGAGCTCTTTGGCATCAACTCAACTCGCCGTGTTTGGAGGAGGAGGAATGCTGCCTATGACCCCAAGAACACCATCCCCACCGTCAAACATGGAGGTGGAAACATTATGCTTTTGGGTTGTTTTTCTGCTAAAGGGACAGGACAACTTCACCGCATCAAAGGGACGATGGACAGGGACATGTACCGTCAAATCTTGGGTGAGAACCTCCTTCCCTCAGCCAGGGCATTGAAAATGGGTTGTGGATGGGTATTCCAGCATGACAATGACCCAAAACACACGGCCAAGGCAATAAAGGAGTGGCTCAAGAAGAAGCACATTAAGGTCCTGGAGTGGCCTAGCCAGTCTCCAGACCTTTAATCCCATAGAACATCTGTGGAGGGAGCTGAAGGTTCGAGTTGCCAAACTTCAGCCTCAAAACCTTAATGACTTGGAGAAGATCTGCAAAGAGGAGTGGAACAAAATCCCCCCTGAGAAATGTGCAAACCTGGTGGCCAACTACAAGAAACGTCTGACCTCTGTGATTGCCAACAAGGGTTTTGCCACCAAGTACTAAGTCATGTTTTGCAGAGGGGTCAAATACTTATTTCCCTCATTAAAATGCAAATCAATTCATCAAATTTTTGACATGCGTTTTTCTGGATTTTTTAATTATTATTCTGTCTCTCACTGTTCAAATAAACCTACCATTAAAATTATAGACTGATCATGTCTTTGTCAGTGGGCAAACGTACAAATCAGCAGGGGATCAAATACTTTTTTCCCTCACTGTACATATAGTATGTTTGATAACCACATATGACCTACAGTGGGGAGAACAAGTATTTGATACACTGCCGATTTTCCAGGTTTTCCTACTTATAAAGCATGTAGAGGTCTGTAATTTTTATCATAGGTACACTTCAACTGTGAGAGATGGAATCTAAAACAAAAATCCATAAGATCACATTGTATGATTTTTAAGTAATTAATTTGCATTTTATTGCATGACATAAGTATTTGATCACCTACCAACCAGTAAGAATTCCGGCTCTCACAGACCTGTTAGTTTTTCTTTAAGAAGCCCTCCTGTTCTCCACTCATTACCTGTATTAACTGCACCTGTTTGAACTCGTTACCTGTATAAAAGACACCTGTCCACACTCTCAATCAAACAGACTCCAACCTCTCCACAATGGCCAAGACCAGAGAGCTGTGTAAGGACATCAGGGATAAAATTGTAGACCTGCACAAGGCTTGGATGGGTTACAGGACAATAGGCAAGCAGCTTGGTGAGAAGGCAACAACTGTTGGCGCAATTATTAGAAAATGGAAAAAGTTCAAGATGACGGTCAATCACCCTCGGTCTGGGGGCTCCATGCAAGATCTCACCTCGTGGGGCATCAATGATCATGAGGAAGGTGAGGGATCAGCCCAGAACTACACGGCAGGACCTGGTCAATGACCTGAAGAGAGCTGGGACCACAGTCTCAAAGAAAACCATTAGTAACACACTATGCCGTCATGGATTAAAATCCTACAGCGCACGCAAGGTCCCCCTGCAAAGCCAGCGCATGTCCAGGCCCGTCTGAAGTTTGCCAATGACCATCTGGATGATCCAGAGGAGGAATGGGAGAAGGTCATGTGGTCTGATGAGACAAAAATATAGCTTTTTGGTCTAAACTCCACTCGCCGTGTTTGGAGGAAGAAGAAGGATGAGTACAACCCCAAGAACACCATCCCAACCGTGAAGCATGGCGGTGGAAACATCATTCTTTGGGGATGCTTTTCTGCAAAGGGGACAGGACGACTGCACCGTATTGAGGGGAGGATGGATGGGGCCATGTATCGCGAGATCTTGGCCAACAACCTCCTTCCCTCAGTAAGAGCATTGAAGATGGATTGTGGCTGGGTCTTCCAGCATGACAACGACCCGAAACACACAGCCAGGGCAACTAAGGAGTGGCTCCGTAAGAAGCATCTCAAGGTCCTGGAGTGGCCTAGCCAGTCTCCAGACCTGAACCCAATAGAAAATCTTTGGAGGGAGCTGAAAGTCCGTATTGCCCAGCGACAGCCCTGAAACCTGAAGGATCTGGAGAAGGTCTGTATGGAGGAGTGGGACAAAATCCCTGCTGCAGTGTGTGCAAACCTGGTCAAGACCTACAGGAAACATATGATCTCTGTAATTGCAAACAAAGGTTTCTGTACCAAATATTAAGTTCTGCTTTTCTGATGTATCAAATACTTATGTCATGCAATAAAATGCAAATGAATTACTTAAAAATCATACAATGTGATTTCTGGATTTTTGTTTTAGATTCCGTCTCTCACAGTTGAAGTGTACCTATGATAAAAATTACAGACCTCTACATGCTTTGTAAGTAGGAAAACCTGCAAATTCGGCAGTGTATCAAATACTTGTTCTCCCCACTGTATATTGCAACGGTCATGTTGATGATAGGGAAGGGAAGGTTTCCTTAACAGATTTTCTCTCTCCCTAACCTGAGTGTTCATCTGTGTAACTGTGCAGTTTAGGGTTTGATAGGTGCAACAGGTGAGAATAGTTTATGATCCCTTCACTCATCCTTAGCCTTAGAATCAATTAAAGGATCAGGTCCTATATGGAGTAAGTGAACCGTGTAAGGAGGATCCATTGTGCTAGGTGGAAGGTGGGAGTAGTACACCCCCCCCCCCCCACCTTTGGTCATCCCTGTGTCCTCAGTGAGCCTGCCTCGCTGCCTGCCTCGCTGCCTGCGCCACACCGGCTCTGTATAAAATCCGTTCCCACTCCCAGCGCCGTCGCTGTCATTTCTCTCGGCCTTGCCACAAACACATAGCAGTCACTTGATATGTTTGCATGGGGATTTAGGGATGAACATTATCGTGTTTTCAGACTGAACATCTGGTGGGGGGAAAAGGTTACAGTGGGGATCTCGCCCTTCACAGAATTCCTTCCATCAGATAAATCACCAACAAGTCACTGTGAAATGGGGGGGAGGAGGGGAATTACAGAGGGGTAGGGGGTTGGGTTTGTGTGTAGGGAAGCCTAGTGTGTGTGTGTGTGTGTGTGGGTGTGTGTGTGCGCGTACATGCACATGCCTGCATGCGTATGTGTGTGTATATAGGGACGTTAACTCAATCCTGGCTGAGCAGTAGGAGGAAAACTGATGGCCCTCTGTCAAACAGCCTCCGAGGCCACGGAAAACCACACAGAGGACAGTGCATTAACGAGGGAGAAACCTAGCCCATCCCAGAACATCCCTCTCTGCATTTCAAATGGATAGACATCTTTATCTTACTTGTCTCTCTGGATGAGTCTACAGCTCTCTCTCTTTGTTGTTGTCTTTTTCCAGCCCATCTCACTCTAAACTGTGTCATTATTCCAGACACAGCAGGATGTTACATACACAGTAGGATAACGTTCACAGTTGCTAAGAATGTTTCCGGTTCATCTTAAATGATCCTTGCCAGTCTGGCCGTCTCTGGAAATGAGTCTGTAGATCTCAGTTTCCTGGTAACATATACTGAAGTGGTTGGTATAATGTTTCCTATCTGTTTCAAATAGTATTTTCAAGTTGAGCTGTTTCTATACGGTGTATGAGTCTATAACACTCTCTCTCCTGACCATCTCTCGCAGCAATTTCTAGGTGTATTATACACGCTTTAATAAATGTGGCAACATACAGTGGGGAAAAAAAGTATTTAGTCAGCCACCAATTGTGCAAGTTCTCCCACTTAAAAAGACGACAGAGGCCTGTCATTTTCATCATAGGTACACGTCAACTATGACAGACAAAATGAGAAAAAAAATTCCAGAAAATCACATTGTAGGATTTTTAATGAATTTATTTGCAAATTATGGTGGAAAATAAGTATTTGGTCAATAACAAAAGTTTCTCAATACTTTGTTATATACCCTTTGTTGGCAATGACATAGGTCAAACGTTTTCTGTAAGTCTTCAAAAGGTTTTCACACACTGTTGCTGCTATTTTGGCCCATTCCTCCATGCAGATCTCCTCTAGAGCAATGATGTTTTGGGGCTGTCACTGGGCAACACAGACTTTCAACTCCCTCCAAAGATTTTCTATGGGGTTGAGATCTGGAGACTGGCTAGGCCACTCCAGGACCTTGAAATGCTTCTTACGAAGCCACTCCTTCAATGCCTGGGCGGTGTGTTTGGGATCATTGTCATGCTGAAAGACCCAGCCACGTTTCATCTTCAATGCCCTTGCTGATGGAAGGAGGTTTTCACTCAAAATCTCACGATACATGGCCCCATTCATTCTTTCCTTTACACGGATCAGTCGTCCTGGTCCCATTGCAGAAAAACAGCCCCAAAGCATGATGTTTCCACCCCCATGCTTCACAGTAGGTATGGTGTTCTTTGGATGCAACTCAGCATTCTTTGTCCTCCAAACACGACGAGTTGAGTTTTTACCTAAAAGTTATATTTTGGTTTCATCTGACCATATGACATTGTCCCAATCCTCTTCTGGATCATCCAAATGCACTCTAGCAAACTTCAGACGGGCCTGGACATGTACTGGCTTAAGCAGGGGGACACGTTTGGCACTGCAGGATTTGAGTCCCTGGCGGCGTAGTGTGTTACTGATGGTAGGCTTTGTTACTTTGGTCCCAGCTCTCTGCAGGTCATTCACTAGGTCCCCCCGTGTGGTTCTGGGATTTTTGCTCACCGTTCTTGTGATCATTTTGACCCCACGGGGTGAGATCTTGCGTGGAGCCCCAGATCGAGGGAGATTATCAGTGGTCTTGTATGTCTTCCATTTCCTAATAATTGCTCCCACAGTTGATTTCTTCAAACCAAGCTACTTACCTATTGCAGATTCAGTCTTCCCAGCCTGGTGCAGGTCTACAATTTTGTTTCTGGTGTCCTTTGACAGCTCTTTGGTCTTGGCCATAGTGGAGTTTGGAGTGTGACTGTTTGAGGTTGTGGACAGGTGTCTTTTATACTGATAACAAGTTCAAACAGGTGCCATTAATACAGGTAATGAGTGGAGGACAGAGGAGCCTCTTAAAGAAGAAGTTACAGGTCTGTGAGAGCCAGAAATCTTGCTTGTTTGTAGGTGACCAAATACTTTTTTTCCACCATAATTTGCAAATAAATTCATTAAAAATCCTACAATGTGATTTTCTGGAAAGAAAATTCTCAATTTGTCTGTCATAGTTGACGTTTACCTATGATGAAAATTACACGCCTCTCTCATCTTTTTAAGTGGGAGAACTTGCACAATTGGTGGCTGACTAAATACTTTTTCTCCCCACTGTATTGCAAAACAGTTGAAAACAGAATATTTCCGGTCTTGAACGATCAGTGCTCCAGAGGTCAATAGGGAATCCTTGCATTAAAGCTGCTGGACAGATCCACTGAAACGCTAATGCAGGTGAACACTCGCCATCAGCACAGAGTACAACATGCACGCACCAAAACACACACGGACACACGGACACACACACACAGACACAGACACACACACGCACACACACACACGCACACACACACACACACACACACACACACACACACACACACACACATCCCATCCTGTCATAATGAAGGAGCAGAGACATGAGGCACCGATGACTCAGGCACATGTCAGGAGAAGTTAGCCTTCCTCCTCACAGGCTGCTGTGCTGAACTGTCACACAAAATACTGTCACCACACTGTTGCCACAATATCAAGGACGTCTCCTTGTCTTCATCTGCTTGGCTTGTCTTCTCTTGCCTCCTTAATTATATGATACGTGTACACAATTGCCATTGTCAGGCTCTGACGCAAGTATACTGTAGTAAAGTGCTGGAGGTCCTTATTGTTGTGTGCAGGGTGTTTTGTAACGTTCTTCTGGAGGTTAATGCAGTAGAAAGGAACATAGAAGTGTCAGGATGTCTGGATACCAGCGGTTTTCCCTTTTGGCTGGAAGTGATAGTAGGGAGGATTGCTGTGCTATGCTTTGCTTTGCTGTGCTGTGCTGTGCTGTGCTGTGCTGTGCTGTGCTGTGCTGTGTGTGTGTGTGTCTACTGTATGTACAGTAATGTGCGTGTGCATGTGTGTGTTTTGGAAGGGTTGGCAGTCATGGCATATTTCACACCCCTCAACGAGACAGGAAGTACTCGACAGCTCCCAGTGCCCTGGCTGGCGCTAATTTCTTCACTTCCTTCCTGCCTAGCTGACCAAGTATCAATCAGCTCCATCCTTCCTCGTTCTATTTCTTCAGAATTTCCTTAATGCTGATTACACTGTAAACTCTCTCATTGTCCTTCTGGTTAGCCCTCTCGTTCCTTCTGCTTAGCTTCCTACACTTCCTCTCAGTTTGACAGGGGGCTCAGTCCAAACACTCTAAAATGGTCCCCCCTTTCCTAAACACTATTTCCCTGTCATCACTGATTTGAGGGGATTTGATTGGTGACAGTGTGATAGCGGAAACCTGCCTGTGGTCAAGGTGTAGTCGTCTTTCCGCCCATACTTCCTATCGGAAGAGAACGGACATAAGAGAGGATGCTGAGAGCCCGTACTGCAGCATTCAATGTCAGCAGAACGAACCCCGATGACTCTGTAGCGTGCGACGAGTACAGGGCAAGAAAGTACGAGCTCCGCAACCCCATTAGGGATGCAAAAAGACAATACAGACTAAAACTTGAATTGATGTTCGACAACTCAGACTCGCGACGCATGTGGCAAGGACTACAGACTATCTGGACTACAAAAGCAAACCCAGCTGTGTGGTGCCCACCGAAGCCTCCCTCCCAGATGAGATTAACACATTCTATGCTCGCTTTGAGGCAGACAGTACCGAGCCATCCAGGAAGACTGTCGCTGCACCGGATGACCAGGTATTTTCGCTCTCCGAGGTTGACGAGAGGAAAACTCTCAAAGAGTGAATACTCACTTAGCCCCGGCCCAGATGACATCCCTGGCCCTGTCCTCAGAGTGTGTGCCCAAGAAAAACAAGGTGACATGCCCAAATGACTATCGTCGCGCTCACTCCGGTCATCATGAAGAGCTTCAAGAGGCTGGTCATGGCCCACATCAAGGCCAGCATACCAGGCACACTGGACCTATTACAATTTGCCTACTGTTCCAACAGATCCACGGAAGATGCCATTTCCATCGCTATTCACACGGCCGTAACACATCTGGACAAGAGGAACACCTATGTGAGAATGCTGGTCATTGACTACTGTTTAGATTCAACACTATTGTTCCCTCCAAGCTCTACACCAAGCTCAAGAGCCCTGGGTCTGGACACCACCCTCTGCAACTGGATCCTGGACTTCCTGACGGGCAGACCAAAAGTTGTGAGGATTGGCAACGACACCTCTTTCACACTGACTCTTAACACAGGGGCCCACCAGGGGTGTGTCCTCAGCCCTCTGCTGTACTCCTTGTTCACCTTTGACTGATGACACCACGGTTCTAGGCCTGATAACCAACAATGACGAGTCAGCCTATAGGGAGGAGGTAACTGACATTGTGGTGTCAGGACAACAACCTCTCTCTCGACGTCAGCAAAACAAAGGAGCTGATTGATGACTTAAGGAAGCAGAGGAAGGAACATGACCCGATCCACATAAATGGAACTGCAGTAGAGAGAGACAGCAGTTTTAAGTTCCTCGGTATCCACATCACCGAGAACTTGACATGGACCAAGAACACCACCACTCTTGAAAAGAGGGCGCAACAGGGTCTCTACTTCCTAAAGCGACTGAAGAAATTTGGCATGGCACTCCAGGTCCTCTACAAATACTACTGCTGCACCATCGAGAGCGTCCTGACCGGTTGCATCACGGCCTGGTACAGAAATTGCTCCATCCACGACCCCAAGGCCCTGCAGCAGGTGGTGAAGACGGCCCAGTAAATCACTGAGACTGTTCACCCATTCATCCATGACATCTACTAAAAGCAGTGCCTGAGAAAGGCTGGCAGCATCATCAAAGCCCCCACACACCCCAGCCATAATAATCTAATAATATGCCATTTAGCAGACGCTTTTATCCAAAGCGACTTACAGTCATGTGTGCATATATTTTTTACGTATGGGTGGTCCTGGGGATCAAACCCACTACCCTGGCGTTACAAGCGCCATGCTCTACCAATTGAGCTACAGAGGACCACGACCACTGTACCTGAGCTGTTCAGTCCCTTACCGTTGGGC
This sequence comes from Coregonus clupeaformis, assembly GCF_020615455.1. Lineage (NCBI taxonomy): Eukaryota > Metazoa > Chordata > Actinopteri > Salmoniformes > Salmonidae > Coregonus > Coregonus clupeaformis. The sequence goes on along the minus strand of NC_059218.1, from coordinate 24,697,820 downwards.
AGACGGTATCAAAGCATGCAGTATGATACCAACAGGCTCATGGACAGTTTCTATCTACAAGCCATCAGACTACCAAACACTTGAACTGGACTGACCACCTGCTTGGATTCAGCATACCATAGCACACATACACTCACTCACTCACTCACTCACTCACTCACTCACTCACTCACTCACTCACTCACTCACTCACTCACTCACTCACTCACTCACTCACTCACTCACTCACTCACTCACTCACTCACTCACACACAGACACACACACACACACACACACACACACACACACACACACACACACACACAGACACACACACACACACAGACACACACACACACACACACACACACACCCCAACTGCTGCTACCATACTCTTATTATGATTGCTAAATACTGCTCAATTTAAACACTTGCCCCCAATCCGCCCCTTCCCCCAAAATAGTAAATATTGGACTATAAATTGTGCCTTCCTGTATTATTGTTGTGGAGTTGTCGAGAAGGAACCTGCAAGTAAGCATTTAATTGAACGGTGTGTACCATGTCTATCCCGTACATACGACTAATAAAACATGAATATTGAAACTTGAAAATGTCTCTAAATGTCTCCTGATTGTTTACCAACTATCAGCAAATTCTAATTCTAATTATTATTACTATATAGTTGAATAGGAGTTGGTCCTCATTGTGTAATGTAATGTCCACTGTAGCATCATATCATGTTGGAAGATGGTGGTGGGGAGCGGGTCTGAGTAGTGTCTGAGATGGCCAGAGTGTGAGGGGATCCCGGCTTCACGCTGAGGCATGAAAAATTCCCAGCATGCTTCTTCTCAGGTCTCAGATCCTTCATCAACACAACAGGACTGGAGGTATTTCTCACCTCCCATGAATCTGCACACCCAGCCCTGCTCCACGGGGTCAGTGGCAGTTTGTGTGTGTGTGTGTGAGTGTGTGTGTGTTTTTCCGTCTGTTCTGTGCTTCAGAGCCACGGATGGTGACAGCACCAGACAGGGACAGACAGGACTAATTCCGTCATGGCGACACAAGAGGTCAAATAGCAAACTTTATCAGGAAGTAAACATTACATTCAAACGGTTCCTTTAGTCCAACTATCATTGTCATGGGGATATTTCCAATACAGTAAAAAAAAAAGGCAGGCTCCTTCTCCTCATTTGAATGCTATATACATTCTGACTTGAGCTTGTATCCTAGCAGCATACCGTGAGAAGAGGTACACCTTTGCAGAACGGTTATTAAATCTCACCTCATCACTGTCATTTCAACTAATTATGGAATACTCCCCGTCGCCACACCCTTTACATGACAGGCTACAGTGGCTTGCGAAAGTATTCACCCCCCTTGGCATTTTTCCTGTTTTGTATCATTTGAGTTACAAAATGCAAAATATTTTTTATTTTGAGAGCCACCTTTTGCAGCAATTACAGCTGCAAGTCTCTTGGGGTATGTCTCTATAAGATTGGCAAGCTTTTTGCCCATTCTTCAAGGCAAAACTGCTCCAGTTCCTTCAAGTTGGATGGGTTCCGCTGGTGTACAGCAATCTTTAAGTCATACCACATATTCTCAATTGGGTTGAGGTCTGGGCTTTGACTTGGCCATTCCAATACATTTAAATGTTTCCCCTTAAACCACTCGAGTGTTGCTTTAGCAGTATGCTTTGGGTCATTGTCCTGCTGGAAGGTGAACCTCCGTCCCAGTCTCAAATTTCTGGAAGACTGAAACAGGTTTCCCTCAAGAATTTCCCTGTATTTAGCGCCATCCATCATTCCTTCAATTATAACCAGTTTCCCAGTCCCTGCCGATTAAAAACAATCCCACAGCATGACGCTGCCACCACCATGTTTCACTGTGGGGATGTTTTTCTCAGGGTGATGAGAGGTGTTGGGTTTGCGCCAGACATAGCGTTTTCCTTGATGGACAAAAAGCTCAATTTTAGTCTCATCTGACCAGAGTACCTTATTATATTAGTTTGGGGAATCTCCCACATGCCTTTTGGCGAACACCAAACGTGATTGCTTATTTTTTTCTTTAAGCAATGGCTTTTTTCTGGCCACTCTTCCGCAAAGCCCAGCTCTGTGGAGTGTACGGCTTAAAATGGTCGTATGGACAGATACTCCAATCTCCGCTGTGGAGCTTTGCAGCTCCTTCAGGGTTATCTTTGGTCTCTTTGTTGCCTCTCTGATTAATGCCCTCCTTGCCTGGTCCATGAGTTTTGGTGGGCAGCCCTCTCTTGGCAGGTTTGTTGCGGTGCCATATTCTTTAAATTTTTTAATAATGGATTTAATGGTGCTCCGTGGGATGTTCAAAGTTTCAGATATTTTTTTATAACCCAACCCTGATCTGTACTTCTCCACAACTTTGTCCCTGACCTGTTTGGAGAGCTCCTTGGTCTACATGGTGCCGCTTGCTTGGTGGTGCCCCTTGCTTAGTGGTGTTGCAGACTCTGGGGCCTTTCAGAACAGGTGTATATATACTGAGATCATGTGACAGATCATGTGACACTTAGATTGCACACAGGTGGACTTTATTTAACAAATTATGTGACTTCTGAAGGTAATTGGTTGCACCAGATCTTAATTAGGGGCTTAATAACAAAGGGGGTGAATACATATGCACACACCACTTTTCTGTTATATATTTTGTAGAATTCTTTTGAAACAATTAATTTTTTTCATTCCACTTCACCAATTTGAACTATTTTGTGTAAATTACAGGTTGTAATGCAACAAAATAGGAAAAACGCCAAGGGGGATTAATACTTTTGCAAGGCACTGTATATAACAGTACTAGAATTAACACAATATTTTATTGTATACCAGTCGATTAAGCTATTTATTTTTCACTTGTGTTATTTTACATGTCTGGTACATGTTGCCTTTTATTGCACATTTCCTATTAATCAATTTGAAAATAATTCACAACAAATCATAGTCGTGATTTAATTCACAATTGAATTGAATAACCACACACAGAGATTGTATATACACACTAGTCTTTGGTGTGTGATAGATGTCCAGTGCTGTGGGTCTCAGGGGGAAGCCTCTGTCTTTGTGTCCAGTGGAAGGTAGGTCTTTCCCAGTGGAGAGATGCTGTAGCCCTTTGCTCTGGCCCCCTGCAGTGGACGACAGCCTACCCCTAGGCCGTCACACACCACACATCACTCAATCTGCACACACACAGAGAACTACACACACGCGCACACACAAACATGTTACATTTGAGTCATTTAGCAGACGCTCTTATCCAGAGCGACTTACAGGAGCAATTAGGGTTAAGTACCTTGCTCAAGGGCACATCGACAGAGCCTTGTCGGCTCGGGGATTTGAACCAGCAACCTTTCAGTCACATGCCAGAACTCAGGCCCTGGCCATAAGGCAGAGAAGGCTTTAAGGAAATCAAAGCTCCTCTGGTTATTAATTTACTCTACTAATGGATCATACAGGGGTTCACATTTCTCCTATACGCTTCAGGGCCCACCGTTTACATGGCAACATTATGTTCTTGTGTGTTTGGCTTGGTGTGGCTCTGTGTAAGATAGGGTAGGGGGGCAATTTAAGGCTCAGCAGGAGGCTACTCCAACACAAACACTGTAATGCTGACGCCTGGTGTGATTTGCTGTTCCCAGACCCCTGTGTTATGTACACTCCAGAACAGATGGAGCAATACCAGAATTCTAGCCTTGCGTTTGGTGAATTGCTCGCAGTATAAATGTATGTAGGGAGGGAGGGGGGAGAGGGGAGAGAGGAGAGAGGAGAGCGGAGGGGGCACAAGTGCTGTGGGGTTGTGTGTCATGGCCATCACAAGGCTGATGGATGGGCATTCCCTTACCCAGAAGCCCAGGCCGCCACCACCACCACCACCACTGCCATGTCTGGGTGCCCCCCGCCCTTGCGACACGGTCCAAAAAATCCCAGGTAGCCCTCCAACAGGTGGGGGAGGGGGTCTGACAAATGACCCACATCTTCAGCATTTTGCTTTAAAGGGAGTGGGAAGAGATGACAGAGGGGAGGGAGGGTATGGGGGGCAAGGGGGTTAAAACACGCACTTTCCCTGCGAAGGGACATTTATTTTAAGTCTCTTTATCCAATCAATCACCAAACCTGCGCTTGTTGGCAGACAGGGACCGTGCGAAACATGTGAGGCGGAGGCGGCTGAGGTGCAGGCAAGGTTCCAGACTGCAGAGAGGATTAAGAGTGTGGAATGCAAGACACTCCTTGACCCCTGGGCGACCTTTACTAAACCTCACCCCATATCTGTCCTAATGGGTCATGATCCAATTGGTTGCCCAGGAACTTTGACCCCTCCAAGGCGCATCGGCTGTTTGAAATCGCCAATTCGCTGGTAGGCCTAAACTGCAGCGTCAGTCAGGTCACTACCGGGGACTTATTTCAACAGCACACCTCATGACCGAATAGGATAGGAACATTAGCTACTTAAAAGATATCAAGCTTGTTTCTTTTCTAGTGCCCATGTATACTGAAACATGAATGAAGGCTGCTTTTCACCCTGTTTAGGGCCCTCACAGAGGGCTTCCATTTGCGAGTGTGTTGAAAATCAGTGACATTAATGGGGGAGAGGAGGGAAACACGTCACAATGGCAGCTGAGTGGCAGTGACAAGCAGCAGAGTTGGGAGGCAGCATCTCTTACTCAGTCCCCTGGCTGATGCAACATGACTGAGTGGTGAAACTCAGGGCAGATGGGAGCTGTGTTGCCTCCGCACGGGCCCTGAATAAAAGATAATCCATTCTAATCAATTAATCATATCTGCATGGAAAATATACACAATTGTTGTTCCAAGACCAACTTTTAAGATGTTTCCGTTGTTGTTGTTATTATTATTATAATATATATATATATATTTAAGCTAGCTTTTAAGATTTTAATGTAATATTCTGCTTTCTTGGAATACAATTGATTGGAAATGAAGAGAAAATCCGCATTGACATTCCAGTAATTAAACAAATATAATAAATAACAAATATTCTTAACCTGTTCCATTGAAATATTATTGTTGGCAGAAGACAGTTGGTCTGCTTGGTCGACAGACTTCCCATTCTCCCAGATAGCATTGGTAGTGGTTAGACTGTCCCCCTCTACACACCAGTGTTCTTGGCTGTTCTGTTGTGGTTGGGGAGGGGGTGAGAGGGGTCCCATTGGGCTGCTATGTCTCGGCCCTGTTGGGCTCCCCCAATCATTGATTGACCTACTTCAGCTGCTCTCTCTCTCTCTCTCTCTCTCTCTCTCTCTCTCTCTCTCTCTCTCTCTCTACATTCCCTATTACTATCCCAATTTTCCACTTAAACATCTAACTGCCAAATATTTTACGTCGCTAGCTAGCCGGTCCATTATTAGTTATAAATATAATTATGTTTTTTTCTGTTTTTGTTGTTGTGGTTGTGTTTTTTTTACACAACAGAGTGTTTCCACCTTTGTAGTTTGGCTTAGCCTGGACTCAAAGTCTTTCAGATGGCTTCATTTACAGCCCCATTGGACACAGCATTTAAACTGTCGGCTTCAGATAGGGCAGTGGGACTAACAGAGGGGTTACTATGTTTTATTATGCATCTGATTTTGGCTGATCAATAAAATGAATTTTTTACTTAACAGATTCTATTATAAATCCATATTTTTCCAGGTCTTATTTAGGAGTTAGAGAGAAAGAGGATACTATGTTATAATGGCTCAATATCGTATGGTGGGGTAGTGGTGACACTGTGAGTAGTGTGATGCGCTGTCTCTGAGTGAGGCTGGATTAATGAGGGTCCTCCATAGGGTGATAAAGACGAGTGGAACCGGAGACGCCCGGCTAGGCGCCACAGAGCCATAGAGACCAGGCACAGCTGGGGTTAAACTTCCAGACAAGTTAAATCAAGATGAAAAGTGATGAAGAAGGAGGGAGGAGGGAGGGAGTTGCATCAGGCGCCTGTCTGGGGAGTTGTGGGTGGGAAGGGGGTGAGGGGGGTGAGGGGCGGTCAGATGGCTAGTCAATAGACTGGTCAATCATTTTTCCTGAAGTTATGGATCTAATATATGCTAAAAGGTCAGAGAGAAATGAGGCTGGCCAGCGATCAAAGGCAAGTGTGGCTAAACAAAAATAAACAAAAAATATTTACTATTACAAATGTGTTATATTCTTTGGTTTTGAAATCAATTAAATGTGATGATAAAATAACATACTGATATTTTTCAAAAATGTTGAAATTCAGAATTAAATTTACAACTGTATTGAATTTGCTACAGTCAGTTATATAGGTAGACATTTCTAAAAAAACATGAGATAGATAGATAAGGATTAGGAAGACAGATAAGGAGTAGCAAGAACGCAAAGCTGTGTTTGTGATAGTCTCACATGTGTGTGTGTGTGTGTGTGTGTGTGTGGGTACCTGTGTTGTCTCCCATGGATGGGGCCACTCTGTGCCTTCTGTCTATAGGAGGTAAAGGGGCATCAATGAGGAGCCTTGGAGGGGACTCAATTCTGCCCTCACCTGTGTCACATCTGCCCGGCAGTGCCATCACGCTGCCTCTCTCCCATGCCCTGGCATCTCCTTCCCTAGTCTGCACCCCCGCTCTCCCCTTTAGGTCCCCAAGGCACTTGTCAATCACCTGTCTGCACACACACACACACACACACACACACACACACACACACACACACACACACACACACACACACACACACACACACACACGCACACACACACACACCGGACCCTCAGAGCCCCACAGCACTGATGAGGCAGTGGAGTGCAAGCCGGTCATTCTGGCCCAGGTTGTCAACCTGGCTACTGTCTTTGACGCATTCCTGAGGTGTTGACTGACAGGTTGATTTATGGAAATGTATTTCACATTGAGAGTGAAAAATAAGACGAATAAGAAGTGCCAAGTAGATACTGTACATAGCTGTAGGTGTCTGACCAAAGTTTAGCACCCAGACTGGTGAATGTTGGTCTGATGATATTAGTCTTGTATTGTAATGTATTTGACGGTCATCTTTGAGAGCTCTGTTGTGTAGCCAACGTTTATTGGGTGTGGTCTTTGTTTCTGTACAAGTCACACTTTCACTTCACACCCAGATGACCCGCCCTATCATTCTTATTTCTAATCGGTTGCCTGGGGTGGTCTGTGACTCACATCAACGTTTTATGTTTACAATCTGAGACAAAAGAGTGAAGTATTGATGTCCTATGAATCAAATGAATCTAAATTGGTGATTTGTTTACATTGCATTTTAATTCCTTGTTACTGTAGCTGAGGACACTGTTCAAGTCATATTCACTGAGGGAACACTAAAAAGTTGAACCTTCAACATCCAGAGCAGAGCAAGGTATTTTATTTTAACCAGTTTTTCCTTAGAAAGGGGGAAAGATTTACTCCTCTAAAAAGTAGAAATGACATGAGTACTGTGGTATCACTGCTCCCTGTCTCCTGAGTATCATGAGTGCTGTCTGAAATATTGCGCAAATAACGATCAAAAGCGATCCCACTGTAGGCATGGACAGTAAATCCCGCCTGATGAGGCCAGACGGCGATTTTGTTTCACATTTCCGCCCGAGACACAAGCAGACGCAGAGAAAAATAATAAAATACACCGAAAGAGCCTCTGGCAGGAGCCCAAACTCTCTACATATCAGTTCGGCTTTGCTGCCACTTGGCATATGGTACAAGACAAACTGTCAGCCTTTTTCCTTCTGTCCCTGCCCTGCTACGGAGATGACAGGGGCAAGAGCATGTTTGTGTCCCGGCCGGCAGCAGGCAGCAGGCATCAGGCAGGCTTAACGGTGATTTGGGGGGAAAATGGGAGAAAGACAGCAGCGGCGGCAGCGTGTGTGGACTCGTCCGCATGGCTTGGCGTGTGGGGCTGGAGAGTAGCTTTGGGGGACAGGGTCGGCCAGCACTGGGAGGAAACGGCAAATTGATCAAATTGTGGAGGCAAGACTTTCAGGCCAATTATCTGTGTCATGTCAATGTCTCTCTGGTCTTTGTTTAGAGGGGGAAATGTGTGTGTGTGTGTGTTTATCTGTCTGTGTTTGTGTTTGCTGGAGAGTCTGTGTGTGTGTGTGTGTGTGTGTGTGTGTGTGTGTGTGTTGGTGTGTGCAGTTTGATACTCCTTTCTAGCAAACACATCTAACAAACACCAAAAACAAACAGGGTTCATTAGCACCAAAGCGACACTTCTCTTAGTTTAGTTCTTGAGGTGAACGTAAGGGCAGATGCAGTAAGTACTTTCATTACTATCCGAAGCATTTCAGCTATTTCAGTCTGCGCTGATTTCAAATAGCAGCATACATCCGAAACACAAAGCTTTATATCAGATATCAGCATACAGTACACTAACCTAAACCACTGTTAACGCTGTTAATTTTTTTTTTTATGCATTGTAATGACTTTGACCAAGACGCAAGTTCTCATTCTGATGGGCATATTATGGCAATTGGAATGGCGGGTGATCGGGCGCGGGCTCCTCACCTCTCCTGTTTGCTGAGGCTGTTCTCCTGAGCCTCTCCGAGAGAGAGAGATGTCTGAGGGAAGGGAAGTGACGGTGGAGTCACTTGTCACCATGCTCCTGTCATGGTCTGTGTGGCTACCAGGGGCTTCCTGGGGCCCATGTCAATCAGCCTGGGTTCTGCTGGTTGCTGGAGTCATCCTACCAGGGCCCTTTGACCACTGGCGTAACGCAGGACCCTCTGACCCACCCCCCCCCCCTAAAAAAATTATCGACCAGACAGCCACTCACAAAGTATAGACCACTGATCTCTGAAACTTTGGTGCTGAAATTTTGGCACGTCTATGCGGATGTCTGTGCGGCTGCCTATCGAATCGATAATAGGCTTTCTGTGGTGCCAGGGCATGTAGCCGGTAGCTTTGCTTTGGCTAATAGATAAATTATTATTGGTAGGCCTATTTGGTCATAATTTTCTCATGTTAAGCCTAACATTTCACGAAGTTATACATTGTGTTGCAATGCTGCCATTTAGACTGCTGACTAGCGGCAGTAATGTAATTCAAGTTGGAAATTCAAACATTGCAGATTGTAAGATGTATTTTTGATGCAACAACATACAGTGAGGGAAAAAAGCATTTGATCCCCTGCTGATTTTGTACGTTTGCCCACTGACAAAGAAATGATCAGTCTATAATTTTAATGGTAGGTTTATTTGAACAGTGACAGACAGAATAACAACAAACAAATCCAGAAAAACGCATGCCAAAAATGTTATAAATTGATTTGCATTTTAATGAGGGAAATAAGTATTTGACCCCCTCTCAATCAGAAAGATTTCTGGCTCCCAGGTGTCTTTTATACAGGTAACGAGCTGAGATTAGGAGCACACTCTTAACCCCTGGTTAGCCACTATTGTCTTAAAAAGCCAACCTAACACAATATCTACTAATTAATTTCCTGAAATATTGCCCGTCTGTCTGTGTGCTGTATGCGTTTGTCTATCACTCGGTGTGTAGCCAGTTGATGTGATAAACACCTTGTGGGTTGACAGAAATACTTTTCCCAAAACCTTCTGAATTAAATGTTAACTGCGAAGTAGGCTTACCTGGCAGAAGTATATCATGAGTAAGTATATCATTTGTATCTATTATTTGTTATTTGCAAACTGCCATGAAATTTCTCCTTTGCCAAGATAATCCATCTAACTGACAGGTGTGTCATATCAAAAAGCTGATTAAACATAATGATCATTAGACAGGTGCACTTTGTGCTGGGGACAATAAAGGCCACTCTAAAAAGTGCAGTTTTGTCACACAACACAATGCCACATATTTCTCAAGGTTTGAGGGAGCGTGCAATTGGCATGCTGACTGAAGGAATGTCTACCGGAGCTGTTGCCAGAGAATGTAATGTTAATTTCTCTACCATAAGCCGCCTCCAATGTTGTTTTAAAGAATTTGGCAGTAAGTCCAACCAGACTCACAACCGCAGACCATGTGTACGGCATCGTGTGGGCGAGCACTTTGCTGATGTCAACGTTGTGAACAGAGTGCCACATGGTGACGGTGGAGTTATGGTATGGGAAGGCATAAGCTACGGACAACGAACACAATTGCATTTTATCGTTGGCAATTCACAGAGATAGCGTGAGGAGATCCTGAGGCCCATTGTTGTTCCATTCATCATCCGCCATCACCTCATGTTTCAGCATGATAATGCACTGCCCCATGTCGCACTGACCTGTGCACAATTCCTGGAAGCTGAAAATGTTGCAGTTCTTTAATGCCCTGCATACTCACTAGACATGTCACCGATTTGAGCATATTCGGGATGCTCTGGATCGACGTGTACGACAGCGTGTTCCAATTCCCACCAATATCCAGCAACTTTGCACAGCCATTAAAGAGGAGTGGGACAACATTCCACAGGCCACAATCAACAGCCTGATCAACTCTATACGAAGGAGATGTGTCACGATGCGTGAGGCAAATGGTGGTCACACCAGATACTGACTGTTGTTCTGATTCATATTTAGCTGCTATTTAGCTGCTATTTATACACTTTTTAAAATAAGAAATACACATAAAATAGCCTAAGTCGATAAATTCAGCCACTATCTATTGTTGGTTTTGTCTGGCTAATAGCCTAAACAAATGGGCTGCAATATTCAAGGTAAATTAAGTCCAACTTGAGAGACTCCCCTGGTGTGCTGAATTCCTCTTTGCTGCTTCTCTCTGTCTGTGTCTCTTTTCCTCTTTCTTTCTATTAGAAGAAAGTCTCTCTGTGTTTGTGCTTGTCTCTCTTTTTTTCTACGTAGAGGCCTATAGTAGCTACAGTATGTGTCTGCGTAGCCTTGCATTTTTGTGAGCAAATGTTTTCACCACGGCCTGTAGGTTGGATGCTCCGAGTCACATGAGTAATAATCGCATGCAGCCTTGTTCCAACACTGGAATGTGTGTTGTAATCTACACCTCGATTAGACTGATATAAGTCCTTATTATTTCATAATATGATTTCAATGTGTGTGTCACTATTTTTACGTATATAGCCTACACTTTCTCGTTCTGAACTTCTAATAAGAGTGGGATGGGTGTGGCTTTGTGACAATGACTACACGAGCAGCCACTCACCGATTTGACAGCTTTAACGCAGTTACACCAATGCTTGATCTGATTGAATCTAGGTCTTAGTTCCTTCCTTTGTATCAGAAAGAATATTACATCTTAAACCACATTGCCATGGATTATAGACATTTTGAATGCAAGTATTTTTTAAATTAAAATTGTATTATTAAAATACATTATAGATTTTTGGGGGGATATGTAGATTTGTTTTTCCTAGACAAAGGTGTAAAAAGCCTAGGTTTTACAAAATAAAAAACATAAGTTACTAAATTAGGAACAAATCCATTGAAATAGTGTGTGGTCAGAACAATTACTAAATCAGTCATAGTGCTGTTGATGGCTAAATGGCCATTATGGATGACCACCCTCCGAATCCAACTGACCTGTCTCCTCTGGAGGTGTGTGTGGCGCTGTGTGTGGTACACGCACACACACACACACGCACACGCACACACACACACACACACACACACACACACACACACACACACACACACACACACACACACACACACACACACACACACACACACACACACACACACACACACAGCTCTCTGTGTGGGCTATGTTAGGCCTCAGCGCCACATAGTGACAGGTCAGTCACACACGGTGATCAAACAGCAGCCACATCTCTGTAGAGTTCACACACACAACAGCCAAATCCCTGACAGATGATGTAGAGTGGACAATAAAAAGGAGAGGGAGTAGGTTCTCATCAGAGGCTTTGCTATCCTGGACCCTTTTTCAGCAATGCTCACATTTTCTGTGTTTCTTTTGATATTTCCCAAAGTATATAACATTTGTTGTTGAAATCCATTAGGTGTTTACCAGGGGTATTATCTTAGATTCATTAACTCATATAAATTCACTACATTATTAAAACAACACCTTTCTTAGTCATTTAGGGATGTCAACAGGAATCTCTCTCTCTCTCTCTCTCTCTCTCTCTCTCTCTCTCTCTCTCTCTCTCTCTCTCTCTCTCTCTCTCTCTCTCTCTCTCTCTCTCTCTCAATTCAATTTCAATTATTTTCAATTTAAGGGCTTTATTGGCATGGGAAACGTATGTTAACATTGCCAAAGCAAGTGAAGTAGATACAATAAATATTAACAGTAAACATTACACTCAGAAGTTCCAAAAGAATAAAGACATTTCAAATGTCATTCTATGTCTATATATAGTGTTGTAACAATGTGCAAATTGTTAAAGTACAAATGGGAAAATAAATAAGAATAAATATGGATTGTATTTACAATGGTGTTTGTTCTTCACTGGTTGCCCTTGTCTTGTGGCAACAGGTCACAAATCTTGCTGCTGTGATGGCACACTGTGGTTTTTTACCCAGTAGATAAGGGAGTTTATCAAAATTGGGTTTGTTTTTTAATTCTTTGTGGATCTCTGTAATCTGAGGGAAATATGTATCTCTAATATGGTCATACATTTGGCAGGAGGTTAGGAAGTGCAGCTCAGTTTACACCTCATTTTGTGTGCAGTGAGCACATAGCCTGTCTTCTCTTGGGAGCCAGGTCTGCCTACGGCGGCCTTTCTCAATAGCAAGGCTATGCTCACTGAGTCTGTACATAGTCAAAGTTTTCCTTAAGTTTGGGTCAGTCACAGTGGTTAGGTATTCTGCCACTGTGTACTCTCTGTTTAGGGCCAAATAGCATTCTAGTTTGCTCTGTTTTTTTGTTAATTCTTTCCAATGTCTAACTAATTCTCTTTTTATTTTCTCTTGATTTGGTTGGGTCTAATTGTGTTGTTGTTGTTGTTGTCCTGGGGCTCTGTGTGGTCTGTTTGTGTTTGTGAAAAGAGCCCCAGGACCAGCTTACTTAGGGGACTCTTTTCCAAGTTAATCTCTCTGTAGGTGATGGCTTTGTTATGGAAGGTTTGGGAATCGCCTCCTTTTAAATGGTTATAGAATTTAACGCCTCTTTTCTGGATTTTGATCATTAGCTGGTATCGGCCTAATTCATGCATTATTTTGTGTTTTTCGTTGTACATGGAGGATATTTTTGCAGAATTCTGCATGCAGAGTCTCAATTTGGTGTTTGTCCCATTTTGTGAATTCTTGGTTGGGGAGCGGACCCCAGACCTCACAACCATAAAGGGCAATGGGTTCTATAACTGATTCAAGTATTTTTAGCCAGATCCCTAATTGGTATGTCGAATTTTATGTTCCTTCTGATGGCATAGAAGGCCCTTCTTGCCTTGCCTCTCAGATCGTTCACAGCTTTGTGGAATTTACCTGTGACGCTGATGTTTAGGCTGAGGTATGTGTAGTTATTTGTTTTTGCTCTAGGGCAACGGTGTCTAGATGGAATTCGAATTTGTGGTCCTGGCAACTGGACCTTTTTTGGAAAACTGGGCCCAGGTCTGACAGAATCTGTGCAGAAGATCTAGGTGCTGCTGTAGGCCCTCCTTGGTTGGTGACAGAAGCATCAGATCATCAGCAAACAGTAGACATTTGACTTCAGATTCTAGTAGGGTGAGGCCGGGTGCTGCAGACTGTTCTAGTGCCCTCGCCAATTCGTTGATATATATGTTGAAGAGGGTGGGGCTTAAACTGCATCCCTGTCTCACCCCACGGCCCTGTGGAAAGAAATGTGTGTGTTTTTTGCCAATTTTAACCGCAAACTGGTTGTTTGTGAACATGGATTTTATAATGTCGTATGTTTTTCCCCCAACCCCACTTTCCATCAATTTGTATAGCAGACTCTCATGCCAAATTGAGTCAAAAGCTTTTTTGAAATCAACAATGCATGAGAAGACTTTGCCTTTGTTTTGGTTTGTTTGTTTGTCAATTAGGGTGTGCAGGGTGAATACGTGGTCTGTCATATGTTAATTTGGTAAGAAGCCAATTTGACATTTGCTCAGTACATTGTTTTCACTGAGGAAATTAACTAGTCTGCTTTTAATGATAATGAAGAGGATTTTCCCAAGGTTGCTGTTGACGCATATCCCACGGTAGTTATTGGGGTCAAATTTGTATATATTTTTGCTGTTTGTTCTTTGTTATAGGGCCAAAAAGATTGGAGAAGTGGTTTAGCCATACATCTCCGTTTTGGATAGATAGCTTTTTATGTTGTTGTTTGTTTAGTGTTTTCCAATTTTCCCAGAAGTGGTTAGAGTCTAAGGATTCTTCAATTACATTGAGCTGATTTCTGACATGCTGTTCCTTCTTTTTCTGTAGTGTATTTCTGTGTTGTTTCTCTCTCTCTCTCTCTCTCTCTCTCTCTCTCTCTCTCTCTCTCTCTCTCTCTCTCTCTCTCTCTCTCTCTCTCTCTCTCTCAATTCAATTCAAGAGGCTTTATTTGCATGGGAAACAAATGTTTACATTGCCAAAGCAAGTGAAATGGATAAACAAAAGTGAAATAAACAATAAAAAGTGAACAGTAAATATTACACTCACACAAGTTCCAAAAGAACAAAGACATTTCAAATGTAATATTGTGATTGCACACTGTGGTATTTCACCCAATAGATATGGGAGTTTATCAAAATTGGATTTGTTTTCGAATTATTTGTGGGTCTGTGTAATCTATAGGGAAATATTTGTCTCTAATATGGTCATACTTCTCTCTCTCTCTCTCTCTCTCTCTCTCTTTTTGTGGCCCTATATCCATGCAGGCATTCTTTCTGGGGCTGTAGTGGCTGTATAGTGGCCGTGTAGAGGTGCTGGGAGCCGGACCGACTGGGCGCTGCAGACAGACAGACAGAGCTGATTACTGCCTCTCAGTCAGTCCAGATCTGGGGGTTAAACACTCATGCAGCTAGCCAGGAGAGGCAGAGGGAGAGGGAGAGTGGGATAGGGCCAATCTGGAGACGCATCAGACACACAGCCTGGGTAATGTAATTGTCCTCCCCCCTTAGGCTCCATATTACCATAGATCTGTTGGATAGTTGCACTCCAGGAGTAGCCCCCATGATTGAATAAAGGCCCAGCAAATGAATTTGACTCCTCAGGCCCTTCTGACTCACTTACAAACAATGGACAGGCAACCTTGGATGTATTGAATAAATAAACATACTGAAAACGGACGGGAGGATTCCTTAAAAATGTCATTCGGCTCGATTAGGGTTGTGTGTGCGTGTGTCCTATCTGAGCTGATTATTTAAATCAAGTGTATGTTTTGTCGATTCAGTGGAAGTTGGAATAGACAAGTGGCATTGGTATAATTTAACATCCTCAATCAACATTTCATATTTAGTTTTATTGGATGGAACAACCAATTCAAACAACCTTTGAAAACATTTTTGAAAGTCTGAAAGTCAGGTTCATTTCTCTTAATAATGTTAATGTTGACTTGTTTAGTTTAGTTTGATGTTTAGCTTCATTCTTTTAATCATTTGAGTCCAGTGTGCCAGGCAGCAGTGCCTCCTGTTTGCATGCGAAGGCAACCCAGCCCACAGCGTGTGAATTCCTGTGCAGTGTTTGTGTGGGCCAGCCTGGTTGGTGGGTGGTGTGACTCTGGCCCCATGTTACAAGGCCTGGACTATGGTTCCATTACCTCCCCACACACCTCATGAAGTTACAGTGAATGGAGCTAGTGAACGACTCCCCATAGATCCCTGGGTCTGGACCAGGGGAGGCCCACACAGAGACACAAGCAGCCCAGTGGACAGCTACGCACAGCTCCAGAACCCCCAGGACCCCAGGGCAGGTGGAGAGAAAGGGGGGAGAAAGTGACACTCTCTCTGTGTCTCCTCTGAACAAAATGAGCCCCTCCCTTCCTTCTTCCCTAAATTGGAGAGATGGGGATGTCTTATCTTCCCTGGCGGTTAGCAGTCTCAAGCTGCGTCTCTCTCTGTCGTCTCCGTCCCAGTAAACACACATTAGTCCCCTGACCACCCCGGAGGAAGTTGTTGGCTAACTCTTAAAAAGCCCAGGCAGCGCAATTATCTTTTACGATCTGACAGAGAATACTGACTGTGGGCGGCCCAGGACCTGCCACAATGGGCCTTCCCTAGTGCCTTTGTCCACAGGGGGCCTCCTCCACCAAGTGTGTCTAGAGCACCTGAAATGGTTCCTCTTTCTCTCTGTGGAAAACTCACTTTGTCAGATGGGTTTTGAGATCCCCCAGGTCAATGTTTGCATCGTTCAGCCATTTTGTGGGATGGGGCTGAGTGGCATCGGAGAGCACATAAAGGCGGTGAGGGATGTTGACAGACTGATCACTCTGGAAGAGTTGTTGTGAGGTTTCATTGCCTGTGGGAGGGGCACAGTATCCTGCCTGATGGAAGGACTGGCAGAACTCAGCACTGTAGATCTGCACTAGATGCAGTAGCCTGGTCAATATATATGGCCTGTACCGCCCTAAACTGTTGTGTCGGGGCAGGAGCAGGAGGGAACCGACACAGATTCCAGCATCAATTCTTCAGGACAGGCTTCCCTCGTCATGTCATTAAAGGGGAGATGGATAGACCTGCTGGCTCCAGCGTTTACATCAAACCAGAGGAAGACAGAGGGCAGGAAATCACACAGAGGAAGTTAGAGCCCTTTTTTAATGTACAGTAGAAAAAATAAGTATAGCTAGTTAGGATTTAAAGGAGCAACATTCATTTTTGGACTTAAGAATGTATGATACGTACCCATTGATTCTTAAAGAATATAACAATTGCCTTATGAGCTTAGTTTAACTGTCGTAACCCATCAGAACCAAAAATGCCTATTTTACTCCAATGTTTGTAAACAAAGTAAATGTAAATAAACACTGTATAGCCTCAAAGCATGTTTTAAACTACAATTTTGATATCATGGGGGTCAGTCCTTGCATCCATAGCTCTTTCTATGAATTGAGAGTGATGACATTTCTCCAGCCCAATCCCTCAGCTTTTAACTGAAACAGTGGCTGGGAAGGGCTTTGTTATTGTTTCAACTGCTGATTGGCCCTTTAAGGACTCTATTCAATCGGTATCGCTGAAGTGATTGAAATTTAAAGGCAATGTTTCCGCGTTAGCAGAGACTGCATTCACGGTAAACGCTGCATACTGTATGTCGGCTCAATTGGAAATCACCTTTACATTTCTAGCAATCTGTAACGATTCAACGAGTTTGGGTGTGTTTCATTTTCTTGCGTCTTCTCCCTCTTTCTGTCTCTTTCCTTTTGAATCTTTCAATTCTGGTAGATTTCTTTCTTTGGAGAGGAAGTACGGAAGGGAAAAATAATTGATCCTTCCTTTCCTTCTTTCCCTACTTCCTTACCTCCTCTTTTCCTCCCCTTTTCAGGATATCACTCCATCACTCCCCCATAAGGTTAATTTGTTCATTATCCTTAGTGCCACTTAATACCTTGACCTTAGCGATTTGTGATGATATTGAACTCTGGGTTGCTAATTAGCAGTGGTCTTGATGGGTCGTGACAACCACAAGCTGAACAGGCAGAGGTTGGATGACCGTTAATCAGGACACAGGGGCAGATTATTCAAATGCTCTTTTCAATTAAGAGTTATGGTGACTCACAAATTGAGCAGTTTTGGCTATATTAAATGTTTTATTGACTCATTATGTAATCTATCTACTGCCCTGTTCAAATATTCAATCACAGTTTCTGTATCAACAAAACAAGACAAATACAAGAAATGGCGATTGGTCCATTGGCATTGCTGTTGTTGAACCTGATTATGCTGACAGACAGTAAGGTTTTTTTTCACCATATTGAACATGCACCTGTCTACTCAGCCAGCTAGTTTACCCTGCCCAGTGAAGGGAGAAAACACTGCACACTTTAAACTGTGTCAATTTATCTACAGTATATTCCCAGCAAACCGTGAATATTCCCAGAACATTAGCTAAGATTTTAATTAAGTTCTAGTTAGGGTTTTATATAACATTCGGATGATAACATCCCAAAAACATTGAGAATAAAATATATAAAAAAAAATCAAAAAAACTCCTTGGAATGTTCTCGTAACATTGACTAAAATGTTGTACACAACATCTGTAACAACCACCACAGAACAATCCCCAAAAGTTAGCTTTCCAGGTAATGTAATAACACAATGTACCAGTAATCTTATACCAGCAAACCAAATTTGGTTCTGTCAAAGTTCCCAGAACATTCGTTAGGTCGCAGGAAAAGTTCTCATAACACAAAAACTGTCCAATCCTATAAATCATTTGCCTAATGTTGCAAGAACGTTCCTAGAACACATTTAATCTGTTGTGTAAAGGTTCCCAGAATGTTTCACTAGGTTGTGGGAACAGTCTGGTGGGAACGTATGTACCCAAAACTTATGAAATGTGATTTTAGTTGGATAGGGCTTCGTTTAAATAACTTGTTTTCTTGTGTATTCATATGCTTCTTAAATACTGACTCAATAACCTTTAAAAAAAAAAAAGTTTCTAAATTTAATAATCACATTGCATAAGACTTTCAACACGGCCCGCTCCCGAGGACTGTGAGCGCTCGTTCTCCGTAGCCAACGTGAGTAAGAGATTTAAGCGTGTTAACCCTTGCAAGGCTGCCGGCCCAGACGGCATCCCTAGCCACGTCCTCAGAGCATGCGCACACCAGCCGGTTGGAGTGTTTAGGGACATATTCAATCTCTCCCTATCCCAGTCTGCTGTCCCCACTTGCTTCAAGATGTCCACCATTGTTCCTGTACCCAAGAAAGCGAAGGTAAATTAACTAAATGACTATCGCCCCGTAGCACTCACTTCTGTCATCATGAAGGGCTTTGAGAGGCTAGTTAAGGATCATATCACCTACACCTTACCCGACAACCCTAGACCCATTGCAATTAGCATACCGCCCCAATAGATCCACGGACGATGCCATCTCACTGCACACTGCCCTATCTCATCTGGACAAGAAGAATACTTAAGTAAGAATGCTGTTCATTGACTATACTGTAGATCAGCCTTCAAAACCATAGTACCCTCCAAGCTCATCACTAAGCTTTGGGCCCTTGGTCTGAACCCCGCCCTGTGCAACTGGGTGCTGGACTTCCTGACGGGCCGCCCCCAGGTGGTGAAGGTAGGCAACAACACCTCCACTACGCTGATCCTCAACACAGGGGCCCCACAAGGGTGCATGCTCAGCCCCCTCCTGTACTCCCTTTTTACCCATGACTGCGTGGCCACGCACGCCTCCAACTCAAACTTCAAGTTTGCAGATGACACAACAGTTGTAGGCCTGATTACCAACAATGACAAGACAGCTTACAGGGAGGAGGTGAGGGCCCTGGCGGAGTGGTGCCAGCACGCCCCCATCCACTTCGACAGTGCCGCAGTGGAGAAGGTGAAAAGCTTCATGTTCCTTGGGGTACACATCACTGACAATCAGAAATGGTCCACCCACACAGATAGTGTGGTGAAGAAGGCGCAACAGTGCCTCTTCAACCTCAGGAGGCTGAAGAAATTTGGCTTAGCCCCTAAGACCCTCACAAACTTTTACAGATGCACAATTGAGAGCATCCTGTCAGGCTGTATCACTGCCTGGTATGGCAACTGCACTGTCTGCAACCTCAGGGCTCTCCAGAGGGTGGTGTGGTCAGCCAAATGCATCACCGGGAGCACACTGCCTGCCCTCCAGGACATCTACAGCAACCGGTGTCACAGGAAGGCCAAGAAGATCATCAAGGACCTCAGCCACCCGAGCCACAGCCTGTTCACCCCGCTATCATCCAGAAGGCGAGGTCAGTACAGGTGCATCAAAGCTGGGACCGAGAGACTGAAAAACAGCTTCTATCTCAAGACCATCATACTATTAAATAGCCATCACTAGCTGGCCTCCACCCAGTACCCTGCCCTGAACTTAGTCACTGTCACCCGGTTACTCATACCCTGCACCTTAGAGGTTATAGAAACACTGGTCACTTTAATAACGGAACACTGGTCACTTTAATAATGTTTACATACTGTTTTACCCATTTCATCTGTATGTACTCTATTCTAGTCAAGTCCATCCTATTAAACTATTGCTGAACATACAGTGGGGGAAAAAAGTATTTAGTCAGCCACCAATTGTGCAAGTTCTCCCACTTAAAAAGATGAGAGAGGCCTGTAATTTTCATCATAGGTACACGTCAACTATGACAGACAAAAGGAGAAAAAAAAATCCAGAAAATCACATTGTAGGATTTTTAATGAATTTATTTGCAAATTATGGTGGAAAATAAGTATTTGGTCAATAACAAAAGTTTCTCAATACTTTGTTATATACCCTTTGTTGGCAATGACACAGGTCAAACGTTTTCTGTAAGTCTTCACAAGGTTTTCACACACTGTTGCTGGTATTTTGGCCCATTCCTCCATGCAGATCTCCTCTAGAGCAGTGATGTTTTGGGGCTGTCGCTGGGCAACACAGACTTTCAACTCCCTCCAAAGATTTTCTATGGGGTTGAGATCTGGAGACTGGCTAGGCCACTCCAGGACCTTGAAATGCTTCTTACGAAGCCACTCCTTCGTTGCCCGGGCGGTGTGTTTGGGATCATTGTCATGCTGAAAGACCCAGCCACGTTTCATCTTCAATGCCCTTGCTGATGGAAGGAGGTTTTCACTCAAAATCTCACGATACATGGCCCCATTCATTCTTTCCTTTACACGGATCAGTCGTCCTGGTCCCTTTGCAGAAAAACAGCCCCCAAAGCATGATGTTTCCACCCCCATGCTTCACAGTAGGTATGGTGTTCTTTGGATGCAACTCAGCATTCTTTGTCCTCCAAACACGACGAGTTGAGTTTTTACCAAAACATTCTATTTTGGTTTCATCTGACCATATGACATTCTCCCAATCCTCTTCTGGATCATCCAAATGCACTCTAGCAAACTTCAGACGGGCCTGGACATGTACTGGCTTAAGCAGGGGGACACGTTTGGCACTGCAGGATTTGAGTCCCTGGCGGCGTAGTGTGTTACTGATGGTAGGCTTTGTTACTTTGGTCCCAGCTCTCTGCAGGTCATTAACTAGGTCCCCCCGTGTGGTTCTGGGATTTTTGCTCACCGTTCTTGTGATCATTTTGACCCCACGGGGTGAGATCTTGCGTGGAGCCCCAGATCGAGGGAGATTATCAGTGGTCTTGTATGTCTTCCATTTCCTAATAATTGCTCCCACAGTTGATTTCTTCAAACCAAGCTGCTTACCTATTGCAGATTCAGTCTTCCCAGCCTGGTGCAGGTCTACAATTTTGTTTCTGGTGTCCTTTGACAGCTCTTTGGTCTTGGCCATAGTGGAGTTTGGAGTGTGACTGTTTGAGGTTGTGGACAGGTGTCTTTTATACTGATAACAAGTTCAAACAGGTGCCATTAATACAGGTAATGAGTGGAGGACAGAGGAGCCTCTTAAAGAAGAAGTTACAGGTCTGTGAGAGCCAGAAATCTTGCTTGTTTGTAGGTAACCAAATACTTATTTTCCACCATAATTTGCATATAAATTCATTAAAAATCCTACAATGTGATTTTCTGGAGAAAAAAATTCTCAATTTGTCTGTCATAGTTGAAGTGTACCTATGATGGCTGACTAAATACTTTTTTTCCCCACTGTATACTATTCAATCCACGTATTCTTCAGATATACTATATATTCTGTCCACATACTGTCCATAATGTCTGTACATCCCATCACATATGTATACTGTATCTATCTATCTATCTATGATATATATATATATATATATATATATATATATATATATATATATATATATATATATATATATATATATATATATATATATATATATATACAGTACCAGTCAAAAGTTTGGACACACCTACTCATTTTATTTTTACTATTTTTTGCATTGTAGAATAATAGTGAAGACATCAATACTATGAAATAACACATATGGAATCATGTAGTAACCAAAAAAGTGTTAAACAATTCAGAATATATGTTATATTTGAGATTCTTCAAATAGCCACCCTTTGCCTTGATGACAGCTTTGCACACTCTTGGCATTCTCTCAACCAGCTTCACCTGGAATGCTTTTCCAACAGTCTTGAAGGAGTTCCCACATATGCTGAGCACTTGTTGGCTGTTTGTCCTTCACTCTGCCGTCTGACTCATCCCAAACCATCTCAATTGGGTTGAGGTCGGGGGATTGTGGAGGCCAGGTCATCTGATGCAGTACTCCATCACTTTCCTTCTTGGTCAAATATCCCTTTCACAGCCTGGAGGTGTGTTGGGTCATTGTCCTGTTGAAAAATAAATGATAGTCCCACTAAGCCCAAACCAGACGGGATGGCGTATCGCTGCAGAATGCTGTGGTAACCATGCTGGTTAAGTGTGCCTTGAGTTCTAAATAAATCACAGACAGTGTCACCAGCAAAGCACCCCCACCCCATATCACCTCCTCGTCCATGCTTTACGGTGGGAACTACACATGCGGATATCGTCCATTCAATGTGTTCTGGGAACGTTATTGTAACATCAGGTGAATGTTTTTTGCACCCTAAAAGAAACAATGTATAATCATCCACACAACTGGACAGTTTTTGTGTTTTGGGAACATATATTTTGTGATGTCCCCACATTGTTCTCATCATACTGTTCCCACAACCTAATGAAACATTCCCGGGAAACTTCAAAGAACAGATTCAATGTGTTCTAGGATGTTCTTGCAACATCAGGCGAATGTTCTATACAAACATTCTACAATCATCACCACGACTGGACAGTTTTTGTGTTATGAGAACATTTGCCGCAACCTAATGAATGTTCTGGGAACTTTCACAGAACCAATTTTGTTTTGCTGGGTTCACACCTGAGTTCATTCTCGCCTTCCGTTACACCGACGCTGACACACACAGTTACAAATGGATGAGCAACAACATTCAATGAAAATAACATTGTTTTCCTACAGTGCCTAATGTCATTCAGAAAATAGTTTCACAGTACCTAGAAATACAGTTATAGCACCTAGAAATACTGTACACTTACAGTACTTACAGATTTACTTTCAGTACCTAGAAATAAACATTCAGGAACTAGAAATACACTTTCAGGACCTTGAAATACACTTTCAGTACCTTGAAATACAATTCCAGTACCTTGAAACACACTTTCAGTACCTTGAAATACACTTTCAGTACCTAGAAATACACTTTCAATACCTAGAAATACAATTACAATACCACTTACAGTATACTAAAGGCCTCTTACCCTACAGCACGGGTCCTCTTCTATTCGGCCTTGTCCCATTTGCTGCCAGCCACTAGCCAGGATCTTTCCAGACAATATTTCCAATATCTGAGAAGCCGAGGCCTTCCGTGAAACAGGCTGATTGTAGTGATGTGTACATATGGAGGCCGTAGGTCCGTAGGGCCCAAGCTAGCTGCCTGCTCTGCTGTATTGTAAAGACAGGCTCTGTCACAGTGAGGCCTATAGACTCCCTAAGAGAGCAGGGGCAGGTCTCTGTTAGATGTGTCCCCAGGCACCACTGCCGCTACCAGGGCGCCTGCAGAAGCTGGTGCCTGTTAACCATCTTACCGGAGGTCCTGTTGGTTGAGCCGCATCTGCATGGCGGACTAGATACGTCTGGGGAGAATGGGCAAACAGGCTCTGAAGACAAGAATATGGAAGCTGACAGAAATGACTGTGGGATGGGGGAGATGGCAGAGAGAGCAGACAGGGCTGAGAGGAGGAGAGTAGAGTGGAGAGAGGGAGCGGCGCCCCCCCGCCTGCTGAAGTGATTGTGCTGGCATGGTGGCCAGAGGCCTTTTGTCTGGGTGGGCTGAGCTGAGCTTCCCTACCTCTCCTCTCCTCTCTGCCGTGTAGAGCAACGCTGGTGTGTAGACGCTGGGAGTGTGTGACACACACAAAGCCAGCCGACGCCGCGGCTGCACTGCGCTCACTTGCCATCATCGTTTATCTTCGGCGGTGTGTGTGTATGTATACTGGGGCTGCGGGGATGTGTGTGTGTGTATTTGTGTCTCCGGCTGTGTGTGTGATAGTCTCGCATTGAGAACAGATCCCAGCAGCAATCAACTGATGGGATGTCAGTCAGCCTCGCAGCAGCGGGTATACACGGTATATAATAGGGTAGATATTGAACTGTCCTTTCTATTCAAGTTGTATGTGTTTGATATGCATCCTAAGTTTTCTTGGTTTAGATAAGATGAATTCACTGAAATTTGCATTAGAATCTATTGTATGAAAAATGTATGCACTCACTAACTGTAAGTCGCTCTGGATAAGAGCATCTGCTAAATGACTAAAATATAAATGTAAAATGTAGATATGGCATCTATGGCGCCATACTGCAGGATTAATCTCCCAGTGAACCAGGAGTCAGGTTGCTTCCGCAGCAGTAGGACCATATAGACTTTTTCAGTGAGGAGCTCCCCTAAGAGGCAGATACACTGGAGCTATGGATCAAATGAGGACAAGCTCATAAGGAAGGAGAATATATCATTACTGTATTACTGTACTGCTCCTTTTGTTCATTCTGATGTGGAGTTTAAGGTCATGTTTTGACTCTTGAAACGGGATCGGTGTCCAGTATATGGGACGGTTGAGCTAACGTGCGCTAATGTGATTAGCATGACTGTTGTAAGTAACAGCAAACTGTCCAGGACATAGACATGTCTTATACAGTGGGGAGAACAAGTATTTGATACACTGCCGATTTTGCAGGTTTTCCTACTTACAAAGCATGTAGAGGTCTGTAATTTTTATCATAGGTACACTTCAACTGTAAGAGACGGAATCTAAAACAAAAATCCAGAAAATTACATTGAATGATTTTTAAGTAATGAATTTGCATTTTATTGCATGACATAAGTATTTGATACATCAGAAAAGCAGAACTTAATATTTGGTACAGAAACCATTGTTTGCAATTACAGAGATCATACGTTTCCTGTAGGTCTTGACCAGGTTTGCACACACTGCAGCAGGGATTTTGGCCCACTCCTCCATACAGACCTTCTCCAGATCCTTCAGGTTTCGGGGCTGTCGCTGGACAATACGGACTTTCAGCTCCCTCCAAAGATTTTCTATTGGGTTCAGGTCTGGAGACTGGCTAGGCCACTCCATGACCTTGAGATGCTTCTTACGGTGCCACTCCTTAGTTGCCCTGGCTGTGTGTTTCGGGTCGTTGTCATGCTGGAAGACCCAGCCACGACCCATCTTCAATGCTCTTACTGAGGGAAGGAGGTTGTTGGCCAAGATCTCGCGATACATGGCCCCATCCATCCTCCCCTCAATACGGTGCCGTCGTCCTGTCCCCTTTGCAGAAAAGCATCCCCAAAGAATGATGTTTCCACCTCCATTCTTCACGGTTGGGATGGTGTTCTTGGGGTTGTACTCATCCTTCTTCTTCCTCCAAACACGGCGAGTGGAGTTTAGACCAGAAAGCTCTATTTTTGTCTCATCAGACCACATGACGTTCTCCCATTCCTCCTCTGGATCATCCAGATGGTCATTGGCAAACTTCAGACGGGCCTGGACATGCGCTGGCTTGAGCAGGGGGACCTTGCGTGTGCTGCAGGATTTTAATCCATGACGGCATAGTGTGTTACTAATGGTTTTCTTTGAGACTGTGGTCCCAGCTCTCTTCAGGTCATTGACCAGGTCCTGCCGTGTAGTTCTGGGCTGATCCCTCACCTTCCTCATGATCATTGATGCCCCACGAGGTGAGATCTTGCATGGAGCCCCAGACCGAGGGTGATTGACCGTCATCTTGAACTTCTTCCATTTTCTAATAATTGCGCCAACAGTTGTTGCCTTCTCACCAAGCTGCTTGCCTATTGTCCTGTAGCCCATCCCAGCCTTGTGCAGGTCTACAATTTTATCCCTGATGTCCTTACACAGCTCTCTGGTCTTGGCCATTGTGGAGAGGTTGGAGTCTGTTTGATTGAGTGTGTGGACAGGTGTCTTTTATACAGGTAACGAGTTCAAACAGGTGCAGTTAATACAGGTAATGAGTGAAGAACAGGAGGGCTTCTTAA
Organism: Coregonus clupeaformis; assembly: GCF_020615455.1. Taxonomy (NCBI): domain Eukaryota; kingdom Metazoa; phylum Chordata; class Actinopteri; order Salmoniformes; family Salmonidae; genus Coregonus; species Coregonus clupeaformis. Next base: position 24,671,842 of record NC_059218.1, on the reverse strand, counting down.
AGAAAAACTAACAGGTCTGTGAGAGCCGGAATTCTTACTGGTTGGTAGGTGATCAAATACTTATGTCATGCAATAAAATGCAAATTAATTACTTACAAATCATACAATGTGATTTTCTGGATTTTTGTTTTAGATTCCGTCTCTCACAGTTGAAGTGTACCTATGATAAAAATTACAGACCTCTACATGCTTTGTAAGTAGGAAAACCTGCAAAATCGGCAGTGTATCAAATACTTGTTCTCCCCACTGTATGTGCAGAATGAGAATTGCGCCGGAGAATATGGCAGCCGTTTTACAGCCCTCTAACCAATTGTACTATTATGTGTGTTTTTTTGGCAAATCTGACCATGACTCGGTCAATAAAAAAGTGGTCAGATGACGCAGATGCTAAGCTACAGGACTGTTTTGCTAGCACAGACTGGAATATGTTCCGGGATTCTTCAGATAGCATTGAGGAGTACACCACATCAGTCACCGGCTTCATCAATAAGTGCATCGATGACGTCGTCCCCACAGTGACCGTACGTACATACCCCAACCAGAAGCCATGGATTACAGGCAACATCCGCACTGAGCTAAAGGGTAGAGCTGCCGCTTTCAAGGAGCGGGACTCTAACCCGAAGCTTATAAGAAATCCCGCTATGCCCTCCGACGAACCATCAAACAGGCAAAGAGTCAATACAGGACTAAGATTGAATCGTACTACACTGGCTCTGATGCTCGTCGGATGTGGCAGGGCTTGAAAACTATTACAGACTACAAAGGGAAGCACAGCCGCGAACTGCCCAGTGACACAAGCCTACCAGACGAGCTAAATCACTTCTATGCTCGCTTCGAGGCAAGCAACACTGAAGCATGCATGAGAGCATCAACTGTTACGGATGACTATGTGATCACGCTCTCCGTAGCCGATGTGAGTAAGACTTTTAAGCAGGTCAACATTCACAAGGCCGCAGGGCCAGACGGATTACCAGGACGTGTACTCCGAGCATGTGCTGACCAACTGGCAAGTGTCTTCACTGACATTTTCAACATGTCCCTCACTGAGTCTGTAATACCAACATGTTTCAAGCAGACCACCATAGTCCCTGTGCCCAAGGACACTAAGATAACCTGCCTAAATGACTACCGACCCATAGCACTCCTGTCTGTAGCCATGAAGTGCTTTGAAAGGCTGGTCATGGCTCATATCAACACCATTATCCCAGAAACCCTAGACCCACTCCAATTTGCATACCGCCCCAACAGATCCACAAATGATGCAATCTCTATTGCACTCCACACTGCCCTTTCCCACCTGGACAAGAGGAACACCTACGTGAGAATGCTATTCATTGACCCCAGCTAAGCGTTCAACACCTAAAGTTACTTTGAAAAAGTAGTTCACTACATCCAAACTACTTCGTGAAAAATTATCATATGTAAATCTGAAATGTCATAGACTACAAATTGCAAGAACATTGGATTCATATGTTAAGAGAATGTGTAATTTAGCCTATTGAACACAAAAACAATGTTTCAAGTGAGAATTAGGTACGATGCCAAAATAATAAGTACTGTGTAGTTCCAGTAGTTAGCTACACCACTACGTGGCTAAAAAGTTAAGTTCAACTACCACGAAGCTACTTCAAAATGTAGCTAACTTAGTAGTTGAACTATATGGTAATGTTGAAGTTTGGTTTTGTGATTTGAAGAAAATGTAGTTGTACAAGGTTAAACAAGGCAAACAAAGTCTAGATTAACTACTTCCTGGTCCTCTGGGACTGGTGAGCTCTTCCAGTAGCACAGCCAATTCCCCAAGCATGTGCATTAAGGCGCTTAAAGAGCTTCCTTTGTTGCACTCTTCCACCAGTCCTTCCCTCCCTCCATCTCTCTCTCTCACGGCTTACATCCTCCCTCTAAAGATATTAAACTCCCTGCTGCTTACGGAGAGAGGAAAAAAACTGGGGAAGTGAGATGAGAGGAGTGTGGAGTGGAGAGGGGTAGTGGTGGTGGAGCGAGGGAGGAAAGGAGGGAGGATGATGATGACAGAGAGGGTGAGGGAAGCAAGAGTGCTTAGAAGTTGGGCTCCTAATGTTGGCTTTCAGTTTGGTCGCCTCTCTCTCTCTCTCTCTCTTCTCTCTCTCTCTCTCTCTCTCTCTCTCTCTCTCTCTCTCTCTCTCTCTCTCTCTCTCTCTCTCTCTCTCTCTCTCTCTCTCTCTCTCTCTCTCTCTCTCTCTCTCTCTCTCTCTCTCTCTCTCTCCCCCTCTCACTCTCTTTCCCGGTTTGGGGGGTATACTGAACGGGGCACATTGTGTGAGCGGCGCCGGGGTGCTGGGGATGCAGTAAAGCGACTCTGATTTGTGCCCACAGCCATCAGCGTCAGTTGGGTAGGCTTGTCAGTCCGGAGGAGCATCAATGCAGCAGGTCCGGGAGTGCTGTCACTAACAGTAATAGATATCATTTCAAAATCAGGGCCTGCCATTGTGTCTGAGTGAGGGTCTGAGTCCCACCTTGGTCATGCATGGGTGGATGGGCCCGGTCCACATGCCCATGCTGGAGTGACAGCGCTGAACTGCCAGGTCAAAGTACAATATTGGCTTTCCGGCCAAGTAGTTGTGTAAATGTGTGTATCCTCATGGAAATGAGTTGATATAGTGGTTGATATTGCAAGCTTGAGCGAATATATGTTGGAAACAGCAAAACTTTGCATCACTTGGATGGTTGTTTGTTCATATTTCCTTAAGAATAGGAGTTTAGTGAGTTCTAATGAACAACATTTGCATCTTAATTCAATGTAATAGATGCAATATAATGATTGTGAAAGTACTTAAGTATTTATCACCACCAGTTTAGCTCACTATAACATGCATGCTGCTCACGAAGATACCAGAACACACCCACAATCGCATTGTTCTCCTCCAACCAATTAGAGAAGAGCTAGAGCTCTAATGGCCATTAACCACCCAGCCGGTGGTGTGAAGAATCTGACATCCCAAACGTCACTCCACATTAACACCACCTCATGTCAACCCTCCCTCCAAGAGAAGCTCCCTGGCACTGGGGTCTGAAGGGGTGTGTGCGTGTGTGTGTGTGTGCGTGTGTGTGTGTGTTTGCGTGTGTGCGTCCCTCCTGAGTTCTGCCTATGGATGCAAAGGGGCAGGTTTTGGGTGAGACCCACAGCACAGGTCAGGACTAGTACTGAGACCTTATTATCTACTGGGCTGTTGTTTGGAATACTGTAACTCCGGTGGAGCTACCCGTCACATATCCAATGTATTCTATATCACTGGTGACATGTCTGTCGTGGCGGTTTGCATTAAGACCTTGATGAGATACTCTTTATTAGAAAGCACAGACATCAATGTCAATTATTGTTCAGCGGCTGCTGTTCTAATGTTGTGGCCTCGTGAAGCCTGTCTGCTGAAATAGGCCACTCACAGACGGAATGAAGAAAATGTCCACCATGACACGACCAATGCTTTAGTGAAGCCCTCAACACTAAACAACAAGGTCATACAGTATGCACTTGGACACAGTGTGTCACACAGTACCATAACAAGCTGTAGTAAACCCTACAGACCACCATACCGCCCAGTCTCCCCCAAGAACCTCAGAGGGATTTCAGGTAGGTGATGCTGTCCAATTGAGGTTCAGTGTGATGTGTCAGGGAGTGTTGGCACTGAGAGACTGTAATTGCCCTGGTTCTGGAAAGACCCAGTGTAATCGTGCTCCTGGTTGGAGAGGACGTTGTATATCCTCCAGATATCTATTTTGCGTCACATCCCAGGTTCGTTATTGTAAATGAGAATGTGTTCTCAATAACCTACCTGGTTAAATTGTAATAATCATATAATAATCAGTGGTACATGACATTCAGAGCTCACTAACTCTGATGGATCTCTCTATGGCAATGGCAGTATTAGGATACTATAAAGCTGTTGTTATTGTGTACAGCACTACAGCCACGGTACCACAGGGGTCCTGGGGTTGTGTCACTACATTAGGATTAAAGGAGGGACATTTTGCTCACTGACCCTAAGACACAGGCTCCCAAAAGAGGTCCGGGGAGGAGAGAGGAGGGACAGAGGGACGAGAGATCGACAGTTGACGAAAGCGCTTGAGACGCACTGCCATTTCTCCTCTCTCCTCCCTCCTTCCTCGCCTCCCTCTTCCTCTTGCATGCTCTCGTCAGCTAATTATCCAGAATTAGAATCTTCTTTCACACCACTGGTGTCAATCTGCCTTAGCTTGATCCGTCGTTCCCCCCATGACTGGGTGCTAAACTCACGACAGCAGATGAGCTAGAAGCCAGCGGAGGTTAATTGCAAGTGAAAAGCTGACAGGTCTGACATCGCAGAATAAAAAGAGAGTCCCCTTTGTCTGGGCATTTGGAGAGAGAAATGGAGGTAGAGGGAGAGAGAGGTTTTGTTTGTGTGGTGCTAGCCGGTAGGGTGGCATTGTAAATGGGGTGCCATTCTGCAGATTGTCAGAGTGTGGAAGGGAGGGATCTGGTCTCTCCGGACTCTCATGAAAAAGTACTACTGAATTACTACTCATCACTGCTACACAAGATCTACACAAAACCTACTGGTTTTACTACTTGATTGCTATTGAGTTGCGTAGTAAACCAGTAGTGATTTATGTAGTAATTTAAGTAGTAATGAGTGATAAATTGGGACATTTCACTACTGTGACCACTACATATGTCCTACTCAAATCACCACATTATTCTCCCTTAATGACTCCTGTGTAACTACTGAGCTTTTGGGTATCTACTACTTAAAACCTACACATACCTACACAATCCCTATATGTTCACTATTGAATTACTACACAATGCCTACACATTACTGCTGTGTGCCTAATCAATCCCTATTGAATTACTACTGCGAGTGCCATCTCTGTGTGTGTAGTGTTGTGTCACTACTGATCACTACTGAATTGCTCCTGATCCTTATTCATTTCCTAAATAAACCCTTTTGAATTACAATTGAAAATATTTACTACTGTTTGCCTATTCAAAATCACTATTGACATCTTCTTGATTCACTACTGTGTCACTACTATATTAGTACACAAGTTATTTCCTCGTGTTTCTAACTGTAGTTATATCATAAAAAAATAAATAATAAGCTTATACAAACTTAATTGCATTTTTTTTTAAATTAAGCTGCCTAAAAATGTTTGTACTGAAAGAAATATTACCACTACCATGGTAATAAAGATATTGTAAGGTTCTGTATTTATTATCTCAGTCAACCTTGTGTTCTTGAACGTAGCCCTGTTTCTTTGTGTTCTTGAACGTAGCCCTGTCTTTCATTTTTGTTCACTGATTTCACCTGTGTTTGTTACTCACCTGGTCTCATTAGCTCCTTATTTAGTTCAGTTCATTCTGTTTGTGCCTTGTGAGGTATTGTTCGTTTTGACTCTACTAAGCCTTTTCCTAGCTCATTTGTGAGAACCAGTTAGAGCCTTCAGTCCTAGTTTTTGATTCTCCTGCCTGTTTGCCTACCTGTGTATGACCATTGCCTGCCTGTGACTACGATTCCTGCCTTCTGCGAAGGCTAAATAAACACCTGCCGCACTCTGCGTGTGAATCTACACCTTTTTCTCCCGGAGTATTCATTACAGATATAGACATGTATAAAACCATGTCTGTCTTTATTTCCCAATTTAACACAATCACAATTGCTTTTTTTGTCTTTTAATCATTTTAAGCATAGTTTAGCACATGCTTAACACCTAACAAACACTTTGTACTTTTTAAAACACCTTTAACATAGGCCAGGCCCTGGTGGCGTTACCTCATATCCCAGTGATTATCCCTTGCATTACGCCTGGGAAGAAAACACTTCAATTTGCTCAACTTGCCATTGGCTCAACCATTGGCTCAACTTACCCCATGGCCATTGGCTCAACTCACACCAAGGCAAACATTTTCACTATATTAGCCCACACAGCTACAATGATGCACTTTCATGCTAGGTTTAGGACCTCATATTGAAGCTTATAGAGACCCCAACTGATGTATAGAATAATCTTAAAATTATCTACTTTGGTTTAGATACAAGCATCATGAAACCTCTAACACAATACATTAATTAGACTTGGTGAAAATCAGTTTTTTTAAACTAACTTGCTTACTACTTTTTCCATGTGGTTTCTTCCTTCACGGACTTCCTAAATATTTTGTGAAATTATACATTTTGTGTATGGTTTCCCAGAAACAAGGGTGGCTCAACTTACCCATTTGGCTCAACTTACCCCACTCTCCCCTATGTAGTATGATTAATACACAGTATGAAGTTTTAGTAAGTAGTAGGCAAGACAGATATCAGACACAGCCACATATTATATACATGGCTAAACCAACAGGTTGCATTTCTCATATAAACCGAGAACTACAATAAAGCATCAAAATAAGATGCCACCAGTTCCTGTATACTGAACAGTACAGACAGAGCTCAGCATTAAAGTTGAGTGAAACATAACTGGGCAAAACATCATTCACTTTATGCACTATTCATTTCAACAGGTTTGTCCTTGTTCATATCAGAATCTCTTTATGGAGAAGGACCTGGTTCCAATATGTCATCAGTATCATTTCTAGAGCTATTTGGTCTGACAATGTGCAGCGGCCAGGCCTGGTGAGATGATGCCATCCATCACTCCACCACCCAGTGCCAGAGTTGCTGCTGCAACATTATGAGCTCACAGGAAGGAAATGGAGTGCCTGCAAGATGAGCCTGGCCTATAATGAGGCGTCTGTACTAGTCCTCTGCCCTGCCATGCCTTCACAATAGCCAGAACACACACACATAAACATATGCATGCCCGCCTGCGCACAAGCACGGGCATATACCAGCAAGGTCACCCGTGATACAAGTCAGTATTCAACGTCCATCCATGTCTGAGGATGTCGGGAGATTACGTGGAAACCGGCCACTTGGGGCAACAGTGAGTGTTGTGACCTTCAAGTAAGTTTTAGTTTTACTAGGGCGTTGTGGATGGGGATGGGGGATGGGTTTAAGCGTCTCTGATTCCAAAGGTTGCAAGTTCGAATCCAACGATAGAAAGTTGTTTTTGAGATTTTTGTTTTTTGTTTTTTTGTTGGCCTTAACCCTTACCTTAAAGATTTGGAGTCAATGCCTAACCTTAAGATTTCAGAGTTAATGCCTAAACTTAACCCTAACCTTAAACATTTGGAGTTAATGCTTAAACTTAACCTTAAACACTTTGAAATTTGACGTTTGCAACAACTTCTAAATTTGACATTTGAGAGACATGGATGAACATATACAGTGCCTTGCAAAAGTATTCATCCCCCTTGGCGTTTTTCTTATTTTGTTGCTGTTACGCCCTGGCCTTGAGAGACCGGTTTTCTTTAGTTGGTTTGGTCAGGATATGAATTTCTATGTGTACATTCTATGTTATTTTAGATCTATGTTGGCCGGGTGTGGTTCCCAATCAGAGGCAGCTGTCGATCGTTGTCTCTGATTGGGGATCATACTTAGGCAGCCATGTTGCCTACCTATGTGGTGGGATCTTGTTTCTATGTGTTTGGCTTGTCTCATGTTTAGCCTTTAGAACTTCACGTTACGTTGCTTTTATTGTTTTGTCGGTGTTTAATAAATATACGAACATGTACGAATACCACGCTGCACCTTGGTCCAATCCTGTACTCAACGAACGAGACAGAAGATCCCACCACCAACGGACCAAGCAGCATGCCCAGGAGGAGCAAACACCCTGGACACAGCGGAAAGCAACATTGGTAGATGTCCTCCTCGGTTGGGGGAGAATTACCGAGGAGGAATCCGTCCGTTACGGTGAGGTAATGGAGGAGTCTGGATCAACAGCGACGCCAACGGTGCCGACGACGAATGAAGCCCGAGAGACAGCCCCAAGAAATGTTTTTGGGGGGGCACATGGGGTGGTTGGCTAAGCAGCAGGAGGCTCAGAGAGACTTGCAGATTAGCACTCTAACAGAAGAGACAACCACCTTACGGGGGCTGATAGCGAGGAAGGAGCAGGAGTTCTCCCTTCAGAGGGAGGCGCTACAGGAGGCCCACAGGGAGAAGGAATTAGTGGATGCACGGAGAGAGGAGCTGGCCAGGCAACAGGAGGAACTGAGAGAGGAGTTAACCCTCCAGCAGCAGAGAGCTCGGGCCTTAGAGCCGAGGCTGGCGGAGCCAGGTTTAGCAGAGCCAACTCCCTGCACTCGCTTGGAGGAGAGCGTGTCCGTGCAGGCACCAGGCTATGCGCCGGCTTTACGCACTGTGCCGCCAGTGCGCCTTCACAGACCGGTACGGCCCGTGCCTGCTTCTCGCACGAAACCAGTGGTGCGTGTTTCCAGTCCGGCACGGCTCGTGCCTGCTCCTCGCACCAAACCAGTGGTGCGTGTTTCCAGCCTTGTACGGCCCGTGCCTGCTCCTCGCACCAAACCAGTGGTGCGGGTCTCCAGCCCGGTGCGCCCCGTACCTGCTCCCCGCACCAAACCTGTGGTGCATGTATCCAGTCCGGTATGGCCCGTACCTGCTCCCCGCACCAAACCATCGGTGCGTGTCGCCAGCCCGGTACGCCCCGTACCTGCTCCCCGCACCAAACCAGTGGTGCGTGTATCCAGTCCGGTACGGCCCGTACCTGCTCCCCGCACCAAACCAGTGGTGCGTGTCTCCAGTCCGGTACGGCCCGTGCCTGCTCCTCGCACCAAACCAGTGGTGCGTGTCTCCAGTCTGGCGCGGCCCGTGCCTGCACCTCGCACAAGACCAGTGGTGCATGTTCCCAGCCCGGTGCGGCCCGTGCCTGTTCCTCGCACCAGACCAGTGACTTAAAGATTGCTGTACATCAGCGGAACCCATTCAACTTGAAGGAGCTCTAGCAGTTTTGCCTTGAATAATGGGCAGAAATCCCAGTGGCTAGATGTGCCAAGCTTATAGAGACTTGCAGCTGTAATTGCTGCAAAAGGTGGCTCTACAAAGTATTGACTTTTGGGGGGTGAATAGTTATGCATGCTCAAGTTTTCTGTTTTTTTGTCTTATTTCTTGTTTGTTTCACAATAAAAAATATTTTGCATCTTCAAAGTGGTAGGCACACACACACACACACACACACACACACACACACACACACACACACACACACACACACACACACACACACACACACACACACACACACACACACACACACACACACACACACACAGGGGCATATACACACATTTTGCAGGCATACACACACATACATGGATACACACACACACAATCACAGAACCCCCAACAATAATCTCTGTCAAGGTCTCAGAGAAAAGAAGGGGAAAAAATCATCTTAGTGATAAATAGGAAAGTTCCTCCAGAGGGACGTTGAAGGGAACAAATAGCTTCTTTAATTTACCCAAGGGGATTTGCAATTAGTGCTGGAAACTTTCTTTGTACTACGAGAAGGCCTCTCTCTGTGATGTGAAAGGCTGTATGGCTGCAGAGTATTGCTTTCTTCCGCTGGTCGGACAGAGAGGAAAAGGATATGATGCTGGTTTACTGTAATGTATTACAATTCAAGCTTCTGGGTGGTGATCTCATTTCCCCCCCTGTTGCATGTCAACTGGTCCTTTAAAGTGCTTCATTACGATCATGTACAGTAGGATTTTACTTTCATGTGATATTTTTTGTGGTTCCTTTTTTTTCTAGTATAATGTAAAGTGAATGAGCACTTAAAATGAACGACACAGTGAAATTGGTTAGGTTGGAAAAAGTTTGCAAGGATAGCAAAACTAGAAACAACCTCACATGATGCTAAGCAACCTAACAAACATATACACTGCCATCCATATGTTGCCCAGACCAGAGTAGATATTTGGATACATGACCTTATACAGTAGTTGGGTGTTTATAACTAGAAGAGCATGCTGAATACAGCTGACATCTGAGAGCAGATGAGCCAAACTTCATTGGCTCTGAACACACTCAACAGACACTCTGCTAGATATCATATGCCCTTCAAATCATCCCCTTAGGTTTGCCTTTGCAGTCTGAATAGCGCCTGGAGCCTCAGGGAGAGTAACTGGACTGGGCAGTACAGAGTAAATTGTAATGGGTGGGATGGTGGAGATAGTGGTAGTAGTGGAGGTGGTGGTGGTGAGCGGGGGGAGTGCACCTCCACCTCCTCCTCCTCCTCTCCTCCTCCACTAGGGCCTGGCTGGAGCCTGCCTCCTGCCTGTGATGCTGAAATGCTTTAATCAGCCCAGGATCCTTAATGAATGGAGGCTGAGAGTCTGCAGAGGAGAAGAGGAAGAAGGAAGGCAATTTCTGGAAATGATTACTGACTCATTTCCTTGTTTATCCTGCCTTTGAAAGGGAGAGACCCCCATGCCTCCCTCCTTCTCCCACCCCAACGGTTCTTCACTCCGCACTACCGCCCCCTGCACCCCAAATGCAGCCCTCTTGGCTCTATACTCAAACCACTCTCTCTCTCTCTCTCTCTCTCTCTCTCTCTCTCTCTCTCTCTCTCTCTCTCTCTCTCTCTCTCTCTCTCTCTCTATCTGCCTGCCACTCCTTTCTGTATCATTGTTGCCTTACTTGTAAACATTTGGCACACTAGATCAGACCCGGCCTGCCTCTTTTCATGTCTGCTCCTGGCCTCCTCTGGCCCTTGTTAGACTCAAGTGGGGGAGCTGGCTTAGTACTGAAGTTAATGGCTGGAAATCTCCAACTAACCTCCCCAACAGCTGTCCCTCCAGCCTCTTTCTTTTCCTCTCCTTTCTTACAGATTCCCCCTTATAGTTTTGTTTTCCTCCCTTTCTCTCCTCCCCGACCAATCCCCCCCAAAAAGGGAGGATGAAGGCAATGTGGGCCGCTTGTTGATAAAACAACCACTTCAGCAAATTTTTCAGAAATGTGCTTTTTCCACCGACAAGTGGCTTGAGGCCGGAAGAGAGGGAGGGACGGAAGGGGTGCCGGGGAGCAAGTGTCTAAAGCTGTTTTTTTTCTCCTTTCACTGAAAAGAAGAATGGAGGAAAGCTGGCCGTTGGACATGTCTTTCATTTGCAATCCACCCTCAAAGGCGCTTGGAGCTTTGGGGTCCCTGACTAGTGCTCGGTAATGATGCCATTGGTCCCTGGTCTGTAGAGCCTCCCCTTAGCTCCCCTCAGCTCCCCTCAGCTCCACTCAGGGCCGGCCCACCCATTAGGCAGGATTAGGTGGCTGCCAAGGGTGGCAGATTGACAAGGGCGGCATTCTAAGAGCTAAACTGACCAAGACGCACCTCCTACAACGAATAACACTTCACATAATTCTGCCCCAGAACAATGACAATTCCTCTCACCCAGTGGCATATGGGCTATTAAGCTGAGTGCTGATGACAACTTTGTCAAAGGCAGGGGCGCAAATATTTAGCTTGACCATGCCAGGGTGCTATTGGAGAGACGCACCACTGTGGCGCTTCACTAACGTTCCGTCATAACATAATCTAACATAAATCATGTAGCCTATAGCTTCCGGTAGAAAGAGTATGTGGTCTTTTCTGTAGAGTACAGGCTGGAGATCAAATGTATGACAATGTCATGAGACAGACACTTTCTTTTTTTGCATGTTTCTCCGATCAAATAGCCTAACCTAAATGGTGCCCAATCAAAAAAGAAAGTGCTTCGATGTGAATATGACATGTTAACAAACACCATACCCTAAAAACAGGACAGGTCAAAGTAAAATGGACAATATGGAATAGACATTCAGGCTACTCACCCTGTGGCCTAAATTGTAATGATCATCAGTGATTACAAGTTTGTATTCGTAAATATTTGACGAGCTGATCATAGCGAAAAATTAAATACTTCTGCATTAAACACATTAATTCTCATTGCAAATAGGCTCTGGATAACTCCCAATACAGTTGGGTAGCTGATATTCAGAGCTTAAATGGTCACAAAATAATTAGTCACATGCCTGTTTTACAAATGGTCCCACATGGATGGGCATTCATAAAAATCCATTGTGGGCCGACACTGTAGGCTACACTATTCTAGTATTGCGGGGGTAGGAGGAGGGCAGCACATTTTTTTTGGGTCTTGCCTATGGCGACAGAATGGCCAGGACCGGGCATGGCTCCACTCCACACAGCTTCCTCTCTCTGCTATTCTCACTGGCACCGCCCTAAGCCCTCAGCTGGTGATGGGCTACCCTATACCGGCTGGCTGGTGAAATATGTTCTAAAGTGGCTGAGAGAAGGAACAGTTGGGTGGTAGATTGTGTTGACTGACTATTGAACTGTGCCCTGCAGGGAAGTGAGCTAGTATGGGCACAGCAAAATGCCTGTATACCTTTGAACATTAACTGATAATAGCAGGTCTCTCAATAATGTACAATAATCTTCTATAGAGGAAAACATGACCTTTGAAGATGTTAATGTTTATATGTCAAGAGTCCATGCTTTGATCAATGCTTGAACAAGGAGCCCATTAAATTCCATTATGTCTTTCATACACAAGCCTAATGTCCCTGTTATGTTTTGGCTGTGAGTACAGAGAGGTCTGGCAATGCTCCTTCCTACCCTAGACAGACAGCCCTCTGACACCCCTGTGCCCTGGAGATACAGGTGACAAACTTCCATCACACCTCAAAACGCCCGCTGTGTGTCCGCACAGCACTAATTTGGGCTGGCAAGTAAGCCTGGTCCTGGATTAAGGGGACACTCATGCACAAACCAGGATACTACCATGTTGTTGTTTAGCCATTTTTATAACTTTTTACCACATCAAAAAGATTGCTAGCCAAAACGGTCTTAGCCGTTAAAAGTTGTCATAGAGATGTATTGAGTTTAGCCTGGCTGTTTGCTAGCCCCATTGAAATGTACAGTTGAAGTCGGAAGTTTACATACACTTAGGTTGGAGTCATTAAAACTAGTTTTTCAACCACTAAACACATTTCTTGTTAACAAACTATAGTTTTGGCAAGTTGGTTAGGACATCTAATTTGTGCATGACACAAGTAATTTTTCAGACAGACAGATTATATCACTTATAATTCACTGTTCATCTGTACAAACAATAGTACGCAGGTATAAACACCATGGGACCACGCAGCCGTCATACCGCTCAGGAAGGAGATGCGTTCTGTCTCCTAGAGATGAACGTACTTTGGTGCGAAAAGTGCAAATTAATCCCAGAACAACAGCAAAGGACCTTGTGAATATGCTGGAGGAAACAGGGACAAAAGTATCTATATCCAAAGTAAAACGAGTCCTATATCGACATAACCTGAAAGGCCGCTCAGCAAGGAAGAAGCCACTGCTCCAAAACAGCCATTAAAAAGCCAGACTACGGTTTGCAACTGCACATGGGGACAAATATCGTACTTATTGGAGAAATGTCCTCTGGTCTGATGAAACAAAAATAGAACTGTTTGCCCATAATGACCATCGTTATGTTTGGAGGAAAAAGGTGGTAGCTTGGAAGCCGAAGAACACCATCCCAACCGTGAAGCACGGGGGTGGCAGCATCATGCTGTGGGGGTGCTTGCTGCAGGAGGGACTTGTGCACTTCACAAAATAGATGGCATCATGAGGAAGGGAAATTATGTGGATATATTGAAGCAACATCTCAAGACATCAGTCAGGAAGTTAAAGCTTGGTCGCAAATGGGTCTTCCAAATGGACAATGACCCCAAGCATACTTTCAAAGTTGTGGCAAAATGGCTTAAGGACAACAAAGTCAAGGTATTGGAGTGGCCATCACAAAGCCCTGACCTCAATCCTATAGAAAAGTTGTGGGCAGAACTGAAAAAGCGTGTGCGAGCAAGGAGGCCTACAAACCTGACTCAGTTACACCAACTCTGTCAGGAGGAATGGGCCAAAATTCACTCAACTTATTGTGGGAAGCTTGTGGAAGGCTACCTGAAACGTTTGACCCAAGTTAAACAATTTAAAGGCAATGCTACCAAATACTAATTGAGTGTATGTAAACTTCTGACCCACTGGGAATGTGATGAAAAAAATAAAAGCTGAAATAAATTATTCTCTCTACTATTATTCTGACATTTCATATTCTTAAAATAAAGTGATGATCCTAACTGACCTAAGACATGGAAGTTTTACTAGGATTAAATGTCAGGAATTGTGAAAAACTGAGTTTAAATGTATTTGGCTAAGGTGTATGTAAACTTCAACTGCATGTAGCCTCTGGGTAAATACATTTGAATTGACTTTTTGACAGCATCCCTTTTGATTTAGATTGTAGTTAGGTACTATAGGTAGGCATCGTGGGCTGTATATTATTAAGTAGTATAGGTAGGCATCGTGGGCTGTTGTGGGTAGCTGTTGTGTAGTTATTGTAGGTTACTTTTGTATTCGGCGGTGCCGGATGTAGCACGAAGCTAGCTAGCTAACTCACCTCCTGGATTAGCTGGCGAGTTGCTATTAGCAACGGTTGCAACTAAAAACAATATCCTTTTAGCCAGCTACATTCGTTCGCAGCGACGCCGTTTTTCAAACAAAGTCAACACAGTAGCCATTGCTAGCCAGCCAACACTACCAGCAGGCTGTGGTAACTAAATACAATATCTTTGTGCTAGCTACCCAACGTTTAATCGTTGCTGCGTTATGAAAGGTAAGCTTGGCTTCTTATATGGTGTTGAGTTAAGCTTAAACCATGTATTTAGATTGTAGGTAGGTATTGTAGTTTGGTATTATAGGTAGCTTACTCAGGTAGTTATTGAAGGTTATTGTAGGTAATTATTGTAGGTAAGGACTGTATTCGGCGGACTCGGCGAAGCACGAGGCTAGCCTACCCACTACTTGGACCAACAAAGCTAGCTAGCTAGCGGGTAGCTACTGGTAACTTTTGCAACTATGGTTAATTGTTTCCAATGTTATTTCATGCTTAAGAGTACCTGTGATTGAGCCAGCTAGCTGCTACCATTCAGCTGTTTTTCTAACCTCATCCGAGGCATTAACGTTAGGTGGTTGGTAGCTGCTGTACTTAATTACAGCTACTGATAACAGTCTGCTGTAGTTTACAACAATTCTAATTTCTAAAGTGGAAGTTGGGAGAGTTTTACTCGGGTGGTTCAGTGAAACAATTATAGTTTCTGAGGTGGAAGTTGGGAGAGTTATATATATATATATATTTTTGGTGAGGGAGGCCTGCTCTCTCCTTTCCCTGATGTTTAGTTCATTTCATCCCGATCTCCTCTGCATTATTGTAGCCATCTGCTGCAGCCTGTCAACTATGCCTCTGCCTATCCCTGTTCTCTCCTCTCCGCACAGGCTACACAAACGCCTCACACCGCGTGGCTGCTGCCTCTCTAACCTGGTGGTCCCTGCACGCACCACACACCTGGAGTTCCAGGTCTCAGGCAGCCTCTGGAACTGCCGTTCTGCCGCCAACAAGGCTGACTTCATCCCAGCCTATGCCACCCTCCAGTCCCTCGACTTCCTGGCACTGACGGAAACATGGATTACCACTGAAAACACTGCTACTCCTACTGCTCTCTCCTCGTCTGACCATGTGTTCTCGCATACCCCGAGAGCATCTGGTCAGAGGGGTGGTGGCACAGGAATCCTCATCTCTCCCAAGTGGTCATTCTCAATTTTTCCCCTAACCCATCTGTCTATCTCCTCATTTGAATTCCACGCTGTCACAGTCACTAGCCCATTTAAGCTTAATATCCTTGTCATCTATCGCCCTCCAGGTTCCCTTGGAGAGTTCATCAATGAGCTTGACGCCTTGATAAGTTCCTTTCCTGAGGATGGCTCACCCTTCACAGTCTTGGGGGATTTCAACCTCCCCACGTCTACATTTGACTCATTTCTCTCTGCCTCCTTCTTTCCACTCCTCTCCTCTTTTGACCTCACCCTCTCACCATCCCCCCACTCACAAGGCAGGCAATACGCTTGACTTCATCTTTACTAGATGTTGCTCTTCTACTAATCTCACTGCAACTCCCCTCCATGTCTCCGACCACTACTTTGTATCCTTTTTTCTCTCGCTCTCCTCCAACACTACTCACTCTGCCACTACACAGATGGTAACGCGCCGCCGCAACCTTCGCTCTCTCTCTCCCACTACTCTCTCCTCTTCCATCCTATCATCTCTTCCCTCTGCTCAATCCTTCTCCCTCCAATCTCCTGATTCTGCCTCCTCAACCCTCCTCTCCTCCCTTTCTGCATCCTTTGACTCCCTGTGTCCCCTATCCTCCCGGCCGGCTCGGTCCTCCCCTCCAGCTCTGTGGCTTGATGACTCATTGCGAGCTCACAGAACAGAGCTCCGGGCAGCTGAGCGGAAATGGAAGAAAACTAAACTCCCTGCCGACCTGGCATCTTTTCACTCCCTCCTCTCTACATTTTCTTCATCTGTTTCTACTGCTAAGGCCACTTTCTACCACTCTAAATTCCAAGCATCTGCCTCTAACCCTAGGAAGCTCTTTGCCACATTCTCCTCACTGCTGAATCCCCCCCCCCTCCTCCCTCTCTGTGGATGACTTTGTCAACCACTTTGAAAAGAAGGTTGACGACATCCGATCCTCGTTTGTTGTCTAATGACACTGCTGGTCCTGCTCACACTGCCCTACCCTATGCTTTGACTTCTTTCTCCCCTCTCTCTCCAGATAAAATCTTGCGACTAGTGACTGCAGGCCGCCCAACAACCTGCCCGCTTGACCCCATCCCCTCCTCTCTTCTCCAGACCATCTCCGGTGACCTTCTCCCCTACCTCACCTCGCTGATCAACTCATCCTTGACCGCTGGCCATGTCCCTTCCGTCTTCAAGAGAGCGAGAGTTGCACACCTTCTCAAAAAACCAACACTCGATCCCACTAATGTCAACAACTACAGACCAGTATCCCTTCTTTCTTTTCTTTCAAAAACTATTGAGCGTGCCGTCTTTAGCCAACTCTCTTGCTATCTCTCTCAGAATGACCTTCTTGATCCAAACCAGTCAGGTTTCAGGACTGGTCATTCAACTGAGACTGCTCTTCTCTGTGTCACGGAGGCTCTCCGCACTGCTAAAGCTAACTCTCTCTCCTCTGCTCTTGTCCTTCTAGACCTGTCTGCTGCCTTTGATACAGTGAACCATCAGATCCTCCTCTCCACCCTCTCCGAGCTGGGCATCTCCCGGCGCGGCTCACTCCTGGATTGCGTCCTACCTGACCGGTCGCTCCTACCAAGTGGCGTGGCGAAGCTGTCTCCGCACCACGTGCTCTCACCACTGGTGTCCCCCAGGGCTCAGTTCTAGGCCCTCTCCTTTTCTCCCTATACACCAAGTCACTTGGCTCTGTCATATCCTCACATGGCCTCTCCTATCATTGCTACGCTGACGATACACAACTAATCTTCTCCTTTCCCCCTTCTGATAACCAGGTGGCGAATCGCATCTCTGCATGTCTGGCCGACATATCAGTATGGATGACGGATCACCACCTCAAGCTGAACCCTGGCAAGACGGAGCTGCTCTTCCTCCCGGGGAAGGACTGCCCGTTCCATGATCTCGCCATCACGGTTGACAACTCCGTTGTGTCCTCCTCCCAGAGTGTGAAGAGCCTTGGCTTGACCCTGGACAACACCCTGTCGTTCTCCGCCAACATCAAGGCGGTGACCCGATCCTGCAGGTTCATGCTCTACAACATTCGGAGAGTACGACCCTGCCTTACACAGGAAGCGGCACAGGTCCTAATCCAGGCACTTGTCATCTCCCGTCTGGATTACTGCAACTCGCTGTTGGCTGGGCTCCCTGCCTGTGCCATTAAACCCCTACAACTCATCCAGAATGCCGCAGCCCGTCTGGTGTTCAACCTTCCCAAGTTCTCTCACGTCACCCCCTCCTCCGCACACTCCACTGGCTTCCAGTTGAAGCTCGCATCCGCTACAAGACCATGGTGCTTGCCTATGGAGCAGTGAGGGGAACGGCACCTCCGTACCTTCAGGCTCTGATCAGTCCCTACACCCAGGCGAGGGCATTGCGTTCATCCACCTCTGGCCTGCTGGCTCCCCTTCCTCTGCGGAAGCATAGTTCCCGCTCAGCCCAGTCAAAGCTGTTCGCTGCTCTGGCACCCCAATGGTGGAACAAGCTCCCTCACGACGCCAGGACAGCGGAGTCACTCACCACCTTCCGGAGACATTTGAAACCCCACCTCTTTAAGGAACACCTGGGATAGGATAAAGTAATCCTTCTACCCCCCCCCCCCAAAAAAAATGATTTAATCAAAACTTTCCAAATACAGTACCAGTCAAATTTTGGACACACCTACTCATTCAAGGGTTTTTAATTATTTTTACTATTTTCTACATTGTAGAATAATAGTGAAGACATCAAAACTATGAAATAACACATATGGAATCATGTAGTAACCAAAAAAGTGTTAAACAAATCAAAATATATTTTATATTTGAGATTCTTCAAAGTAGCCACCCTTTGCCTTGATGACAGCTTTGCACACTCTTGGCATTCTCTCAACCAGCTTCACCTGGAATGCTTTTCCAACAGTCTTGAAGGAGTCCCCACATATGCTGAGCACTTGTTGGCTGCTTTTCCTTCACTCTGCGGTCCAACTCATCCCAAACCATCTCAATTGGGTTGAGGTCGAGTGATTGTGGAGGCCATGTCATCTGATGCAGCACTCCATCACTCTCCTTCTTGGTCAAATAGCCCTTACACAAGCCTGGAGGTGTATTGGGTCATTGTCCTGTTGAAAAATAAATGATATTCCCACTAAGCCCAAACCAGATGGAATGGCGTATCGCAGTAGAATGCTGTGGTAGCAATGCTGGTTAAGTGTGCCTTGAATTCTAAATAAATCACAGACAGTGTCACCAGCAAAGCACCCCCACACCATAACACCTCCTCCTCTATGTTTTACGGAGGGAAATAAACATGCGGAGATCATCTGTTCACCCTCACCGCGTCTCACAAAGACACGGCGGTTGGAACCAAAAATATCAAATTTGGACTCCAGACCAAAGGACACATTTCCACCGGTCTAATGTCCATTGCTTGTGTTTCTTGGCCCAAGCAAGTCTCTTCTTCTTATTGGTGTCCTTTAGTAGTGGTTTCTTTGCAGCAATTCAACCATGAAGGCCTGATTCACACAGTCTCCTCTAAACAGTTGATGATGAGATTTGTCTGTTACTTGAACTCTGTGAAGCATTTATTTGGGCTGCAATTTTTGAGGGTGGTAACTCTAATTAACTTATCCTCTGCAGCAGAGGGAACTCTGGGTCTTCCTTTCCTGTGGCGGTCCTCATGAGAGCCAGTTTCATCATAGCGCTTGATGGTTTTTGCAACTGTACTTGAAGCAACTTTCAAAGTTCTTGAAATGTTCCGTATTAACTGACCTTCATGTCTTAAAGTAAAGATGGACTGTCATTTCTCTTTGCTTATTTGAGCTGTTCTTGCCATAATATGGACTTGGTATTTTACCAAATAGGGCTATCTTCTGTATTCCACCCCTACCTTGTCACAACACAACTGATTGGCTCAAGCGCATTAAGAAGGAAATAAATTCCACAAATTAACTTTTAAGAAGGCACACCTGTTAATTTAAATGCATTCCAGGTGACTACCCCATGAAGCTGGTTGAGAAAATGCCAAGAGTGTGCAAAGCTGCCATCAAGGCAAAGGTGGCTACTTTGAAGAATCTCAAATATAAAATATATTTTCATTTGTTTAACACTTTTTGGGATACTACATGATTCTATATTTGTTATTTCATAGTTTTGATGTCTTCACTACTATTGTACAATGTAAAAAATAGTAAAAACAAAGAAAAACCCTTGAATGAGTAGGTGTGTCCAAACTTTTGACTGGTAGTGTACGTTTGCCCATGGAAGAAGTGGTCAGAAAGTGACTTTTTGGACCTGAATGCCTAAACATTCAGGAGATAAAGGTCCTCAATGTTGACCCATTTTGCATTCTCAACCATACCATGAGACGGTCATGTCTTAATCACTGGAAAATATAAATGGTTGAGTTTGGTATCATTTCAAAGCTTACAAACAGTGTTGTCAAATTATTTAATTTTTTCTTAAACCTTTAACGTAAATTATCTAAAAACGAGTAACCTCTGATTTTTTTTATATTCGCATATGTTGTAGCTTAGACCCTATTTCACGTCATCTGAGGTTTTTGTGTTGTGCCCGCCATCGATTGAGACACAACATTCTCTTGAATAGAGGGTGGGTGTCATTTCAAACATAGACATATAATTCATAGAATGAACCTATCCCTTCAGACCGCTGCAATTAAGCTGGTACACCATTGACATTTAAATTGAATTGAAAGTTTTACTTCTAATTACTACCACAAAGACGACTGCCGGTTCACCCACCATCTAATGTCAACTTAAATGGTCATGTCTATTCTATTATTTGTATTTCCATGATTTCAATACGTTTCCTATGGAGGATTGACAGTATAATTTAAAACAACAGATATTCCCATTCAAGTCAACATTCTCTGATGTGTGGACCTCCAACCATCTTTGTGGTATCATTTGAAAGTTGAAATTTCAATTGTATTCCCATTTAAGTACATTATGTAAAATAGGGTCTAAGCTACAACATATGCAGAGTTTACACCTTTTTAGATAATTGACTTTAAAGGTACAAAAACGACATATTTTTTAAATAAAATAAAATAAATTCCCAGAAAGTATAAAATAGTTTGACAACCCAATTTGTAAGCTTTTAAATTATAGCAATTTCAACCAATGATATTTTCCAGTGATGAAGACATGGAGGTTTCATGGTAGGGTGGGGTATGCAAAATGGGTAAACCTTTATCTCTTGAATGATTTGGCATTCAGCTCCAAAAAGTTACTTTCTGAGCTATTCTGCAATGTATGGAAGGTTTCGTTCAAATCAAAAGTTGTTACTGTCAAAAAGTGATTTAATTCAAATGGATGCAACCCTCTGTTTTCGTCATGCTAGCTAATAAGTATGTGTGTTTGTATGCAAATGTACAGTATGGACATATTGGTATACTTACCCATTGCACTTACCTCCTTTGACCTGTTGCCAAGGAGGCCCTCGATATAAGACGACTGGAGGCCATTTTTGGTAAGATTAACATTGTTAATCAAATGTTTTTCTGTATTGTCTTATGTGACCTCTGTTAGCAGACTCTTGATAATGGCTTATAATTGGTTGTCTCTTGTGGTTGTCTTATTTTCTAAAAGGTTACGTGGTGGAGAAATGTGGCTGCAACAAAAAAGAAGATCTGAAGCTGAATGAAGACCTCAAAGGGATTAACAGAAAAGTGTAAGTACAGTGGGGAGAACAAGTATTTGATACACTGCTGATTTTGCAGGTTTTCCTACTTACAAAGCATGTAGAGGTCTGTAATTTTTATCATAGGTACACTTCAACTGTGAGAGACAGAATCCAGAAAATCACATTGTATGATTTTTAAGTAATTCATTTGCATTTTATTGCATGACATAAGTATTTGATCACCTACCAACCAGTAAGAATTCCGGCTCTCACAGACCAGTTAGTTTTTCTTTAAGAAGCCCTCCTGTTCTCCACTCATTACCTGTATTAACTGCACCTGTCCACACACTCAATCAAACAGACTCCAACCTCTCCACAATGGCCAAGACCAGAGAGCTGTGTAAGGTAATCAGGGATAAAATAGTAGACCTGCACAAGGCTGGGGTGGGCTACAGGACAATAGGCAAGCAGCTTGGTGAGAAGGCAACAACGGTTGGCGCAATTATTAGAAAAGTTCAAGATGATGGTCAATCACCCTCGGTCTGGGGCTCCATGCAAGATCTCACCTCGTGGGGCATCAATGATCATGAGGAAGGTGAGGGATCATCCCAGAACTACACGGCAGGACCTGGTCAATGACCTGAAGAGAGCTGGGACCACAGTCTCAAAGAAAACCATTAGTAACACACTACGCCGTCATGGATTCAAATCCTGCAGCGCACGCAAGGTCCCCCTGCTCAAGCCAGCGCATGTCCAGGCCCGTCTGAAGTTTGCCAATGAACATCTGGATGATCCAGAGGAGGAATGGGAGAAGGTCATGTGGTCTGATGAGACAAAAATTCTTTGGGGATGCTTTTCTGCAAAGGGGACAGGACGACTGCACCGTATTGAGGGGAGGATGGATGGGGCCATGTATCGCGAGATCTTGGCCAACAACCTCCTTCCCTCAGTAAGAGCATTGAAGATGGGTCGTGGCTGGGTCTTCCAGCATGACAACGACCCGAAACACACAGCCATGGCAACTAAGGAGTGGCTCCGTAAGAAGCATCTCAAGGTCCTGGAGTGGCCTAGCCAGTCTCCAGACCTGAACCCAATAGAAAATCTTTGGAGGGAGCTGAAAGTCCGTATTGCCCAGCGACAGCCCCGAAACCTGAAGGATCTGGAGAAGGTCTGTATGGAGGAGTGGGCCAAAATCCCTGCTGCAGTGTGTGCAAACCTGGTCAAGACCTACAGGAAACGTATAATCTCTGTAATTGCAAACAAAGGTTTCTGTACCAAATATTAAGTTCTGCTTTTCTGATGCATCAAATACTTATGTCATGCAATAAAATGCAAATTAATTACTTAAAAATCATACAATGTGATTTTCTGGATTTCTGTTTTAGATTCCGTCTCTCACAGTTGAAGTGTACCTATGATAAAAATTACAGACCTCTACATGCTTTGTAAGTAAGTGTCACACCCTGGCTCTGGGGACTCTAATATGTTGAGCCAGGGTTTGTAGAGTCTATGTGTTTTGGTTCTACGTTCTATTCTAGTATTGTGTTTCTATGTTGGCCAGTGTGGTTCTCAATCAGAGGCAACGAGTATCAGCTGTTGCTTGTTGTCTCTGATTGGGAGCCATACTTAAGCAGCCAGTTTTCCCACAGTGTTTGTGGGATCTTGTTCCTTTTGGTTTGTGTTATTACCGTTGGACTTCACGTATCGTTTGTTGTTTTGTTTGTCGTGTGTGCACTTAAATAAGTAAGATGTACGAATATCACGCTGCACCTTGGTCCTCCTCCTTCAACGATCGTGACAGAAGATCCCACCATAACAGGACCAAGCAGCGTGTCCAGGAGCAGACAGCCTGGAAATGGGAGGAGATATTGGACGGGAAAGGGTCCTGGACCTGGGAGGAAATCCAGGCCGGGATGGATCGCCGTCCGTGGGAGGAGACGGTGGAGGCGCGCCGGAGAGAGGAGCAACGGCGTCAACAGTGTCGTCGTCGGACGGACGAGAGGCAACCCCAAAAAATTTTTAGGGGGGGGCACACGGCATGGGCGACGGGGCAGCAGGAGGCAGCTACAGGACGTATTGGGAGGTTAAGAGAGGAGGCCACCAGGTTAAGGGGGCTATTGGTAAGGAGAGAGCAGGAGTTAGTGGGTCAGAGGGAGGAGCTACTGGATGCTAGAAGGGAGAAGGAGAGAGTAGAGGCAAGGCGAGAGGAACTGAGTAGGCAGCTGAGGGAGCGGAGGGTTATGAAGAAACCCAGTCCCGCTCCTCACACCAAGCAAGTGGTGTGTGTCACCAGTCCGGTCCGGCCCGTTCCTGCTCCCTGCACTAAGTTAGTAGTGCGTGTTCCCAGTCCGGCCCGACCCGTTCCTGCTCCCCGCACTAAGTTAGTAGTGCGTGTTCCCAGTCCGGCCCAACCCGTTCCTGCTCCCCGCACTAAGTTAGTAGTGCGTGTTCCCTGTCCGGCCCGACCCGTTCCTGCTCCCCGCACTAAGTTAGTAGTGCGTGTTCCCAGTCCGGCCCGACCCGTTCCTGCTCCCCGCACTAAGTTAGTAGTGCGTGTTCCCAGCCCGGCCCGGCCTGTTCCTGCCCCTCGCACCAAGCCTACGGTGCGCATCGCCAGCCCGGCCCGGCCTGTTCCTGCTCCCCGCACCAAGCCAAGGGTGCGCGTCGCCAGCCCGGCCCGGCCTGTTCCTGCCCCTCGCACCAAGCCTACGGTGCGCGTCGCCAGCCCGGCCCGGCCTGTTCCTGCTCCACGCACCAAGCCAGGGGTGCGCGTCGTCAGCCCAGTCCGGCCCGTTCCTGCTCCCCGCACCAAGCCAAGGGTGCGCGTCGCCAGCCCGGCCCGGCCTGTTCCTGCCCCTCGCACCAAGCCTACGGTGCGCGTTGCCAGCCCGGCCCGGCCTGTTCCTGCTCCCCGCACCAAGCCTATGGTGCGCGTCGCCAGCCCGGCCCGGCCTGTTCCTGCTCCCCGCACCAAGCCTATGGTGCGCGTCGCCAGCCCGGCCCGGCCTGTCCCTGCTCCCCGCACCAAGCCAGGGGTGCGCATCGTCAGTCCGGTCCGGCCCGTTCCTGCTCCACGCACCAAGCCAGGGGTGCGAGTCGTCAGCCCGGTCCGGCCCGTTCCTGCTCCACGCAAAGCCAGGGTGCGCGCGTCGTCAGTCCGGCACAACCCGTGCCTGGGTCACCGTGCCGGGTCAGGTACCGGTCAGCTGCTCCACATCGGAGCCTAAGCAATCCGCTCCACCGATGTCCAGTCCAGCTCCAGCCAGCGGGGCCAGACCGGACCAGGGGCGCTACGGGGGGATTGTTGGAGGGTGGTGGTCAAACCCGGAGCCGGAACCGCCTCCGAGGAGGAATGCCCACCCAGCCCTCCCCTGTTCGGTTATGTTTAGGCGCGGTCGCAGTCCGCGCCTTTGGGGGGGGGGTACTGTCACACCCTGGCTCTGGGGACTCTAATATGTTGAGCCAGGGTGTGTAGAGTCTATGTGTTTTGGTTCTACGTTCTATTCTAGTATTGTGTTTCTATGTTGGCCAGTGTGGTTCTCAATCGAGGCAACGAGTATCAGCTGTTGCTTGTTGTCTCTGATTGGGAGCCATACTTAAGCAGCCAGTTTTCCCACAGTGTTTGTGGGATCTTGTTCCTTTTGGTTTGTGTTAGTACCATTGGACTTCACATATCGTTTGTTGTTTTGTTTGTCGTGTGTGCACTTAAATAAGTAAGATGTACGAATATGACGCTGCGCCTTGGTCCTCCTCCTTCGACGATCGTGACAGTAAGAAAACCTGCAAAATCGGCAGTGTATCAAATACTTGTTCTCCCCACTGTATGTAATTGTATATGTAATTAAAACCCTTTCAGGCAGTAGAATGACGAGATGTTCCCTCTAGTGGCCTCATGGGTGGAATGTTATTAATATTTTCCATAATTTCATAATTAATAAACATTATTCTTTTTTTAACACAGAAAATCCAGTGTTTCTATGTCAAACAGTTTTGGCACAGATAGAACAATGAGACAGATATTTCACCGGATGTATAAACATGAAGCATCCGCTTGGCGTTTCCACTCACTACCAAATATGATGAAACATTTGATCTAAATACAGTTTTCTGTTCCCAAAACTAGAATTTGTTATGAACAGAGTGGACTAAGTTTTGTAGACTTTACCCTTTGCCAAAGTAATTTTGTATTTTTTGTTTAGAAGGAGTGCAAAGGCGAATTGAGTTATTGCACACGTGCACTTCACAGAGTGAACTATGCAGATGAATGCTAGAATGGGCCAATAGGATCTTGCTAGCTCGTGCTTGGCTCTGCCCACCTCCTTTCCTGTTCTACCCACTATGACTTATTTGTTCACATTGGAAACAACAGGCTGTGGTCTATCTTGGTTTAATAAAAAAATATATTTGGTTTTGTTATAGTTCAATCTTCTGTGATGTATATAAAGTGTAATATTGGGATGCAAACTCAAAACTGAATGCATTTCAGCTCTATATCTGACATGGTACAGGTCTCTTTTTTTTAAGCCCATAACCATGTGTATGAGGTGTATACTTTTGTTTCAAAGTAGATTTGTTTTAGACTGCCAACAAACACTCTGTGTGACACTGGTTTAGCCCACTGCAGTAAAAGGCTACCCTGTCCCGTGGCTGAACTTACCCCATATCCGGGGTAAATTGTACCAAGAGACCACTTTTTTTGAACAAGCTATGTTTTCCAAACTAACCCTACTCTCCCCTACTGTACTATTTAGAACTTACTGTTTAGTACGAATGTATGCAGTAAGCAACAAATATCTAGACCTAGACTAATTAATAATGAGAATGCGTCATCTAATCAAATCAAATCAAAATGTATTTGTCACATGCGCCGAAGACAACAGGTGTAGACCTTACTGTGAAATGCTTACTTACAAGCCCTTAACCAACAATGCAGTTTTAAGAAACATAAGTGTTGAGTAAAAAATAGATAAGTAAAAAAATTAAAAAATAATAATAATTAAAGAGCAGCAGTAAAATGGCAGTAGCGAGGCTACATACAGGGGGTACCGGTACAGAGTCAATGTGCGGGGGCACAGGTTAGTCGAGGTTATTGAGGTAATATGTACATGTAGGGAGAATAAAGTGACTATATATAGATAATAAACAGAGAGTAGCAGCAGTGTAAAGGAGGGTGTGTGGGGGGACAATGCAAATAGTCCGGGTAGCCATTTGATTAGCTGTTCAGGAGTCTTATGGCTTGGGGGTGGAAGCTGTTGAGAAGTCTTTTGGACCTAAACTTGGTGCTCCGGTACCGCTTGCCGTGCGGTAGCAGAGAGAACAGTCTATGACTAGGGTGGCTGGAGTCTTCGACAATTTTTAGGGCCGTCCTCTTTTTTTATTTTTTTATTTTTTTTACCCCCTTTTTCTCCCCAATTTCGTGGTATCCATTTGGTAGTTACAGTCTTGTCCCATCGCTGCAACTCCCATACGGACACAGGAGAGGCGAAGGTCGAGAGTCGTGCGTCCTCCGAAACACAACCCAACCGAGCCGCACTGGTTCTTGACACAGTGCCTGCTTAACCTGGAAGCCAGCCAAACCAATGTGTTGGAGGAAACACCATACCTGGCGACCGAGTCAGCGTGCACTGTGCCTGGTCCGCCACAAGAGTCGCTAGTGCGCGATGGGACAAGAACATCCCTTCCGGCCAAACTCTCCCCTACCCTGGACGACGCTGGGCCAATTGTGCGCTGCCCCATGGGTCTCCCGGTCGCGGCAGGCTGCGACAGAGCCTGGACTTGAACCAGGATCTCTAGCGGCACAGCTAGCACTGCGATGCAGTGAAAGGCCATTGCGCCACTCGGGAGGCCCTGGGCCGGCCTTTGACACAGCCTGGTATAGAGGTCCTGGATGGCAGGAAGCTTGGCCCCAGTGATGTACTGGGCCGTATGCACTACCCTCTGTAGTGCCTTGCGGTTGGAGGCCGAGCAGTTGCCATACCAGGCAGTGATGCAACCAGTCAGGATGCTCTCGATGGTGCAGCTGTAGAACGTTTTGAGGATCTGAGGACCCATGCCAAATCTTTCTAGTCTCCTGGGTGGGGAATAGGCTTTGTCGTGCCCTCTTCACCATTGTCTTGGTGTGTTTGGACCATGATAGTTTGTTGGTGATGTGGACACCAAGGAACTTGAAGCTCTCAACCTGTTTCACTACAGCCCCATCGATGAGAATGGGGGCGTGCTCGGTCCTCTTCTTTTTCCTGTAGTCCACAATCATCTCCTTTGTCTTGATCACGTTGAGGGAGAGGTTGTTATCCTGGCACCACATGGCCAGGTCTCTGATCTCTTCCCTATACGCTGTCTCATCGTTGTTGGTGATCGTCGGCAAACTTAATGATGGCATTGGAGTCGTGCTTGGCCACACAGCCATGGGTGAACAGGGAGAACAGGAGGGGACTAAGCACGCACCCCTGAGGGGCCCCCGTGTTGAGGATCAGCGTGGCAGATGTGTTGTTACCTACCCTTACCACCTGGGGGCGGTCCGTCAGGAAGTCCAGGATCCAGTTGCAGAGGGAGGTGTTTAGTCCCAGGGTCCTTAGCTTAGTGATGAGCTTTAAGGGCACTATGGTGTTGAACGCTGAGCTGTAGTCAATGAATAGCATTCTCACGTAGGTGTTCCTTTTGTCCAGATGGGTTTGGGCAGTGTGGAGAGCAATAGAGATTGTGTCATCTGTGGATCTGTTGGGGCGGTATGTAAATTGGAGTGGGTCTAGGGTTTCTGGGATAATGGTGTTGATGTGAGCCAGACAAACCTTTCAAAGCCCTTCATGGCTACAGATGTGAGTGCTACGGGTCGGTAGTCATTTAGGCAGGTTACCTTAGTGTTCTTGGGCACAGGAACTATGGTGGTCTGCTTGAAACATGTTGGTATTACAAACTCAGTAAGGAACAGGTTGAAAATGTCAGTGAAGTCACTTGCCAGTTGGTCAGCGCATGCTCTGAGTACACATCCTGGTAATCCTTCTGGCCCTGCGGCCTTGTGAATGTTGACCTCACATCGGCTACGGAGAGCGTGATCACACAGTCGTCCAGAACAGCTGATGCTCTCATACATGCTTCAGTGTTGCTTGCCTCGAAGCAAGCATTTTAATTAATTTAGCTCGTCTGGTAGGCTCGTGTCACTGGGCAGCTCACAGCTGTTCTTCCCTTTGTAGTCTGTAATAGTTTGCAAGCCCTGCCACATCCGACGAGCATCGGAGCCGGTGTAGTACGATTCAATCTTAGTCCTGTATTAACACTTTGCCTGTTTGATGGTTCGTCGGAGGGCATAGCGGGATTTCTTATAAGCGTCCGGGTTAGAGTCCAGCTCCTTGAAAGCAGCAGCTCTACCCTTTAGCTCAGCGCGGATGTTGCCTGTAATCCATGGCTTCTGGTTGGGGTATGTACGTACGGTCACTGTGGGGACGACGTCATCGATGCACTTATTGATGAAGCCAGTTACTGATGTGGTGTACTCCTCAATGCCATCGGAAGAATCCCAGAACATTTTCCAGTCTGTGCTAGCAAAACAGTCCTGTAGCTTAGCATCAGCGTCATCTGACCCCTTCTTTATTGACCGAGTCACTGGTGCTTCCTGCTTTCGTTTTTGCTTATAAGCAGGAATCAGGAGGATAGAGTTATGGTAATATTTGCCAAATGGAGGGCGAGGGAGAGCTTTTTACGCGTCTCTGTGTGTGGAGTAAAGGTGGTCAAGAGTTTTTTTTCCTCTGGTTGCACATTTAACATGCTGGTAGAAATTAGGTAAAATGTTGAGCATCAGTTTGTGGTGATAAATAGACAGCTACGAAAAAGATAGATTAAAACTCTCTTGGTAAATAGTGTGGTCTACAGCTTATCATGAGATACTCTACCTCAGGCTAGCAAAACCTTGAGACTTCCTTGATATTAGATTTCGTGCACCAGCTGTTGTTTACAAATATACACAGACCGCCACCCCTTGTCTTACCGGAGGCAGCTCTTCTACCTTGCCGATGCAATGTATATCCCGCCAGCTGTATGTTATCCATGTCGTCATTCAGCCACGACTCGGTGAAACATAAGATATAACCGTTTTTAATGTCCCGTTGGTAGGATATCAGTGATCTTAGTCTATTTTGTTATCCAATGATTGTACGTTGGCTAATAGGACTGATGGTAGACGCAATTACGCACTCGCTGTCGGATCCTGACAAGGCACCCCGACCTACATCCGCGATATCTCTGTCTCTGTCTCATGCGAATGACGGGGATTTGGGCCTTGTAGGGTGTCTGAAGAAAATCCTTCACGTCCGACTCGTTAAAGAAAAAATCTTCATCCAGTACGAGGTGAGTAATCGCTGTCCTGATATCCAGAAGCTCTTTTCGGTCATAAGAGAGGGTGGCAGAAACATTATGTACAAAATAAATTACAAATAACGCGAAGAAACACACACAATACCACAATTGGTTAGGAGCCCGTAAAACGGCAGCCATATCCTTTGCGCCATTCTTCTTCTTTAATGTACAATTGCGTTGTTTCCCGCCATTCGTTCATTTTGGTACAGCCCCTCCCCTTATCTGTTTATCAGCTGATTTTCAGCAGTTTTCAAACACACATGGGTCTGAACAAAAAAATATGATTTTAATCCTCAACAGCATGCAGCGAATTCGTACTAGATGAAAAGCCTAAATGAGTATTACATCTTGGCATTTAAAGCATACTACATTTTCAAAATTTCTGATAAAACGTTCTATTTTTGTATACCTAAACAGTCTACTGTTTAGTACACAAGTATGGGTATCCGGACACTGCCAATGTGACATATTTTGACTCAAATTGATATGTATTAATGTATATAGGCTATTGTATTGTTGTATGGTAAATTAATTTGATTCTACAGTGCCTTCAGAAAGTATTCACACCCCTCTGTACCCCACACATACAATTATCTGTAATGTCCCTCAATCACGTAGTGAATTTCAAGCACAGATTCAACCAAAAAGACCAGGGAGGTTTTTCAATGCCTCGCAAAGAAGGGGACCGATTGGTAGATGTGTAAAAAAAAAAAAAGCAGATGCTGAATATCCCTTTGAGCATGGTGAAGGTATTAATTAGGCATTGGATGGTGTATCAATACACCCAGTCACTACAAAAATACAGGCGTCCTTCCTAACTCAGTTTCTAGAGAGGAAGGAAACTGCTCAGGGATTTCACCTTGAGGCCAGTGGTGATTTTAAAACAGTTACAGAGTTTAATGGTTGTGATATGAGAAGAAAATAGGATGGATAAACAACATTGTAGTTACTCCACAATACTAACCAAAAATGACAGAGTGAAAAGAAGGAAGCATAACAGAAAACAACTATTACAAAACATGCATCCTGTTTGCAATAAGGCACTTAAGTAATACTGCAAAAAATGTGGCAAAGAAATTACCTTTTTGTCCTGAATACAAAGCATTATGTTTGGGGCAAATCCAACACAACACATCACTGAGTACCCCTCTTCATATTTTCAAGCATGGTGGTGGCTGCATCATGTTATGGGAATGTTTGTCATCGGCAAGGACTAGGGAGTTTTTTTGGTATAGAAATAGATGGAATACAGTTATAAGCACAGGCAAATTCCTAGAGGAAAACCTGGTCTGCATGAAAAAATATCTCAAGATATTTACACATTTCACAGAAGACTAATAAATAGAAACTATTAAACATACTCAATACATTCCCAATTTGTCCTAAATGCCTTCCTCCAAAAACCAGACAGGCTTTCCAACAGACACTGGGAGACAAATTCACCTTTCAGCAGGACAATAACCTAAAACACAAGGCCAAATCTACACTGGAGTTGCTTACTAAGACAACATTGAATGTTTCTGTGTGGTCTGGTTACAGTTTTGACTTAAATCGGCTTGAAAATCTATGGCAAAACTTGAAAATGGATAGCAAGGATCAACAATCAACTTGACAGAGCTTGAAGAATTTAAAAAATAATAATGGGGAAATATTGTACAATCCAGGTGTGCAAAGCTCTTAGAAAAAACTCACAGCTGTAATCCCTGCCAAAGGTGCTTCTACAAAGTATTGACTCAGGGGTGTGAATACTTATATGAATTAGATATTTCTGTATTTAATTTTCAATGAATTTGCAAACATTTTTAAAACAATGTTTTCACTTTGTCATTATGGGGTATTGTGTGTAGATGTTTGAGAACAAAAAATGATTTAAACCATTTTGAATGTTAAATATGTCAAGGGGTATGAATACAGTTGAAGTCGGAAGTTTACATACACCTTAGCCAAATACATTTAAACTCAGTTTTTCACAATTCCTGACATTTAACCCTACTAAAGATTCCCTGTCTTAGGTCAGTTAGGATCACCACTTTATTCTAAGAATGTGAAATGTCAGAATAATAGTAGAGAGAATTATTTATTTCAGCTTTTATTTGTTTCATCACATTCCCAGTGGGTCAGAAGTTTACATACACTCAATTAGTATTTGGTTCCATTGCCTTTAAATTGTTTAACTTGGGTCAAACATTTCAGGTAGCCTTCCACAAGCGTCCCAAAATAAGTTGGGTGAATTTTGGCCCATTCCTCCTGACAGAGCTGGTGTAACTGAGTCAGGTTTGTAGGCCTCCTTGCTCGCACACGCTTTTTCAGTTCTGCCCACACATTTTCTATAGAATTGAGGTCAGGGCTTTGTGATGGCCACTCCAATACCTTGACTTTGTTGTCCTTAAGCCAATTTGCCACAACTTTGGACATATGATTGGGGTCATTGTCCATTTGGAAGACCCATTTGCGACAAAGCTTTAACTTCCTGATTGATGTCTTGAGATGTTGATTCAATATATCCACATAATTTTCCTTCCTCATGATGCCATCTATTTTGTGAAGTGCACAAGTCCCTCCTGCAGCAAAGCACCCCCACAGCATGATGCTGCCACCGCTGTGCTTCACGGTTGGGATGGTGTTCTTCGGCTTGCAAGATATCCCCTTTTTCCTCCAAACATAACGATGGTCATTATGGCCAAACAGTTATATTTTTGTTTCATCAGACCAGAGGACATTTCTCCAAAAATTACGATCTTTGTCCCCATGTGCAGTTGCAAACCGTAGTCTGGCTTTTTTATGGCGGTTTTGGAGCAGTGGCTTCTTCCTTGCTGAGCGGCCTTTCAGGTTATGTCGATATAGGACTCGTTTTACTGTGGATATAGATTATTTTGTACCTGTTTCCTCCAGCATCTTCACAAGGTTTGCACTTTTCGCACCAAAGTATGTTCATCTCTGGGAGACAGAACACGTCTCCTTCCTGAGCGGTATGATGGCTGCGTGGTCCCATGGTGTTTATACTTGCGTGCTATTGTTTGTGCAGATGAACGTGGTACCTTCAGTTGTTTGGAAATTGCTCCCAAGGATGAACCAGACTTGTGGAGGTCTACATTTTTTTTCTGAAGTCTTGGCTGATTTCTTTTGATTTTCCCATGATGTCAAGCAAAGAGGCACTGAGTTTGAAGGTAGGCCTTCAAATACATCCACTAGTACACCTCCAATTGACTCAAATGATGTCAATTAGCCTATCAGAAGCTTCTAACGCCATAACGTCATTTTCTGGAATTTTCCAAGCTGTTTAAAGGCACAGTCAACTTAGTGTATGTAAACTTCTGACCCACTGGAATTGTGATACAGTGAAGTATAAGTGAAATAATCTGTCTGTAAACAATTGTTGGAAAAAGTACTTGTGATATGCACAAAGTAGATGTCCTAAACGACTTGCCAAAACTATAGTTTGTTAACAAGAAATGTGTGGAGTGGTTGAAAAACGAGTTTTAATGACTCCAACCTAAGTGTATGTAAACTTCCGACTTCAACTGTACTTTCTGATGGCACTGTATATGAAATGGCTGTGGAGCTGTGGATATTTTTAACACATTTATTGGAACCAGAGTATAACATATCTCAATTAATTCCGACAATTCTCACCTTTTAGAGGAATGTTTGCTTTACACACAACTTCTGGGATTTCTAACTACAGACAGTCACATTCGAAGATGTCACAGCTACTGTTGGAACGCACAAAAGGTTAAGTTAGGAGATTTACACACACTGTACAATCACCTAGATTAAAGCTAATGAATCCATTATAATGTTACATTTCTGATTAATATCTTACTGCTTATACGCAGTGGTGGAAAAACTGTTATATTCTAGTAAAAGTAAAGATACCTCAATAGAATATGACTCAAGTAAAAATAAAAGTCACGCATTAAAATTCAACTTGAGTAAAAGTCTAAAAGTATTTCGTTTAAAATATACTTAAGTATCAAAAGTAAAAGTAAAAGTATAAATAATTTCAAATACCTTGTATTAAGCAAACCAGATGGCACCCTTTTCTTTTTTTCTTTGTTTAATTTACAGATAGCCAGGGGCACACTCCAACATTCAGACATCATTTACAGATAGCCAGGGGCACACTCCAACATTCAGACATCATTTACAGAAAGCCAGGGGCACACTCCAACATTCAGACATCATTTACAGATAGCCAGGGGCACACTCCAACATTCAGACATCATTTAGAGATAGCCAGGGGCACACTCCAACATTCAGACATCATTTACAGAAAGCCAGGGGCACACTCCAACATTCAGACATCATTTACAGATAGCCAGGGGCACACTCCAACATTCAGACATCATTTACAGATAGCCAGGGGCACACTCCAACATTCAGACATCATTTACAGATAGCCAGGGGCACACTCCAACATTCAGACATCATTTACAAATGAAGCATGTGTGTTTAGTGAGTCCGCCAGATCAGAGGCAGTAGGGATCACCAGGGATGTTCGGTTGAGAAGTGCGTGAATTTGACTATTTTCCTGTCCTGCAAAGCATTCAAAATATAATGAGTACTTTTGGGAAAATGTATGGAGTAAAAAGTACAATATATTTTTAAGGAATGTAGTAAAGTAAAAGTAAAAGTTGTCAAAAATATAAATAGTAAAGTAAAGTACAGATACCCCAAAAAACTACTTAAGTAGTACTTAAAATATTTTTATTTTTACTTTACACCACTGCTTATACCTACAGTATCAACTATAAATTGATACTTGCTGACGATATCTACCATATCCATTCTTAATTTGAGATGCCATTTAATATGAACTGGAATATGACACGTTGCCTCGCTGTATCGAATTCTCGGCACCATCAAATACAACCCACTTAGAATTATAATTACAAATTGTTAGAAGATATACTTGTCAGTGAGTTACAGAGAGCTCAAACTTTGGACACTGATATTCAATGACAAAATCAAACCAAGCCCCGATGTAAAGAGCCCCGTAGCTGAGTCAGGGTGATTCACACATAACAGGACACTAGACCCTGTTGTGTCAGGACTGGGCCAAGAACACAGCACCACTTCCACCCTGTGTTCCACCTCTGCTCTGCTAGAAGGACTTGACAAAGTAGATCCCTCCTTCTCAACTCCTCTATATAACACTTTCCTACAGCTTCACTGCACTGCCCAGCCCTGTCCAGTCAATCCAGTCTAATCTACAGCCACTCCTCTTGACCTGAATCATCACAGCTCACTATGAATCAGCACTAGCTTCCTGCTTCCTGCTCCATGCATCCTGCAACAGAATCCTCTTCCATCAACCTGAACTTCTGAGGCGTCATTCTATTGAGGCCCAGACTGTCGTGAGAGGAGTAGCCGAGGAGGACACAGAAAGAAAGAAAGGCCATCCCAGGCCATAGACAGTGAGTTGTGGCATGTTAGGGGCCTTTCTCTCCCGATGAGGAAGTGTTTGCATTTTATTGGTTTCATATGACGCGACAGGCTCTTTTTAAGACGTTGTAGACGTTGTGGTAAAAAAGTCTGCCCTCCCCAGTATTAACTGCCCTTGTGATCTTGCGCATATTTATAGGTGCTGTCTTGTGTCACATGGCTTCCATTTCTTCACTTGTTCGGACTCCCTGTGGCTTTTTTTACAAGCAGAGGAATGAAGGGGTCAAGGGTTCTGCTATCAGACTGGCCTGGAGAGAGGATGGTCTATAGGGAGAGATGGGAGATGGGAGGTGGGAGAAGGGAGGTGGGCCTGGTTTCAGGACTGGTTCACCCACTTTGAGTTCCAGTGGGAGAAGCCAGATTCTGATAGATCCATTGTTTCAAGAAATGTGAAAGAAAGAATGTTCTTTAATAGTCTTTGTTTGTGACGTTATGAGTCATTATATTTGGTGGATTTCATCTTTCACATTTTAACATGCAAACGTAAGTGGTGATGGTCAGGTACTGTACAAAAAACTATAACCACATGACAACATCCATGCACTGTCATCATCACTGCTCAAAGTCCAGGCTTTGTCTGTGATGATGGCACTATTACTGCATAATGCTACAGATATGCATATCTTAAAATCACAGTTTTATTACTTTGACTTTCTCATCTGTAGGTGCAATGGGTTACTTTGATTACTGTCCTGTCTGACTATGTTACAGTAATCAGTATAATCTTACAGTATGAAGGGCAATAAATGTGCAATTCAACCCTCAGTGTCACACGCTCAGTTAAAATCCTCAAAACACCACAGCCCAAGTTTACAGCCTTTTGTATGACACCAAGTAAACTTCCCAGAGGGCATTAAGTTTCACTGGGAGATTCTCAATTGGGTAAAAGTCTGTCCTCTCCTCGACTCTTCCATCCTCTTCTCATCCATGACTTGGAAACCGATAAATAGTTGAGTGGTCGAGGAGAGTGTCAATTCGTTTGTAGGTGAACAGAGAAGTGTCCTCCACTCCTCGAAAGCCTCCTCTAACCGAGGATGTTCATGAGCAATGTTCTCACTAAGCTGCGCATCCATGGGTGCGCAGCTCCCCCAGGACTGCCGAGCAGAAGAAATATCAGCCTGCGCAGAGAAGCACGAGATTGAACTTCACTCAACTTTCTAGAGTTTTCCCCGTTATTTAACACTATCAATGTTTCTCTTTACTGTGGGAATTGTGATCAAATCAATGCAATATTAGCCACATTCAATGCAACATACCAAAACAAAACAAACTATGCAAGACTTAGTATGCAAAACGAACTATGCAAGAGAATTTGTTGTAGGCAGAAAACATCGGAGTAGGATCCTATTGTATTGACAGGCACGACTCAGGCCTGTACACAGACTAGTGCGCCATAACCAATCAGAGCTGCAGTAGGCCTAAATGCAAATAGACCATTGCTATATAAGATCTGTGCCATTCACTTTGAACTGGACTGTTTTTACAGCATGAGCGGTCATGAGTAGATCCGTTTGTTTTGAGATCAAAGCGAGAGCTACATGTAGCGACGTGTGCACATTTGTAAATTTTTTCAAATCCTTTACTAGTTAGTGAGTTATTATCCCAGTTATAGATCATTTGTAGTCAGCAATGGGGGAGTGATTGCGTTCTACAAGAGCACAAAACGTGTGCATTTCTAGACATCTTTGAAAAGCGAGTCAGGTACAGAGCTTTTTTTATCTTAAAAGGGCAGTCTTGTATTTTGAGACAGGCTTGAATAAGTTAAGTAGCCAATAGGCAGAGCGTAGCATAATGTGCCTGATTATCTTTAATAATGGTATGGGAATAATGATGCATTTTATTTTGTAAAGTGGTTACTTGCATCAAACAACACAACAACATTTTCAGTCACCTCCTTGTCTGGACAAGTGGATGACCAGGTTAATGTCAAGCCATGCATGTTTTTTTTTTCAAAAGTCAATGTAGGCCTATATTGAACACCACACATTGGCTGCTACTGTAGGCTGAATGATAGAACAGCTATTTCCATGTTAAAATGTTCTGGGATGCATTTTCTCCATTGTTTTTGATGGTAGGCCACTCTGGTAGGCCTACATTATGATCAAATAGCCACAGTAGCCTACTTGACCACTGTTAAAACTAACTTAAAGTGGGTACAGCCTCAGTGTTCACAGTAAACGAGCGCCGGATGTTGCACAGAATTTTCACAACGTTCAAGTTTGCACTCAGCAGACCTGAAATTTGAGGGA
Source organism: Coregonus clupeaformis (assembly GCF_020615455.1). Lineage (NCBI taxonomy): Eukaryota > Metazoa > Chordata > Actinopteri > Salmoniformes > Salmonidae > Coregonus > Coregonus clupeaformis. Next base: position 24,634,622 of record NC_059218.1, on the reverse strand, counting down.
ACATTGTTCATGAGTATCCTTTCGCCGGCTAGCGCGGGGGTGTTTTAAAATCGACCACATCCCCTTTGAATCAGCTGTTGTTTTCTCGAAGGAGAAAAGCATACATACATTTAAAAATGATACACTACTTATCCTTTTATCCATAAAATGTATTGAACAACCAGCTACATTTTAAAAATCACTTTACACATTTATTTTGGAATTCCACCCCTGTAAACGTAATTTGCCTGATGATATGCGAGTGGAGAAGAAGTCTCATAATTTCATTTCATACAAGCGCATTTGTTTCCACGTTTCCTCTCCTCGATTACCTTTGACCTTTTTCAAAGTGGCGAAGAGAAGAGTGAGGAGAGGAGGCGAGCAAAACCAATTGAGATTCTCCCACTGTCAGCAGGGCCGAGAATCAAAGGGCTGAGGCAGCCATTTTGATCGAGGATCACATACTGTAGCGGAGATACTGAGAAGGATGATTTTGGGTCTCTAGATTCATCTGATATAAAGGGTTGCCTCTTAGCATTGATCCTGCCCTGTCCTAGTGTTCTTGTCATTAACTGTGTGTCTGAGAAAAAGGAGGAGGGCACAGGCTGGAATGTCAGAGGCCCAGGCAGGCATGGCGCTGCATGACAGGGAGCGAAAAGGCCCTCTCTCTCTCTGCCTGCCTGCCAAGGACTGCTCTGTCTCTCCTCCTTTCCCTGTGGCGCGGCACCCAAGGTTTTAGTGGGCACTAAAAATACACTGTTAAACACAGTTTTAAAAGTTCCTAAAAGCATTTTTCCTCTCCTGGGTTGGCACTTTTAACTGTGATCGGGTTTCACATGCAAGATGAGTGCACCTGGGGAGAGGAATGAAAGAGGCCGGGGAAAGCTCCCACACATCGTGGGCTCCTTGTAAAAACGGAGAGGGAAAATCAATCAGATTTATTGTTTTAATCAGAGCATGAGGTGTCTGTCTCTGTCTCTCTCTCTCTCTCTGGGATGATTCTGTGACCCGGACATTCTGGAGCAGGGGTTCCCAGTTTCTTTGCGGCCTCGGACCCCTTATTTGAAGGCAAAGTCATCAGGTACCCCCTCATAATCAGAACACAACTTGAGTGCGATAAAAATAGCATACAAGGAGTTTTACTATGACTTGCATGGCTGGACCAACCAATTCTCGGGCCCAGGGAAAGAAGGCCTGCCTCTTGGCATCGGAAAGAAAATGTTGCCGTTTTCAAGAACATTTCCTGCAATTCTAAACATTTTGCCATAGGTAGAGAGAAAACTTTGCAGTTTTAAAGATTAAATTACAGTGCATATATGTTCAAAACAACATTTTTGGAGAATACAAGAAGGATTGAGTTGAAAAGAGTAAAAAAATGTATAATAGGTGGACTAATGTGGATACCAATATCCCTTTGAGCCTCCCAGGCCTATGCTGCCCATGGTTGTAGATAAATAATATTACATTGTATTGTATTGTATTACACCCTCTAAATGTATTCCACGAACCCCTTGGCCACAATCGTTTAATCTGTTATTGTTAGTTATATTCATTAAAGAAAATAAAAAATTGAAGAAATCTGGTCAAAGGAATGGAGTATCATTTCATTCAGCACTATTGACTCATTTTAATGGCTGCTTATAACATGATGACACAATACCATATTAGGACAGCCTCAATTTCAGCAAGACCTTTTTCAATCTCAGCAGGATGCTTTATTAAAACTGTAACTTGAACAGGAAATTCCAAAAATAGGAATGGTTTATTGTTGTTGATATGCCAGTGAAACACAAATTAACCCCACGAGGAAAGATACAAATATTCAGATTAAAAAGGTTTTGAAGTGGCTAAACTTTTAATAACCAATCCCTTGACTGTAGGGGAGAGTGGGGTAAGTTGAGCCATTTCTTACATTAAGCATCACTACGTCAAGGGAAATATAGCATACTTTCTAACAAATACCTCTACATATATTTCAGGATGTTATGTATCCCAGGAAATAATCAGAATTCATGTAAACATAACAGTTTTCAAAACATAGCTTGTCCAAAAAAGTGGTCTCTTGGCACAACTTACCCTGGGTATGGGGTAAGTTGAGCCTAGGTACAGGGTAAGTTGAGCCGCCTTGGGGTAAGTGGGTGATGGTGTACTGTAACAGTGGGTGATGGTGCTGGTAGATCAAAGTTGAATTCATGGACTGGGGGTGTGGTATACTATATACTTAAATGTATGCCTACATTCAAATATAGATATCTCTGTTCAATATCACTTACCCTTCCATTACCTGACCAGTTGTCTGGGACAGGGATGATGTTTCAATGTGCCAATTCGTAGGCAAGTTCTCTGAATTTGAGGCAACTAAGCCCATGAAACTGGTCCCCAAAATGTGTTTACTAAGCTCAGACTCCATGTCATCAGATAAAACTTAGTGTGCCTCTGCTACTCTATCATAGCCTTTCTTTCGCACAGGTACATGTTCATTTTCTTTTTTGTATCTACTGTGAGGGAAAAAAGTATTTGATCCTCTGCTGATTTTGTACGTTTTCCCACTGACAAAGAAACGATCAGTCTATAATTTTAATGGTAGGTTTATTTGAACAGTGCGAGACAGAATAACAACAAAAAAATCCAGAAAAACGCATGTCAAAATTTTTATAAATTGATTTTCATTTTAATTAGGGAAATAAGTATTTGACCCCCTCTCAATCAGAAAGATTTCTGGCCCTCAGGTGTCTTTTATACAGGTAACGAGCTGAGATTAGGAGCACACTCTTAAAGGGAGTGCTCCTAATCTCATCTTGTTACCTGTATAAAAGACACCTGTACACAGAAGCAATCAATCAATCAGATTCCAAACTCTCCACCATGGCCAAGACCAAAGAGCTCTCCAAGGATGTCAGGGACAAGATTGTAGACCTACACAAGGCTGGAATGGGCTACAATACAATTGCCAATCAGCTTGGTGAGAAGGTGACAACAGTTGGTGCGATTATTCGCAAATGGAAGAAACACAAAATAACTGTCAATCTCCCTCGGCCTGGGGCTCCATGCAAGATCTCACCTCGTGGAGTTGCAATGATCATGAGAACGGTGAGGAATCAGCCCAGAACTACACGGGATAATCTTGTCAATGATCTCAAGGCAGCTGGGACCATAATCACCAAGAAAACAATTGGTAACACACTACGCCGTGAAGGACTGAAATCCTGCAGCACCCGCAAGGTCCCCCTGCTCAAGAAAGCACATATACAGGGCCGTCTGAAGTTTGCCAATGAACATCTGAATGATTCAGAGGAGAACTGGGTGAAAGTGTTGTGGTCAGATGAGACCAAAATCGAGCTCTTTGGCATCAACTCAACTCGCCGTGTTTGGAGGAGGAGGAATGCTGCCTATGACCCCAAGAACACCATCCCCACCGTCAACCATGGAGGTGGAAACATTATGCTTTGGGGGTGTTTTTCTGCTAAGGGGACAGGACAACTTCACAGCATCAAAGGGACGATAGACGGGGCCATGTACCGTCAAATCTTGGGTGAGAACCTCCTTCCCTCAGCCAGGGCATTGAAAATGGGTCGTGAATGGGTATTCCAGCATGACAATGACCCAAAACACACGGCCAAGGAAACAAAGGAGTGGCTCAAGAAGAAGCACATTAAGGTCCTGGAGTGGCCTAGCCAGTCTCCAGACCTTAATCCCATAGAAAATCTGTGGAGGGAGCTGAAGGTTCGAGTTGCCAAACGTCAGGCACGAAACCTTAATGACTTGGAGAAGATCGGCAAAGAGGAGTGGGACAAAATCCCTCCTGAGATGTGTGCAAACCTGGTGGCCAAATACAAGAAACGTCTGACCTATGTGATTGCCAACAAGGGTTTTGCCACCAAGTACTAAGTCATGTTTTGCAGAGGGGTCAAATGCTTATTTCCCTCATTAAAATGGAAATCAATTTATAACATTCTTGACATGTGTTTTTCTGGATTTATTTGTTGTTATTCTGTCTCTCACTGTTCAAATACACCTACCATTAAAATCATAGACTGATCATGTCTTTGTCAGTGGGCAAACGTACAAAATCAGCAGGGGATCAAATACTTTTTTCCCTCACTGTAATCATTGTTATTCAGTCTATTTTTCGTCCCTTGCTGCTGCTCGAATGGACTTCTTCTCTTTGCTCACTTCCTTGGCTGCTCTCTCAATAACCTTAAAGGGGGTCTAGATCCCTGCTTCTTTCACATTTGTATACACGTGCATGATGATGTCTGCTCTATAAAAATACAAATGCACATGAGTTCATATAGCAAAAAATAGTACTCATATTATGCATAAAACTGACCAAATGTAAATCTTCAATTTGTATGGGGTACGGTGGCCATTAGCTCAACTTACCCCATGGCCATTGGCTCAACTTACCCCAAGGCAATAATGTTGACTATATTAGCTTATAGACACCCCAACTGATATATTAAACGGGTCGCTCAACTAACACTTTGGCTCAACTTGCCCCACTCTCCCCCACTTTCAGAAGGGAGTCAGCCTGACAGTCTGTCCGACCCCTGCAGTATTGAGTTGGTGGGACATGTCCTCTCCTCTGTGAAGTCCCAGCAGTGCTCAGGAGTGAGGGAGTACGCCAGGGTCAAGCTCAATGTGACAAGGCTCACATGGATGAGGCCCTTCCCTCCTTCTTCCATCTCGTAAAAATACTTTTTATTTGCACTTTTTCCCTTTTATAGTCCTATTTGTGGGTGCCGAAAAGCATTTGAAAGCAGTAAGAAAAAACGGTCTAAAGTACCCTCTTTGGGGGCTAGGGCCTGGTGTTTTTTTAGTGGGAGAAGGTGGGTTTAAGGGGGCTTGAAGCTTCGTAGGGTTCAGAGGTCACTTTCAGAAAGGAGAGAGGTGAGCCGTTTGGTGTTTTAAGGAGTTATTTTATATAGTGTTTGGGATGAAAGGTATTAGTTAAGCATGAAGTAGTGTCGTCTTTTAAAAGTGGTGGTCTCCAACAGACTGAGAAACAAGGAAGTAGTGGCTACTGGGGTCTCAGGAGAATGGAAAGGAGAGCAGGCATGAAAACCCCAGTCATTGACATCCATGGTGCGGAACATAAGCCTCTAGAGTTATTACTATGGGGCTACAGCCCAGAGAAAAGGATTGTGGGTTTTACAGTGCTGTGGAACGCCGGAAAGTCATAGGCATTTACAGATAAGTGCATTGTGGGTATTTTGTGTTTTTCTTGGCCTGGTTGATTCAGTTATCCAAACACACAGATTAAGGCTCCTTCACCACTGCTTGTGGTATGGCGGGTGGTAGGATGGAGGAGAGGAAATTAACAGCAGTAAGACAAACACAACCTACAATTTGTGTTGCTCTTTTGGATGTTCCAAATTGTTCAAGACAAGGCAAAAGATAATAAAAAAACATCCCAGTAACTTTAGTTTCCCCAAATCACTGAGAGGATATCCAATCTATTGTTTAAAAACCTCCCAGACATGGTTGTATGGATTAGAAGTGTACCTTGCTAGTAAAGAGAAGCCTCTTATCGCTGCTATACAAACAAAGGTCTTTGTTTACCATTAGTAAATCATAATCATAGCCAGTTTATGAGGGTTGTGGCCTAACACATGGTTCCATATCTGCTCTGCTACTGGTAGACTTATGTACAGTGCCTTGCAAAAGTATTCATCCCCCTTGGAGTTTTTCCTATTTTGTTGCATTACAACCTGTAATTGAAATTGATTTTTATTTGGTTTCATGTAATAGACATACACAAAATAGTCCAAATTGGTGAAGTGAAATGAAAAAAATAACTTGTTTCAAAGAATTATACAAAATAAATAACAGAAAAGTGGTGCATGCATATGTATTCAAACCCTTTGCTATGAAGCCCCTAAATAAGATCTGGTGCAACCAATTACCTTCAGAAGTCAAATAATTAGTTAAATAAAGTCCACCTGTGTGCAATCTTATGGTGGAAAATAAGTATTTGGTCACCTACAAACAAGCAAGATTTCTGGCTCTCACAGACCTGTAACTTCTTCTTTAAGAGGCTCCTCTGTCCTCCACTCGTTACCTGTATTAATGGCACCTGTTTGAACTTGTTATCAGTATAAAAGACACCTGTCCACAACCTCAAACAGTCACACTCCAAACTCCACTATGACCAAGACCAAAGAGCTGTCAAAGGATACCAGAAACAGAATTGTAGACCTGCACCAGGCTGAGAAGACTGAATCTGCAATAGGTAAGCAGCTTGGTTTGAAGAAATCAACTGTGGGAGCAATTATTAGGAAATAGAAGACATACAAGACCACTGATAATCTCCCTCGATTTGGGGCTCCACGCAAGATCTCACCCCGTGGGGTCAAAATGATCACAAGAACGGTGAGCAAAAATCCCAGAACCACACGGGGGGACCTAGTGAATGACCTGCAGAGAGCTGGGACCAAAGTAACAAAGCCTACCATCAGTAACACACTACGCCGCCAGGGACTCAAATCCTGCAGTGCCAGACGTGTCCCCCTGCTTAAGCCAGTACATGTCCAGGCCCGTCTGAAGTTTGCTAGAGTGCATTTGGATGATCCAGAAGAGGATTGGGAGAATGTCATATGGTCAGATGAAACCAAAATAGAACTTTTTGGTAAAAACTCAACTCGTCTTGTTTGGAGGACAAAGAATGCTGAGTTGCATCCAAAGAACACCATACCTACTGTGAAGCATGGGGGTGGAAACATCATGCTTTGGGGCTGTTTTTCTGCAAAGGGACCAGGACGACTGATCCGTGTAAAGGAAATAATGAATGGGGCCATGTATCGTGAGATTTTGAGTGAAAACCTCCTTCCATCAGCAAGGGCATTGAAGATGAAACGTGGCTGGGTCTTTCAGCATTACAATGATCCCAAACACACCGCCCGGGCAACGAAGGAGTGGCTTCGTAAGAAGCATTTCAAGGTCCTGGAGTGGCCTAGCCAGTCTCCAGATCTCAACCCCATAGAAAATCTTTGGAGGGAGTTGAAAGTCCGTGTTGCCCAGCGACAGCCCCAAAACATCACTGCTCTAGAGGAGATCTGCATGGAGGAATGGGCCAAAATACCAGCAACAGTGTGTGAAAACCTTGTGAAGTCTTACAGAAAACGTTTGACCTGTGTCATTGGCAACAAAGGGTATATAACAAAGTATTGAGAAACTTTTGTTATTGACCAAATACTTATTTTCCATCATAATTTGCAAATAAATTCATTAAAAATCCTACAATGTGATTTTCTGGATTTTTTTTCCTAATTTTGTCTGTCATAGTTGACGTGTACCTATGATGAATATTACAGGCCTCTCTCATCTTTTTAAGTGGGAGAACTTGCACAATTGGTGGCTGACTAAATACTTTTTTTCCCCACTGTATATGTTGCTGTTTGTAAGAATAGATTGTTTTGGAATTGGGATCAATGTATTCTTAATCAGGGCTCATGTTTGGCTGGAAGTTTCTGAATAGCATACTAGACTAATTTACAGTATGATGTGCATGTTGGACCTTTTCCTACGTCTGCAAATACAGCCTTGTCTGGCGGGGGTAATGATTCTCTAAAGAGTGATTAGAATAGATGAGATTAGATTAGTTTCAATTAGATTAGCGATTGTTTGGGGATAAACACCCAATATCATCCCCTCATGTAATTCCAGCGTTACTGTCAATAAACAGGATTTCTGAGGAGGCAGGGGAGATGAGAGAAGAGAAAAGAAGATGCTGAGACATTGTAATCCCTGCTCTCCAGGGTTCAGGTCACTCCATAGTGTCCCTCCCTCCTGGGATGTGTCAGATTAGACCCAGTGGGTGTCCAGATTCCCTCCTCGCGGGATGACCCCCTCCGGGTCACCACCTGTCCTCAGCCCACCCTCACGACAAGGACCACAATCTGACCAATGATACATGATAGATATACTGTGTGTACTGTATTCGTCAAGAAGGTTTCAACAAATATTTATTTGTGTAACTCTATAGGTTTGGTTGAGCATTATGGCATAGGGCCATCAATAGGTTCACTGACATGCTTTGATCTGCTTCTTGGCTGTTTTGATGTTAATGATGTCATTCTTTGACATTGAGACGGTTTGTCCATGCTGCACAGAGGGCTCGGGAGGCAGTCTTAGGGAATTGAAAGAAAACCATATTTCATTGGCCAGAGAGCCGCAACTTTATTTATTTGACTTGAAAATCTGTGACCCAAAAGCTGTGACCACATGGAGAATTTAAATGTGTGGTCTGGCTGAATTAAAATGGCCCAGCCGTCTCCCCTTCCTGAGCCGCTGGAGCCCTCACACACCAAGCCAATCAATTCCCTTCTCCTCTATCAATCCATATCCCGAACGCTTTGCCTCCTTCTGTGAATAAACTGCAGTGAGAGCCCGGCAGCAACCCAACACTTCATATCACTCTCTCAGCGATGAGCTGCTTCAAATACACAACATTGACTCACCGCTGGCTTTCACTTGGGAACATGTCTACCTCACTTAAAGATTAACATAACCCGGGAATAGTGTGGTGTCTCTGTGGCAAGGAAAGAATGCTGAAGGCTGTGGATTATGAGGCAGCTCTGTGGATATGGTAAGATGCTATTGTTAGTTGCACTACATCCCGAGTGGCGCAGTGGTCTAAGGCACTGTATTGCAGTGCTAGCTGTGCCACTAGAGATCCTGGTTCGAATCCAGGCTCTGTCGTAGCCGGCCGCGACCGGGAGACCCATGGGGCGGCGCACAATTGGCCCAGCGTCGTCCAGGATAGGGGAGGGAATGGCCGGCAGGTTTGTAGCTCAGTTGGTTGAGCATGGCATTTGCAACGCCAGGGTTGTGGGTTCAATTCCCACGGGGGGCCAGTAAAAAAAAAAATATATATATATAAAAAATAATAATGTACTCACTAACTGTAAGTCGCTCTGGATAAGAGCATCTGCTAAATGACTAAAATGTAAATGTAATCAATCCCATTTGTAAATGCAAATATAGTATGATGAATTTACTATGCTACTCAATTGCCTGAGACACTTCCACTTACTGTACCTATAGAAGTAGAAACAGTTTGTTATCTAGGGGAGACCGGGGAACAAAGTAACACTTTTAGACTTTTGCTAATTATGAAAATATTATTTAATATTTAATATTTTTATACAAACAGCATACATATCTCAGCTACCATTACACACTGTAACTGTAAAATGGCGCTGGAAGAAATAGCAACCGTTTTACGGGCTCCTGACCACTTGTGCTATTTTAAAATTTTTTTATTTATCGTAACTTTTTTTTTACTCGGGTGACAGGCAAGTGTAATTACGAGTGCATCTGATTCGAGGACTTTCTCCCCTTCTCCTCTGGCTTTGGCACGAGTGGCGGAGAGGGTCACTGTTTAATAATGAACAGGTCGAGCCTCCTGTAATGGATACATGCACCTGCTTTGTGCATCAGTCAATTACCTAATTAGAGCTCTCCCTCAGGGGAAAACCAATACCTTGGCCTGGAGCCGCCACTGGTCCCCGCCTCCCACTCCATGTGAACGGACGGGGCAAACCACCGGCCAGACAAACAGCTACCTGTGTGTGTGTGTAGAACAAACGGAGTGGGAGCAGTGTCGATTTGCACAGATTGGGTACAGAGGGAACCGCTCATGGGAAATTGTGTGCTGCTTCTCTCTAAGATTATAATTCACCAGAAGAAGCCCTCCTCCTCCTGCACTGGCCTGAGAAAGGTATCTATGAAAACAAGACAACGGGGTCTCCCCCTGATCTCCAGGGGTTAGGGACTACTTTAGAGGGACAGGTGGGCGCCTGCTGTGGGGCTGATTGACGTGATGGTCGGCCATGATGTCCAGGGCTGGTCAGGGCTTGACACTGCTACCCTGCCTGGCCGAGCAAGCTGCAGTACAGGCCCAGAGACACTTAAGCCAATCAGGGACAGCTCTGCTGTGATTAAGCTGCTCACTTTGGCCTCTGGAGAGGGAAGAGAGGGAAGAGTGATGGGGTTCTGGGCTCCGGGAAGGGAGAGGGCCGCTCAGGATCACTCTAATGTAGAGGCTATACATCTTCATCTCAACTCCCACATGCCTCTTGCGCGCCACCGCCTCCCCCGGCGCAGCCCCCTCCTCCTCACCCCCCCCTCACCCCCAGGCCTTGTCACTCAGGCAAATACGCCTCTCCCCTCCTCTCCTCCCTCCCTCCCTCCCTCCCCTGCTAGTCCTGATGCACAGCCAAACAACACCCACACACGCATGGGATGTTTTACAACACAGCTAAATCAATTTCTGGTTATTAATAACAACTATGGTGTAAATCACGGAGATGGGCGGAGGAAATCTGGAGAGGGGGGCCAGTATGAAAAATGGATGCACTCACTAATTGTAAGTCACTCTGGATAAGAGCGTCTGCTAAATGACTAAAATGTCACACACAAAAAATGAGAGGGGAAGAAAGGAGATTGAAGTGGGAGGGGCATGTTCCTAAAAATCTATTTTCACACATCAGAACTATTATGTTATTGAGAAGGGAATGACTCATTGGGGCTGAGCGGGAAAGGAGATGTGGAGATATATTCCCCTTTAATGTGGCTGTGTTCACTGGAAAAGCATTGGAAAAGCAAAAGGGTTTCTGGATTCATGTTTGTTTGAAGAACACTCAAAACCAAGAGAATGGCCAATTATTTGTTGTTTTCAGTGGTCTGTTTGTGAATTTGATTGTTTGAATCATGTTTCTCAGGATAAGGAAAATATAACCTAATTGAAATGCTTCATGTGCTGTTTATTCATGATCACAGGAACATGCAGTAAGTAAAGCAATTACACTTTTTGGGTCCTTTTTCCATGTTCCTCTACCAAAGCATCATTATGCTAAGGCCTACAGATGAAGGTGAGCAGGTTACCACGGGCATAGATCCTCGCACCTGGAGAGAGAGAGAGAGAGAGAGAGAGAGAGAGAGAGAGAGAGAGAGAGAGAGAGAGAGAGAGAGAGAGAGAGAGAGAGAGAGAGAGAGAGAGAGAGAGAGAGAGAGAGAGAGAGAGAGAGAGAGAGAGAGAGAGAGAGAGATCTGTCCTGCCTCAGCGAGAAATCTTAAAGTGCTTGCCGACTTCTAGCTGCTAATAAAGCTAATGCAGTAATGGAAAAGGCAGGGCGATTAATGAGAGAGCTCTGCCTGTGACATCTCAGACACCCTAATGTTGGGAGAGACGCTCCCTCCCCGCGCTTTAATCCATCACCGGCCACCATAACCCATTTATGGCCTGACGCTTTACTTTTATCTCCTCTGGTGGCTTGGCCTCACATACACTTTGGGAGAAAAGGGCCATGCAGGGCCGTACTGTCTGGTGTGGTCACACAAACACTGGGGAGACTGAAGAGGAGACTGTCTAGAAGGACAGAATGCCCAGACCCCTATCTAGACTTGGGGATGAATTGTATTTCGCAGCTATTGAAATGTATCCTGCAGTACAGTAGGGACATAGTAGTAACACTACTTGTTGCAGTAGTAACATTATGTTGGGATAGTAAACAATGATGCCTACTACTGAAGCAGTGTTGGTCACATCGTGATTGAAAAATGAAACATTTGGGAAAATTTAAATTTTACAGTGATTTGCCTTTTTGGCATTTCTTAAAAGTGTGATGTACTGTCTGATCCCATATTGTTTACCTAGCTAGTTAATTAGAACTAGTAAGTCACACTCAAAGGCCCACTGTAACATGCTGTAATTGAAAAGGTTAACTAGGTTTCCAGGCCCCTGTTGTCGAACTTGCAAAAATCTTGTCTTGTTTTGATTCTAATGGTAGCATGATACTACACTAACATGGATATGTCCCTGAGCTCCACCATCAGAGCCCTGTTACAGCCAGGGGGTGTAGGCAAACCATGCAAGCCACGCATTCACTGCATTTTTCATGAGGGGGAACGAGCCCTCTGTGTGCAATATTTATGATCCGCGCTCATGAATTCAAAAACAATACTTGACTTCTCACTGCAGGTCGCGAGGAGGAATTGCAGCTGCCAGGGGTTTGTAACTGGCTCGAGGAGGCCCCTCTTAAACTGAGCTCCAGGATGCAGTGTGTTCCGGAATCCCTCTTTCTTTCTTGCTGTGGTTGGAGGGTCTCTCTCTCTCTCTCTCTCTCTCTCTCTCTCTCTCTCTCTCTCTCTCTCTCTCTCTCTCTCTCTCTCTCTCTCTCTCTCTCTCTCTCTCTCTCTCTCTCTCTCTCTCTCTCTCTCTCTCTCTCTCTCTCTCTCTCTCTCTCTCTCTCTCTCTCTCTCTCTCTCTCTCTCTCTCTCTCTCTCTCTCTGACACCCCCCCTGTTTGTTATGTCACAGTGTAACTGTGCTGTCAATGAAGAGATCTATGAGCTCACGTCCTCTAAACCAGGTAGATTGACTTCTTAAGAGTTACTGGAGGCCTCACTTCCATTAGCCATTCCCAACTGCAAATTAACTTAAATGTTTTCAGGTCAATAAAGTTCAAGGCAATCATTTATATGTCAATGTCCTCTCTCTTCTTTTCCCAAACATACAGCTGATGCCTGCAATTCCTCATTCAAAGTCAGGAGTGCTCTGTGTTTTGTTGCACCCGAGCTGATTTGCTGGGTAAAAAAAATTATCCTGACATATTTTTAAGGCTTATCTGAAACAAGAGACTTTATGCTCGCAATTTTTTCTGTTTTGCAATGCAGTCATTTTCAGCCCTGCCACTTGTCATACTGTATCTGATTATCAATCAAACCATTAGATCCAATACAATATACAATAATTTACAGTTCTAAATACAGCAAAACCTTTAGATCAAAACAAGCAGGAACGATAAGGTGATTGAGCAGCGTGTCCTGTAGTTAGCATGTTAGTCGTCAGTTATAGGCCATGATGTTCCGCTCTGACAACCATTTACTGCGGGAAGCATTAGTTAAGGAAACATCAATATTATGGGTGACTATGTCAAGTCATCATGATTAATATTGTTTTCTAAATGACATGACAAATGGCTCAAAACAGTTTGGGACATTGAAAAAATACCTTGGCTACACTACACTTGTGGATAGTAAGGAATTTGTCTGCCTACGGTTGAATTTACATTATAAAAAATCATCATATTTTCCCATGCTTTCATTTGAATAATGGCGATTTCTTGTATGTCCTAATATGACATTTAATGCCACTGTCCATCTTCCAATCAATAGATCTCTGGGTGTTTCTGATGACCAATTATCCTTTCGCCAGTCATCCATCTGTCATCATCATATGCTCAGTTTCTGACCATTCTATCCAGATTTATTTGGCTGCCTCTCATCAGTGGCGCAGATCATGTTCATACAAATCCAAGGGAATTAAAATCACGGGAGGAACTAGCAGGAGCCATTTTGGAAAGAGTAGGGAGGGGGGATGTATTTGAAGCAGTGGCTTAAGTTTTGTCTGATATTTTCACTCAAATCCACCTGAATGACTGACCTGACCTTACCGGGAGGGAGGAAGGGAGGTCTGGATGAAGGATGAGACTGGTCTGGCCAGATGAGCAGTGTAGGACATGGGGATTACTATTATTTATGCATCATGATATTGGACAAAAGGATTTGTGTTGTTCCTGGGGAATCTAGTTAGGGGGGATCACGGTGGCTAACATGTTATCCCCGACCCCCTGAGTATCTACGTATGTCAGAACTTTCTCTCTCGCTCTGTATTTGACCTGTTGTCCCTTGTTCCTCTCCAGCAAATCCTATATCTGCCCTGCTAGCTAGCCCGCTATGCAGCTAGCCTGTTAGCCTGCTAGCCTGTTATCCAGCTAGCCTGTTATACCACCCACACCCCAAGCTAACCAGTTAGCCAGCTTGCCTGTTAGCTTGCCTTACCAGACCTGGGCTTCAGCAGCATCAGATGTCATCCGCAGGAGACAAAATGAGTCAGACAAACCTGCCGGACAGACCTCTGAGGAGGAGACCTCGCTGCACACTGAAGTGCTATGAGTGCATGGGAGTCGTCTTACAAGAAACACTTAATGCGTTTTGTATTGAGCATGATGTTATGAAAAATTAATGCCACTATTGTGGTTTTCTGCTGTGTGTGTGTGTTTGTGTGTGTGTGTGTGTGTGTTTGTGTGCATGCGTGCGTGCTTGTTTGCGTGTGTGCGTGTGTGAGAGCAAGCATGCACATGCTCGTGTGTGTGTATGTTTGTGTGCACATGTGGCTGCGTTTACAAAGGCAGCCCAATTCAGCTTTTTTGTTTTCACTAATTGGTCTTTTGACCAATCAGATCAGCTCTGAAAAGATCTGATGTGAAAAGATCTGATTTGATTGGTAAAAATTCAAATGAGTGGAAAGCAATATATCAGAATTGGGCTGCCTGTATAAATGCAACCTGTGTGTCTGTATTTGAAACCGGCACCAGTCAGAGGAGAAAACACAGTGAGCTTTGCATAATCATATATCATGGAGGTCTCAAGCTCCTGTGGGTTGATGTGCGGATCAAAGTACCCAATAAGTCGATGGTTGATTCCTGGCTGCTGTATTGGCAATCGTTACTGCACAGGTCTCTCTCCATTTACTGCATTATAGCTCTACAGTATATTCCCCTAGGTTAGTATGCATGTTGACTCCACTATTGGCAAAGCAATAGTGTAAAAATACTATACCGAAAGTGGACCAATACGTACACACAACAATACAGCAGAAAGCAAAGTAAGCTAAGCAGAGCAACATGACACACTATTCAAGGTGATTTAAACTGAGCTCCTTGAAAGAGGTAGGGTTTCAAGTGTCTCCAGAAGGTGGTCAGTGACTCCGCTGTCCTGGCGTCGTGGGGGAGCTTGTTCCACCATTGGGGTGCCAGAGCAGCAAATAGCTTTGACTGGGCTGAGCAGGAACTGTGCTTCTGTAGAGGTAGGGGAGCTAGCAGGCCAGAGGTGGATGAACGTAGTGCCCTTGTTTGGGTGTAGGGTCTGATCAGAGCCTGAAGGTAAGGAGGTGCCGTTCCCCTCACAGCTCCGAAGGCAAGCACCATGGTCTTGTTGTAGATGCAAGCCTCAACTGGAAGCCAGTGGAGTGTGCGGAGGAGCGGGGTGACATGAGAGAACTTGGGAAGGTCGAACACCAGACGGGCTGCGGCGTTCTGGATAAATTGTAGGGGTTTAATGGCACAGGCAGGGAGCCCAGCCAACAGCGAGTTGCAGTAATCCAGACGGGAGATGACAAGTGCCTGGATTAGGACCTGTGCCGCTTTCTGTGTAAGGTAGGGTCGTACTCTGCGAATGTTGTAGAGCATGAACCTGCAGGATCGGGTCACCGCTTTGATGTTAGCGGAGAACGACAGGGTGTTGTCCAGGGTCACGCCAAGGCTCTTTGCACTCTGGGAGGAGGACACAATGGAGTTGTCAACCGTGATGGCGAGATCATGGAGCGGGCAGTCCTTCTCCGGAAGGAAGAGCAGCTCCGTCTGCCGAGGTTCAGCTTGAGGTGGTGATCCGACATCCACACTGATATGTCTGCCAGACATGCAGAGATGCGATTCGCCACCTGGTTATCAGAAGGGGGAAAGGAGAAAATGAATTGTGTGTCGTCTGCGTAGCAATGATAGGAGAGACCATGTGAGGATATGACAGAGCCAAGTGACTTGGTGTATAGAGAGAATAGGAGAGGGCCTAGAACTGAGCCCTGGGGGACACCAGTGGTGAGAGCACGTGGTGCGGAGACAGATTCTCGCCACGCCACCTGGTAGGAGCGACCTGTCAGGTAGGACGCAATCCAAGAGTGAGCAGCGCCGGAGATGCCCAACTCTGAGAGGGTGGAGAGGAGGATCTGATGGTTCACAGTATCAAAGGCAGCGGATAGGTCTAGAAGGATTTTTTATTTATTTATTTCACCTTTATTTAACCAGGTAAACCAGTTGAGAACAAGTTCTCATTTACAACTGCGACCTGGCCAAGATAAAGCAAAGCAGTGCGATAAAAACAACAACACAGAGTTGCATACGGGGTAAAACAAAACAAAGTCAAAAATACAACAGAAATACATATAATATACAGTGTGCAAATTTAGCAAGTTATGGAGGTAAGGCAATAAAATAGGCTATAGTGCAAAATAATTACAATTTAGTATTAACACTGGAATGATGTGCAAGAGATGATGTGCAAATAGAGATACTGGGGTACAAATGAGCAAAATAAATAACAATATAGGGATGAGGTAGTTGGGCGGGCTAATTTCAGATGGGCTGTGTACAGGTGCAGTGATCGATAAGGTGCTCTGACAACTGATGCTTAAAGTTAGTGAGGGAGATAAGTGTCTCCAGCTTCAGAGATTTTTGCAATTTGTTCCAGTCATTGGCAGCAGAGAACTGGAAGGAATTGCGGCCAAAGGAGGTGTTGGCTTTGGGGATAACCAGTGAGATATACCCGCTGGAGCGCAGACTACGGGTGGGTATATATATATATATATATATTTTTTTTTGTTATTTAATAATTTTTTTTATTTAATATTTTTTTTTCGGGGGGATGGATCAGCTTAATATTGCAGATAGATTGTATCTTCTATCAATGTAATTGTCTGCATCACTTCCAATCCCCCATGTTTTTTTTATTTTTTATATATATATTCCCCTTTATTACTTTTCAACCCCACCATCCTTTCCCTACTTGGAGTAAATTAGTGAACAACAACGCCCAGGCCTCTACTTCCGGTCTATACTTACTATCTACACCTTATGGACATAGTTAATTTTACAATAATTCTATATCTATATCTATACGGGTGGGTGTTGCTATGGTGACCAATGAGCTAAGATAAGGCGGGGATTTGCCTAGCAGTGATTTATAGATGGCCTGGAGCCAGTGGGTTTGGCGACAAATATGTAGTGAGGACCAGCCAACAAGAGCGTACAGGTCACAGTGGTGGGTATTATATGGGGCTTTGGAGACAAAACGGATGGCACTGTGATAGACAACGTCCAATTTGCTGAGTAGAGTGTTGGAGGCTATTTTGTAAATGACATCGCCGAAGTCAAGGATCGGTAGGATAGTCAGTTTTACGAGGGCATGTTTGGCAGCATGAGTGAAGGAGGCTTTGTTGCGAAATAGGAAACCGATTCTAGATTTAACTTTGGATTGGAGATTCTTAATGTGAGTCTGGAAGGAGAGTTTACAGTCTAACCAGACACCTAGATATTTGTAGTTGTCCACATACTCTAGGTCAGACCCGTCTAGAGTAGTGATTCTAGTCGGGTGGGCGGGTGCAAGCAGCGTTCGGTTGAAGAGCATGCATTTAGTTTTACTAGTGTTTAAGAGCAGTTGGAGGCTACTGAAGGAGTGTTGTATGGAATTGAAGCTCGTTTGGAGGTTTGTTAACACAGTGTCCAATGAAGGGCCAGATGTATACAAAATGGTGTCGTCTGCGTAGAGGTGGATCTGAGAGTCACCAGCAGCAAGAGCGACGTCATTGATATACACAGAGAAAAGAGTTGGCCCAAGAATTGAACCCTGTGGCACCCCCATAGAGACTGCCATAGGTCCAGACAACAGGCCCTCCGATTTGACACATTGAACTCTATCTGAGAAGTAGTTGGTGAACCAGGCGAGGCAGTCATTTGAGAAACCAAGGCTATTTAGTCTGCCAATAAGAATGCGGTGGTTGACAGAGTCGAAAGCCTTGGCCAGGTCAATGAAAACGGCTGCACAGTACTGTCTATTATCGATCGCGGTTATAATATCGTTTAGGACCTTGAGCGTGGCTGAAGTGCACCCATGACCAGCTCGGAAACCGGATTGCATAGCGGAGAAGGTACGGTGGGATTCGAAATGGTCGGTGATCTGTTTGTTGACTTGGCTTTCAAAAACTTTTGAAAGGCAGGGCAGGATGGATATGGGTCTGTAACAGTTTGGATCTAGAGTGTCACCCCCTTTGAAGAGGGGGATGACCGCGGCAGCTTTCCAATCTCTGGGGATCTCAGACGTTACGAAAGAGAGGTTGAACAGGCTAGTAATAGGGGTTGCGACAATTTCGGCGGCTAGTTTTAGAAAGAAAGGGTCCAGATTGTCTAGCCCAGATGATTTGTAGGGGTCCAGATTTTGCAGCTCTTTTAGAACATCAGCTGTCTGGATTTGTGTGAAGGAGAAGCGGGGGGGCATGGGCAAGTTGCAGCGGAGGGTGCAGAGCTGGTGGCCGGGGTAGTGGTAGCCAGGTGGAAAGCATGGCCAGCCGTAGCAAAATGCTTGTTGAAATTCTCGATTATTGTAGATTTATCGGTGGTGATAGTGTTTCCTAGCCTCAGTGCAGTGGGCAGCTGGGAGGAAGTGCTCTTATTTTCCATGGACTTTACAGTGTCCCAAAACTTTTTGGAGTTAGTGCTACAGGATGCAAATTTCTGTTTGAAAAAGTTAGCCTTTGCTTTCCTAACTGCTTGTGTATATTGGTTCCTAACTTCCCTGAAAAGTTGCATATCGCGGGGGCTATTTGATGCTAATGCAGTACGCCACAGGATGTTTTTGTGCTGGTCAAGGGCAGTCAAGTCTGAGGAGAACCAGGGGCTATATCTGTTCTTAGTTCTGTATTTTTTGAATGGGGCATGTCTATTTAAGATTGAGAGGAAATTACTTTTAAAGAACAACCAGGCATCCTCTACTGACGGAATGAGATCTATATCCATCCAGGATACCTGGGCCAGGTCAATTAGGAAGGCCTGCTCGCTGAAATGTTTTTGGGAGCGTTTGACAGTGATGAGGGGTGGTCGTTTGACCGCGGACCCGTTACGGACGCAGGCAATAAGGCAGTGATCGCTGAGATCCTGGTTGAAGACAGCGGAGGTGTATTTAGAGGGTAAGTTAGTCAGGATGATATCTATGAGGGTACCCATGTTTACGGATTTAGGGTTGTACCTGGTAGGTTCGTTGATAATTTGTGTGAGATTGAGGGCATCTAGTTTAGATTGTAGGATGGCCGGGGTGTTAAGCATATCCCAATTTAGGTCACCAAGCAGTACGAACTCTGAGGATAGATGGGGGGCAATCAATTCACATATGGTGTCCAGGGCACAGCTGGGGGCTGAGGGGGGTCTGTAGCAAGCGGCAACAGTGAGAGATTTATTTCTGGAAAGGTGGATTTTTAGAAGTAGAAGCTCAAACTGTTTGGGCACAGACCTGGATAGTATGATGGAGCTCTGCAGGCTATCTCTACAGTAGATTGCAACTCCACCCCCTTTGGCAGTTCTATCTAGACGGAAAATGTTATAGTTGGGGATGGAAATTTCAGAATTTTTGGTGGCCTTCCTAAGCCAGGATTCAGACACTGCTAGAACATCAGGGTTGGCGGAGTGTGCTAACGCAGTGAATAACTCAAACTTAGGAAGGAGGCTTCTGATATTTATGTGCAGAAAACCAAGACTTTTACGGTTACAGAAGTCAACAAATGATAGCTCCTGGGGAGTAGGAGTGATACTGGGGGCTGCAGGGCCTGGGTTAGCCTCTACATCACCAGAGGAACAGAGGAGGACTAGAATAAGGATACGACTAAAGGCTTTAAGAACTGGTCTTCTAGTGTGTTGGGTACATAGAATAAAGGGGGCAGTTCTCCGGGCGTTGTAGAAAAGATTCAGGGCATTATGTACAGAAAAGGATATGGAAGGATATGAGTACAGTTCAGGTAACCCTAAGCGTTGGGTAACAATGAAAGAGATAGCGTCATTGGAGGCATCGATTGAGCCGGTCTCGGCGTGTATGGGGGGAGGAACAAAGGAACTATATGAGGCAGTTTGAGAGGGACTAGGGGTTCTACATTGAAATTGTATAATAAGAACTAACCCAAACAGCAATAGGCAAGGCATAATTGACATGGGAGAGAGGCATAAAGCAGTCACATGTGTTATTAGAGAGAGCTAAGACACAACTGGAAATAGCGATAACGTTTGGGCTAAGACTAAACAGAATAAACAGGACAGGGTACCGTGTAAAGGAACAGTCCAGCAGGCATCAGCTGTGCAGCTGAGTTATCATAAGGTCCAGTGAACAGCAATATGTGAGTCCGAGAGCAGTTCAAATTGGTGCTTCAGCACAGCTAGCAGGGAGCACAGTTGTAGTTTGCGTGTGCTAGCGGGGCCGGGGCTGGCAGATGGATCTTCGTGGTCGTCGCAACGGGAAGCCTGTTGAAACCACATCAGACTATTTCGTCGGCAAACCAGTCGTGTTGGATCGGCGGGGCTCAGTGTCAACACTAGGAGGTCCCGTCCGGTTGACAGAGAGGTAGATAGCCGGGAGATGAGCCTGAGGCTAGCTCAAGGCTAACTGGTGCTTGCTATAGGGCAATGGTAATGGTAATCAGCCAACAACAGGTTGCAGCTAGTTAGCTGGTTGTGATGATCCGGCGCTAGGGTCCAGTGATTCCGGCAGAAAGTCCAATAAGCTCTGGGTCGATAGCACGCTGGGTCGATAGCACGCTGTGCAGACTGGCCGACGAATTGTCCAGGCTAGAGCTAGAGCTGGCTGGTGGATAGTGTAGGCCACGGACAATGGTGAAGACGCTAACGGTGACTAATAACAGGTAGCCACTATTTTCAGCTTACGGTTCTTGATGAAAGTTATAAAGAAATAATAGAATCCTTTCCACGTTGGGTGAGGCGGGTTGCAGGAAAGTATATTTAGTTAAAGAATGAAAGTAAAAAATTGAGAAATATAGACAAAAAAAACAAGAAACGGGATATTTACACAGGACGAAAAATAAAAGCGACCGCACTGCTACGCCATCTTGGAAATCCAAGGAAATCCAAGGATAAGAGCAGAGGAGAGAGAGTTAGCTTTTGCAGTGCGGAGAGCCTCCGTGACACAGAGAAGAGCAGTCTCAGTTGAATGACCAGTCTTGAAACCTGACTGGTTTGGATCAAGAAGGTCATTCTGATAGAGATAGCAGGAGAGTTGGCTAGAGACGGCAAGGGATACTGGTCTGTAGTTGTTGACATCGGAGGGATCGAGTGTAGGTTTTTTGAGGAGGGGTGCAACTCTCGCTCTCTTGAAGACGGAAGGGACATGGCCAGCGGTCAAGGATGAGTTGATGAGCGAGGTGAGGTAAAGGGAGAAGGTTCCCTTACCGGCAATACAAAATACACTGAGCTCAACCGAGCTACACTCTCCTCACAATAAACAATCACACACAAGGACAAGGGGGCAGAGGGAACACTTATACAAGTACTAATGAGGGGATATGAACCAGGTGTGTGTAATAAACAAGACAAAACAAATGGAATGATGAGATGAGGAGCGGCAGTGGCTAGAAGGCCGGTGACGACGAACGCCGAAGCCTCCCCGAACCAGGAGAGGAGGCAGCTTCAGAGCAAGTCGTGACAGGAAGCAATTTGAGGACATGATAAGATATGGTCAGTTATTGGAAGAGAAAAAACAGCCTCTGTAAGCCAAGAAATGTCTAAGCCTGATTTCAAAATGTTCATTTTGGAAAGAAGTAGACCATGTATTGAATAAACTATCATGGATTATTTGTATTAGATAAAAGTAAATCTCATGAAAATGGATTACAAAGAAGCAATGTCCGTTAAAATGTTCATAAATTGAAGTTTACAAATCATGTGGTCTGATATTGAATCAACAAGGATTAAGTGCATTCATTTGGACCCCTTTTATCGGTTTAAACGTTATAAAACATACACCCATGACCCATTCAATTCAGCTTGTTTATCTCAACAATATACACTGCTTCTACATTAGTGTTGCTATCTAAATGTTTTCATTTCTAGCAATGACCATGAAAGAAAATTGCATTAAAAAGAAAATGACCATCAAAGAAAATGAACTTAATAATTTGACATACAGTGGGGAAAAAAAGTATTTAGTCAGCCACCAATTGTGCAAGTTCTCCCACTTAAAAAGATGAGAGAGGCCTGTAATTTTCATCATAGGTACACATCAACTATGACAGACAAAATGAGAAATGTTTTTCCAGAAAATCACATTGTAGGATTTTTAATGAATTTATTTGCAAATTATGGTGGAAAATAAGTATTTGGTCAATAACAAAAGTTTCTCAATACTTTGTTATATACCCTTTGTTGGCAATGACACAGGTCAAACGTTTTCTGTAAGTCTTCACAAGGTTTTCACACACTGTTTCTGGTATTTTGGCCCATTCCTCCATGCAGATCTCCTCTAGAGATGTTTTGGGGCTGTCGCTGGGCAACACAGACTTTCAACTCCCTCCAAAGATTTTCTATGGGGTTGAGATCTGGAGACTGGCTAGGCCACTCCAGGACCTTGAAATGCTTCTTACGAAGCCACTCCTTCGTTGCCCGGGCGGTGTGTTTGGGATCATTGTCATGCTGAAAGACCCAGCCACGTTTCATCTTCAATGCCCTTGCTGATGGAAGGAGGTTTTCACTCAAAATCTCACGATACATGGCCCCATTCATTCTTTCCTTTACACGGATCAGTCGTCCTGGTCCCTTTGCAGAAAAACAGCCCCAAAGCATGATGTTTCCAGCCCCATGCTTCACAGTAGGTATGGTGTTCTTTGGATGCAACTCAGCATTCTTTGTCCTCCAAACACGACGAGTTGAGTTTTTACCAAAAAGTTCTATTTTGGTTTCATCTGACCATATGACATTCTCCCAATCCTCTTCTGGATCATCCAAATGCACTCTAGCAAACTACAGACGGGCCTGGACATGTACTGGCTTATGCAGGGGGACACGTCTGGCACTGCAGGATTTGAGTCCCTGGCGGCGTAGTGTGTTACTGATGGTAGGCTTTGTTACTTTGGTCCCAGCTCTCTGCAGGTCATTCACTAGGTCCCCCGGTGTGGTTCTGGGATTTTTGCTCACCGTTCTTGTGATCATTTTGACCCCACGGGGTGAGATCTTGCATGGAGCCCCAGATCGAGGGAGATTATCAGTGGTCTTGTATGTCTTCCATTTCCTAATAATTGCTCCCACAGTTGATTTCTTCAAACCAAGCTGCTTACCTATTGCAGATTCAGTCTTCCCAGCCTGGTGCAGGTCTACAATTTTGTTTCTGGTGTCCTTTGACAGCTCTTTGGTTTTGGCCATAGTGGAGTTTGGAGTGTGACTGTTTGAGGTTGTGGACAAGTGTCTTTTTATACTGATAACAAGTTCAAACAGGTGCCATTAATACAGGTAACGAGTGGAGGACAGAGGAGCCTCTTAAAGAAGAAGTTACAGGTCTGTGAGAGCCAGAAATCTTGCTTGTTTGTAGGTGACCAAATACTTATTTTCCACCATAATTTGCAAATAAATTCATTAAAAATCCTACAATGTGATTTTCTGGATTTTTTTTCTTCTCAATTTGTCTGTCATAGTTGAAGTGTACCTATGATGAAAATTACAGGCCTCTCTCATCTTTTTAAGTGGGAGAACTTGCACAATTGGTGGCTGACTAAATACTTTTTTCCCCCACTGTAGTTGCATGTTCTTGTCATAAAGTGATCTTGGATTAATATAATGGGGAGAAACTATTACACAATAACTTTTGTTAAAGGTCTTGACCAGCAAAAAATATATACTGTAGAAGCAAAATAAAAAGTTTTCATTTCAATTCAAATTGTTCCTCTGACACACGTGCTTTGGGTCAAACGAGAGAGGTGTCTAGATCCTGTGTAGAGAGGTGTCTAGGTCCTGTGCAGAGAGGTGTCTAGGTCCTGTGCAACATGTCGATGCCGTAGCAAAAGAACATCTAATGCAAAATAGGTTAAACAATAAAAAGCTGCGTTTTGGGTCACATACTTGTTAGATCATTCACGGCTGAGCTGGAATGGAAAACAGTGTTGGCCAGACCCCTGGGAACTGGGGTTTGCAACCCCTTACGTTGCGAACCGTCACCTGAAACACAGCCTGGTTCTGAATCAACAGGGTCAAGTGGGGGAAAGAGACACGACAGGCCAGCAGAAATCAGATCTAGTCAACAAGGGAGAGATCAGGCGGTAAATATTATTTCTGCTTCTGACACAGCCAGGAGCCAGTGCACTGCTGTTCTGGAAGGAGGGTCTCTCTCTCTCTCTCTCTCTCTCTCTCTCTCTCTCTCTCTCTCTCTCTCTCTCTCTCTCTCTCTCTCTCTCTCTCTCTCTCTCTCTCTCTCTCTCTCTCTCTCTCTCTCTCTCTCTCTCTCTCTCTCTCTCTCTCTCTCTCTCTCTCTCTCTCTCTCTCTCTCTCTCTCTCTCTCTCTCTCTCTCTCTCTCTCTCTCTCTCTCTCTTGGGGTGATGCATCTGTACATTAGGAGCTAACTTCCTAAACTGGATTACATCAAGATCTGGGCTATGCAGACAAATCTGGATATTCTGGTATTGACTGAAACTTGGATCTCTGGGGACATTCTGGACTCTGATATTAATATTGAGGGTTATCATGTGTTCAGAGCTGACAGACAGGGTAGAGGTAGATTGGACAATTTTTATCCAATTTTTTTTTACTTTACTGAAATCCATTTCCCTTGCCCAAAACATTTGAGCTACTATCTTTAAGCCTTTGTCTGGGGAGAAATGTATCCATAACTGTTATAGGGGTGTATCGTCCTCCCACGGCTAACCTTAGTGCACTCGAGGAGTTAACTAGTTTGTTGTCTTCCTTTACTAAATCAGAAGTTCTTATCCTGGGTGACCTAAATTATGATTGGGAAATGCAGGCTTCAGACAATCAAAAAACATGTGTAATGATCTAAACCTAGCCCAGCTGGTGACTA
The DNA here is from genome assembly GCF_020615455.1 of Coregonus clupeaformis. Taxonomy (NCBI): domain Eukaryota; kingdom Metazoa; phylum Chordata; class Actinopteri; order Salmoniformes; family Salmonidae; genus Coregonus; species Coregonus clupeaformis. Next base: position 24,609,974 of record NC_059218.1, on the reverse strand, counting down.
AGCCTACTCGGCCCAACCCTAGAGGTCCTTCAAAGTCAACTCTGTTTGATCTTATTTTAACAAATACACCAGAGAAATATGTTTCAAATCAAATCAAATCAAATTTTATTGGTCACATGCGCCGAATACAACAGGTGCAGGCATTACAGTGAAATGCTTACTTACAGCCCTTAACCAACAGTGCATTTATTTTAAACAAAAAAAGTAAAAATAAAACAACAACAAAAAAAGTGTTGAGAAAAAAAAGAGCAGAAGTAAAATAAAGTGACAGTAGGGAGGCTATATATACAGGGGGGTACCGTTGCAGAGTCAATGTGCGGGGGCACCGGCTAGTTGAGGTAGTTGAGGTAATATGTACATGTGGGTAGAGTTAAAGTGACTTTGCATAAATACTTAACAGAGTAGCAGCAGCGTAAAAGGATGGGGTGGGGGGGGCAGTACAAATTGTCCGGGTAGCCATGATTAGCTGTTCAGGAGTCTTATGGCTTGGGGGTAGAAGCTGTTGAGAAGTCTTTTGGACCTAGACTTGGCACTCCGGTACCGCTTGCCGTGCGGTAGCAGAGAGAACAGTCTATGACTAGGGTGGCTGGAGTCTTTGACAATTTTGAGGGCCTTCCTCTGACACCGCCTGGTATAGAGGTCCTGGATGGCAGGAAGCTTTGCCCCAGTGATGTACTGGGCCGTACGCACTACCCTCTGTAGTGCCTTGCGGTCGGAGGCCAAGCAGTTGCCTTACATGTTTCTACTGGTGTCTTCGCCCAAAACATTAGTGACCATTGCCCAGTTGTTTGTGTTAGAGATGTGAGAATACAAAAATCTAAGCCTCATCACAAAGAGGAATTTTAAAAACTTCAGGTGAACAGGCTTTTTTACATTATCTTTATTTTAGTGATCTTCATTGTATTTCAGCAATCCCTGAACCTGATTCAGCTTTCAGCCTCTTTGCAGATGTCTTCAATACTATTGTGGATAATCATCCTCCCTTCAAAACATTAAGGGTTAAAGGTAAATCGAATGCCTGCTGGAGCAGCGCCTTTTTTTTTGGGGGGGTACTGTCACACCAGCCTTTGCTTTGGCTCCCCCTCCTGTCCAGCTCAGGCGTTCGGCGTCGCCTGCCTTCTAGCTGCTGCCAAACCTGCTGCTGGCAAACGCCCTTCACTAATCAGCTCCGGACTTGTCTCGTCGTCATTACACACACCTGGTTCCAATCCCCACTCTATCAGTTTATTTGAACAGTGAGAGACAGAATAATAACAAAAAAATCCAGAAAAACGCATGTCAAAAATGTTATAAATTGATTAGCATTTTTATGAGGGAAATAAGTATTTGACCCCCTCTCAATCAGAAAGATTTCTGGCTCCCAGGTGTCTTTTATACAGGTAACGAGCTGAGATTAGGAGCACACTCTTAAAGGGAGTGCTCCTAATCTCAGCTTGTTACCTGTATAAAAGACACCTGTCCACAGAAGCAATCAATCAGTCAATCAGATTCCAAACTCTCCACCATGGCCAAGACCAAAGAGCTCTCCAAGGATGTCAGGGACACGATTGTAGACCTACACAAGCTGGAATGGGCTACAAGACCATCGCCAAGCAGCTTGGTGAGAAGGTGACAACAGTTGGTGCGATTATTCGCAAATGGAAGAAACACAAAATAACTGTAAATCTCCCTCGGCCTGGGGCTCCATGCAAGATCTCACCTCGTGGAGTTGCAATGATCATGAGAACGGTGAGGAATCAGCCCAGAACTACACGGGAGGATCTTGTCAATGATCTCAAGGCAGCTGGGACCATAGTCACCAAGAAAACAATTTGTAACACACTACGCCATGAAGGACTGAAATCCTGCAGCACCCGCAAGGTCCCCCTGCTCAAGAAAGCACATATACAGGCCCATCTGAAGTTTGCCAATGAACATCTGAATGATTCAGAGGAGAACTGGGTGAAAGTGTTGTGGTCAGATGAGACCAAAATCGAGCTCTTTGGCATCAACTCAACTTGCCGTGTTTGGAGGAGGAGGAATGCTGCCTATGACCCCAAGAACACCATCCCCACCGTCAAACATGGAGGTGGAAACATTATGCTTTAGGGGTGTTTTTCTGCTAAGGGGACAGGACAACTTCACCGCATCAAAGGGACGATGGACGGGGCCATGTACCGTCAAATCTTGGGTGAGAACCTCCTTCCCTCAGCCAGGGCATTGAAAATGGGTTGTGGGTGGGTATTCCAGCATGACAATAACCAAAAACACACGGCCAAGGCAACAAAGGAGTGGCTCAAGAAGAAGCACATTAAAGTCCTGGAGTGGCCTAGCCAGTCTCCAGACCTTAATCCCATAGAAAATCTGTGGAGGGAGCTGAAGGTTCGAGTTGCCAAACGTCAGCCTCGAAAACCTTAATGACTTGGAGAAGATCTGCAAAGAGGAGTGGGACAAAATCCCTCCTGAGATGTGTGCAAACCTGGTGGCCAACTACAAGAAATGTCTGACCTCTGTGATTGCCAACAAGGATTTTGCCACCAAGTACTAAGTCATGTTTTGCAGAGGGGTCAAATAATTATTTCCCTCATTAAAATGCAAATCAATTTCTAACATTTTTGACATGCCTTTTTCTGGATTTTTTTTGTATTTATTCTGTCTCTCACTGTTCAAATAAACCTACCATTAAATTATAGACTGATCATGTCTTTGTCAGTGGGCAAACGTACAAAATCAGCAGGGGATCAAATACTTTTTTCCCTCACTGTATATATACTCCCTCTGTAATTTGTCTTTGTCGGTCATTGAATATGTTGCTTGTTTTCCTGAGAGGAATCTCTCCTACTATTTCCTGAGTACTTTATATTTTGCATTGTGGGTTTCGTCCCTCTTTAAGCTATGGTGCTTTAATAAATTCAGTAGTTCTAAACCTGCGACTGCCTCCTGCCTACTCCTCTCTACACTTGTGACAGGCATTCAGGCCAAAGAGTTCAATCTTGGTTTCATCAGACCAGAGAATATTGTTTCTTATGGTCTGAGAGTCTTTAGGTGCCTCTTGGCAAACTCCAAGTGGGCTGTCATGTGCCTTTAGGAGTGGCTTCCGTCTGGCTACTCTACCATAAAAGCCTGATTGGTGGAGTGCTGCAGAGATGGTTGTCTTTCTGGAAGGTTCTTCCATCTCCACAGAGGATCTCTGGAGCTCTGTCAGAGTGACCATCGGGTTCTTGGTCACCTCCCTGACTAAGTCCCTTCTCCCCCGATTGCTCAGTTTGGCCGGGCGGCCAGCTCTAGGAAGAGTCTTGGTGGTTCCAAACTTCTTCCATTTAAGAATGATGGAGGCCACTGTGTTCTTGGGGACCTACAATGCTGCAGACATTTTTTGGTACTCTTCCCCAGATCTGTGCCTCGACACAATCCTGTGTCTAAGCTCTACGGACAATTCATTCAACCTCATGGCTTGGTTTTTGCTCCGTCATGCATTGTCAACTGTCAACCTTATATAGACAGGTGTGTGCCTTGCCAAATCATGTCCAATCAATTGAATTGACCACAAGTGGACTCCAATCACGGGGGTGTAAAAAATTTATGCACTCACTAATTGGAAGTCGCTCTGGATAAGAGCATCTGCTAAATGACTAAAATGTCAATTGGATCACAAAAAAAAAAAATGTCAATCAAGTTGTTGAAACATCTCAAGGATGATCAATGGAAACAAGATGCACCTGAGCTCAATTTCGAGTCTCATAGCAAAGGGTTTGAATACGTATATAAATAAGGTATTTCTATTTTTTATTTTGAATACATTTGAAAAGAAATTACAATCCTGTTTTTGCTTTGTCATTATGGGGTATTGTGTGTAGATTTATGAGGAAATTGTTTTATTTTATCCATTTTAGAATAAGTCTGAATATTTTCAGAATGCACTGTAGATCTTAATATGTCTTCCCTGTCAAAATAAAGGTTAAATAAAATAAAATAAAAAAATGTAAACAATGTAGAGGATAGCCAGACGTGTGTAGGTGGAAGAGGAGAGTCCAGACTGTCCCCCAAGTCTAGAGCTTCTGCTGATTGGGTCAGGCAAGAGGTCAGAGTAGTCAGCCTGGAACAGCCTGCAACCATTATCCGAACAAACCATCAGACTTATCTCACATGCAGACCCATCAATGTGCATGAACAGACTGGCCAGCCAGGATCCTTTAGGGGTGGCAGAGACCTACCTCAATTCACATGCAGCCAAATGCACTATCTGAGAGAAATGTGTAGTTGAATTGGATTGTTACGCCATTGGTTTTGGGTGACCGGCTGTGACATGAGAGGCGATATCCTGAGCGTATATGATGCATCTAATGGTGATACAGGACACAGTGGGCCTATAGGAGGGGATCATTTATGTATGAGCCAAGGTACTTAGACGAGGCTAAGTATGGATCAACTAGATTTGCTCATTGAGGCTCCGAGGTAAGATGTTGTTGAAATATTTTGTGTCATCCTCTGTGACCACCAAAAACGTACACAGTTAAACGCTTAGATAAGCCGCACTCTTAGTTTTCAGTGTGATGTTTTTCCTGAGCCTCCTTATGGTTCAGTGCCATATGACCCAGGGCTCCGGGCGCCTGCTCTCCCTCCACGGCCTAGCTTACTTCCACCACAGCGGAGACGGACGCTGCCTTTAACCCCCCTTACCCCCTCCCCTCCAAACCCCTCGTAAGGCCTCCCTGAGGGTACCCCAGGACCCACATGAGTCTCTGCCTCTCTTCTCCTCTAGTCTCCTCTACCTCTCCACTTCTCTGTGTCTCCTCTCCTCCTCCAGGCATTGGAGGGACATGGACGCTGCTCTCTTCTGCGTCCTAAGTAACCTTTAAGTGTTGGCAGGATGTGGAGTGATAGCACAAATGAGCGTGTTGTTGTTGTGTGGCTGCGGCAGTAGCAGCGCTGCCTGGACAGAGTTAGTCATCTCAGGGGATTGTCCCTGAGCCAAAGTGACTTGCAGATGGTGTGGACAGTGGAGGAGAGGAGTGTTCGCTAGCATCGAGGTATGAACGGAAAGGAGAGGTCAACACGGAGGAAGGGGACATATCATGTCTATGAGGGCACATTTAGGAGACACATTCTTGTGTTTTTAAGCCCTGTAGGCCATAGGGATAGTACACAGAGGCTGCTTGACTGTGTTAGGGTGTTAGGGTCCTTTTTTTAGAGAAAGAGTAGAGTGGAATGTTATAAATTTACACTGAATGCTAGTCAACGTCCTCTCATAGGTATGTGCCTTTCTCATACAGTCGTACATGTGAAAAGAAAGTAATATACATTTTCCCTCTTATATTAGCTCTATGTCCCCCTATAAAATATTTCCATGTTTTGTGGATGATTGATATTAACATTGCCTCTCTCAACCTCCCACTCTCCCCCTTCCCTCCCCCTCCTCAGCCTATAGGTCCTTGCCCACTGGGCACATACGTCAGTTCAACGTCAAGTTTTGATTTACATTTGGTTGAGTTGTCAAGTAATGTGAATTTAATGTGAAATCAACCCAAAATTTCACCCTGTCATTGGATTTAGGTTAAAAGTTGATTGAAAAAAAGACGAAATTCCCTTACGTTGATTATGTTTTGTAAATCCAAACAGTTTCCCACATTGATTCAACGTCATCACGTTGAGTTGTTTGTTTGAAATGACGTGGAAACAACCAGTGTGAGTCTGTATCTACAGAAGTGTTTTTGTAGTCTTAATGGTTTTCCCTCCAACAGAAGTAATACAGTAATGGTTGTGGATTAAATGAATGCTGCTCTCTCATAGCCAGAACAGGCATCATTAAGAGCTCTTTATTATCTAATCACCCTGCGCTAGCAATAGACTTGGAGGAGTCTTGTACAAGATATTCAATATCCTTTTGAAAACAGTAAGGATGATCAACATATGAAATGAGAAATTGTTTATGTAAGAAATGGCTTCCGAAAAATAATCTGAAAGCGGTCAGATGGAGCTGTTAGGTGAAGTATTTCAGGGGAGCATGTCTTCTCCATTTCTCCTCTCCACTCCTTCTCTGACTAGCAGCCTCTGTTGGGTCTCAGCTTTAAAGCCACACAGCTGCCATCTCCCAATGATCTCCCAATGGGAAGAGGCTGTAGGACAGCGGCCCTGTGCGTCCATGTTACAGTATGTGAGGCCACTCCTCTCCTGTCTGCTGTCAATCACACATCAACTGTCCGTCAACCATTGACACGGTGAGGACGAGACAAGATGAGACCACTGGAGACAGACGCACCACTGTCATATCATCTTGTTATTTTATCATCCTGTCCGTCCCCCTGTTCGGTGGTGATTAGAGATCATTCAGGAAGTTTAGCACACGGCCGTGATGTGTGAAAGAGTGACAGGACCGTCTACCCATCGCGCCATGTGTTCTCTCCCCTGCTGCCCCCGCTGCCCTCGCTGCCCTCTCCCTCTGCCCTAACAGGGCCCAAACACCAGCCACCACCCACGGCACTTAACTGATAACACTGTTCTGAGACTGGGGTGGGTGCTGTTATTGTGTGTCTTAGACTTAGATACATAGATAAAACATTATTATAGATATTATATTATTGACTTATGCTGATGTTTGGTTGCAATGGTCAGTGATCAATATTTTAGGGTACAATGTTGAAACATTGTTTGTTCACTAAAGCCTGAACCAAGGAGATGTGGTACCCTATTAAAAGCTGTGTATTCTTTGTTCTTTCTAGGATGTCTACCACTGACTCCAACAATGTGACTAAGTAAACAACGACGGGAATCATCCAGGGCAGGGCTTTGCACAACACATCTCTGGATGTGTCACAAAATTAGGCCTTGCACATTTGGAGAAAGGCAGGTCGCCTAAATTGTTAATTCTTAAGCCTCTGAGAGGGGGTGTTGGAGGGGGGGACGGAGGATGGGGAAGGGGACGGAGACTCCTTGCGGGCATGACTGCAGTAATGATTTACTAAATGTCAAATGAACAGCAGCGAGGAGTAAAAACCAGGCCTCTTGGCTGGGAGCTTTTTTAGCATTTCACGCCCTGATTGTGAGACTCCCTCTTATGTTGGCCACACGTCATCACAGGATATCTTAAGAAGCTGCGTGGGGAGTGAAATGGTCAGTGTTCATAAAACACGTGCACATGTACACACACATGCATGAACGCACGCACACATTTATATTACAAGTTACTATCTCCATTATGCCTTTACTTGCAAGGGAGACTCACGACAGCAGACTTCCTTGTAGATTATTTTTCATGGCTTTTTACAACTTAATTTTAGGCAGCAGCTACTGAACGACGGACCCTGAGCTGACAGTTTTTGAGGAGGAAAGAGCAGAAAACATCTGTGGCAATAATAGCTTTTCTGAGCTTGTTCTTGTGGTGTATCCAGCCAGTGTGGTGGTCTCTGGGGTGGCCATCACAGCTCTGACAGGCTGATGTGGGCTGAGAGGATGCCATATCTGCCACTGGGTGAGCCTCATCTCTCAGTTCCTAGGAGACCTGGGGAAGAGCCACCACTCTCTACATCACCACATGGCTCCCATTTCCTAATCACTCTCAACCTCTCCCCTCTCGCTCAGCCCCCTCGCGTTCACACTCTGTCCCCTCACCATCATTTATTTATTCATCTCTTCTTCATGTGTTTTTCTCTGCACTTTGATCCCCCCCTTTCCTGATGATAGACCCAGATTTCACTTTTAAGGCCTGGAGTAACCAATAAGCATATAGATGAAAAAGACAAGATGGCTTCCTTTCAGCGTCCTTTCTACTGACGTCACTGCTCACGTCTCACCAATGACACCTCATCTTCTCGTGCACATACACTCTCATCAGACTCACCTGTGTTGACTGGGAAGTGTTGACCCCGGTGCTAAGAATAAAGGACAGAGGAATTGTTGACAACGGCAACGTGGATATGGTAATGTAGGTCATCAGTGTGGCACATGCAGAGGATGAGGGGAGGGGGGCAGCGGTGACATGATTGGGTGAGGGAGTGATGAGGGGTGATGGGGGATGATTAATGGTGAGGGGGGTCGAGGGTAAGCGGTGGCAGGGGGTGAGAGAGGTCGGGGGGGCACGGGGGACTCGTGCCCCTCCCCCTCCCTCTCCCTCTCTCTCTCCTCACAGGACAGGCTGTCAAAGAGTAGACAGCACTCACAACAGTTCAGCTTGTTGTCATCGCCGACCTCTCCCGATGTGCCCCGACAGCTTATTAGGGGCGTGGGCCCAGGCCACCCAAAGAACAAGCCTGGTGGGTAATGTACCAGCAAATTCCATTAGCACTACCAGGACAGGGATGCACTGTAGTGGCTCTGCTGCTGCCACTGTGGGGCCACCGTGTATAATGTATCTACTGTACATCTTCATTTAGCTCACTGCAAAGTGAAGATGTACTCCTTACTGTATGGCTGCCGTTTTTGCTCCGACCCAGCTTAGCTATTTTGTGATTATTTTGTCATTGTAAATATGGTATTGTAACCACAAGAGGTTGGTGGCACCTTAATTGGGGAGAACGGGCTCATGGTAATGACTGGAGCGGAATCAGTGGAATGGTATCAACAACATAAAACACATGGTTTCCAGGTGTTTGATGCTATTCCATTGGCTCCGTTCCGGCCATTATTATGAGCAGTCCTTCCCTCAGCAGCCTCCATGGATTGGAACTGATTTTTCAAAAATATTTCCTGTGTCTATAGTATTCTTACTTACTTACTTACTTTATTGTGTATTTCATAATTCTTATTCTTATTTTTCATGTTTTTTTCTAGTTATACATTGTTATTGATTACTGCGTTGTTGGGTTTTGAGTTTACAAGAAAGGCATTTCAATCTACTTGTGCATGTGACATTAAAATGTTAAACTTGTCTGTACTCATACCCAGGGAGGGAGACAGCATGGATGAATCTCCAGTGGCAAGGATCAAGATCATTAATCAATACTGTTTGTGCATTTTAAAATAAATAACATAGTTACAAATGCATAACAGCAAGCAACCCCAGCTGAAACCCCTAATGAGCAAACAGAGTTGATAAAAAGGAAACACTCATGGGATGAGCTTCATCCACTATGGTGTTTGTTTGATATTATGTATTATTTTTTTATTTTTTTTATGTAATGACAAAAGCCACCTCCATAGTGTCAGTTGAAAATCTCCAGTCATTCTCACTAACACTCTATCCCTCTGTCACTGCCTGTCCCTGACCTGTGATTCTGCAGCATAGAGTCAGATCTCAGGGCTATTATAAAGAAAGTCACAGGCAGACAAGAGGAGTGGTGGTTCTAGCCCAGGCTGTCTTACTCAGGCAGGGCAGCCAGTCTCTGGACTGAGCCACTGGAGCCCCAATTAGCGTTAGCCCCAAGTGAACCCGGCGTGTCAGCAGTCCTTGGAGTAGCTAGCTCCATGCCAGGCTCCAGCCTCAGCACTTTCAACGCCGTCACCCTGCATTGGGTGGGCAGATCTGGGCCGCGTCTACTTTAAACACGTTGTCATCTATGGCCCTCAGGGCCCGTGCTGATTGGGTAGCGTCGCCGAATCGACGGCTGGCGTGTGAGCCACCAGAATGTCCCCAGCCACCATGCACCCCCCCCCCCCAACCTCGTACACACATACACACTCATCACCCTCCCCTGCTATAAAAGTGCTTTTGACCCCTCTGGCCTCATCAAGCCTAGATTGGGAGTTAGGGCCTACACACACAAACACAGACACAAATGCCAGCTTTGCTTGGAGTCCCAGTGTAGTTGTCATGGTAACAGGGCTCATTCTTTCAAAGTCCCCTCTAACTCATGTTAGTATGTAGTCAGATCCATCAGGGTAGGAAGGGAGTGGTAGGATGGAGGGGTCAGTGGAGGGGAGAGAGTGGTCTGGTGAAGAGGGTGATCAAGGTCAAGGAGAATGGAGGTTGTCTGTTATATACTTGGCTGGTAAAAGAGGGAGTCAAATGGCATATGTTTCCTGTTGGGAAATGTCCTTAAGTATGTGATGATTTTATTTTTTCATTGTATTCACAAGAATGTTCCTGGATTTATGTGTATTATTGTTATTATATTTGCAATAAAAATGAGTGTCGAATTTGGTTAACAAAAAAAAAAGAAACAAACAAACAAAAATATAAGATGAGTAACCCCAAAATACCCCCTTAAAAAAGTTTAGGAATCAATGGGTCAAGGGTAACTTTTCAAACTGATCTAGGTTGGAGTCACTGCCCTCAGGTTGTAAAATCCACCCTCTTCCTATCAGGCCCTCTCACAAATCTGACATTCTGAATATCAAAAAGTGTTGACATCATACAGACACATGAGTTTCAACATGGTATAATAGGTGTACAGGTCCAATGTATCTGAACCACAGAACATGTGTACTGTTGCATAGCTCACCATAAAAGAATCAGCAGGGAGTTGTGCCTTTGTGCATTTCTTATCTTGATTTCAGTTCAAAGTTATAGACAGGTGTTTCCTATTAGGGTTTTGGTGGGAGGAGGGCTTTGATTATAATGCCCCTTAACAACTGTAGCAGAAAAACAGAGCCACTGTCCAGAGCTAGGGCTGTGTTCACACAGGGAGTTAGATTTCATCCAGATAGGGGCAGAGATAGAGGAGGGCAAAACATATGTTCAGAGGGCCAGGAACAAAAGCAGTGACATGTTAGCCTTTTCACAGAGATGACCTTTCCGCAGCTTCTACCCAGCGCTGCCTGCCACTGTCCTTTTGTCTGCCAGCAAGCCCCGGGCCTGGCTCAACCCAAGCGCTAGAATTTCTCCTCATCTCCCCAAATCTCCCTTGACTAAATGTCAGGATTACACATTTCTCTGCTCGCGCTGAAGGCTTTAATTATCACTAGTGTGTGTGTGTGCGTGTGCGTGTCTGTGTGTGTGTGTGTGGACTGTGTGTGTGTGTGTGTGTATGCGTATATATTTGTGCGTGTGTGTGAGCATAAGCATTTCCTCTCCGTTTACCCTTGTCCCCAGCACATTTCTCTACTCGATGTCCCTCTCACTCCAGGCGAGGTAAAGGGCTGACAGGGAGAGGAAGCGTAAGAGGGGTGTGAGAGGGACACGGGAGAGAAAAGGTGAGAAGAAGACAGAGAATCAACCTTAAGAGTGACAACCGATCTGCTAATGTGCAAAACAGCTGATGTGCCCACACACCACAGGCTCACATTGAGACCGCTTAGGCCACCAGTGGGGAATTCATACAGATGCCATCATTAATCACATCCTCCAAGGCTTTTCAAACAACACATCCAGGACAATGGAGTTTAGCTTTTCATTAAATATTGCAAGATGAAATCGTTTGTTAAGGCTGCTCCTTAGACAAAAGTCAGACAGCTCTCCTGCGTTCCTTCCGTCATGACAGCTGTTATTGTGTGGTTCTTTGTGTCTGAGCAACCTCCCAAGATTCTATGACCAGTCTATACTCACCCTGCTAGCTATAATAGGCCATGTGCTGTGACTGCAACATGCATCTGTCCTTAGACAAACTCCAGACCTTGGTCCAACTGCATGCTCTCAGGTACTCCATAGTCACTTCACCTTGACTCCATGTTTCACAGTAGCTATAACGTCTCTATTGAAGGCTTAACACTTATTTTTCTTAAAACTGCATTGTTGGTTAAAGGCTTGTAAGTAAGAATTTCACGGCAACGTCTACACCTGTTGTATTCGGCACATGTGGCAAATAAAAATTGATTTGATTTGATTTGATTTGCCTTTTCCCATAATGGAGCGTGTGGCCTATATACACTACCGTGGTAGGTTTGGGGTCACTTAGAAATGTTATTGTTTTCGAAAGAAAAGCAATTTTTTTGTCCATTAAAATAACATCAAATTGATCGGAAATACAGTGTAGATTTTGTTAATGTTGTAAATGGCTATTGTAGCTGGAAACGGCTAATTTTTTATGGAATATCTACATAGGCGTACAGAGGCCCATTATCAGCAACCATTAGTCCTGTGTTCCAATGGCACGTTGTGTTTGCTATTCCAAGTTTATCATTTTAAAAGGCTAATCGATCATTAGAAAACCCTTTTGCAATTATGTTAGCCCAGCTGAAAACTGTTGTGCTGATTAAAGCAGCAATAAAACTGGCCTTCTTGAGACTAGTTGAGTATCTGGAGCATCAGCAATTGTGGGTTCGATTTCAGGCTCAAAATGGCCAGAAACAAATTACTTTCTTCTGAAACTCTTCAGTCTATCCTTGTTCTGAGAAATGAAGGCTATTCTATGTGAGAAATTGCCAAGAAACTGAAGATCTTGTACAACGCTGTGTAATACTCCCTTCACAGAACAGCGCAAACTGTCTCTAACCAGAATAGAAAGAGGAGTGGGAGGCCCCGGTGCACAACTGAGCAAGAATGAGAAATACATTTGAGTGTCTAGTTTGAGAAACAGACGCCTCACAGGTCCTCAACTGGCAGCTTCATTAAATAGTACCCCCAAAACACCAGTCTCAACGTCAACAGTGAAGAGGCGACTCCGGGATGCTGACTTTCTAGGCAGAGTTGCAAAGAAAAAGCCATATCTCAGACTGGCCAATAAAAAGAAAAGATTGAGATGGGCAGTCTGAGATATGGCTGCAGATAATGGGCCTCTGTTCGCCTAAGTAGATATTCCATTAAAAATCAGCCATTTCCAGCTACAATAGCCATTTACAACATTAACAATGTCTACACTGTATTTCTGATCAATTTGATGTTATTTTAATGGACAAAAAAATTGCTTTTCTTTCGAAAACAAGGACATTTCTAAGTGACCCCAAACGTTTGAATGGTAGTGTACCTGCTTCAGCTATTATCCCAGTGTAGTTGATGACTAGCCAGCCATCTGTAGCTAAAGCTAAAGCTACTGTCTCAAAAGAGCATTATGGCCCCACATACAATTCAAAAGCAACTAAAACCCAAAAGGTTTTGTTAATGTGGCACCATAAACTAACCACTATACACCCCTTACCTCCCCCACCCCACTCTGAACCCCCCAACCCCACACACCCTCCATGTGGCTCCAATGGTTCACTCCAGGGAAGTTAGGGGATTTCCATATTCCATCAAGGGCACCCACAACCACCACACACCAGTCACACACTCCTACCATACACTTGTTTTATGCTTGGGCTCATTAATTAGTCTCATACCGTAAGTGTATCATTATCTTCTGCTATTAGTTGATCTAATTCTATGCCCTGCCCATTGGCACTCCTTACTGCCCCAAGGTTATGACCTTAACGTTGCACACACACAAAACCCCAAACCATCCCCAAGTGAATGTGACAAAGCATGCCACACACAGACATGGCAAGGAGTCTTCGCCACATCAAGCTTGTCCATGTTAAAAGCTCCCACTCAACATCTAACAAAGACTTAACGACGGACAAGGGGACAGGGGCAGAAGTAACCCTATCTCAGGCTGGGTGGAAGCACACCACATTGTTAAGCCAGCCAGTCCCTGGTCAGAGCTGCCCTTCTTGTCAGAGCTGGCAGTCACCCAGTCCCACATGACCAAGCGCGCTGGACAGGTTCTGAACTGGTTTCCTCACTCCAGGGTAGTCTGTAACGAAACCCCGCGTCGCCTTTAATTAAGGCCGGCGCCCGGGTGGAGGCATAATGAGCTGATGAATAATTAGAATTGGAGGAAATTGTGCAGCCATGGTGGCAAATCTGGAGGGACAAGTGCTGAAAACAAGGCGAGCGGCATTAAGTCCACAGTCACTCAAATCTGTGAACTTGGCCAGGGGCGTTAACACTAGGCCTGTGTGAAAAGGGGAAAAAACTCTAAGGACTGGTGGCGGGCCAGTCTTTTGTGACCCTGTAGGGCAGATTAAAAAGATAGATAAGACGCTGGTGATAAATGAATCCATAAATTGTCGGCGATTAAACTAAATCCCTCGTCTTTGGCCTGGAGTTGGGAGAATCATGTGCAGGTTGAGTCCCAGCCTCTGTCAGGATTGATTGACAGTTAAATTGTTTGAGGAAATGTAGCTGTACCCTTTGTTTTAGCTTCACAGACTAGTCCATAGTATTGTAAGGAGCCACTGCTTTTCAATCATGATTTCCTGAAACATCAGCTTCAGCAAGTACAGTTAACTGACAAAATAAAGGAGACGCCAACATAATAGGGCATAGATTCTACAAGTGTCTGGAACTCTATTGGGGGGATGCGACACCATTCTTACATTTTACAATTTAGTCATTTAGCAGACGCTCTTATCCAGAGCGACTTACAGTTAGTGAGTGCATACATTATTATTTAAAAAAAATTATACCCCCCATGGGAATCAAACCCACAACCCTGGCGTTGCAAACGCCATGCTCTACCAACTGAGCTACATCCCTGCTGGCCATTCCCTCCCCTACCCTGGACGACGCTGGGACAATTGTGCGCCGCCCCATGGGTCTCCCAGTCGCGGCCGGCTACGACAGAGCCTGGATTCGAACCAGGATCTCTAGTGGCACAGCTAGCACTGCAAAGCAGTGCCTTGGACCACTGCGCAACTCGGGAGGCCTCGGGAGGCCATTCTTCCACAAGAAATTCCATCATTTGATTTTGCAGTGGAGGGGGGTGGGGAGGACGACCCCGGCGGGACCCATGGGAGGACCAGGCCCCTAAGATCCGCTGACAGCCAAAATGGAGGATCTCTAATTAGTCCTGGCCTTCCCCAGTCACCAAGGTTGTTCACTTCCCTGGGTTATTTAACACTGTGCCCGCTCTTGCTCTTTTCTCTGCCAGCTGTGGCACTTTGTCTGGCGGAGTGGCAACACGCCTCATACGGGCATGAAGAAGAAACAACAAGGTGTGACTTGTTTGTTTTGTTGTATTGCATTTTTGTCACTGCTGACATATGTGTCTTCATGAAAGAGCTAGACTGTATGTACAATGGGCCTTATGACCCCTCTTTCATGGGAACAGAGTGTAATGCTTTCAGACTGGCCTTATCTGCTAATAGTACAATGGCTGACTTTCCTGTTCACTACAGTTATCGCTCTGCCCTTGACAGTGGCTCTCTCATCTCAGCTGTATTAGGTTGAAAATGCAAGCTGTTGGCAGGGAAATGGCGCATGTGAAAGCTGCCATGTGAAATAAGTTTTATAATATAGGAAAGAATTCATGCCCCATGATTTGTTTTATATAACAAATGCTAAAATGTTCAATCTCTCAGAGACTAGGTTGCATTCAAGGAAGCATTCATATAATGAACTTTCATCACAAAGATGATAAGTCTGCCTGTGCACAGGGAAAACATCATTTAGAAAATTGGATGAATGCAACCTATGGTCTACGGTTAGCTTTGTGTGTCTTAAAAACAACCCCAAGTCTTCTTTCTTCAACATAATCATCTTTGTTGTCTTCCTCCCTATGCTTCTCTCCCCATTATTTCCCTCAATTTCCCAAAGCTTTTATCAATGTGCATCCCCATAAGGATGGCCTATTTGTCTTAGATTATACTCTTATTACACAATTACAGAAATGCAAAACATGCGGTTAAAATAATAAGCAGTCATTGTGCAATGTGAAGCAGAAAACTGGACCAAATCATGCAACGATAAATACGACTTTTCCCCTTCCAAATCTTCCAACTCATTAGAACTTAAAGCTGCATTCATCATTTTGATAAGCATCCGCATGCGGTCAATATGGGCCGGGATGCAGCAGAATGAAGCAAAAGCTCGTTAGGCCACCTATTAGAACATTTAGAGAGTATTTTTAATAGAAACATGCCTCAGAGCTGATCGCTGCTTCAAAAAGAGGAGCTTTTCTTTCCGTGCAGCATGTCATATCATTAACCGCACGAGGAGGAGTGCAGAGTGTCTCACTCCCTACTTCCCGTCCTTTTCCACATACATTAGTGTCCCCATGTCACATTTAATGTGTAGCGGAAGGGAAAATGAGTTGGTTCCCTAGCTGAATGTGGGTGTAGGGTACAAAAGTGAAGCCTTGGGCCATCAGAGCAACGCACAACCGTGGCATTAATGTTGATGAGTACTGATCACAGACTCTGGTCATTAGACTAATAAGATTGTATTCAAATTAACCAGGGATGTTTTCCCTTTCTCTTTTTTACCCTCCCTCCTCCTATCTTTTCTGATAATGCATGGGAAAACAGGGAGTTGTATTTCAGTAAGAGGGCCTCTGCCATATTCCGTTAACGATATAACTAATTAAATTAGGCGCTCCTTTCTAATGAATATTTATTTATCCTCCGTCAAGTGGAAGAATCTGTGTTTTGTGTGCTTTACATGTTAACCTTTTTCCCCAAAAAATTGTCATTATAGTATTTACTGATTATATCAGGGAAGGAGGATTATGTGTATTTTCAACCTGGTCTCAGAGCGTTTCGTATTATTCTGTATGTAAATCCAAGCCCCACCGTTTATATAATATGATATGTTATGTTTTGTATGGTATGTATTAATTTGTGGATGTCCATCACCCATTTTCTATGATATGTTACGAATTACAATTTGTATTATAAGTTACAAATTTGCAAAACGTACAATATGTTACACATTTTCCAAATGTACTATATGTTACAAATTTCCTAAAGGTATGATATGTTATGAATTCTAGCTAGGTGGCTAATGTTAGCTTGCTGGCTAACGTTAGTTAGGCTAGGGGTTAGGGTTAGGGGTTAGGGTTAAGGTTAGGGTTAAGTTTAGGAGTTAGGTTAAAGGTTTAAGTTAGAGTTAGGGGAAGGGTTAGCTAAAAGGGTTAAGGTTAGGGTTAGGTTAGGGGAAGGGTTAGCTAACATGCTAAGTAGTTGGAAAGTAGCTAAAACTTAGTAATTAGTTGAAAAGTTGCTAATTAGCTAAAATTGTCTGTAATGGGATTTGAACTCACAACATTTCGGTTGCTAAACGTTCATGTTATACGCTCAACCATCCACCCCGACCAACCACCCTACTTTCGTTTTTGCCTTAAGTAACTATCTGTCTTATGTAACCATACCAAACATAACATACTCATTTTTGTGTCCCAGATTTACATTTACTATGTTACGTCTTGTCTGTCAGACCAGGCTGGTATTTTAAATGGCAAACCACTATTTAAACCTTAAAACGAAACAAATTATAACATGAAAAGGGTACTCAGAGGGGGTGAATGCTCTAATTTTGTGAAAGCATTTGTGATTTTTTTATTCGTATTATTGAGTATGAAAATGTTTTGGTTAGCCCTGAAAGTCTCACCATTGATTTTCCCTTTATCTCTTCTCCGTTCTTCTTTTTTCTCTTTGCCATCTACTGTCCTGGCAATTTTAAGACTTAGTAAGTCAAATTTACCATAGAAGCTGTAAAAAGTAATGTAATCTTATTGTACATACCACGATGACTCTTAAGTGTGTGCATTCTAATCTATGACTATTTCTATGGTTTAACTGCTTCATTCAGCATCTACTTGTCACGAACATCGGATATAGAGGACCAAGGCGCAGCGTGGAAGGTGAACATACTTATTTATTAAATGATACACGAACAAAACAACAAATCGATACGTGACGTCCACAGGTGCAAAACACAAACCAACACGGAACAAGATCCCACAAACACTGTGGGAAAACCACCTGACTAAATATGGTTCCCAATCAGAGACAACCAGCAACAGCTGATACTCGTTGCCTCTGATTGAGAACCACTCTGGCCAACATAGATATACAAACTAGACTAGACACAACGAGCACAAAACATAAACTCTACACACCCTGGCTCAACTTAAAAGAGTCCCTAGAGCCAGGGCGTGACAGTACCCCCCCTAAAGGCGCAGACTGCGACCGCGCCTAAACATCACCGAACAGGGGAGGGCTGGGTGGGCATTCCTCCTCGGAGGCGATTCCGGCTCCGGGCTTGACCACCACCCTCTACTAACCCCCCCGTAGTGCCCCTGGTCTGGTCTAGCCCCACTGGCTGGAGCTGGACTGGACTTTGGTGGAGCGGATTGCTCAGGCTCCGGTGTGGAGCAGCTGACCAGGCACCGGTGAAACGGGCACGGGCTGGCGATGGGCACCACAGGTTTGGTGCGGGGAGCAGGAACAGGCCGGGCCGGGCTGGCGACGCGCACCATTGGCTTGGTGCGGGGAGCAGGAACAGGCCGGGCCGGGCTGGCGATGCTCACCACAGGTTTGGTGCGGGGAGCAGGAACGGGCCGGGCCGGGCTGGCGACGCGCACCATTGGCTTGGTGCGGGGAGTAGGAACAGGCCGGGCCGGGCTGGCGACGCGCACCATAGGCTTGGTGCGAGGGGCAGGAACAGGCCGGGCCGGGCTGGCGACGCGCACCATAGGCTTGGCGCGATGGACAGGAACAGGCCGGACCGTACTGGGAACACACACCACTGGCCTTACACGGGGATCAGGAACGGGCCGGACCGGACTGGCAACACACTTCAGTACCTCTCGCCGTGCCTCTACATTTTCCTTCCCTCTATACACCAATGGCTCCCGTAACCCGGTGGCCTCCTCTCCTCGTCCACCAACTCGCCCCTTATCTGCCTCCAGTGGCCCCGTCGTCCCTGCCATGTGCCCCCCCCCCTAAAAATTTATTGGGGGTGCCCCTCGCCTGTCCGACGACTGCCCGGTTGGCGCCGCTTCTCCTCTCCTGCCTGGGCACGCTGCTTGGTCCTGTATGGGTGGGATCTTCTGTCACGAACGTCGGATATAGAGGACCAAGGCGCAGCGTGGAAGGTGAACATACTTATTTATTAAATGATACACGAACAAAACAACAAATCGATACGTGACGTCCACAGGTGCAAAACACAAACCAACACGGAACAAGATCCCACAAACACTGTGGGAAAACCACCTGACTAAATATGGTTCCCAATCAGAGAGACAACCAGCAACAGCTGATACTCGTTGCCTCTGATTGAGAACCACTCTGGCCAACATAGATATTCAAACTAGACTAGACACAACGAGCACAAAACATAAACTCTACACACCCTGGCTCAACTTAAAATAGTCCTTAGAGCCAGGGCGTGACACTACTTCTCTACCACTCAATCAATGAGTTGTATCGACAACAGATAATGGAGTCATATGAAAAGAGAACATTCTCTGCTCATCTAGCTTATTAGAGGGCCACTTATGGCATGTGTCAAACACTTCCCATACCATTAGGCTGATCTGCAGTAAATCATACTGTATCCAATAAAAATGGAGGATGTTTGGAACTCATGCACTTACTGCACAAGTGTGTAAAGAAGTTTGAGAAACAGTATTGATCTGGAATACAGTGTGAGCTGTGTCAGTTTTACTGTGTGTGTCTGAGTGTCAACTACTACCTACTACACAATAGCAAACAGTCAATGTCAGACTTCTATTAAAGAGACAGCTTGTGAGATGATCGCTGTATTTCTCGCAATCCACCGATCCTTATTATCACTTGGAATGTTACCATGTGGTGTTTATCTCCACGTGGAGGCAGTGGAAAGGTCTCAGTGGTCTGTCTGTGTTTAGGATGTGCCTGCCCTACACAACTAGTGATCATCACAGACAGTACCTCTGGCAACACAGCGATCAACATGGTGCTTGCAGTGATAGGGCTCATGTCCATGTAAATGGCACGCTCTCTTCTTTTCTCTCTCAGAGGCTGTGAGTTGCTGCGGCTCACTCGCCTGGCCGGCCCCTGGGCCCTGGTATAATTTCTCCAGCAGTGACCCTGCCAGGCCTGACTGTGGACCCCAGCGACGGGGGAGCGATGGGGGAAGAGGAGCGGCTCCCTCCCCTCCTGACCTTGCTGGCCTGGCCTGCCCACTGGGGGACAGGGGAAAGGGAAGTGATGGGTCGTGACCCCAGCGGTGCACAGCGGCGGTCCACAGACGCTAACGTGGCCTGACGAGGGGCTATTGGAAACATATTCTCCAGGCCTGCGCGATTTACTGCTGCCCACCATGACCTGATGCAGCTGAACAGGAATGGGTGACCTTTTCCTGATGCTGAATTGTTCCACGGAGCAACACAGGATCACTGTTTACTCACCCTGGGCCCAGCCTCCAGGGAGGAGAAACGAGAGAGGTCTCCTTAGACCAGAGTGGTATGGACATAGTGGGCTCTCTCAGACTGACTGTCTCACTGGACTCTCTCTAGCGCTGTTGTATTAGAGTACTTTTGTCTAGTGCTGAGATCACAGTGGAGAGGAATGGAGAGAACAACTTTACCATGCCACTGAGCACAAAATCAAAGAATAGGAAATAAACTGTTTTAGCTATACTTTGTTAAAACATATATATTACCCAGTGCTTTGAATCAGTAGACTGGATAAAGTCGGACATAATGAAGCATTTGATGTGTCTATGCTTGAAATCATTTTGATATTAAGAGCTGTCCACAACAGTAGAAGACAGATACATATCATTGAGGAAAGGTTATTTCTTGAAGTCCCTGGCCTGTATTGTCATTTGTACTTTTGTTTGTTTGTTTGAAGGGTTCTCTGTTTTCATGTAAGGACAAGGAAGCTCTTCGTCAAAGGGAATGGATTCTCTGTGGGATGAACCACAGTCCTGTAATCTCCCATCTGGATACTGTAAATCAACTGTCTGTATACCCTCAACTCCACACACAGATTTACACTGCTAACAATTTATCACAGCAATGGCGTAATTTCAAAGACCAAAATGATAACCTCTTGGAAAGAGGAATCGGAGGCTGTGAGTTCTAGATTTATCTTCATTATGAACTATATTCCTGATACATGTGTACTCCATAACTCCTGGCTGATGTTTTATATAACTCCTGTGCGTGAGAGACAACGGTATCATCTATTTCACACTGTTTCATAGTCCTCTGCTTCTGTAATGTATCTACGTCTCTCCTCATCTGTTGTCGAGCCCAAGGTAATTGCCTGGAACATTTGCAGGGGATGCAACCAGCAGAACAAGCCACTCCATTATTCTACAGAGACTCTCCTCACTATTCTCCTCCACATGTTTCATGGAAAGATTGAAGCGGTTCGCCCTTCGAGTTGGTCTACGACTGTTTTTCTTTCTATTCCCTGGGTAAAGTTCTAGGTCATGACTTAACGGTCCACGTCGCTCCATGCGCTGAGTCAGGACTTGAGTGTGAGGGTTTGTAGATTGACCCGTGGCGGCAGGGGAACAGACATCTAACATGCAGGTCAAGTGACAGGGAGTGCACAATAAGGTCAGCATCAGCGTGTCACCCTTCTAGAACTCTCAGGAGGTAAAGCGCCAGAACAGGCACATTTAAAATGCTTGCAGATGTGTCCAGCTCAATATTTCACTGACAAACAACAGGCACGTGCTGCACTTGATAGAGCCACCGGTCACTTCTAATCTGCATCTTACAGCCAGGAAGTTTGCCAACACATCCCAGGTGGAAGTATGAATGTAATGTTGAATATTTCTCAGTGTAATGTGTAGGCCTATCATCTGCTAAGGGAAAGGTTAGATTTATAGAGATTGTGTGGATTATCTATATACTGTGTAAGGTGGAGCAAATTGTAACATTTAACCATGCTACTTCTGCATATACTAGTTATCAAACATAACAAAATGTATTTACACTTTCAATGGAACACAAATATTCAGGTTTTCTGCCTTAGCCTAGGGGTATGATTATACCAACCCCTCGTGAGCTCTGCAAAGCACAAAGTCTGTTTCGAATAGTTTCTCTATCATCTAGATGACAACAGAAAAGAGGGCGTGATTCCAGGGTGGAAACTCTCACCTGCCCCCCTTCTCCCCCCCTTCTCTCCCCACTCTCTACCCCTTCTCTCCACCCTCCTCTCTCTGCATTTATATCCAGCAAGTAATTCTACCTGACCTAAAGGAGCTGTTGAAATGGATCTGAAGTGCAGGAATCTGAGCCTTCTCCTTTCAACTATGGAGGTGGCAGATCTTCTCCGGGCCATTACAGAGTGTCACCAACCTGGACTCAGGGATAGACATAACATAGTAAATGTAAATCCGGAAACACTTCAATTAGTATGATATGTTACATTTCGTATGGTATGTATTAATTTGTGGATGTTCATCATCCATTTCGTATGATACGTATCTTACGAATTACAATTCGTACAATATGTTATGAATTTGCTAAACATATATGTTACGAATTCCAATTTGTTGTGGCTAACGTTAGCTAGGTGGCTAGGTGGCTAAAGCTAATGTTAGCTAGGCTAGGGGTTTATGGATTAAGGTTAGGGTTAGGTGAAGGTTTAGCAAACATACTAAGTAGTTGCAAAGTAGCTAATTAGCAAAAATGCTAAAGTTGCCCGTAATGAGATTCAAACAAGCAACTTTTGGGTTGCTAGACATTCTCTTTATATGTTCACCCATTCACTCAGACCAACCACCCCACTTTCGTTTTTGCCGGAAGTTTACATACACTTAGGTTGGAGTCATTAAAACTCGTTTTTCAACCACTCCACAAATTTCTTGTTAACAAACTATAGCTTTGGCAAGTCGGTTAGGACATCTACTTTGTGCATGACACAAGTAATTTTTCCAACAATTGTTTACAGACAGATTATTTCACTTAAAATTCATTGTATCACAATTCCAGTGGGTCAGAAGTTTACATACACTAAATCGACTGTGCCTTTAAACAGCTTGGAAAATTCCAGAAAATGATGTCATGTCTTTAGAAGCTTCTGATAGGCTAATTGACATCATTTGAGTCAATTGGAGGTGTACCTGTGGATGTATTTCAAGGCCTACCTTCAAAATCAGTGCCTCTTTGCTTGACATCATGGGAAAATCAATAGAAATCAACCAAGACCTCAGAAAAACAATTGTAGACCTCCACAAGTCCGGTTCATCCTTGGGAGCAATTTCCAAACTGCTGAAGGTACCATGTTCATCTGTACAAACAATAGTATGCAAGTATAAACACCATGGGACCACGCAGCTGTTATAACGCTCAGGAAGGAGACGCGTTCTGTCTCCTAGAGGTGAACGTACTTTGGTGCGAAAAATGTAAATCAATCTCAGAACAACAGCAAAGGAACTTGTGAAGATGCTGGAGGAAACAGGTACAAAAGTATCTATATCCACAGTAAAATGAGTCTTATATATACATAACCTGAAAGGCCGCTCAGCAAGGAAGAAGCCACTGCTCCAAAACCGCCGTAAAAAAGCCAGACTACGGTTTGCAACTGCACATGGGGACAAAGATCGTACTTTTTGGAGAAATGTCCTCTGGTCTGATGAAACAAAAATATAACTGTTTGGCCATAATGACCTTCATTATGTTTGGAGGAAAAAGGGGAATGCTTGCAAGACGAAGAACACCATCCCAACCGTGAAGCACGGGGGTGTCAGCATCATGCTGTGGGGGTGCTTTGCTGCAGGAGGGACTGGTGCACTTCACAAAATAGATGGCATCATGAGGAAGGAAAATTATGTGGATATATTGAAGCAACATCTCAAGACATCAGTCAGGAAGTTAAAGCTTGGTCGCAAATGGGTCTTCCAAATGGACAATGACCCCAAGCATACTTCCAAAGTTGTGGCAAAATGGCTTAAGGACAACAAAGTCAAGGTATTGGAGTGGTCATCACAAAGCCCTGACCTCAATCCTATAGAAAATGTGTGGGCAGAACTGAAAAAGCGTGTGCGAGCAAGGAGGCCTACAAACCTGACTCAGTTACACCATCTCTGTCAGGAGGAATGGGCCAAAATTCACCCAACTTATTTTGGAAAGCTTGTGGAATGCTACCCGAAATGTTTGACCCAAGTTAAACAATTTATAGGCAATGCCACCAAATACTAATTGAGTGTATGTAAACTTCTGACCCACTGGGAATGTGATGAAAGAAATAAAAGCTGAACTAAATCATTTTCTCTACTATTATTCTGACATTTCACATTCTTAAAATAAAGTGGTGATCCTAACTGACCTAAAACAGGGACATTTACTAGGATTAAATGTCAGGAATTGTGAAAAACTGAGTTTAAATGTATTTGGCTAAGGTGTATGTAAACTTCCGACTTCAACTGTACATATCATACTAATTTGAGTGTCTAGTCTTTGAGACCAGGCTGGCGTCACTCCAGACTGTCAGGACTTGGCCTCGGAGCCTCCCCAGTCATCATCAAACCGTGCCACGCCCTCAGATGTCTGAGAGGTGTTGGAGGAGAGTAGAGCCCTTCCTGACAAAACAATACAACGCCTCAGCACTGAGTGAAAAGAAGAGGAGAGGCCATCCGATCTGGCTCCAGTCCCTGCCTATGACACACACACACGTACACATGTACACACGTACACACACACATACACACACACACAGACCAAACTGTTTCCCTGGGCTGGTGAAAGCATTAGATATAGTATTGATCATTTTATTTTTCCGGGAGTGCCTTCTGTGCACTTTAGACAATGAGGCCTGCAATCTGAAAGGAGCAGAGAAGAAAGATGGCCGGATGGAGTAGAGGAGGAGCTAGCTTGAAAACTCAAAGGTGAGGCTGAAGATCTGTCCATCAATGCGCCGTAAAAAATCAGTCAACATTTGTTATTTTTTTACCTCCGTCGACATCAGCGTCTTTTCTTGCCCGGTTTTTGCGTGATTGTGTGCACCTATTGATTGACAATTGGCTCCAGAGCCACTCAGGCCTCTTAAAATACCAGGTTGGGGCTTCAGGTTTCAGGCACAGGCCTCAGGCCCCCCTATTGTCTGTCTCTCCACGGTTGGCTCCAGCATGGCCCGCCCAGCCTCTCCATTCACTTTCACTGCATTGTATTGCTCCTCCAGCACCTTGCCAGCCGCTCCTAGCTCCTACAGGCCCCAGCATGGCTGTCTATTCATCCTGACAGGAACATGGCTGTCTATTCATAGGTTGCACCTTCGTGATAAGCCCAAAAGTTGTCATATGACCTGTCATTCTTAACGAGGATAATGACTGTTTTGTCTAAATTACACTATAGTGGCCTGGAAATACGATGACATTGCTAAAGTAGGCAAACATTTTGTAGGCAACAACTTTGCCATCATAATCATGTCGGTAAATTGACTTTAGACGGACGGCAATGTTGTCATTAGCTAGCAAAGTTAGTCAAAAATAGCTAGCAATTCTAACATTAGCTAGCTAAAATCCGGGGGTCTCCCCTCAATCTTAGCTAGCTAGCTAGCTAATGTTATACTGCATCTAAAGTCAATCTGGCAACATCAAAATGATGACAAAAGGTTTTCCTACTACTATAATATTTGAAATGACATTGTATTTCCAAGCCACTCTAATGCACTTTCGATGAAATCTTCATCAGCGCTCATTGACAATTGAGTACAATTCTCAGATGGGCATCAGTCCTTAAACAAATGTTTGGGATGTTTAAGGACCCTTGGAAGATTAGTCCAAATTAGGACTAAAAGAGATCCTAATAAAATCTATATAAATCTAAACAAAATTTGTGACGAAACGTGCAACTCATGAATACATGCTGGTAGGCTCTCATCATGGCAGCCATTCTGAAGAGTCTTCCCTTTCTCGATGCTCTTTGGTCTTCAGTGTTGGCATTCTCTCCCGGTCATTATCGTTTCACCTTTTAAACACATTTCTATGCTGTGATATTTGTGTTGGGTACACTAGCTATTACACTAGGTGTGTGAAAGGCCTGGGTCATGTTACCTGTATGTACACAACATAAATCCTGTAGATGCCAAAATAAAAAAAATAAAAAAATAAACATTAATAACAAATTAAATGTTCATTTTTCTAAAGTGTCTCTTGGCCCAGCAAAAGTGAGCATGGATCTGAAACCGTGTCAATCACAACAGACAATCTTACTGTGTCTTCCTCCTCTGTGTAAATGCTCTAACCCATGTCTTCATTAGGCTGAGTTGTTATACAGCCACATCCCACCATCATGTCTCATCCAGAGAACGCATGTAATGAAATTTGCCCTAAATCAGGCCAGGGGTTGAGAGGTTAAGAAGAGCATGAGGTCAGGCCCATATAACCCTCCCAGAACGGAATAAAAAGGAAAGACCACCTTTGTCCCAGCAGCCCCGGAGGTCAAGGGGTAGGGTCAGGAGGTCAATGTCACTGGGAAGCCAAGGCCCCTCTGGTCTTATATGTTATGGCAGCGAAATCGATGCACCCCAAAAAATTAGTGTTTTTTTACTGCCAGGGTTCAGGAGAGTGAAAGGCAACATTATTCGCTTCCCCGTAATCGGGGTAAAAGGAAGTCCGGGGCGGCAGACGCACACCTCGGAGGTCAGAAGACAACAACATGCACCTGTGACATGACGGTGGTGTGTGTATGTGTGTGTGTGTGTGTGTGTGTGTGTGTGTGTGTGTGTGTGTGTGTGTGTGTGTGTGTGTGTGTGTGTGTGTGTGTGTGAGAGAGAGAGAGAGAGGGCCCGGTGGCGTGCAGTAAACCAAATTTGAGTGGACAAATTGGATTCCTTGTCTGAGCGTCTGCTAATACGTATTCATAAATATGACAGATGCTCGCAAATGCTGGGGTGGGTATGTTTGTCTATTAACAGAGTTAAGTGCTATTTGCTCACAATGCTATTATTCTTAATGGCATTACGTGGGATGCAGGCAGGGGTTGGAGAGATGTTGGTGTAGTGTGTGTGTGTGCGTGTGTGTGCGTGTGTGTGCGTGTGTGTGCGTGTGTGTGCGTGTGCATGCGTGTGCGTGTGTGTGTGTGGTTCTGAGGTAGTGGCTGCTTGTTTCAATATTGAATGGGTATTAATGCCTGGATGGAAACACTGAGAGTTGTTTGAGAGTTATGGCATTGTCACCTGAGGTCTGAACAATAACAAAGTAATATGTTGAAAACACTTTGGATATACAGTGCATTCGGAAAGTAATCAGACCCCTTGACTTTTTCCACATTTTGTTACGTTACAGCCTTATTCTAAAATGGATTAAATTGACTGTATGGACAGTACTACTGTAGTGTCTGGAACAGAATCATAGGACTAAAATGGTTATGAGATCAGCACAGTACGGTAAGCGTAAAGGGGACAGTAGTTTGTGAGACTCAAAATTAGGCCCCCAATAGATAAAAAAAACTCCAAATGATTAGAATGACCATGTCTTATTGTGGGGCCTAATTAGGTGAAAAAGGCCAGACTGTCCAGTTGTTTAACTTCAAGGAAAAATCAGACATCAGACTTCTACAGTCCTAACTCAAGACAGGACTGTCCTGTCTCCATTCACCTCAGGCCCAGGGAGAGCCCCCTCGCTCCTTTTATCTCCAACCCTGCCTCTATATGACTGTAAGAGCCAGTCTGCCCATCTCAGACAGCCATGGGTCCTCGCAGGCGTCACTCAGGCAATACCACAGCTGGCTATAAATCACTAGCAGGGCCCACAACACAATCAGTGAGTGGCATATCTAACATCTAAGCAAAGTTTAATGACTCTCATAAAGGTTTATGAGTATTCATCTCCATGAAACATGTGGCTGTCTCTAGGCTATCTGTCTCCAAAGATACCTATCAATGTCCCTTATCAAACACATTGCAGGGGAGATATACAGTGCCTTGCAAAAGTATTCATCCCCCTTGGTGCTTTTCCTATTTTGTTAGTTTACAACCTGTTATTTAAATGGATTTTATTTGGATTTCATGTAATGGACATACAGTGAGGGAAAAAAGTATTTGATCCCCTGCTGATTTTGTATGTTTGCCCACTAACAAAGAAATGGTCAGTCTATAATTTTAATGGTAGGTTTATTTGAACAGTGAGAGACAGAATAACAACAAAAAAATCCAGAAAAAACGTGTCAAAAATGTTAGAAATTGATATGTATTTTAATGAGGGAAATAAGTATTTGACCCCCTCTCAATCAGAAAGATTTCTGGCTCCCAGGTGTCTTTTATACAGGTAACGAGCTGAGATTAGGAGCACACTCTTAAAGGGAGTGCTCCTAATCTCATTTTATTACCTGTATAAAAGACACCTGTCCACAGAAGCAATCAATCAATCAGATTCCAAACTCTCCACCATGGCCAAGACCAAAGAGCTCTCCAAGGATGTCAGGGACACGATTGTAGACCTACACAAGACTGGAATGGGCTACAAGACCATCGCCAAGCAGCTTGGTGAGAAGGTGACAACAGTTGGTGCGATTATTCGCAAATGGAAGAAACACAAAATAACTGTCAATCTCCCTCGGCCTGGGGCTCCATGCAAGATCTCACCTCGTGGAGTTGCAATGATCGTGAGAACGGTGAGGAATCAGCCCAGAACTACACAGGAGGATCTTGTCAATGATCTCAAGACAGCTGGGACCGTAGTCACCAAGAAAACAATTGGTAACACACTACGCCGTGAAGGACTGAAATCCTGCAGCGCCCGCAAGGTCCCCCTGCTCAAGAAAGCACATATACATGCCCGTCTGAAGTTTGCCAATGAACATCTGAATGATTCAGAGGAGAACTGGATGAAAGTGTTGTGGTCAGATGAGACCAAAATGGAGCTCTTTGGCATCAACTCAACTCGCCGTGTTTGGAGGAGGAGGAATGCTGCCTATGACCCCAATAACACCATCCCCACTGTCAAATATGGAGGTGGAAACATTATGCTTTGGGGGTGTTTTTCTGCTAAGGGGACAGGACAACTTCACCGCATCAAAGGGACGAAAATGGGTCATGGATGGGTATTCCAGCATGACAATGACCCAAAACACACGGCCAAGGCAACAAAGGACTGGCTCAAGAAGAAGCACATTAAGGTCCTGGAGTGGCCTAGCCAGTCTCCAGACCTTAGTCCCATAGAACATCTGTGGAGGGAGCTGAAGGTTCGAGTTGCCAAACGTCAGGCTCGAAACCTTAATGATTTGGAGAAGATCTGAAAAGAGGAGTGGGACAAAATCCCTCCTGAGATGTGTGCAAACCTGGTGGCCAACTACAAGAAACGTCTGACCTCTGTGATTGCCAACAAGGGTTTTGGAAACGCTATGTCTGGCGCAAATCCAACACCTCATCACCCTGAGAACACCATCCCCACAGCATCATATTTTTTATCGGCAGGGACTGGGAAACTGGTTAGAACTGACGGAATGATGGATGGCGCTAAATTAAGGGAAATTCTTGATGGAAACCTGTTTCAGTCTTCCAAAGATTTGAGTCTGGGACGGAGGTTCACCTTCCAGCAGGACAATGACCCTAAGCATACTGCCAGCTGGAGCTGGCTGTAATGAAGCTAATAAGGATTCTGCTCTGGTCACCTGAATGCTTGGACCCATGTGCCCTATTGGAAGAGATATAGGTTCCATGATATCTGTATGTGTCTGGGTTCTACAGGGGAAAGCGCACTTTGATAAGAAACCAACAAGGTGTGAAAATATCGTTTTTCAATACGGTGTCCTCAATTCAAGTCAAACGTTGTGTGTGGGAGTTTGGTCAGCTCGATCGTGGCATAGAATAATCAGAGAGTACACTTTGTCCACCACCACTCCCACTTTGTAAACAATTGAAATAGATAATAGAAAAGTGTTGAGTGTTTATGTGCCTTCCGTCAGAGAAGTGCACTACTCCCCATTAATATGAGCTGTTGAGTGGAACTCTTAATGTGATAAGACCGCTCTATTTACCGCCTTTTAGCAACATTTCAGACTCCATCAGCTTTAAAACATCACATTAAATAATTGAATAAACATTTCCTTTCACCGTCTTAATTCTGAAAGCTATTATGCAAATGTTTCCATTGACATGTTTCACTTTACGCATTTACTATAAACAGCCGAGTCACAGATAGCTCTTATCCTAGTTGAGTTTAAGTTATTGTATGGCGATAACAGACGTTACATCAACTCTAATCATTGGGCTTTGTTTTACATTGAAAAACAGTGATTAGGGGAGCCACCAAACTGTTTTCTAGTCTTTATCCACCACCGTCATGCATCCAGACATTGTGGTCTGGAGGGTCCAGGGTCCAGAGGCCAGGCAGGTAAGCCTCCCTCGGGCTCTCGTCCCCTGGGCAGTAGAGCAGACGGGGGGGGGGGTGAACTGGGGACTAGCGTCAGGCTAATTAGGCCGTCAACACTGGGCCGCGTGGTGTGATAAGGAGCAGACAGATGACAGGAGGTGTGCGAGGCCGGCTGGAGACAGCCTTATCT
Source organism: Coregonus clupeaformis (assembly GCF_020615455.1). Taxonomy (NCBI): domain Eukaryota; kingdom Metazoa; phylum Chordata; class Actinopteri; order Salmoniformes; family Salmonidae; genus Coregonus; species Coregonus clupeaformis. The sequence goes on along the minus strand of NC_059218.1, from coordinate 24,579,975 downwards.
ACTGGGTGGAGAGAGGTAGCGGCCACCCGGCTTCCTCACACAACGGAGGGCGGGAGGGAGGGAGCTGATCACCTGTTTGTCACTGCCTCTGCCCCCGCAATACACCTACACACACGTACACACAAACGCACATATACACACTCTCTCTCTCAAACACACGCACACACAGACACGCTGGGTGTCAAAGGCTCACTTAGTTACCCATGAGGTCTCAGTGCCACCTTGTGTATGGAGGAGACTCTATACCTACTCTAGCAAAGGAATGCTGTCAATTCCATTGCTCTCAGTGTGTGTCTGTCTGTGTGTGTGTGTGTGTGTGTGTGTGTGTGTGTGTGTGTGTGTGTGTGTGTGTGTGTGTGTGTGTGTGTGTGTGTGTGTGTGTGTGTGTGTGTGTGTGTGTGTGTGTGTGTGTGTGTGTGTGTGTGTGTGTGTGTGTGTGTGTGTGCGTGCGTGCGTGCGTGCGTGCGCGTGTGCGCGTGTGTGTATGAATGGCCCTGACCTCCTGACACTAGTTATATTTATGTCAAGATAGTTGATCTGAAAGATCATTATGATAGACAGAAAGAGGTGATATCGAGCTAATGATTGTGAACTAAAACCTCTTCAATGATCTTGCCTTGATTTTCTTCTCAATACAGAAACCATTACAGCAAAGACCTTGTCTGGTTTCACTCATCATATTCATGATAAATAAAATGTAAACACAAATGGGATGGAGAGGAGGGAGGAAGAATGATGGAGAGAGAGACATCTCTCTCCAGTGTCCATGGTACTCCATCTAATTTTATTTATTCTTGGTGGAAGAGGATGAATCGAGGGTAAACTGATGACGATCTACTGTGTTTCTGTTTGTGTACGGGACATTTATTGGCATATTAGGCCCGGGAGTGAGACATCCATAAAATAAAATCTAAAATCCATCCGCTGCCGTGCCGGGGTGCATATCAGAGAGCTCTCTTCCTGAGGGCTGTCTCTGAGTGAGAGCGACTCTGGCTCCTGGCTGTCTGCGCCTCTCTCCCCGCGCTCACTGCACACCACATTATTTTTAACCCACTGCCTCCAAGAGGAAGCTGGAGACGTTTGGCCTCTGAAGTCCAGCACAATAAGCCTACACTCCTACCCTCCGCCCTCCCTCCACCCCTTCTGTTGCCTTCACACACACACACACACACACACACACACACACACACACACACACACACACACACACACACACACACACACACACACACACACACACACACACACACACACACACACACACACTCTTTACCTAGAACCCTCCCTCCTATCCCCCACCCCTTTCCTATCCGTGCGTAGTGAAGTGGTGCTGGCTGTCCATGTCATGTCAGAGCAAGGGGTCACTCTGGGTCAGTAGGCTGTAAATGAGGTGACATTAATTACAGTAAACACAGTGACATCACCGCCAGTGTGGGGGATGGGGTCCCCTTAATTCACGGAAAGGAAGGTCCCCCCAACCAACGGTCAGCCAGCACGGTCGATTTGAAAAGCTAGGCTTTTTCTTTGCTTGTGTTTTTCATAATCAGGATGTGTATACGTTAGTAAGAAGGCCTCATCTATTTTCTCCACTTCTTTCTTCGGAACACCTCGTTATGAATCACCTGATTGCTGTTTTGTTTCTGGGTTATGAACCCACGAAGTTGATATTAAAGGTGCAATATGCAGAAATCGCTCCACCTTTTCCTGGTTGCTAAAATTCAAATAGTTTGCCTAATTTCAGTTTATGTGACAGAAAAAGCAATGTATAGTGTAGAGAATCATTGTACCATCTAAACCGCTGTGAAATATTTTCAATAACCAAAAATATTGTATTTTCAGCTGTTTGAAGCTGGTATACCAAACTAAAAGTAAAAGACGCAAAAACTAAACTTAAGAACGGGAAGCATAGAAATAGTGCACACAGAACAGATCTACCGCTTCTTAGACTTGCTTTCAATGAGAATGACAGGTCTGTAACTCATATTGAATTTGGTCGGGTTGCCCAAAAAGTTACATATTGCAGCTTTAGTTAACAGCATCATAGCTGTAGAAGTTGATCATCATTTTTATACTTTATTTTGCTGCCTTATATTTCTCTACTGTAAACGAAACATCACCTGTCGATTGGGCCTCATCTCTGATGAAACCCCCAGTGTTGCCTGGCATGACTCCACCAAGCCCCAGCCCAGTCTTCCCATGATGCCTCAGTAGGTGCTCGGCTGTCTGACTGAGCAGAGTCTCCTGGGTATTTAACAGAGACCCTGTGTAATGGAACCCCCCCCCCCACTCCCTCTAAGGCAGCATCACATTAGTGGTAACCAAGACTGTTCTTAGGCAGGTGTAAAGTACTTAAGTAAAAATACTTTAAAGTACTACTTAAGTAGTTTTTTGGGGTATCTGTACTTTACTTTACTATTTATATTTTTGACTACTTTTACTTTTACTACACTACATTCCTAAAGAAAATATGTACTTTTTACTCCCATGCATTTTCCCTGACACCCAAAAGTACTTGTTACATTTCAAATGCTCAGAACAGCAATATGGTCCAATACACGCACCTATCAATATAACACATTGTCATCCCTACTGCCTCTGATCTCTCAGATTCACTAAACACAAATACTGCGTTTGTAAATGATGTCTGAGTGTGGGCGAGTGCCCCTGTCTGTCCGTTATTTTTTTTTTATTCCCTCAATATTCTGGCATCTGGTTTGCTTAATATAAGGAATTTGATGCATAGCATTTACTTAAACTTTTTACTTTTACTCAAGTATGACAATTGAGTACTTTTTCCACCACTGTACTTAAGTACATTTTAAACCAGATACTTTTAGACTTTTACTCAAGTAGTATTTTCCTGGGTGACTTTCATAGTCATTTTCTATTAAGGTATCTTTACTTTTACTCAAGTATAACAATTGGTTACTGTTCTCAGGGCAAGCCTGGTTGTAGCTAGATATGTTTGAGTCGTGTCTGGGATAATTTTAGCATTTTAGCTAACCCTTTTCCTAACCTTAACCTAATTATCCTAACCTGCCACATTAATTATCCTAACCTGCCACGTTAATTCTCCTAACCTGCTACGAAAATTTACTTCTGCTAGTCAAAACCGGCAGATATTCCCTGAGAACAGTCTTGGTTTCCACTAATGCGATACAGCCCCTCTAAAGACACAGCTATTGAAATCAGATTGCAGATGGCGGAGTCCTGGTTAGCTAGCGCCACAACTACCACAAACAGTTTGGCCTTGAATACATACACCTCCTCTCTGGTGGAGAGAATGAAGGGAATTCAGAGAGAGACCGATCAACTGGGAGATAACTGGAGAGTGACGGATGGGGGAAAATTGAAGGTACTTAACTCCAGTTCTTCTTGTCTAAATCAATGAGATGAGGGGTCACAGACACAAGCTCACATTGCACACATTCTCTCATATACACAGTATCTCTCTTTTTCGCACACGGTTGGTCTCACTCTCTCTCTCTTGCTTTCTCTCTCTTGCACTCTCTCGCTCTCTTTCTCTCACTTTCTTACAGAGTGACAGTTTGATACACGTAACAGACACTAGCAGAAGGTGGACACCTATATAATATAGTGGCAGATAGACAGTCAATTGGGGCTTCTCTTTTTATTTGCTACTGCACGCCATGTTAGCATAACTCAGCTGAAAAATCTGAGAACTGCTTTCCTTCTTTAGTTTTTGTTGGTCTGTAGCCAACATTATTTCTCCAAATGTTATCATTCATTTTTTGTGCTGAATTATATCAGTCCCCAGTTGTCCAAATGAAGAATAATTGTTGACATCCTGTTTCGCAGTCTATCCACCGGCGAACAGTGTGTATCAAACCACCCTGAAAGTGCTTGCTCAATTGTTCTTGTACTTGAAAGTCAGCAAAGCTTTGTCAGGCTTGTCGCATATAGCCTTTATCTTCTTCACACACTGCCCAGTATTTTTAGCCACCGTCACAGTTGCCTGTTCCGGTGATTCTTGAGAGAACTCTCTATCTTCAGGCCCCCATTGTATTTTTAGACAAAGGTGAAAAATGGCTGACCTGACCGGGCATTATTTAAAGGACTTTCCCCACGTTGGGCATGGCCAGCCTGGGGAGGGAGAGGTGAGAGGGTCCTAGTGGCTGGGCTAGCTGGGGTGGCTAGGGTTGCCTTGGTCAGGTGATATTAGTTCCTCTTAAACCGTGAAATCTGGATGGTGCCTCTCTGACCCACTGTATCACTGTGGCGGGACCTGTGGTTCTGGGAGGAACAATGAGTTAGCACTGCTGGGCTTCTGAGCTGCTGAGTGAGGATCCAACACTATTTATAATGACCCCAGGTCCACATCCCCCCGGCTGAGGCACAGGCCTGTTCAGTTCAAAAGAGGGAAGAATTCCAGGAAGCAGCCAGAGAGGAGATACTCTCTCCCTCTTCCCTCTCTGGAGTCGGCAGCCACAACCAAGATGGAAGGGGTGTGTGTGTGCGCTCAACTGACTGTGTGTGTATGTATGTGTGTGTGTGTGTGTGTGTGTGTGTGTGTGTGTGTGTGTGTGTGTGTGTGTGTGTGTGTGTGTGTGTGTGTGTGTGCGTGCGTGCAAGTTTACCAGACTGCACAAAATGTGATTGCATTTTTGTGAGTCATAGAAAGTAAATTAATCCATATGAAATCATACCGGTAAACCATCAATGACCAAATTAGTTTTCAATAAAAGGTAATTCACCTGAAATGAAGCTGAAGATGAAAACTGCATTAATACATTGGGCCTCAAAACACAAAACATAAATGTCTCCTCATGGAGCATAAGGAGCCAGGAAACATGAGTCAAATGTGTCCACAGCTGTGCCATAGGACCGAGCGGGCCCACGTCATTTCTCACAAGCAATCGCTCTGATAAGGAAGTTAATAAAAATGATCTTAATGAGATGCCATCCAATTAGTGATTTGACAAAGCAGAAGATGCCGTGTGGTCTTGAGGTCCCTCTTGAGCGGGGTGGTCCTTTTCATGTCTCCCCACCCTCTATCAGGTGAGGCGCCATGGTGGAGCCTTTTGCCAGGGTCTGTGTATGTGTGTGTACGTGTGTGTTTGTGTGTGTGTGCGCGTGAGTGTGTGTCTTTCTCACTGTGTGTCCACGTGTGCATGAGGATGTGTGTGCGTGCGTGTGTGTGTATCCTCGTTGGGGAGGGGGCTCAGGTTCGGCTAGCCAAGTAACAGATACAGCGGACATTCCACAGAGAGAATTCCATTCAGACTCTTAATTAGTTTTTTTCTAGTTAGTTCTGAGTAGGAAAATGAGGAGGGGGGACTAAAAGGGGGGGATTGGAGGGGAAAACAGTCAAGTCCTCCACTCCAAACCATGTTCGGCGGCCGTGTTTCATTTCCTGGAGCCTGTCTTGGTTCCTCTTAAATAGCATTACCTGTTGAAGCCAGTTAAATCACCAGCGTCCTGATTAGAAAGAGAGACCCAGGACCCAGGGCTCGCTCGCAAGTACGACTTCACTTTAATTCAATTTATCTTTATAAACATACACATCTGCGACTGATTTGCCACAAAATTTCTAGATGTATTTTACTACTTTGACAGAAAGTTTGTCTCCATTTACTTTCGCTTAAGCCTTTTTTTCCCTCTAAAACACACTGTATCTGGATATTGATCACTTACCTCAGTCTCGGGTTAGAGTAGTACGTGGGGTATTAAACAATACTTAAAAATAAGTAATGGTGTATTAATGGCAATGATCAAAAGAGGTTCATATCAAGATTGTTATTGAACATTTCTTGGATCATGTTTTGGGAAATAATAGCTTCAATTCAATAGAACCCGCATTGGGATATTTACATATTAACAATTTTTCACATGGTCAAACAAAAAGACCAACAGAATGGTTTTGGGTACTGTAAAAACACTATTATCAAGTAGACTCCTCTTATAGGTTGATGTTTCCAGTTTTCAGAATGAGGCGTGTTCACTTGGGTGGTAGTTTGTAAACAAAGACTGTGTAAACATCGCAATCACAGATTCAACTAAATTCTATCCATACTGTAATGTAACATTCAACATGCTTATTTCAGTCCATTGTCCTTCATGGAACATTAACAGCCACAATATCATTATGAAATGTGAAATGATGCGTATTCTATAGGCTTCTTTAGGATCCCATCTCCACCCTTATGGGCTTCAGCTCTACCATGGAGCGTCCAGTCCACCATCACACCCCTGGAGGGTGGTGCAGTGCGGTAGCATAACAGATGGGTGCCCCTAGAGGGCTGGCCATCAGCTGTGGCCTGTTTAAAGGTCACTACGCTGGGCATTGTCACAATCAGACGGAGTCCCCGCCACAGTGTCCAGGTCATGTTCTGGAACCAGGGGTCACCAGAGGTCATTTCCCCAGAAACCACAGCCTGATCTGACCATGTCATTACAGCCTCGCTGCTGCAGTGGAGGGTGGAGGGGGACCCCAGCTTTATGTGTCTGTCTCCCCAGAAATGGGTTCCCATACAGGTGCCAAGAGCCACCTTTGTTACCCGCTGACCCCTGACCCCACAGACAATGGAGCAATCATCAGATAATAACGTTTAGAGAAGGAGGAGAAGGAGGAAAGGGAGGGAGACAGAAGAGAAGAGGAGGAGGAGAAAGGGTTGATCTAACAGACAAACATACAGGCATCATAGAGGACATTAGGGCATTGGGTAGGTTTATCTGTTGATGTATTGGAGGGGAAATAAAGAAGTGAAACAAATCCTGCCGGAGTGAAGATGATAAGCATCACTTATCACAGTGAGAGCCGGGCCATTAACAGTCACTATAGCACTGCATTAGCACTATCAGTAGTTATGATGAGGATGCCCAGCATTCTGGATGTTTGTGGAGGAAATCATTAAACATCACAGCCAGTGTGCGAGTGAAGCAGCTTTTATATTAATCTTCTGTATAACAAACAACCTAGTTTCATGTAATCTCGGGTAATACAATGAAACATAGTTCAGCCATTGTAGAAATACGTTACACTACATGACCAAAAGTATGTGGACACCTGCTTGTTGAACATCTCATTCCAAAATCATGGGCACTAATAATGGAGTTGGTCCCACCTTTGCTGCTATAACAGCCTCCACTCTTCTGGGAAGGCTTTCCACTAGATGTTGGAACATTGCTGCAGGGACTTGCTTCCATTCAGCAACAAGAGCATTAGTGAGGTCAGGCACTGATATTGGGCGATTAGGCCTGGTTCGCAGTCGGCACTCCAATTCATCCCAAAGGTGTTCGATGGGGTTGAGGTCAGGGCTCTGTTCAGGCCAGTCATGCTGAAACAGGAAAGGGCCTTCCCCAAACTGTTGCCACAAAGTTGGAAACACAGAGTTGTCTAGAATGTCATTGTATGCTGTAGCGTTAAGATTTCCCTTAAATGGAACTAAGCGGCCTATCCTGAACCATGAAAAACAGCCCCAGACCATTATTCCTCCTCCACCAAACTGTACAGTTAGCACTATACACTGGGGCAGGTAGTGTTCTGCTGGCATCCGCCAAACCCAGATCCGTCGGACTGCCAGATGGTGAAGCGTGATTCATCACTCCAGAGAACGCGTTTCCACTGCTCCAGAGTCCAATGTTGGTGAGCTTTACACCACTCCTGCCGACGCTTGGCATTGCACATGGTGATCTTAGGCTTGTGTGCGGCTGCTCGGCCATGGAAATCCAATTCATGAAGCTCCCGACAAACAGTTATTGTGCTGACGTTGCTTCCAGAGGCAGTTTGGAACTCGGTAGTGAGTGTTGCAACCAAGGACAGACAATTTTTACGTGCTACAGCACTCAACGGTCCCGTTCTGTGAGCTTGTGTGGCCTACCACTTAGCGGCTGAGCTGTTGTTGCTTCTAGACGTTTCCACTTCACAATAAGAGCACTCACAGTTGACAGGGGCAGCTCTAGCATGGCAGAAATTTGACGAACTGACTTGTTGGAAAGGTTACATCCCATGACAGTGCCACGTTGAAAGTCACTGAGCTCTTCAGTAAGGCCATTCTACTGCCAATGTTTGTCTATGGAGATTGCATGGCTGTGTGCTCAATTTTATACACCTGTCAGCAACGGGTGTGGCTGAAATAGCCAAATTATCTCATTTGAAGGGGTGTCCACATACTTTTGTATATATAGTGTAGATAAGTTTAAGATCACTTCACAGGTCAATTGCACAGAAGGTCCAACCAAAGTTTGACCCTTGATCAAGGGTACAACAGCAGGCAATGGCATCTAGGATTTGATACCAACAACCCTCCGGTTGCCAGCTGACTTTCCGCCAGATTTTTCCCGTCGGTCCCAGGATTCAAACTGCCAACCCTCTAGTTCCTGACTCACCACTCTAACCTCTAGGCTACCTGCTGCCCCTGGGAGAGAGAAAGTGAGAGCGTGAGAGAAATAACAGTTTAGTACTTTATGATTTTTTTTATACTCAAGCCACTTCATTTCCCTTTATCTGTAAAATTCAAATTCAAACTTTGAATATCATTAGTGTCACCAGACAATAGGCCCTCCCTATAATACCTGTGGATGTTAGGACCCTCCCCTTTAAGTAGTCTCTGGCCATTGGTAAGGTCACTGGTCAGGATCCCTGTCTCTGTGTCTGCCTACTCTCCTGTCCTGAAGCTGGAATGGATTAGGTCTTAAAGGGGAGGAGTTCCAGCAATAATTACTGTCTGACCCCTGCACTGCACTGGGAGAGGGCTGTCTGAAGGGCCCCAGGTCTCAATGAAGGGGGTGGGGGACTGGACTGGTGTTGGTATGGGGGAGGGGAGATGCCTGGTGAGGCAGCAGCACAATGGCTTTCTCTATCTTTCTCTTTCTCTTTCTCTTTCTCTTTCTCTTTCTCTTTCTCTCTCTCTCTCTCTCTCTCTCTCTCTCTCTCTCTCTCTCTCTCTCTCTCTCTCTCTCTCTCTCTCTCTCTCTCTCTCTCTCTCTCTCTCTCTCTCTCTCTCTCTCTCTCTCTCTCTCTCTCTCTCTCTCTTTCTCTCTCTCTTTGTCTCTCTCAGTCTGGAGAGACTCAGTCTGGTCTGGGTATAGGAAGAGCAAGACATTCAGGCTGAGGATCATGATAGCTATGAACACTGGGGCTCATTGTCCTTGACGCCCCCAACCACTCTGCCCCCATCCCCTTACTTCCTTCATCATAACATACCCGACCACCACCACCACCACTACCACTCCCAAACACACACACACACACACACACACACACACACACACACACACCACCGTCCAACCCCCACAGACATCCTCCCCAACCCACGCCGTGTCGCTCTCCTCCTGATCGGATGACATCATTAACAATCATTACTTGGACACCAGGAAGTGGAGAGATCTCCGGCTGGGGCTGGGGCTGGATCAGGTTAGCCTGCTGCAGATGAGAGATTTGGAAATTAAATGAAAGCTGGGAAGGCCTTACATAGCCTTAGCTTTTCATTTTCAATACCTGGGCATAAAATCCCTTCAGGCCTGTGTGAATTGTGTTGTTATACTGAGAACCTACCATGACAATTAACATCAAGGCTGTACTTTAGTTGGAAAGGAGCATAAGGGTTACTGATAGAAAAAAATCTGTAATCTTTTTGTGAACAACAAGCAATGTGTAGTGTAGAGAATCACTGTACCATCTAAACCGCTGTGAAATATATTTTCCATAACCCAAAATATTGTATTTTCAGCTGTTTGAAGCTGGTGTACAAAACCGAAAGTAAAAGACGTAAAAAATAAACTTAAAAAATGGGAAGCATAGAAATAGCGCACATAGAACAGATCTACTGCTTCTTAGACTTGCTTTCAATGAGAATGACAGATCTATAACTTTTACATTTTTGTCGGGTCGCCCAAAAAGTTACATATTGCAGCTTTAAGTCTCAACTGTGACATCGCCTGTAGGCATCAAGATGACAACAAGGATGCCTAATCGAATATTAAAGGCCATACATTAATATTACACCACCACCCTATATTAAGTTTAGGGTTTTGATGGTAAATATCTCATGGTCAGGACTTATGTCAGTGGGGGTGGGGGTGATCCTTGTTTTCTAGTAGGCCTATTTGAACTGGATACCGGCCTGTGGCTTTTGTGGCCATGCCTTATTTTATGTTGTGTGTTTGTGTGTGTTGGTGTGTGTGGGTGTGTGTGTGTGTGTATGTGTGTGTGTGTGTGTGTGTGTGTGTGTGTGTGTGTGCGTGCGTGCAGGTGTGTGTGATTTGGGTTGGGGTGTGTGTGCCTGAGCTGTGGTGTTCAAGGTGAAAGGCTTTCACTTTCAGGCTGGGGGAAAGCTGACACCCAGGAGTCAGTCAGTCAGTCAGTCAGTTACAGGCCTGGTCTGGTCTGGTCTATTGAGGTCTCAGTAACTGTCGTTCTTGTATGACACTAACCACAACTACTGCAGGACTGCTGCTGCTGTTACTACTGTCACCGAGCATGTTGCCGTGTAGAGAGGGCTTTCTTAGAGCTACCATTCAAGTGTAGTCAGTGAGACATAAGGATGTGTGTGTGTGTGTGTGTGTGTGTATGTTTAATAGCATCCTGACAGGGTAGGGTATATCTAAGCTATAGAGCTCAGTGCTCCCTGAGAGAGGAGAGGAGAGGAGAGAAGAGTGACACCTACTGTAAGAGTGAGGCCAGTCCTAGCGTACAGAACACCAGCTCCCTGACTATACTGTATATACAGTATGTACTGGCCCAGGATTACTACATTAGAACACATGCTGTATATTGGTGCTCCTTATTTAAGTAATAAGGCCAGAGGGGGTGTGGTATATGGCCAATATACTACGGCTAAGGGCTGTTCTTACAGCACAACGCGGAGTGCCTGGACACAGCCCTTAGTGGTGATATATTGGCCATATACCACAAATCCCTGAGGTGCCTTATTGCTATTATAAACTGGTTACCAACGTAATTAGAGCAGTAAAAAAAAATGTTTTGTCATAGCCAATCAGCATTCAGGGCTCGAACCACCCAGTTTATAATACTGTATAACACACGTAGTACAGTGAAGTCCTGTGTGATACCGAAATATATCGTCAAACCTTTCATTACAGCAACCATATGTCATTCATACTAGCTATTAACCTCTTAAGGATCGGACTCTTTTTTTCAATTTTTGCCCAAAATGACATACCCAAATCTAACTGCCTGTAGCTCAGGACCTGAAGCAAGGATATGCATATTATTGATACCATTTGAAATGAAACACTTTGAAGTTTGTGGAAATGTGAAATTAATGTAGGAGAATATAACACATTAGATCTGGTAAAAGATCATACAAACAAGAAAACATGCGTTTTCTATTAATTTTTTTGTTCCATCATCTTTGAAATGCAAGAGAAAGGCCACAATATAATATTACAGTTTAGGCGCAATTTAGATTTTGGCCACTAGACAGCAGCAGTGTGTGTGCAAAGTTTCAGATTGATCCAGTGAAGCATTTCAATACTGGACTATTTTGTATCAAGTCTGCCCAAATATGCCGAATTGGTAAATGGATACATTTTCAGGTACATAACTATAGAGAACATACAGAAATGATATGGTAATACAAAATGTAAGTTTACACACTCCCAGGAATGTCATACATGATGGATCATTAGCTTATACACTAACTTTCAAACATCTAGATGGCCGGGCAGGGTTGGTGTGGAGCCAGAGACAGCAGGGGTTCAAACTGTAGAACCCAGTTCCTACATTTGAATACAATGTCACGTTGTTGATGTGGATGCGGTGGTGAAGTCAGGCACAGGACACAGAGGATAAGTCAACACGACTTTACTGAGACTCATGAACAATACAAAGTAAATGGCCTCGAAAACACCGGAGGCGAACAAATACGCGCAATGCGTAAAACACTCTTAAACACAAAAGTACCGAACCTTGACACCAAACGACAGGCGGACAATAACACACAACTGCAAACAAAACCAAAGGAAACTTATAGGTGACATAATCAATACAGAAGACGAAACAGGTGCGACCAACTAGACAAGACCAAACAAACATCGAGAACATACAAGCGGTAGTAGCTAGTACTCCGGGGACGACGAACGCCGAAGCCTGCCCGAGCAAGGAGGAGGAGCAGCCTAGGCAGTATTCGTGACAGTACCCCCCTTGACGCGCGGCTCCAGCCGTGCGCCGACCCCGGCCTCGGGGACGGCCAGGAGGACGTGGAGCAGGGCGCGTGGGATGACTACGGTGGAACTCCGTCAGGAGGGAGGGATCTAAAATGTCCCTCCTAGGCACCCAGCACCGTTCCTCCGGACCGAACCCCTCCCACTCCACGAGATATTGTAGACCCCCCATCCGACGTCTCGAATCCACGATGGACCGGACTGAGTACGCCGGAGCCCCCTCGATGTCCAGTGGGGGCGGAGGAGTCTCTCTTATCTCACTGTCCTGGAGTGGACCAGCTACCACCGGCCTGAGGAGAGACACATGGAACGAGGGGTTAATGTGATAATCATTAGGCAGTTGTAACTTGTAACATACCTCGTTCAATCTCCTCAGGACTTTAAATGACCCCACAAACCGCCGACCAAGCTTCCGGCAGGGCAGGCGAAGGGGCAGGTTTCGAGTCGAGAGCCAGACTCGATCTCCAGGTGCGTATACTGGACCCTCACTGCGGTGGAGATCGATGCTCGCCTTCTGCCTACGGATAGCCCGCTGCAGATGTACGTGTGCAGCGTTCCACGTCTCCTCCGAGCGCCGAAACCACTCATCCACCGCAGGAGCCTCGATCTGGCTCTGATGCCAAGGTGCCAGAACCGGCTGATACCCTAACACACACTGGAAAGGGGTCAGGTTAGTAGAGGAGTGGCGAAGAGAGTTCTGGGCCATCTCTGCCCAGGGGATATACCCCGACCACTCCTCCTGCCGGCCCTGGCAATACGATCTCAGAAACCTACCCACATCCTGGTTCAATCTCTCCACCTGCCCATTACTCTCAGGGTGGAAACCTGAGGTAAGGCTAACCGAGACCCCCAAGCGTTCCATGAACGCCCTCCAGACTCTAGAGGTGAATTGGGGACCCCGATCAGACACTATATCCTCGGGAACCCCGTAGTGCCGGAAGACGTGGGTAAACAAAGCCTCAGCGGTCTGTAGGGCAGTAGGGAGACCCGGCATTGGGATGAGACGACAGGCCTTAGAGAACCGGTCCACAACGACCAGAATAGTGGTATTCCCCTGAGAGGGGGGAAGGTCCATGACAAAGTCTACCGAGAGGTGAGACCACGGCCGTTGTGGAACGGGCAGGGGTTGTAACTTCCCCCTGGGCAGGTGTCTAGGCGCCTTACACTGAGCGCACACCGAGCAGGAGGAGACATAAACCCTCACGTCCCTAGCCAATGTTGGCCACCAGTACTTAACACTAAGGCAGTGCACTGTCCGGCCAATACCTGGATGTCCAGAGGAGGGTGACGTATGAGCCCAATATATGAGACGATCACGGATCTCGAGCGGAACGTACGTCCGCCCCACTGGACACTCTGGAGGAGTAGGGTCGGTGCGTAACGCCTGCTCGATTTCCGCATCGACCTCCCACACCACCGGTGCCACAGACAAGACTCCGGCAGTATGGGAGTGGGCTCAATGGACCTCTCCTCTGTGTCATACCACCGGGACAGGGCGTCTGCCTTACCGTTCTGGGACCCTTGGATGTAAGTTATCCTAAAAATGAACCGGGTTGAAAACATGTTCCACCTAGCCTGACGAGGGTTCAATCTCCTAGCTGCCCGGATGTACTCCAGGTTACGATGGTCAGTCAGAATGAGAAAAGGGTGTTGAGCCCCCTCAAGCCAATGCCTCCACACCTTTAGGGCCTGAACCACGGCTAGCAGCTCCCTGTCCCCTACGTCATAATTTCGTTCCGCCGGGCTGAGCTTCTTAGAATAAAAAGCGCAGGGACGGAGCTTAGGAGGCGTGCCTGAGCGTTGAGACAATACTGCCCCAATACCGGCCTCTGACGCGTCCACTTCACCTGGAACGCTAAAGCGGGGTCGGGTGCGCCAGCACCGGGCCGAAGTGAACAGGTCCTTCAGTTTACCAAACGCCCTGTCCGCCTCAGCCGACCACTGCAAACGCACCGGGCCCCCCTTCAGCAGGGACGTGATGGGAGCTGCTACCTGTCCAAAACCCCGGATAAACCTCTGGTAGTAATTGGCAAAACCCAAAAACCGCTGCACCTCTTTAACAGTGGTTGGAGTCTGCCAATTACGCACGGCTGACACACGGTCAATCTCCATCTTCACCCCTGACGCGGACAACCGATGACCCAAGAAGGAGATGGACTCCTGGAAAAACAGACATTTCTCTGCCTTGACATACAAGTCATGCTCCAACAGCCTACCCAACACTCGGCACACCAGGGCTACATGCTCGGCTCGTGTAGAAGAGTACACTAGGATGTCGTCAATGTACACTACCACACCCTGCCCATGCAGGTCCCGGAAGATCTCGTCCACAAAGGATTGGAAGACTGAAGGAGCATTCATTAACCCATATGGCATGACAAGATACTCATAATGACCCGAGGTGGTACTAAATGCTGTCTTCCATTCATCTCCCTCCCTAATGCGCACCAGGTTGTAGGCGCTCCTGAGATCCAGTTTTGTGAAGAAACGCGCTCCGCGTAATGATTCAGTCATAGTCGCAATCAGAGGAAGGGGATTACTGTATTTAACAGTGATCTGATTGAGACTACGGTAATCAATACACGGGCGCAACCCTCCATCCTTCTTCTTCACAAAAAAGAAACTTGAGGACGCAGGGGAAGTGGAGGACCGTATGTATCCTTGTCTCTGGGACTCGGCTATGTATGTCTCCATAGCCGCCGTCTCCTCTTGAGACAGAGGATACACATGGCTCCGCGGAAGAGCCGCACCTGCCTGGAGGTTTATCGCACAATCTCCCCGTCTATGAGGTGGCAATCGCGTTGCCCTAGTCTTGCTGAACACGAGTGCCAAATCCTCATACTCGGGGGGAATGTGCATTGCGGGCACTTGGTTCGGACTCTCCACCATGGTCGCCCCGACGGAAACACCTAAACATCGCCCGACACACTGGACAGACCACTCCTTAAGAGCCCTCTGTTGCCACGAAATGGTGGGGTCATGGGCGATTAACCAAGGAAGCCCCAGCACCACGGGATACGCAGGAGAGTCGATCAGGTACAACTGAATGATCTCCTCATGACCCCCCTGCGTCTTCATCTTTAGTGGCGCTGTGACCTCCCTAATCAACCCAGATCCCAACGGGCGGTTATCTAGGGCATGGACAGGGAAGGGTGCATCAACGGGCAGGAGGGGAATCCCTAACTTAACACAAAATTTACGATCAATGAAATTCCCAGCTGCGCCTGAATCGACTAGCGCCTTATGCTGGGAATGAGATGCAACCTGAGGAAATACTACAGATACACAAGTGAACAACAGAGAGCTCTGGGTGAGTTGGGCGCCTACTCACCTGGAATGACTCTCCAGTGCGAGACCTGTTGCCTCGAATCCCGGGAGACCCTCCCCAGCACCTAGCCGCAGTGTGTCATCCACGGCCACAGTTGGTGCAGGGGACGGCCCCCCTCGGGCTCTCTCTCCTCCTCTCTCTAGCGCCAGCACCCCCGAGCTCCATAGGGCTCGGCTCGGAGGTGCTGGGGGATGGAATGGACGGCCCCAACTCTGGACGTCCGCGGGTGGCCAGCAGGGTATCCAGACGGATTGACATGTCCACCAACTGGTCGAAGGTCAGATTGGTGTCCCTGCAGGCCAACTCTCGTCGAACGTCCTCACGCAGGCTGCACCGATAGTGGTCGATGAGGGCCCTCTCATTCCACCCCGCATCAGAGTCCGGAAGTCCAGGGCGAACTCCTGTGCGCTCCTCTTCCCCTGTCGAAGGTGGAACAGACGCTCCCCGCCGCTTTACCCTCAGGGGGATGATCGAAAACAGCCCTGAAGCGGCGGAAGAACTCCGCGTAGTTGATGGTGGTGGCGTCTATTCCCCTCCATTCGGCATTGGCCCACTCCAACGCCTTGCCGGAGAGACAGGAGATGAGGGCGGAAACGCTCTTGTATCCCGAGGGCGCCGGGTGTATGGTTGCCAGGTAGAGTTCCACCTGAAGGAGGAACCCCTGACACCCGGCTGCGGTGCCATCATATGCCCTCGGGAGCGAGAGCCGAATCCCACTGGACTCCGGAGCTGGTCTGGTGGGGCTGGCCGATGGTGGTGGTGAGGTAGGAGGAGGTGTGGGCAAGCCTCCTCTCTCCCATCGGCACAGGGTGTTCATGGCCTCTTGCATGGCGGATCCGAGTTGCTGGATCCTGGCGTCCTGGCAGCTGACCCGATCCTCCAGCGACTCGGTCCCCGCCGCTGCTCCTGTTGACTCCATAGTAATGGTGTGTTATTCTGTCACGTTGTTGATGTGGATGCGGTGGTGAAGTCAGGCGCAGGACACAGAGGATAAGTCAACACGACTTTGCTGAGACTCATGAACAATACAAAGTAAATGGCCTCGAAAACACCGGAGGCGAAAAAATACGCGCAATGCGTAAAATACTCTTAAACACAAAAGTACCGTACCTTGACACCAAACGACAGGCGGACAATAACACACAACTGCAAACAAAACCAAAGGAAACTTATAGGTGACATAATCAATACAGAAGACGAAACAGGTGCGACCAACTAGACAAGACCAAACATCGAGAACATACAAGCGGTAGTAGCTAGTACTCCGGGGACGACGAATGCCGAAGCCTGCCCGAGCAAGGAGGAGGAGCAGCCTCGGCGGTATTCGTGTCATACAAAAATAGATTTTATCAAATAAAACTATGCTACATTTTATCTCTGGGACACTTAGGATGACAAATCAGAGCAGGATTACTGAATGTAAGTGCATTATTTACCTTCAGAGGTGAATGTATCAAACCAGTTGCCGTGATACGTTTTTTGTTGTTGTGCACCCTCCTCAAACAATAGCATGGTGTTTGGGGCGGTGCACAATTGGCCCAGCGTCGTCCAGGGTAGGGGAGGGAATGGCCGGCAGGGAAGTAGCCAGGGTTGTGGGTTCGATTCCCACGGGGGGCCAGTATAAAAAATAAATAATAATAATAATAATGTATGCACTCACTAACTGTAAGTCGCTCTGGATAAAAGCGTCTGCTAAAATGACTAAAATGTAAAATGTAAATGTATTTTTTCACTGTAATAGCTGCTGTAAATTGGACAGTGCACTTAGATTAACAAGAATGTAAGCTTTCTGCCCATATAAGACATGTCTCTGTCCTGGAAAGTTTGCTGTTACTTACAACAGTCATGCTAATCACATTACGCACGTTAGCTCAACCGTCCCGTATACGGTATACCAATCCCGTAGAGGTTAATCACATCTATCACATGAGAATCAAGGATAACATTACAGGTAACTGCAGTTGATGACATTAGTAATGTATGTTGTGTTAAAATCACTATATAAATATAAAAGTATAATATTTGAATATGGTTGAACTATTTGACAGAAGGTGGCCCTCATTGATGAATAGGAGCCAGGTCTTGATTGGGGAAGGCTGTGCTGCACAGTGGAAGCCCTTTGAAAAGAAAAACAAAGGCTTCTAAGCTACAGTACTATGATCCAGCCATCTCCAGAGACCAGGCCTGGGTGTGCTGAGCGTTTCAAACAATCAGCTCACTATACAATACTAACCCTGGCCCTGCCCTCCCAGCCATACCATTCAACTGTCGCAGCTGTACGGCATCACATTCAGGTGTCAACCCAACTAATGTTTTTTATAATTACAATAATAGTATTAGCTCATGTTTCCCCTTTAACAGTTTATGTCTCCCCTGTGTCTTTTGTTGGTGAGGTTGTACTGACGTCTCTCTGGCGTCCTCCTAATTGACTGAGTGTGTCTCTGGAAGGGGTTCAAACTGAGCTGTGTTTCTTCAATCTGTGTGTATTGGTTTGCCTTACAATGGAGACTGACTGAGGCAGTACATTAGTCTTTGTTCTCCCTCAGGTGTTGAGTGGGGTGAGGGAGCTGGTTGTTGGTCGTCTCGCCTCCAGACAGGTGAGGTTTGTGTGTTTGTCCTCAGCACATTCATTGTACAGACTTTATTTACCCTTGCTGAACATTCAATCTTGGATCTTCCACCCAAGGAAATGTATAATGTATGTTACTTTCAATAATGTGTTTCAGTTATTTTTCCTTGCAAGCATAAAGCAATTTATTTCCTATATTTAACACTGTCAGACAGAAAAACCGCCACATTATGTAGCCAAATGACGGAACTAGTCTTCAGTGAATCCTTGAGTGTGCTCTAAACAATAACAGTTATACCAGATTATTTATTACTTGTTTATTAATCGTAAATGTTTAAATCATGTTCATATGTTTAACATAAGAATATCAAAGCGGATGTGACAAAACAAACAAATCAGCCACAATATGGTTTTTTGAATGCTCAGGTCTTTGTTTTTACAGAAATGTTTTGTTTTGTTTACAAACGTGACAGCAGGATTAAATTATTTCAAATATATGACAAGCCATTGATTGGAGTTACATTTATTTAAATGTCAATATCTTGAAAATGGCTCTACTTCTTGAGAAGGAAACGGATTCCTTTGGGCTTCAATAAGTACCAGAGTTTTTCATCTTTCCTAAATCTGGAAAAACAAGATTACTGGTAATCTATTGCATCAAAGACACAGAATCCCTTTTCTAATATCGGATCTTAACACAGGATTAAAACAATTTACTGTCACTCTACAGGTCAGAAGCAGCACTGGAAGGAACATTTCAGATTCCCAGCAGGAGAGAAGAAAAAAAAGCGTGAATATTGGTTTCCTTTTGGCTATCGAACCTCCTCCTCCCTCATATGTCAATTATTAATATCTTCATCAATTTACTGTATTCTATTAATATTGTAAATGTATAGCAAAGATAATGATTTCAGACTAAATGAGGCTAAAACTGAAATGACTCTAGCTGACACTAACAACTCACCTCCCCCACACATGCACATGAACTCACATACAGTATAATGAATAGACCGTTTAGTTTTTAAAACGTGTTTACAATTTCACATTTCAGAGAGTTGACTGGAGCAACAAAGCAACCAGCCTCAAATTTCTTTGACCAGCCTCTTGTCTTTTCACATTGAAGGAGCAGGTGCTTGAAGCCACAAAGATCAGTGTCAATCCAGGATTAAACATGTGTTGTAGGGATTGTGAACAGAGCTAAGAATCAGAACGATAGGACGCAAGATTACAAATATGGATAAAATAAATAAATAAAAAGACGCGGACAGTGCTATATTTGTGAGATAATCCGTCAGTGTGCCACGGCATAGATATCTTGGATGTGAAAACCGATTTAAGCCGAAGGGAAGTCAAAGGATCTGAGGCAGGTCAGGATAATAAAGAGGGTAGATTTTATGACTACTCTGTGTCTAACACTACTGTGTGTGCTTCTGATGTTACTCATATTCCCCATACAGTACGTGCAGTATGGGTTTCTCCAATGCAGTGTGAGCAGCCTGGTCAAATTCATAAGGGGCTCAGTGTGGTAGTGTATATACACAACAGTGAGAGCCTCAGAGGTGAATGGTTTGGAGAGAATTCATTAGCGTGTAGACAGGTGGCTAGTGTTACACTCCTCAAGTGAAAGTCTGCAGCTCGGCCCCTGTCCTAGTCTCTCCCTGGCCTAGCCCGGTAAGCAATACTGCAGGATGACATTTCCAAAGACAGCATGCTGCTGATTAGAAAATGGTCTGCCCTGAAACAACAGACCCCGATCTTTATCAACGTTTATCATCCACCCTCTCTCTCTCTCTCTCTCTCTCTCTCTCTCTCTCTCTCTCTCTCTCTCTCTCTCTCTCTCTCTCTCTCTCTCTCTCTCTCTCTCTCTCTCTCTCTCTCTCTCTCTCTCTCTCTCTCTCTCTCTCTCTCTCTCTCTCTCTCTCTCTCTCTCTCTCTCTCTCTCTCTCTCTCTCTCTCTCTCTCTCTCTCTCTCTCTCTCTCTCTCTCTCTCTCTCTCTCTCTCTCTCTCTCTCTCTCTCTCTCTCTCTCTCTCTCTCTCTCTCTCTCTCTCTCTCTCTCTCTCTCTCTCTCTCTCTCTCTCCCTCCCTATTATCTATCCGTATCAGAGATCTGTGTCTCCTGGGAGACGACTATAAGTACTCCATCAGGCAAACCACATTAGTGTAATTTTGTCCCAGGAAATTAGCAGAGCAGAGCGGCGCCAATTAGAAGTCAATAGCTGGCTTTATTAATCGAGCTAGCCATCGCACTTGATTAGATTAGGCTGGGGTGGGCTGTGTGCGTGTGTGTGTGTGTGTGTGTGTGTGTGTGTGTGTGCGTGTGTGTGTGTGTACTGACAAAAACAGGTGCTGCTGACTTGCTGATCCTGTCTCATTGCTGCCTGTCTGCGGGTCTGTCTGTCAGAGCTCAGTAATATGTTGATATTGACCTCTTCGACTGGAGGCACTTTGCAGAGACTGCAGAGAGGGTGGGAGTTAGCCTCAACAGCTATGCAGACTGACCACTCAATCAGACAAATACACTGATTGATCACCACTGCCTAGAGGGCAGCAGGTAGCCTAGTGGTTAACGCGTTGGGCCAGTAACCAAAAGTTTGCTAGTTTGAATACCCGAGCCAACTAAGTGAAAATTCTGTCAATCTGCCCCTTGAGCAAGGCACTTAGCCCTAATTGCTCCAGGGTCTCTGTCAATAATGGCTGATCCCTGGGACATGTAAAAATCACATTTCCATTTCACACTATGCACACAGTATATGAATAGCAAAGGTGTGTACAGCAGTAGTCATATAGGATGAGCCATGACTATAATAAAGTATGTGCATGTAAAGTGGGTAAAACAATATGTAAAGAGCATGAAGGGCCGCACACTGTTTAAGCTCCCAATTCACTGCTTTATTGACTACGTTTCAATACAAGACGGATCTTTGTCAGGTCAAACAGACTGAGTGCTCACTTCCCAAAATATACACATTTCACCTCACATGACGCATGGTGGGTGTGGAAATAATTCAATTCACTTTTGCGGATAGTCAAACAATAGAGAATTACATTTCCAACTGAACGAAAACCCCTTTTCGAGCTAAATCCACATTTTGTCCGCCCAGATACAGAAATCCCTCCCTAGAAACATACTGCAGATTGGTGGAATCAGATTCTGAATTACAAATGAGAATACAGATTCTACAATAATCTCCCTAAAGAACAGATGCAAAAAAATGACTCCACTTTGATAGTGCGTAATGCTGATAAGGGTGGAGCTGTGGTGTTGGTAAACCGTGATGATTACTGTGGCCTCCATTGGCTCATTGACTGAAAAGATTTCTGCTTTTGTAGATTTCTTTCTAAAACCCAGTGGAGGCCTATATTCTATGGCACACTATCTTAGTCAATGACCCACTGGTACACTCCCTAGCACTAACTGTAATGTTGCTGAGATTGTTCTGACTAAGAACTTTTTCATGTTTGAAAATGACATGTTCATTCAACAGAAGGGAACTGCTATGGGTAGTAAAATGGCACAGAATTATGCCAATCTGTACGTGGTTTGTTTGAGAAGAATGTGATTTTCAGCCCTAACAATCCATTCTTGCGCCATATCAAGCTCTGGAAACGCTTCATTGATGATGTACGTATTCCTTCTATTCCAGGGCAGAGCAGAGGAACTCAGTTCCACTCCTTCATCAGTACAAGCAGTGAACATCTGAAATTCACCCTCATCTTTGATGCGCATTAAACACATTTTCTGGACATTTTGATAAAGAGGGAGGGGGGTGGCTTTAGCATCAACCTATAGAGGAAGCCGACGGACAGGAATTCCCTGTTACGCAGAGACAGCTTCCAACCTACACCCTTAATAAAGAGCCTCCCCATCAGCCAATGCATACACAGAGTAGTACACAGTACAGTCGTGGTCAAACGTTTTGATAATGACACAAGTATTGGTCTTCACAAAGTTTGCTGCTTCAGTGATTTTAGATATTTTTGTTAGATGTTACTATGGTTACTGAAGTATAATTACAAGCATTCCATAAGTGTCAAAGGCTTATATTGACAATTACATTAAGTTTATGCAAAGAGTCAATATTTGCAGTGTTGACCCTTCTTTTTCAAGACCTCTGCAATCCGCCCTGGCATGATGTCAATTAACTTCTGGGCCACATCCTGACTGATGGCAGCCCATTCTTGCATAATCAATGCTTGGAGTTTGTCAGAATTTGTGGGTTTTTGTTTGTCCACCCGCCTCTTGAGGATTGACCACAAGTTGTCAATGGGATTAAGGTCTGGGGAGTTTCCTGGCCATGGACCCAACATTTCGATGTTTTGTTCCCCGAGCCACTTAGTTATCACTTTTGCCTTAATGGCAAGGTGCTCCATCATGCTGGAAAAGGCATTGTTCGTCACCAAACTGTTCTTGGATGGTTGGGAGAAGTTGCTCTCGGAGGATGTGTTGGTACCATTCTTTATTTATGGCTGTCTTCTTAGGCAAAATTGTGAGTGAGCCAACTCCCTTGGCTGAGAAGCAACCCAACACATGAATGGTCTCAGGATGCTTTACTGTTGGCATGACACAGGACTGATGGTAGCGCTCACCTTGTCTTATCCGGACAAGCTTTTTTCCGGATGCCCCAAACAATCGGAAAGGGGATTCACCCGCTCCTCCGCACACTCCACTGGCTTCCAGTTGAAGCTTGCATCTGCTACAAGACCATGGTGCTTGCCTACGGAGCTGTGAGGGGAACGGCACCTCCGTACCTTCAGGCTCTGATCAGTCCCTACACCCAAACGAGGGCATTGCGTTTATCCACCTCTGGCCTGCTGGCCCCCCTACCTCTGCGGAAGCACAGTTCCCGCTCAGCCCAGTCAAAACTGTTCGCTGCTCTGGCACCCCAATGGTGGAACAAGCTCCCTCACGACGCCAGGACGGCGGAGTCACTCACCACCTTCCGGAGACACTTGAAACCCCACCTCTTTAAGGAATACCTTTTTTTTTTTAAATTAAACATATTGTAAAGTGGTTATCCCACTGGCTATAAGGTGAATGCACCGATTTGTAAGTCACTCTGGATAAGAGCGTCTGCTAAATGACGTAAATATAAATATAAATCTGAGAAAATGACTTTACCCCAGTCCTCAGCAGTCCAATCCCTGTACCTTTTGCAGAATATCAGTCTGTCCCTGATATTTTTCCTGGAGAGAAGTGGCTTCCTTGCTGCCCTTCTTGACACCGGGCCATCCTCCAAAAGTCTTCACCTCACTGTGCGTGCAGATGCACTCACACCTGCCTGCTGCCATTCCTGAGCAAGCTCTGCACTGGGGGTGCCCCGATCCCACAGCTGAATCAACTTTAGGAGACGGTCCTGGCACTTGCTGGACTTTCTTGGGCGCCCTGAAGCCTTCTTCGCAACAATTGAACCTCTCTCCTTGAAGTTCTTGATGATCCGATAAATGGTTGATTTAGGTGCAATCTTACTAGCAGCAATATCCTTGCCTGTGAAGCCCTTTTTGTGCAAAGCAATGATGACGGCACGTCTTTCCTTGCAGGTAACCATGGTTAACAGAGGAAGAACAATGATTTCAATCACCACCCTTCTTTTAAAGCTTCCAGTCTGTTATTCTAACTCAGGCCAGAGGTGGATGAACGCAGTGCCCTCGTTTGGGTGTAGGGACTGATCAGAGCCTGAAGGTACGGAGGTGCCGTTCCCCTCACAGCTCAGTAGGCAAGCACCATGGTCTTGTAGCAGATGCAAGCTTCAACTGGAAGCCAGTGGAGTGTGCGGAGGAGCGGGTGAATCCCCTTTCCGATTGTTTGGGGCATCCGGAAAAAAGCTTGTCCGGATAAGACAAGGTGAGCGCTACCATCAGTCCTGTGTCATGCCAACAGTAAAGCATCCTGAGACCATTAATGTGTTGGGTTGCTTCTCAGCCAAGGGAGTTGGCTCACTCACAATTTTGCCTAAGAAGACAGCCATAAATAAAGAATGGTACCAACACATCCTCCGAGAGCAACTTCTCCCAACCATCCAAGAACAGTTTGGTGACGAACAATGCCTTTTCCAGCATGATGGAGCACCTTGCCATTAAGGCAAAAGTGATAACTAAGTGGCTCGGGGAACAAACCATCGAAATGTTGGGTCCATGGCCAGGAAACTCCCCAGACCTTAATCCCATTGACAACTTGTGGTCAATCCTCAAGAGGCGGGTGGACAAACAAAAACTGCACTGGTGGTGCCCCGATCCCACAGCTGAATCAACTTTAGGAGACGGTCCTGGCACTTGCTGGACTTTCTTGGGCGCCCTGAAGCCTTCTTCGCAACAATTAAACCTCTCTCCTTGAAGTTCTTGATGATCTGATAAATGGTTGATTTAGGTGCAATCTTACTAGCAGCAATATCCTTGCCTGTGAAGCCCTTTTTGTGCAAAGCAATGATGACGGCACGTCTTTCCTTGCAGGTAACCATGGTTAACAGAGGAAGAACAATGATTTCAATCACTACCCTTCTTTTAAAGCTTCCAGTCTGTTATTCTAACTCAATCAGCATGACAGAGTGATCTCCAGCCTTGTCCTCGTCAACACTCTCACCTGTGTTAATGAGAGAATCACTGACATGATGGCAGCTGGTCCTTTTGTGGCAGGGCTGAAATGCAG
The DNA here is from genome assembly GCF_020615455.1 of Coregonus clupeaformis. NCBI lineage: Eukaryota > Metazoa > Chordata > Actinopteri > Salmoniformes > Salmonidae > Coregonus > Coregonus clupeaformis. Next base: position 24,555,286 of record NC_059218.1, on the reverse strand, counting down.
TGGAAATGTTTTTTGGGGATTAAGTTCATTTTCATGGCAAAGAGGGACTTTGCAATTAATTGCAATTCATCTGATCACTCTTCATAACATTCTGGATTATATGCAAATTGCCATCATAAAAACTGAGGCAGCAGACTTTGTGAAAATTTATATTTGTGTCATTCTCAAAACTTTTGACCACGACTGTAGTATGCAGAGTGACTATGACAAACAAACCGATTCTTGGTTAGCGAGACTTCACGTGACTTCCGTCTCGCTTCCGCATTGTCTCCGTGCTGCTCTGCTGTTTGTTGCTACTTGGCTACCTAACAAACTATTCACGTTTTACTTTTAATAAACGTTTAATCAATCTCTGTGTTCAACAAATTTACCAACTTTTTAGTTTTGTCCTCACTCATCTTTTTTCGTTAAACTTTTTCACCCCGGACGTTTATCCCGAGACAGAAGAGTCATTTTCCTGTGCGTTTTAGCTGCCAACTTTACGTTATTTTCCTTTTTTCCATCGCAACTTTTTTTCCCTTATTCAACTTTTTCACTCCGGACGCTTTATCTGGACATGGTTCATCAACATCTTCAACAGCCGAAGCTAAGTAGTAACATTAACATGATGTCTTCTAATTGCAGTCGCTGTACTCATAATATACAGGAGAATTCTCGCCTTACGGCGAGAATAGCTGTGCTACAAGCCCAGCTTCAGACGCAATCGTTAGGCAAGGGTAATATCAGTGTAGGAAAGGAAGAAACAGCGTCTGTGCCACCAGTAAGTACAGACAGTAATGTTAGTATAAATCCCCCGCACAGTCCCCGCAGCCGGACAACTTTCTCATGGCTTCTGGAGGGAAATACTGTTGGAATGCTCAACCGGTGTCGCTCATTCAGCCGACAGAAACCTTCAACCGGTTTTCCCCATTATGTAGCGAGTCGGAGTCTGAGTCTGAGTCTTCTCTAGTCTCTACTCCTCCCGTTACGGGGTCTGAGACTCCGAAGGCTCCCACCATTAGCTCTGACAAATTGAAAACCCTAGTCATTGGCGACTCCATTACCCGCAGTATTAGACTTAAAACGAATCACCCAGCGATCATACACTGTTTACCAGGGGGCAGGGCTACCGACGTTAAGGCTAATCTAAAGATGGTGCTGGCTAAAGCTAAAACTGGCGAGTGTAGAGAGTATAGAGATATTGTTATCCACGTCGGCACCAACGATGTTAGGATGAAACAGTCAGAGGTCACCAAGTGCAACATAGCTTCAGCGTGTAAATCAGCTAGAAAGATGTGTCGGCATCGAGTAATTGTCTCTGGCCCCCTCCCAGTTAGGGGAAGTGGCCGAGCTCTACAGCAGAGTCTCAGCACTCAATCGCTGGTTGAAAACTGTTTTCTGCCCCTCCCAAAAGATAACATTTGTGGATAATTGGCCCTCTTTCTGGGACTCACCCACAAACAGGATCAAGCCTGACCTGCTGAGGAGTGACGGACTCCATCCTAACTGGAGGGGTGCTCTCCTCTTATCTACCAACATAGATAGGGCTCTAACTCCTCTAGCCCCACAGTGAAATAGGGTGCAGGCCAGGCAGCAGGCTGTTAGCCAACCTGCCAGCTTAGTGGAGTCTGCCAATAGCATAGTCAGTGTAGTCAGCTCAGCCATACCCATTGAGACTGTGTCTGTGCCTCGACCTAGGTTGGGCAAAACTAAACATGGTGGTGTTCACCCTAGCAATCTTATTAGGATAAAGACCTCCTCCATTCCTGCCATTATTGAAAGAGATCGTGATACCTCACATCTCAAAATAGGGTTACTTAATGTTAGATCCCTCACTTCAAAGGCAGTCATAGTCAATGAACTAATCACTGATCATAATCTTGATGTGATTGGCCTGACTGAAACATGGCTTAAGCCTGATGAATTTGCTGTGTTAAATGAGGCCTCACCTCCTGGTTACACTAGTGACCATATTCCCCGTGCATCCCGCAAAGGCGGAGGTGTTGCTAACATTTACGATAGCAAATTTCAATTTACAAAAAAAATGACGTTTTCATCTTTCGAGCTTCTAGTCATGAAATCTATGCAGCCTACTCAATCACTTTTTATAGCTACTGTTTACAGGCCTCCTGGGCCATATACAGCGTTCCTCTCTGAGTTTCCTGAATTCCTATCAGACCTTGTAGTCATAGCAGATCATATTCTAATTTTTGGTGATTTTAATATTCACATGGAGAAGTCCACAGACCCACTCCAAAAGTCTTTCGGAGCCATTATCGACTCAGTGGGTTTTGTCCAACATGTCTCTGGACCTACTCACTGCCACAGTCATACTCTGGACCTAGTTTTGTCCCATGGAATAAATGTTGTAGATCTTAATGTTTTTCCACAAAATCCTGGACTATCGGACCACCATTTTATTACGTTTGCAATCGCAACAAATAATCTGCTCAGACCCCAACCAAGGAGCATCAAAAGTCGTGCTATAAATTCTCAGACAACACAAAAATTCATTGATGCCCTTCCAGACTCCTTCTGCCTACCCAAGGACGTCAGAGGACAAAAATCAGTTAACCACTTAACTGAGGAACTCAATTTAACCTTGCGCAATACCCTAGATGCAGTTGCACCGCTAAAAACGAAAAACATTTGTCATAAGAAACTAGCTCCCTGGTATACAGAAAATACCCGAGCTTTGAAGCAAGCTTCCAGGAAATTGGAACGGAAATGGCGCCACACCAAACTGGAAGTCTTCCGACTAGCTTGGAAAGACAGTACCGTGCAGTACCGAAGAGCCCTCACTGCTGCTCGATCATCCTACTTTTCCAAATTAATCGAGGAAAAATAAGAACAATCCAAAATTTCTTTTTGATACTGTTGCAAAGCTAACTAAAAAGCAGCATTCCCCAAGAGAGGATGGTTTTCACTTCAGCAGTGATAAATTCATGAACTTCTTTGAGGAAAAGATCATGACCATTAGAAAGCAAATTACGGACTCCTCTTTGAATCTGCGTATTCCTCCAGGGCTTAGCTGTCCTGGATCTGCACAGCTCTGCGAGGGCCTGGGATCGGGAGAGACACTTAAGTGTTTTAGTACTATATCTCTTGACACAATGATGAAAATAATCATGGCCTCTAAACCTTCAAGCTGCATACTGGATCCTATTCCTACTAAACTGCTGAAGGAGCTGCTTCCTGTGCTTGGCCCTCCTATGTTGAACATAATAAACAGCTCTCTATCCACCGGATGTGTACCAAACTCACTAAAAGTGGCAGTGATAAAGCCTCTCTTGAAAAAGCCAAACCTTGACCCGGAAAATATAAAAAACTATCGGCCTATATCGAATCTTCCATTCCTCTCAAAAATTTTAGAAAAAGCTGTTGCGCAGCAACTCACTTGCCTTTCTGAAGACAAACAATGTATACGAAATGCTTCAGTCTGGTTTTAGACCCCATCATAGCACTGAGACTGCACTTGTGAAGGTGGTAAATGACCTTTTAATGGCGTCAGACCGAGGCTCTGCATCTGTCCTCGTGCTACTAGACCTTAGTGCTGCCTTTGACACCATCGATCACCACATTCTTTTGGAGAGACTGGAAACCCAAATTGGTCTACACGGACAAGTTCTGGCCTGGTTTAGATCCTACCTGTCGGAAAGATATCAGTTTGTCTCTGTGAATGGTCTGTCCTCCGACAAATCAACTGTACATTTCGGTGTTCCTCAAGGTTCCGTTTTAGGACCACTATTGTTTTCACTATATATTTTACCTCTTGGGGATGTTATTCGAAAACATAATGTTAACTTTCACTGCTATGCGGATGACACACAGCTGTACATTTCAATGAAGCATGGTGAAGCCCCAAAATTGCCCTCGCTAGAAGCCTGTGTTTCAGACATAAGGAAGTGGATGGCTGAAAACTTTTTACTTTTAAACTCGGACAAAACAGAGATGCTTGTTCTAGGTCCCAAGAAACAAAGAGATCTTCTGTTAAATCTGACAATTCATCTTGATGGTTGTAAAGTCGTCTCAAATAAAACTGTGAAGGACCTAGGCGTTACTCTTGACCCTGATCTCTCTTTTGCGAACATATCAAGACTGTTTCAAGGACAGCTTTTTTCCATCTACGTAACATTGCAAAAATCAGAAATTTTCTGTCCAAAAATGATGCAGAAAAATTAATCCATGCATTTGTTACTTCTAGATTAGACTACTGCAATGCTCTATTTTCCGGCTACCCGGATAAAGCACTAAATAAACTTCAGTTAGTGCTAAATACGGCTGCTAGAATCCTGACTAGAACCAAGAAATTTGATCATATTACTCCAGTGCTAGCTTCCCTACACTGGCTTCCTGTTAAGGCAAGGGCTGATTTCAAGGTTTTACTGTTAACCTATAAAGCGTTACATGGGCTTGCTCCTACCTATCTTTCCGAGTTGGTCCTGCCGTACATACCAATACGTACGCTACGGTCACAAGGCGAGGCCTCCTAATTGTCCCTAGAATTTCTAAGCAAACAGCGGGAGGCAGGGCTTTCTCCTATAGATCTCCATTTTTATGGAACAGTCTGCCTACCCATGTGAGAGACGCAGACTCGGTCTCAACCTTTAAGTCTTTACTGAAGACTTATCTCTTCAGTAGGTCATATGATTGAGTGTAGTCTGGCCCAGGAGTGTGAAGGTGAACGGAAAGGCTGGAGCAACGAACAGCCCTTGCTGTCTCTGCCGGGCCGGTTCCCCTCTCCACTGGGGTTCTCTGCCTCTAACCCTGTTGCAGGGGCTGAGTCACTGGCTTGCTGGTGCTCTTTCATGCCGTCCCTGGGAGGGGTGCGTCACTTGAGTGGGTTGAGTTACTGACGTGATCTTCCTGTCTGGGTTGGCGCCCCCCTTGGTTTGTGCTGTGGTGGAGACCTCTGTGGGCTATACTCGGCCTTGTCTCAGGATTGTAAGTTGGTGGTTGGGGATATCCCTCTAGTGGTGCGGGGGCTGTGCTTTGGCGGAGTGGGTGGGGTTATATCCTTCCTGTTTGGCCCTGTCCGGGGGTTTCTTCGGATGGGGCCACAGTGTCTCCGGACCGCTCCTGTCTCAGCCTCCAGTATTTATGCTGCAGTAGTTTATGTGTCGGGGGGCTGGGGTTAGTTGGTTATACCTGGAGTACTTCTCCTGTCTTATCCAGTGTCCTGTGTGAATTTAAGTATGCTCTCTCTAATTCTCTCGTTCTCTCTTTCTCTCTGAGAACCTGAGCCCTAGGACCATACGTCAGGACTACCGGGCATGATGACACCTTGCTGTCCCCAGTCCGCCTGGCCTTGCTGCTATTCCAGTTTCAACTGTTCTGCCTGCGGCTACGAAACCCCTACCTGTCCCAGACCTGCTGTTTTCAACTCTAAATGATCGGCTATGAAAAGCCAACTGAGAGACCTGAGCCCTAGGACCATACGTCGGGACTACCGGCCGTGGTGACTCCTTGCTGTCCCCAGTCCGCCTGGCCTTGCTGCTATTCCAGTTTAAACTGTTCTGCCTGCGGTTATGGAACCCCTACCTGTCCCAGACCTGCTGTTTTAAACTCTAATGATCGGCTATGAAAAGCCAACTGAGATTTATTCCTGATTATTATTTGACCATGCTTGTCACTTATGAACATTTTTGAACATCTTGGCATGGTTCTGTTATAATCTCCACCCGGCACAGCCAGAAGAGGACTGGCCACCCCTCATAGCCTGGTTCCTCTCTAGGTTTCTTCCTAGGTTTTGCCTTTCTAGGGAGTTTTTCCTAGCCACCGTGCTTCTACACCTGCATTACTAGCTGTTTGGGGTTTTAGGCTGGGTTTCTGTACAGCACTTCGAGATATTAGCTGATGTAAGAAGGGCTATATAAAATAAAATTGATTGATTGATTGATTGTCTAGATGAACGTTTCAGACAGGGGATTACCCAGAGGAATGGCTCATTACAAAAAAATGACCCAGGATGACAGCCTCATGCACAAACCACCCCGCCCCCCTTGCCAACAAGTTCAATGCTTCCTTCAGTACTCCCCACTTGGCAAACAGTTTGACCAATGTGCCGGACGGTAATTACAGATGTGGCAGATGTACCCAGTGTAACTTTACAAACAAATGCACAATGTTCAATCAACCTGTCACGGGCAAGGCCATTAAGATTAAGGGCATCATTACGTGTTCCACCAAAACATTTGGTATTCCTGATCAAGTGTATTTGTGGTCTATGCTATGTAGGAAAAACGAAACGAGCTCTGAAAACAAGGATAGCAGAACACAGGAGTAATATCAGGACTTGACCAGAGAAACCCTGTGGCTGCTCATTTCATGGAGACTCGTCACAACATCAGCTCTCTGAGATACATTGGTATCGAACATGTTAAGACTCCTAGGAGGGGGTGATACTGATAATATATTACTGAGAAGAGAATTGTATTGGATTCACCTTTTGTGAGCCATGTCTCCTGAAGGTCTGAACCAAGAGTTTGATATCAGACCATTTCTTACATGAATATGTCACTTTGATTTGTCCTGTCTTCCAAGTCTCCACTTGGTCATTTTGTACATACTGTATATATTGGATTCTGTAACTACTACATGTACCCATCTCATTGATATCAAATTATTAGAGGTACACAAGTTGTTTTTGAAATAGGTCATTGGAATTATATCTACGGCCACCGCGCATCCTGCGCGTAATGGTCACATTCCAACAGTTTACAACATAATATACACTACTGTTCAAACGTTTGGGGTCACTTAGAAATGTCCTTGTTTTCGAAAGAAAAGCAATTTTTTTGTCCATTAAAAAAACATTAAATTGATCAGAAATACAGTGTAGACTTTCTTAATGTTGTAAATGGCTATTGTAGCTGGAAACAGCTGATTTTTTATGGAATATCTACATAGGCATACAGAGGCCAATTATCAGCAACCATCAGTCCTGTGTTCCAATGGCACGTTGTGTTTGCTAATCCAAGTTTATCATTTTAAAAGGCTAATTGATCATTAGAAAACCCTTTTGCAATTATGTTAGCACAGCTGAAAACTGTTGTGCTGATTAAAGAAGCAATAAAACATTTACATTTACATTAATGTCATTTAGCAGACGCTCTTATCCAGAGCGACTTACAAAAAGGTGCATTCACCTTATAGCCAGTGGGATAACCACTTTACAAATCTTTTTTTAAATTATTTTTTATTTTTTAAATAATATAATTATTATATATTTTTCTTTTTTGGGGGGGGGGGCTGGAGTAAGGGGGGGTAGAAGGATTACTTTATCCTATCCCAGGTATTCCTTAAAGAGGTGGGGTTTCAAATGTCTCCGGAAGGTGGTGAGTGACTCCGCTGTCCTGGCGTCGTGAGGGAGCTTGTTCCACCATTGGGGTGCCAGAGCAGCGAACAGTTTTGACTGGGCTGAGCGGGAACTATGCTTCCGCAGAGGTAGGGGAGCCAGCAGGCCAGAGGTGGATGAACGCAGTGCCCTCGTTTGGGTGTAGGGACTGATCAGAGCCTGAAGGTACGGAGGTGCCGTTCCCCTCACAGCTCCGTAGGCAAGCACCATGGTCTTATAGCAGATGCGAGCTTCAACTGGAAGCCAGTGGAGTGTGCGGAGGAGCGGGGTGACGTGAGAGAACTTGGGAAGGTTGAACACCAGACGGGCTGCGGCATTCTGGATGAGTTGTAGGGGTTTAATGGCACAGGCAGGAGCCCAGCCAACAGCGAGTTGCAGTAATCCAGACGGGAGATGACAAGTGCCTGGATTAGGACTTGTGCCGCTTCCTGTGTAAGGCAGGGTCGTACTCTCCGAATGTTGTAGAGCATGAACCTACAGGATCGGGTCACCGCCTTGATGTTAGCGGAGAACGACAGGGTGTTGTCCAGGGTCACGCCAAGGCTCTTCGCACTCTGGGAGGAGGACACAACGGAGTTGTCAACCGTGATGGCGAGATCATGGAACAGGCAGTCCTTCCCCGGGAGGAAGAGCAGCTCCGTCTTGCCAAGGTTCAGCTTGAGGTGGTGATCTGTCATCCATACTGATATGTCTGCCAGACATGCAGAGATGCGATTCACCACCTGGTTATCAGAAGGGGGAAAGGAGAAGATTAGTTGTGTGTCGTCAGCGTAGCAATGATAGGAGAGGCCATGTGAGGATATGACAGAGCCAAGTGACTTGGTGTATAGCGAGAATAGGAGAGGGCCTAGAACTGAGCCCTGGGGGACACCAGTGGTGAGAGCACGTGGTGCGGAGACAGCTTCTCGCCACGCCACTTGGTAGGAGCGACCGGTCAGGTAGGACGCAGTCCAAGAGTGAGCCGCGCCGGAGATGCCCAGCTCGGAGAGGGTGGAGAGGAGGATCTGATGGTTCACAGTATCAAAGGCAGCAGACAGGTCTAGAAGGACAAGAGCAGAGGAGAGAGAGTTAGCTTTAGCAGTGCGGAGAGCCTCCGTGACACAGAGAAGAGCAGTCTCAGTTGAATGACCAGTCTTGAAACCTGACTGGTTTGGATCAAGAAGGTCATTCTGAGAGAGATAGCAAGAGAGTTGGCTAAAGACGGCACGCTCAATAGTTTTGGAGAGAAAAGAAAGAAGGGATACTGGTCTGTAGTTGTTGACATCAGAGGGATCGAGTGTTGTTGTTTTTTTGGGCCTTCCTGAGACTAGTTGAGTATCTGGAGCATCAGCAATTGTGGGTTCGATTACAGAAACAAAATGGCCAGAAACAAATAACGTTCTTCTGAAACTCGTCAGTCTATTCTTCTAGGCAGAGTTGCAAAGAAAAAGCCATATCTCAGACTGGCCAATAAAAAGAAAAGATTAAGATGGGCAGTCTGAGATATGGCTTTTTCTTTGCAACTCTGCCTAGAAGGTCAGCATCCCGGAGTCGCCTCTTCACTGTTGACGTTGAGACTGGTGTTTTGCGGGTACTATTTAATGAAGCTGCCAGTTGAGGACCTGTGAGGTGCCTGTTTCTCAAACAGTCAAGACCGAGACCGAGTTAAGACCGAGACCAGAAAAATGTGAGTCCAATTCAAGACCATGATTGTAATTTTGTCAAATCGTCACCATAATAAGAGTCCAGTATGTCTGTGTTCATATTTCAGAACAACAAATTGATTCTTTAGACCTTCAGAATAGGGTTACTTCAACATAATTCATTACAAGATTTAGTTGAGGTTTAGGGTTTAGTAAATGATTTGTCCCAAATACAATGCTTTTAGTTTTTGAAATATTTAGGACTGTTTTGTTAGACAGGTAACTCTTTATCCACAATATAGCAGGGGGTGTAAAGCCATAACACATATGTTTTTCCAGCAACAGTCTATGATCGATAATGTCAAAAGCCGCACTGAAGTCTATCAAAACAGCCCCCACAATCTTTTTATCATCAATTTCTCTCAGCCAATCATCAGTCATTTGTGTAAGTGTTGTGCTTGTTGAATGTCCTTCCCTACAAGCGTGCTGAAAGTCTGTTGTCAATTTTTTTACTATAAAATAGCATTTTATCTGGTCAAACACAATATTTTCCAAAAGTTTACGAAGGGTTGGTAACAGGCTGATTGGTCGGCTATTTGATCCAGTTAAGAGGGCTTTACTATTTTTAGGTAGGGGAATAACTTTTGCTTCCCTCCAGGCCTGAGGGCACACACTTTCTATTAGGCTTAAATTGAAGATATGGCAAATAGAAGTGGCAATATCGTCCGCTATTATCCTCAGTAATTTTCCATCCAAGTTGTCAGACACCGGTGGCTTGTCATTGTTGATCGACAATAATATTTTTTTCACCTCTTCCACACTTACTTTACGGAATTCAAAATTACAAAATGCTTGTCTTTCATAATTTGGTCAGATATACTTGGATGTGTAGTGTCAGCATTTGTTGCTGGCATATCATGCCTAAATTTGCTAATCCTGCCAATTAAAAAATAATTAAAGTAGTTGGCAACATCAGTGGGTTTTGTGATGAATGAGCCATCTGATTCAATGAATGATGGAGCAGAGTTTGCCTTTTTGCCGAAAATTTCATTTAAGGTGCTCCAAAGCTTTATGTCATTTATCTTTGTTTCATAGTGTAGTTTATTTTTCTTTTTATTCAGTTTAGTCACATGATTTCTCAATTTGCAGTACTTTTGCCAATCGGTTGTACAGCCAGACCTATTTGCCTTCTCTTTTGCCTCATCCCTCTCAACCATACAATTTTTCAATTCCTCATCAATCCACGGGGATTTAACAGTTCTTTCAGTCATTTTCTTAATGGGTGCACGCTTATTAGTAACTGGGATAAGCAATTTCATAAATGTGTCAAGTGCAATGTCTGGTTGCTCATCATTACACACCACAAACCAACAAACATGGATTTGGATACTGCTTTCACACAAATTTCTGTAGCATTAGTAAAGATATGATCAATACATGTTGATGATTTCATTCCTGTACTGTTTGTAACTACCCTGGTAGGTTGATTGAAACCTGAACCAGGTTGCAGGCACTAGTTACAGTTTGAAGCTTTCTCTTGAGTGGGCAGCCTGATGAAAGCCAGGCAATATTTAAATCACCCAGAAAGTATACCTCTCTATTGATATCACATATATTATAAATCATTTCACACATGTTATCCAGATACTGACTATTAGCACTTGGTGGTCTATAGCAGCTTCCCGCCAGAATGGTCTTTAGGTGAGGCAGGTGAACCTGTAGCCATACTACTTCAACAGTATTTAACATGAGATCCTCTCTAAGCTTTACAAGAATGTGGTTCTAAATATAGACCGCAACACCGCCCCATTGGCATTTCTGTATTTTCTGTCAATGTTAACGCTTTTCTGGGATGCTTGATTATTTTTCTTGCTTTACTGGGAAGCTTAGCAGAGGTAGACATACTCTGGTTATTTTTATTAGTGCAGGGTGAGCTGCACACAGTGGACTTCCTACTAGGGCACACCACCTCAGTGCTAACAGTATTACTCTGGTTCATAGGTATATGATTACTGCATACAATAGCTGTAGGATCAGCAGAGGCATTCCGGGCAGTAAGAGGGACATAAATTAGGTTATTTCCATCGCCCCTAGGATAATGTGCATTTGCTGAATCATTATGACAACTCAGCGACACAATGGTAGGGATTAAATGAGCTGGACTTGGGTCATTGATAAATCATTGTCTCAATGCAGCCAAAGGATTTGGGTGGATCCCATCCTCCTTATAACACAAGCTTTGTTTCCAGAAGGTATCAAAATTGTCAATAAATGTTACAACCACAGAGCTGCAATAGTCTCGTAGCCAGTTGCCTTAGTTAGCATTTACTGGTAGATATCATAAGTTGAAACGTCTTTCCTACCCTACCGGCTACCGATGTCATTCGTCTGTGAGCTGCTCCATGCCAAAACCAGCTGAGAGCTGCACACTCTTGCTGCCTGCAAATTATATTCTGCTGAAACTAGGCTCTGTGTGTGGCACGCATGTGAATATATTTCACATACTTTGTGATTGTGTAGGCTACTTTGTGCATGATTTCTCTATTGTACTACATAATTGATAAGTTGTATACCTCCACTACACTACTTTGATATGCATCAGTAGGGATTAAGAAGTGAGTATAAGCAATGCCCACTGAAAGAAAAGTGGGTATTAAGCTTATACCTGCGTATACCCTCCACTACACCACTGGCCCTTTGTATTTTACAAAAAGTGCACTCTCCTACATGAGTGTACTGGTATTACGGTTGCTGTCCTTTCAGAATTACGAACCTGTCACACACTGAAGGCCTAGAGGTTTGCCACTGCGCAATCATGTCTATTACAGATATAAAGGCTGTTAAGATATTAATGTTTCAAGAAAGGAGTGTATATATTTGGCCTGGCGAAGTGGTTTTATGCGCTGACTGAATGGAAGCTGAAAATTATTAGTTTTTTACTCCTCACTGTCCGAGGCCGAGTCAAGACCGAGTACATCTGTATCCGACACCTAGACAAGACCGAGACAGTCAATACTACAACATTGGTGACCAGTGTTCAATGACTATGTGTACATAGGGCAGCAGTCTCTAAGGGGCAGGGTAGAGTAACGGGTGGTAGCCGGATACTGACAGTGTTTAAGGTTCAGGGCAGGGTACTTGGCGGAGGCCGGCAAGTGATGACTGTTTAACAGTCTGATGGCCTGGAGATAGAAGCTGTTATTCAGTCTCACGGTCCCAGCTTTGATGTACCTGTCTCCGCCATCTAGATTGTAGTGGGGTGAACAGGCCATGGCTCGGGTGGCTGAGGTCCATGATGATCTTCTTGGCCTTCCTGTGACACCGGGTGCTGTAGATGTCCTGGAGGGCACACAGTGCGCCCCTCGTGATGCGTTGAATTGACCACACCACCCTCTGGGTGCAGGCAGTGCAGTTGCCATACCAGGTGGTGATACAGCCAAACAGAATGCTCTTGATGGTGAAGGTCTTAGGGGCCAAGACACATTTCTTCAGCCTCCTGAGGTTAAAGAGGTGCTGTTGCTTCTTCTTTACCATGCTGACAGTGTGGAGGGACCATTTCAGGTCCTCAGTGATGCGCACGCAGAGGAACTTGAAGCTTTTGACCCTCTTCACTGCGGCCCCGTCCACGTGAATGGGTGCGTGCTCTCTCTGCTGTCTCCTGTAGTGCACGATCAGCTCCTTCGTTTTGTTGACATTGAGGGAGAGGTTATTTTCCTGGAACCACTCCGCCAGGGCTCTCACCTGATCCCTGTATGCTGTCTCATCATTGTTGGTAATCACGCCTACCACTGTTGTTTAGTCAGCAACTTGATGATTGAGTTGGAGACATGAGTAACCACGCAGTCAAGGGTGAATGGGGAGTACAGGAGGGGGCTGAGCATGGACCCCTGTGGGGCCCCCGTGTTGAGGATAAGCATGGCAGAGGTGTTGTTGCCTACCTTCGACTCCTGAAAGTCAGGAAGTCTAGGAGCCCAGTTGCACAGGGAGGGGTTCAGACCCAGGGCACTGAGCTTAGTGATGAGCTTGGAGTACACTATGGTGTTGAAGGCTGAGCTGTAGTCAATTAACAGCATTCTCACATAGGTATTCGTATTGTCCAGGTTGGATAGGGCAGTGTGCAGAGCAATGGCGATTGCGTCGTCCGTGGATCTGTTGGGGCGGTATGCAAATTGTAGTGGGTCTAGGGTGTCGGGTAAGGTAGAGGTGATATGATCCTTAACTAGCCTCTCAAAGCACTTCTTGATGACAGAAATGAGTGCTACGGGGCGATAGTCATTTAGATCAGTTACCTTGGCTTTCTTGGGAACAGGAACAATGGTGGACATCTTGAAGCAAGTGGGGACAACAGACTGGGATAGAGAGAGATTGAATATGTACCTAAACACTCTAACCAGCTGTTGTGCTCACAGGATGTGGCTTGGGATGCTGTCTGGGCTGGCAGCATTGAGGAAATTATCACACTTGAATGTCTTACTCAAGTCCCCAGCTACAATAAATGTGGCCTCAGGATATGCAGTTTCCAGTTTGCACAAAGTCCAGTGTTGTTCTTCTGGGATCTAGGAAGCATCCTGCTGCACTTGCTCTACAAGGAAGAAATAAAGAGATAAGGAAGGAGTGGAAAACAGAAGGATTGGAGGTGACAGCATGTCACCAGTGCGACTACAGGGACCATACGTACAGTGGCTTGCGAAAGTATTCACCCCCCTTGGCATTTTTCCTATTTTGTTGCCTTACAACTTGGAATTAAAATTGATTTTTGGGGGGGTTTGTATCATTTGATTTACACAACATGCCTACCACTTTGAAGATGCAAAATATGTTTTACTGTGAAACAAACAAGAAATAAGACAAAACAACAGAAAACTTGAGCGTGCATAACTATTCACCCCCCAAAGTCAACACTTTGTAGAGCCACCTTTTGCAGCAATTACAGCTGCAAGTCTCTTGGGGTATGTCTCTATAAGCTTGGCACATCTAGCCACTGGGATTTTTGCCCATTCTTCAAGGCAAAACTGCTTCACCTCCTTCAAATTGGATGGGTTCCGCTGGTGTACAGCAATCTTTAAGTCATACCACAGATTCTCAATTGGATTGAGGTCTGGGCTTTGACTGGGCCATTCCAAGACATTTAAATGTTTCCCCTTAAACCACTTGAATGTGTCTGTTGGCGAACACCAAACGTGATTGCTTATTTTTTTCTTTAAGCAATGGCTTTTTTTCTGGCCACTCTTCCGTAAAGCCCAGCTCTGTGGAGTGTACGGCTTAAAGTGGTCCTATGGACAGATACTCCAATCTCCGCTGTGGAGCTTTGCAGCTCCTTCAGGGTTATCTTTGGTCTCTTTGTTGCCTCTCGGATTAATGCCCTCCTTGCCTGGTCTGTGAGTTTTGTTGGGCGGCCCTCTCTTGGCAGGTTTGTTGTGGTGCCATATTCTTCCCATTTTTTAATAATGGATTTAATGGTGCTCCGTGGGATGTTCAAAGTTTCTGATCTTTTTTTATAACCCAACCCTGATCTGTACTTCTCCACAATTTTGTCCCTGACCTGTTTGGAGAGCTCCTTGGTCTTCATGGTGCCGCTTGCTTGGTGGTGCCCCTTGCTTAGTGGTGTTGCAGACTCTGGGGCCTTTCAGAACAGGTGTATATATACTGATATCATGTGACAGATCATGTGACACTTAGATTGCACACAGGTGGACTTTATTTAATTAAATTATGTGACTTCTGAAGGTAATTGGTTGCACTATATCTTAGTTAGGGGTTTCATAGCAAAGGGGGTGAATACATATGCACGCACCACTTTTCCGTTATTTATTTTGTATAATTCTTTGTAACAAGTTATTTTTTTCATTTCACTTCACCAATTAGGACTATTTTGTGTATGTCCACGACATGAAATCCAAATAAAAATCAATTTAAATTACAGGTTGTAATGCAACAAAATAGGAAAAACGCCAAGGGGGATGAATACTTTTGCAAGGCACTGTACATATCCCAACCAGAAGCCATGGATTACAGACAACATCCACACTGAGCTAAAGGCTAGAGCTGTCGCTTTTATGGAGCGGGACAGTAATCCGGACGCTAATAACAAATCCCCCTACAAGCCATCAAACAGGCAAAGCTTCAATACAGGACTAATATCGAATCCTACTATCCTGGCTCTAACGCTCGTCGGATGAGGTAGGGCTTGCAAACTATCATGGATTACAAAGGGAAACCCAGCTGTGAGCTGCCCAGTGAAGCTATCCTACCAGACAAGCTAAATGCCTTCTTTGCTCGCTTCGAGGCAAGCAACACTGAACCATGTATAAGAGCACCAACTGTTCTGGACAACTGTATGATCATGCTCTCCGTAGCCAATGTGAGTAAAATCTTTAAATAGGTTAACATTCACAAAGCTGCAGGGCCAGACAGATTACCAGGACACATACTCAGAGAATGCGCTGACCAGCTGGAAAGTGTCTTCACTGACATTTACAACCTCTCCCTGACACAGTCTGTAATACCTACATGTTTCAAACAGACCACCATAGTCCCTGTGCCCAAGACCATCAAGGTAACCTGTCTAAATGACTATTGCCCTGTAGCACTCACATCTGTAGCCATGAAATGCTTTGAAAGGCTGGTTTACATCAACAACTCCCTCTGCAACTGGTTCCTGGACTTCCTGACGGCCGCTACGCAGGTGGTGAGGGTAGGCAACAACACATCCGCCATGCTGACTCTCAACACGGGGGACCCTCAAGGGTGCGTGCTTAGTCCCCTCCTGTACTCCCTGGTCACCCATGACTGCGTGGCTGCGCATGACTCCAACCCCATCATTACGTTTGCTGACAACACAACAGTGGTAGGCCTGATCACTGATGATGTTGAGACAGCCTATAGAGAGGAGGTCAGAGACCTGGCAGTGTGGTGCCAGGACAACAACCTCTCCCTTAATGTCAGCAAGACAAAGGAGCTGATCGTGGACTACAGGAAATGAAGGGCCGAGCATGCCCCCATTCACAGGGGCTGTAGTGGAGTGGGTAGAGAGCTTCAAGTTCCTCGGTGTCCACGTTACTAAGGAATTATCATGGTCCACACACACCAACACAGTCATGAAGAGGGCACGACAATGCCTCTTCCCCCACAAGAGGCTGGAAAGATTTGGCATGGGCCCTCAGATCCTCAAAAAGTTCTACAGTCGTGGTCAAAGGTTTTGAGAATGACACAAATACTAATTATCACAAAGTCTGCTGCCTCAGTTTTTATGATGGCAATTTGTATATACTCCAGAATGTCATGAAGAGTGATCAGATTAATTGCAATTAATTGCAAAGTCCCTCTTTGCCATGAAAATGAACTTAATCCCCAAAAAACATTTCCACAGCATTTCAGCCCTGTCACAAAAGGACCAGCTGCCATCATGTCAGTGATTCTCTCGTTAACACAGGTGAGAGTGTTGACGAGGACAAGGCTGGAGATTTATCGGATCATCAAGAACTTCAAGGAGAGAGGTTCAATTGTTGTGAAGAAGGCGTCAGGATGCCCAAGAAAGTCCAGCAATCCCCAGGACCATCTCCTAAAGTTGATTCAGCTGCGGCATCGGGGCACCACCAGTGCAGAGCTTGCTCACAAATGGCAGCAGGCAGGTGTGAGTGCATCTGCACGCACAGTGAGGCGAAGACTTTTGGAGGATGGCCTGGTGTCAAGAAGGGCAGCAAAGAAGCCACTTCTCTCCAGGAAAAACATCAGGGACAGACTGATATTCTGCAAAAGGTACAGGGATTGGACTGCTGAGGACTGGGTTAAAGTCATTTTCTCTGATGAATCCCCTTTCCGATTGTTTGGGGCATCCGGAAAAGAAGCTTGTCCGGATAAGACAAGGTGAGCTCCACCATCAGTCCTGTGTCATGCCAACAGTAAAGCATCCTGAGACCATTCATGTGTGGGGTTGCTTCTCAGCCAAGGGAGTGGGCTCACTCACATTTTTGCCTAAGAACACAGCCATGAATAAAGAATGGTACCAACACATCCTCCGAGAGAACTTCTCCCAACCATCCAAGAACAGTTTGGTGACGAACAATGCCTTTTCCAGCATGATGGAGCACCTTGCCATAAGGCAAAAGTGATAACTAAGTGGCTCGGGGAACAAAACATCGAAATATTGGGTCCATGGCCAGGAAACTCCCCAGACCTTAATCCCATTGACAACTTGTGGTCGATCCTCAAGAGGCGGGTTGACAAACAAAACCCCATAAATTCTGACAAACTCCAAGCATTGATTATGCAAGAATGGGCTGCCATCAGTCAGGATGTGGCCCAGAAGTTAATTGACAGCATGCCAGGGCGGATTGCAGAGGTCTTGAAAAAGAAGGGTCAATACTGCAAATATGGACTCTTTGCATAAACTTTATGTAATTGTCAATAAAAGCCTTTGACACGTATGGAATGCTTGCAATTATACTTCAGTATACCATAGTAACATCTGACAAAAATATCTAAAATCACTGAAGCAGCAAACTTTGTGAAGACCAATATTTGTGTCATTCTCAAAACTTTTGACCATGACTGTACAGTTGCACCATTGAGAGCCTCTTGATGTCCTGCATCACTGCTTGGTATGGCAACTGCTTGGCATCCGACCTCAAGGCGCTACAGAGGGTAGTGCATGCAGCCCAGTACGTCACTGGGGCTGAGGCCCCTGCCATCCAGGACCTCTATACCAGGCAGTGTCTGAGGAAGGCCCTAAAAATGGTCAAAGACTCCAGCCACCCAAGTCATATACTGTTTTCTCTGCTACCGCACGCAAGCAGTACCGATGCACCAAGTTTGGAACCAACAGTACCATGAACACCCCCAAGCCATAAGACTGCTAAACAGTTAGTAAAATAGTTAACCAAATAGCACAAACTTTTTTTGACTCATCACATACGCTGCTGCTACTGTTTATTATCTATCCTATTGCCTAGTCACTTTATTCCTAGTTATATGTACATATCTACCTCAATTACTTTGTACCCACGTACATTGAGTCGGTATTGGTACCCCATGTATATAGCCAAGATATCGTTACTCATTGTGTATTTATTATAACTTTTCTATTATTTCTCCATTTCCTTTTTCTCTGCATTTTTGGGAAAGGCAGGTAAGTAAGCATTTCACTGTTAGTCTACACCTGTTGTTTATGAAGCATGTGACAATAAATGTTTTATTTGATGGCAGGAAACCGATGGTATTCCTTTGCTGCCTCTCTCTCTCTCTCTCTCTCTCTCTCTCTCTCTCTCTCTCTCTCTCTCTCTCTCTCTCTCTCTCTCTCTCTCTCTCTCTCTCTCTCTCTCTCTCTCTCTCTCTCTCTCTCTCTCTCTCTCTCTCTCTCTCTCTCTCTCTCTCTCTCTCTCTCTCTCTCTCTCTCTCTCTCTCTCTCTCTCTCTCTCTCTCTCTCTCTCTCTCTCTCTCTCTCTCTCTCTCTCTCTCTCTCTCTCTCTCTCTCTCTCTCTCTCTCTCTCTCTCACTCACTCGGAGATGCCGACATAGAGGCAGACGTGGCGGGGTCTTAGTGAGATTAAGACGCTGAGCGACCAATCCTCCATTACCAAGCATACTACTCGCCAATGTTCAATCATTAACTAATAAACTTGACAAACTCAGAGCGAGTATTTCCTTCCAGAGAGACATCAGATTCTGCGACATACTGAGACTCTCCTCCGACATCCAAACGGATTGTATACAACCAGTGGGTTTTACAGTTTTTCGAGCAGATAGGAAGCAGGCTCTCTCTGGCAAGAACAAAGGTGGTGGGCTCTGCTTAATGACCAACAACATATGGTGCGACGGGGGAAAGGTACAGGAACTTGCGAGCTTCTGCTCTCCCGACTTGAAATACTTGGTAATCAAATGTCGCCCTTTTTACCTTCCGAGAGAGTTCTCAGGGATTATAGCCATGGCTGTTTTCATCCCACCTCAAGCCGACACCTAAAATGCTCTCAAAGATCTTCATTGTTGATCACATGGACTGGAATATGTTCCAGTTTGCCTCTGGGGATAACATCAACGAATATGCCGACTCAGTCACCAGACTCATCCAAAAGTACATGGCTGATATGATACCGGCAAGGTGACCAGGGACAATAGTTAAACACTTATTTTGTATTCTTTGTTATTACATTCATCTATTATAATATCACTTTGACCTGCATTGTTGGTGCTCAGAGCTTAAGATTTTCACTGTATCCTGTAATCACACCTGCAACCCTGTACATGTGACTATTAAACATCTAATCTAATCACTCTCTCTCACTCTTGCTCAAAAACCGAAAACGAATAAGCACCCAATAAAGTGTAGACAAAAGGACATAAATGCACACAAAGATAAACACAGGCTGTCTACAAAGTTGCATTAGAAGGAACATGCAGTATAAAGGGTTGTAATACTACAGTTTTTGCTCAGATTTGGTCTTTTGGATCCAGATACAAGTTTTAATCACTAGTCAAGTTCCAATACCACTAAGTACAGGCCCTTCAATACTGAGTTTCTCTTAGTGAAAACAATTTGAAATCATAGGCCCCTGGGTCTCACCAAAACAAGTTGTTGAAGAACCACAACAGGGTCAACACAGCCCGCCAGCGTTGAACCACAGAAACCCCACTGACTGGAATAGAAACACACACATAAATATCTCCAGCAAGTCTCCCTCCCTCTGCAACCCAACACTGGGGCGCCATGAGAATGAAAACACAGTTGTACATCGGGGTGTGAATTCTCAGAGAAACCTGTTAGGGAACATGGTGGAGCTGATCTTTTAACACCATGCATCAAGCCATCTAGTCACCAGTGTAGTGGAGGCCCCAGACGGCACCAGCAGTCTTTATTGGGCTCCACTGGCCCAGAAATGAAAGCTCCCGCTGGGCCTCATCCACAGGCTAGTGGCTAAGCTGCTATGACAGCTACATGCTTTAACAGTTGCATTTCCCATTGACCATCCGCCTAGGCCCAGATCAGTGAGAGGGACTCTGGAGGGACAGAGCACTGCTGGGGAGCCCAGTGAACAACGCTGGCTGCTGGGAAAACATTGTCCTAGGTGATGGGTCTCAAATACAGGAAGGCTGCTGACGTTAGTGACGTTAGTGTTCTTACAATAATTGATCAATTATATGTATTTATTTTTTGGAGTCTAAAGCATATTTCAGTATGCTTCAGTACATTTTAAGTGAAAAATGTATTATGAACACTATACGTGAGTCAAGTGATACAGCGAAGGCATACAGGTGGCAACCATTTCAAACATGGAGAGTGAACTTTCGATGAGATGCTAGAGAGAATTAGAAGGCCCAACCCCATAAACACATTATCTATATAAATTAATGTTACTGTCTCAACACGTGCCAAAATATCTCACTGCACACTTCTGACTCTGAAGTAATGAGATGAATTAAGCAATGCAAACTCCATATAGTAAGGGATTCAATCTATTCAATCTGTTATGCGTTGCAGATTCCGGGATATAAATTTAAAGGTCATTTCCGATTGAGCCAATATAAGCAGTGTTTACCGTGAATGCAGTCTCTGCAAAAGCGGGAACATTACCTTTAAATTTAAATCACAGGGCCTCCCGAGTGGCGCAGTGGTCTAAGGCACTGCATCGCAGTGCTTGAGACGTCACTACAGGCCCGGGTTCTGGATGGTGTTTCCTCCGACACATTGGTACGGTTGGCTTCCGGGTTAAGCAAGCAATGTGTCAAGAAGCAGTACGGCTGGCAGGGTTGTCTTTCGAAGGACACATGGCTCTCGACCTTCGCCTCTCCCGAGTTCGTAGGGGAGTTGCAGCGATGGGACAAAAACTGTAACTACCAATTGGATATCATGAAATTGGGAAGAAAAAGTACAAATTAACAAAAAATCATTCACGCTGTAAAGCTGAATTTCCATGGTGCGGATTGAATAGAGCCCTAATACTATAAAGCTGTTTAGTGATGCTTGATAAAAAATTATGTATAAGATTTACAGCTTTAGGAATTTGTTGATTATTTCAATATGACTCCATTGTTTCCAACTCCACTCTGTGCTTTGCAAATAAATAAAATGGTCTACATGCAATCTCATTGAGCAAAATGGCCCAGTGCACTCAGCCAGCTGGACAGCTATACAGCTCCAGCCTCTCTGATCTACTGTAGGGCTGTAGCCTGCCAAAGTCACTTACTTCTCAGGACCAGTAACCTTACACCGAATCAAAAGATCAGGTAACACCACTTCCAACCAAAATTGAATCATCGCACAACAATGCAGGTGTAGGAAAACAAAACAAGACACACTTCATATGCATCTCCCCTGTTCCCACTGGCACTGCCCAGTACTCCAGCCCGAAGTCAAATCAAATCAAATCAAATTGAATTTGATTTGCCACATGCGCCGAATACAACAGGTGTAGACATTACCGTGAAATGCTTACTTACAGCCCTTAACCAACAATGCATTTATTTCTTAATAAAAAAGTAAAATGAAACAACAACAACAAAAAAGTGTTGAGAAAAAAGAGCAGAAGTAAAATAAAATAACAGTATGGAGGATGTATACAGGGGGGTACCGGTGCAGAGTCAATGTGCGGGGGCACCGGCTAGTTGAGGTAGTGAGGTAATATGTACATGTGGGTAGAGTTAAAGTGACTATGCATAAATAATTAACAGAGTAGCAGCAGCGTAAAAAGATGGGGTGGGGGTGCAGATAGTCTGGGTAGCCATGATTAGCTGTTCAGGAGTCTTATGGCTTGCAGGTAGAAGCTGTTGAGAAGCCTTTTGGACCTAGACTTGGCGCTCCGGTACCGCTTGCTGTGCGGTAGCAGAGAGAACAGTCTATGACTAGGGTTGCTGGAGTCTTTGACAATTTTGAGGGCCTTCCTCTGACACCGCCTGGTATAGAGGTCCTGGATGGCAGGAAGCTTGGCCCCAGTGATGTACTGGGCCGTACGCACTACCCTCTGTAGTGCCTTGCGATCAGAGGCCGAGCAGTTGCCATACCAGGTGGTGATGCAACCAGTCAGGATGCTCTCGATGGTGTAGCTGTAGAACTTTTTGAGGATCTGAGGACCCATGCCAAATCTTTTCAGTCTCCTGAGGGGGAATAGGCTTTGTCGTGCCCTCTTCACGACTGTCTTGGTGTGTTTGGACCTTGATAGTTCGTTGGTGATGTGGAAACCAAGGAACTTGAAGCTCTTAACCTGTTCCACTACAGCCCCGTCGATTAGAATGGGGGTGTGCTCAGTCCTCTTTTTTTCCTGTAGTCCACAATCATCTCATTTGTCTTGGTCATGTTGAGGGAGAGGTTGTTATCCTGACACCACACGGCCAGGTCTCTGACCTCCTCCCTATAGGCTGTCTCGTCATTGTCAGTGATCAGGCCTACCACTGCTGTGTCATCGGCAAACTTAATGATGGTGTTGGAGTCGTGCCTGGCCATGCAGTCATGGGTGAACAGGGAGTACAGGAGGGGACTGAGCACGCACCCCTGAGAGGTGTGTTGTTACCTACCCTTACCACCTGGGGGCGGCCCGTCAGGAAGTCCAGGATCCAGTTGCAGAGGGAGGTGTTTAGTCCCAGGATCCTTAGCTTAGTGATGAGCTTTGAGGGCACTATGGTGTTGAACGCTGAGCTGTAGTCAATGAATAGCATTCTCACGTAGGTGTTCCTCTTGTCCAGGTGGGAAAGGGCAGTGTGGAGTGCAATAGAGATTGCATCATCTGTGGATCTGTTGGGGCGGTATGCACATTGGAGTGGGTCTAGGGTTTCTGGGATAATGGTGTTGATGTGAGCCATGACCAGACTTTCAAAGCACTTCATGGCTACAGACATCAATGCTACGGGTCGGTAGTCATTTCGGCAGATTATCTTAGTGTCCTTGGGCACGGGGACTATGGTGGTCTGCTTGAAACATGTTGGTATTACAGACTCAGTCAGGGTCATGTTGAAAAGGTCCTTGAAGACACTTGCCAGCTGGTCAGCACATGCTCGGAGTACACATCCTGGTAATCCGTCTGGCCCTGCGGCCTTGTGAATGTTGACCTGCTTAAAAGTCTTACTCACATCGGCTACGGAGAGCGTGATCACATAGTCATCCGGAACAGCTGGTGCTCTCATGCATGCTTCAGTGTTGCTTGCCTCGAAGTGAGCATAGAAGTGGTTTAGCTCGTCTGATAGGTTTGTGTCACTGGGCAGCTCACGGCTGTGCTTCCCTTTGTAGTCTGTAATAGTTTTCAAGCCTTGCCACATTCGACGAGCGTCAGAGCCGGTGTAATACGATTCAATCTTAGTCCTGTATTGACTCTTTCCCTGTTTGATGGTTCATCGGAGGGCATAGCGGGATTTCATATAAGCGTCCGGGTTAGAGTCCCGCTCTTTGAAAGCGGCAGCTCTACCCTTTAGCTAGTGCGGATGTTGCCTGTAATCCATGGCTTCTGGTTGGGGTATGTACGTACGGTCACTGTGGGGACGATGTCATCGATGCACTTATTGATGAAGCCAGTGACTGATGTGGTGTACTCCTCAATGCTATCTGAAGAATCCCAGAACATGTTCCAGTCTGTGCTAGCAAAACAGTCCTGTAGCTTAGCATCTGCGTCATCTGACCACTTTTTTATTAACCGAGTCACTGGTGCTTCCTGCTTTAGTTTTTGCTTATAAGCAGGAATCAGGAGGATAGAGTTATGGTCAGATTTGCCAAATGGAGGGCGAGGGAGAGCTTTGTATGCGTCTCTGTGTGTGGAGTAAAGGTGGTCTAGAGTTTTTTATCCTCTGGTTGCACATTTAACATGCTGGTAGAAATTAGGTAGAACGGATTTAAGTTTCCCTGCATTAAAGTCCCCGGTCACTAGTAGCGCTGCCTCTGGATGAGCGTTTTCCTGTTTAGTTATGGCCTTATACAGCTCATTGAGTGCAATCTTAATGCCAGCATTGGTTTGTGGTGGGAAATATACAGCTATGAAAAATATAGATGAAAACTCTCTTGGTAAATAGTGTGGTCTACAGCTTATCATAAGGTACTCTATCTCAGGCGAGCAAAACCTTGAGACTCCCTTAGTATTTGATTTTGTGCACCAGCTGTTGTTTACAAATATACACAGACCACCCCTTGTCTTACCGGAGTCAGCCATTCTATCCTGCCGATGTAGCGTATAGCCCGCTAGCTGTATGTTGTCCATGTCGTCGTTCAGCCACGACTCGGTGAAACATAAGATATTACAGTTTTTTATGTTCCGTTGGTAGGATAAGCGTAATCGTAGGTCATCTAATTTATTTTCCAATGATTGAAGATTGGCTAATAGGATTGATGGAAGAGGCAGTTTACTCGCTCGCCATCGGATCCTTACGAGGCACCCCGAACTACGTCCACGATATCTCTGTCTCTTTCTCCTGCGAATGACTGGTGAGTAATCACTATCCTGATATCCAGAAGCTCTTTTTGGTTATAAGAGACGATGGCAGAAACATTGTGTACAGAATAAATTACAAATAACGCGAAAAAACACACATAATAGTACAATTGGTTAGAGGGCTGTAAAACAGCAGCCATCTTCTCCGGTGCCATTAGTGTAGGAGAAAGTGTGCCAGAATGCAAGACAGGACAGGCTCTGGCATTGGGGATGTTGGTGTTTGCCTAACTATCTTGAGTTTCGAAAGGAAATGAGATCACAGATCAGATTGGTTTGTGGAGAGTTATAATGTAATTGATGACAATGTCTGAAATCAATAAATTGCTACAAATGAAAAGTGTAATTTAATATTTGAGGAGTTTCCTATCAGGAGTATGCTTATGATTTTTATATACATTTAGGGTGACTGATAGTGTGTAGGAAATAAAACAGATGTGTAAAAAAACACCACCGCTCTGTATCAGCCTTTCTAAATCATGAAATTGGTGTTGCTTCAATAAATGAATAAGTTCTCACCCTAGTTTAAAAATACACAACAAATCCCCCTAAAACTCCATCCATGACCCATCCCAACACAATGACCCCTATTCACATTGGAAAAATCATGTGAGACGTACCACCAGTTAACACAAGGACATGGCCAACTCCTAACCCCTGTTATGTATCTCCAATGTGCCTAGAGATACGTAGAATGTGAATGAATAAAACACAGCGTAAACAAACAAAGCCATAATCCTGGGGTTTGAACATGATACATGCTGAGTTGTGGATCTTCATAATGCTGGCTCTGTAATGTACACTGTATATAAATCATCCAGTGATGGGTGAAGACACAAAACATACAAGGAAAGAAAAGACGTGGTCGAAAGAGAAGTAATCTTTGGGTCTCCTGAATGTTTAAAAGTCATCTAAACACGCAAGAGAAAACAATCTACCACAACAACCACAACCACAGTCAAAGCATTGGCCTACAATCCGGGGCCAGGAAGGGAGGGAGATACTTTTTCTGCTGTGTTCTACTTCACTATTCTCCCTTTGAGTAACTGTTTAGTCACCGAAAAGTCTCCCCTTTTGTGTTTGGAGTGGCTTGTTTTTGGAGTGTCTCCACGCCAATGTGTGTTTTTCCCGTCCGCATGCCACTTCTTCTCCATCAAGTGTCATGGTGTGTGAAGAGTTGGTGTGTGAAGAGTTGTGACCTGCCGGGGCTAGTCGTCCTGCCTTATCTGTCACCATGTAGTCTGTCTGCTGTCTGTGGGAGGCTTGGCCCCCTCACCCTCAATACACATAGCTGCTGTTCAAGCAGGGAGAGAACAACCGGGGTCAGCCATTAGATGACCCTGATTGAGCTGGTTGGAGGTTCCACACAAAGACATTCTAGAAGCCCTCTAGCCTCCAGTCTAAACGAACAGAACGACACACTTCCTTCTCCACCAATTACCAGGGAGCTTAGGAGGGGGAGGGTGGAGCTGAGGTCGTAATTGGTTAGGATTACCAGGGGATTATTCTACCAATAGAAACAGTAAAACATACAGTTTGTACAAGGTTAGGGAGTTTAGGGAGGTGTAATTAATCACAGAGCAGGTATGTCACCGCGGTGAAGAACGTGAGAGCAGTGAGAGGAGGATTTCCCCCAGCGTCTCCTGAAGTTGGTCATTCTGCTGTAAATCATGTGATGGGGGTGAAGCATGCGTTGGAATGCAAGTGCGTGACAGTGATGGAAGCGAGTTGCCAGACGAGCAGCGGTTGAGCTGACATGTAGCGTTGCAGCCCTGTGGCATGCGGAGAGCGAGGCCACTGGCGAGGAGGAGAGTCAAACAGGTTATGAAGCCAGGCAGAACAGCGTGGAGGTGACAGAAACCAGGAGCTGTCAGAGGAAATACAAGACGTCACGTCGTCAACACGGGCGCCAGCCCTTTGATGAATTCTGCCCAGACAGATCAGGGCAGCCACAGCCCACCATCCATCTGATGTATGACATGTGTATTCTCTACACTGTCAAGAGCATTTACACACAACAGAAACACTGAACCCATGATGTTTAGTAATCTTTACAAAGAACATAGACACAACCTGTTCTGGTATTTCTGATAGACTGGCACCTTTGTTGCAGTATTTTTCATGACGATTTCTCCACATTGTTATTTTGCTGTTTTCAAGTACATTGGAGAATAACAAATTACGTATTATGCTATGAGCGCAAACCCAGATCAGGCAAGGTACAGAGTGGAAAGCCTGGGTACAGTAGTTGGCAGCATGTTGTTGATTCTATCACCTCCTCTTACAGTCTGTGGCCGTGCCTGAGATACCATTGACCTTAATAGATAGGTTGGTGATTAACCATCGTTCATGCCAATTAGCAGATTGTTTTAGCTGTCCATGGGAACAGGTAGGCGATTGTAAACGGCTTGTTCTGCTCTGAAAAATGTGTTTCTTATAAGAGCTTCTCATGACAGTGGGCAATTGCAAAAGATGCCTTTGTTACTTGGCCTCTAATTTCAAAGGGGGTATTGAAATCCTTTGTTTAGATGCCCCGGGGGGATTGGCTTACCAAAAACCTATCATGGTGAAAAAATTAAAATAAAATGTATTTCATTGGAAATGGCAGGACAGCAAATTGCTGTTATTGTGTGTTCTGTTGAGAGATGATTAGGGCTTTCATGATGAGCTGAGGTCTCTGTAGTGCAGTGGGTAGGGTCTGGAGAGAGGTTGTGTAGAGGTAAAGGACAACTGTTGTGCTTGGGACCCACTCATTATCAGTGACAATAATAATGACATTACATTTTATATATTTTAATATTTATATATATATATATATATATATATTATAAGTAGTTTTTTGGGTATCTGTACTTTACTTTACTATTTATATTTTTGACAAATTTTACTTTTATTTCACTACAATTCTAACGAAAATGTGTACTTTTTACTCCCATTCATTTTCCCTGACACCAAAAAGTACTCGTTACATTTCTGAATGCTCAGGCAGGACAGAATAATGGTCCAATTCACGCACCTATCAATATAACGCCTTGTCATTCCTACTGCCTCTGATCTGGCGGACTCACTAAGCACAAATACTGCGTTTGTTAATTATATCTCAGTGTTGGAGTGTGCCCCTGTCTGCCCGTAAATAAAATAAAAAAACAAGAAAATCGTGCCGTCTGGTTTGCTTAATATAAAGAATTTGATGTATAGCATTTACTTTTACTTTTTACTTTTACTCAAGTATGACAATTGAGTACTTTTTCCACCACTGTACTTAAGAACATTTAAAACTTTTACTCAAGTAGTATTTTCCTGGGTGACTTTTTACTTTTACTTGAATAATTTTCAATTAAGGTATCTTTACTTTTAATCAAGTATGACAACTGAGTACTTTTTACACCACTGATAAAAACCTTTTCAAAAAAGCATAAACTGGATGTACAGTATCAGGATATCAGGACTTGCGAAAGACCATGGCCATCTCAAATAATCTTGACCAGTCAATCACATATTGCTTACTAGATTATAAAAAGTAGTTGAATATAATTTCAGTATAAGTATCATAATGATTAAAGATGGGTCATTATTATTGGTTTCTTTGACCTATTCACTTTACTGAAAACCGTAACTAGATGACTCATGGGAGCGGTAAAGCAAAGTTTCACGCCTCCAGAGTGTCAAAAAGTCATGTAAGGCGTGTGCTCTGAGCTTTCTGCCTCAAACCAGGCAATTCACCTCTTGGTAAAGACAAGCCACGCAATCAGGAACATCTGTTGGACACTCTCCAGAGGCTGAAACAGTCTCTCAATTGATCAGGCCGCAGTGTCTTAGGGTCGCATCATGTTCAGTGTGAACTTGGAGGAGTTCGCCCTCTCCGAGTCATGTCCCCACCATGCCCTCCCTTTCTAACACACAGGCAAGCACTCACACACCCACACAAACACACACACATGCAAGCACGCATGCACGCAAGGCACGCACACACACACTCAAATGTACAGTGAGGGAAAAAATTATTTGATCCCCTGCTGATTTTGTATGTTTGCCCACTGACAAAGAAATGATCAGTCTATAATTTTAATGGTAGGTTTATTTGAACAGTGAGAGACAGAATAACAACAAAAAAATTCAGAAAAACGCATGTAAAAAATGTTATAAATTGATTAGCATTTTTATGAGGGAAATAAGTATTTGACCCCCTCTCAATCAGAAAGATTTCTGGCTCCCAGGTGTCTTTTATACAGGTAACGAGCTGAGATTAGGAGCACACTCTTAAAGGGAGTGCTCCTAATCTCAGTTTGTTACCTGTATAAAAGTAACCTGTCCACAGAAGCAATCAATCAATCAGATTCCAAACTCTCCACCATGGCCAAGACCAAAGAGCTCTCCAAGGATGTCAGGGACAAGATTGTAGACCTACACAAGGCTGGAATGGGCTACAAGACCATCGCCAAGCAGCTTGGTGAGAAGGTGACAACAGTTGGTGCGATTATTCGCAAATGGAAGAAACACAAAAGAACTGTCAATCTCCCTCGGCCTGGGGCTCCATGCAAGATCTCACCTCGTGGAGTTGTAATGATCATGAGTACGGTGAGGAATCAGCCCAGAACTACACGGGAGGATCTTGTCAATGATCTCAAGGCAGCTGGGACCATAGTCACCAAGAAAACGATTGGAAGCACACTACGCCGTGAAGGACTGAAATCCTGCAGTGCCCGCAAGGTCCCCCTGCTCAAGAAAGCACATATACAGGGCCGTCTGAAGTTTGCCAATGAACATCTGAAGATTCAGAGGAGAACTGGGTGAAAGTGTTGTGGTCAGATGAGACCAAAATCGACCTCTTTGCATCAACTCAACTCGCCGTGTTTGGAGGAGGAGGAATGCTGCCTATGACCCCAAGAACACCATCCCCACCTTCAAACATGGAGGTGGAAACATTATGCTTTGGGGGTGTTTTTCTGCTAAGGGGACAGGACAACTTCACCGCATCAAAGGGATGATGGACAGGGCCATGTACCGTCAAATCTTGGGTGAGAACCTCCTTCCCTCAGCCAGGGCATTGAAAATGGGAGCTGAAGGTTCGAGTTGCCAAACGTCAGCCTCGAAACCTTAATGACTTGGAGAAGATCTGCAAAGAGGAGTGGAACAAAATCCCTCCTGAGAAATGTGTGCAAACCTGGTGGCCAACTACAAGAAACATCTGGCCTCTGTAATTGCCAACAAGGCTTTTGCCACCAAGTACTAAGTCATGTTTTGCAGAGGGGTCAAATACTTATTTCCCTCATTCAAATGCAAATCAATTTATAAAAAATTTTACATGCGTTTTTCTGATTTTTGTTGTTGTTATTCTGTCTCTCACTGTTCAAATAAACCTACCATTAAAATTATAGACTGATCATGTCTTTGTCAGTGGGCAAACGTACAAAATCAGCAGGGGATCAAATACTTTTTTCCCTCACTGTAAGCACATGCACACACACACACCCACACAACCCCTCTTACCCTTTACCCTCTCTGTGCATGACTATTTATGTAAGTCTCCATCCCTGGTTTAATGGCAGCCTTTGTTGGTGACTGAAAAGTTTAATGATAGCTGCAGGCCTGATGCATTTGTATCTGTCACTGGAAGACATTCTTCTCAAGCTGAGAGTCTTCCCCATCCTGCTTGTAGGGGAGAAGGGTTGAAGTTACGGTCAAGCCCCAAACAGGGCTCTCGTTGGTGCGTTTCGACCAATCACAACGTCTCATTCGCCCATATATCAACCATTGTTAGTGTCAGGTCAGCTGATACCGAGGGATAACACCACACACTCAAACACACACACACACACACACAGACTGCACTGTACACACGTACTGTACATCCACATGTTGAGCAGTCTAGCATCTTGTCATGTGCACCAGGTATCAAGTTTCACATTTGTCTGAGTGCTGACAGATTACCATGTTCTGTGACCCCAATAGAAATGCTGAAAGCTTCCTTGCATGTGTTCATGCAGAAGCACCCATTGGCTGAGCTGTTAACATGCAGTAAACAGTATATACTGTACTTTTTGCCATAAGCAGTAGCTGTAGTTTGCCATCTCCAATTAGACTGCCTTATGAACACTACTCTGTAGACACCGCCATGTCTTTGACCTCTTGCATACAATATGATTCAACTCTCCCACGTTGAACACATACAGTGAGGGAAAAAAGTATTTGATCCCCTGCTGATTTTGTACGTTTGCCCACTGACAAAGACATGATCAGTCTATAATTTTAATGGTAGGTTTATTTGAACAGTGAGAGACAGAATAACAACAACAAAAAATCAGAAAAATGCATGTCAAAAATGTTATGAATTGATTTGCATTTGAATGAGGGAAATAAGTATTTGACCCCTCTGCAAAACATGACTTAGTACTTGGTGGCAAAACCCTTGTTGGCAATCACAGAGCCCAGACGTTTCTTGTAGTTGGCCACCAGGTTTGCACACATCTCAGGAGGAATTTTGTTCCACTCCTCTTTGCAGATCTTCTCCAAGTCATTAAGGTTTCGAGGCTGACGTTTGGCAACTCGAACCTTCAGCTCCCTCCACAGATTTTCTATGGGATTAAGGTCTGGAGACTGGCTAGGCCACTCCAGGACCTTAATGTGCTTCTTCTTGAGCAACTCCTTTGTTGCCTTGGCCGTGTGTTTTGGGTCATTGTCATGCTGGAATACCCATCCACGACCCATTTTCAATGCCCTGGCTGAGGGAAGGAGGTTCTCACCCAAGATTTGACGGTACATGGCCCTGTCCATCGTCCCTTTGATGCGGTGAAGTTGTCCTGTCCCCTTAGCAGAAAAACACCCCCAAAGCATAATGTTTCCACTTCCATGTTTGACGTGGGGATGGTGTTCTTGGGGTCATAGGCAGCATTCCTCCTCCTCCAAACACGGCGAGTTGAGTTGATGCTAAAGAGCTCCATTTTGGTCTCATCTGACCAAAACACTTTCACCCAGTTCGCCTCTGAATCATTCAGATGTTCATTGGCAAACTTCAGACGGGCAAGTATATGTGCTTTCTTGAGCAGGGGGACCTTGCGGGCGCTGCAGGATTCCAGTCCTTCACGGCGTAGTGTTACCAATTGTTTTCTTGGTGACTATGGTCCCAGCTGCCTTGAGATCATTGACAATATCCTCCCGTGTAGTTCTGGGCTGATTCCTCACCGTACTCATGATCATTGCAACTCCATGAGGTGAGCTCTTGCATGGAGCCCCAGGCCGAGGGAGATTGACAGTGCTTTTGTGTTTTTTCCATTTGCGAATAATCGCACCAACTGTTGTTACCTTCTCACCAAGCTGCTTGGCGATGGTCTTGTAGCCCATTCCAACCTTGTGTAGGTCTACAATCTTGTCCCTGACATCCTTGGAGAGCTCTTTGGTCTTGGCCATGGTGGAGAGTTTGGAATCTGATTGATTGATTGCTTCTGTGGACAGGTGTCTTTTATACAGGTAACAAACTGAGATTAGGAGCACTCCCTTTAAGAGTGTGCTCCTAATCTCAGCTCGTTACCTGTATAAAAGACACCTGGGAGCCAGAAATCTTTCTGATTGAGAGGGGGTCAAATACTTATTTCCCTCATTAAAATGCAAATCAATTTATAACATTTTTGACATGTGTTTGTTGTTATTCTGTCTCTCACTGTTCAAATAAACCTACCATTAAAATGATAGACTGATCATTTCTTTGTCAGTGGGCAAACGCACAAAATCAGCAGGGGATCAAATACTTTTTTCCCTCACTGTATGAACTGCCCTTAGTGATGATGAACTCTGTTGGATTAACAACTGCAACCCAAAAATAGGGTGATAGCAAAGGTTAGGAAGAAGCAAAACATTTTAAGGGTGAATGAATGCTTGAGTAGGAGAGTACACGTCATGCAGTTAGTCAATATTTACTAGGGCTCCTTTGCCTCAGACAGACACCATTCATCCAAAAACTAACCAGCATCCTTATAGAACACAACAGATAATGTGTTAGTGCCTCCACACAGCCACGCTCACACTCCTATGGCCCAGCCCCAGAAAAAAGGTATCTATCTATCCGTTGATCTAAAGTCACAGTTACCATTGCCTTCACTCGCCCAGCCATTATCATGTTATAGATCTAACCCTGCGAGTTAAGTGCCCTGCTAAAAGCATATGTAAACAAACATCCCTGAGTGGAAGGTGGTGCGAGGCCTTTATCTCCAAGTGACTCACCCATGGAAGAATTTGAATAGAGACAATACAGTAAGTTACAGCTGACAGTTTAGGAGGAAATAGGGCAATCGTTTCAACCGACCAGGGGGTTGCTCGACGGAAAATGCGTGGAGACAAAAATATCTGGAGAAATGAAAACTTTGAGTTGTTAAATATATGGACGACAGCTGGGGATGGTAGTGGCTCCAGAGTCCCATTCTGTTGATGGCTGGCTGGGCTGGGAGCTGGGCTTGGAGCTGGGCTGGGAGCTTGGCTGGGAGCTGGGCTGGGAGCTAGGAGCTGGGCTGGGAGCTGGGCTGGGAGCTGGGCTGGGAGATAGGAGCTGGGCTGGGAGCTGGGCTGGGTGCTGAGCTAGGAGCTGGGCTGGGAGCTTGGCTGGGAGCTGGGCTGGGAGCTAGGAGCTGGGCTGGGTGCTGGGCTGGGAGCTGGGCTGGGAGCTGGGCTGGGTGCTGGGCTAGGAGCTGGGCTGGGTGCTGGGCTGGGAGAAGGGCTGGGTGCTGGGATAGGAGCTAGGCTGCGAGCTGGGCTGGGAGCTAGGACCTGGGCTGGGAGCTGGGCTGGGTGCTGAGCTAGGAGCTGGGCTAGGAGCTGGGCTGGGAGCTAGGAGCTGGGCTGGGAGCTGCGCTGGGAGCTAGGAGCTGGGCTGGGAGCTGGGCTGGGTGCTGGGCTAGGAGCTGGGCTAGGAGCTGGGAGCTAGGAGCTGGGCTGGGAGCTGGGCTGGGCGCTGGGCTGGGAGCTGGGCTGGTGTTGGGGTGGGGTGAGAAGAAATAGAAGCAGAGGGGAGAAAGGTAACATGAGCCAGTGTGAATGGAGTCATTGTTTCTGCAGCTTCATTAGGCGTGACAAGTGAGGCGTGAACAGATTCCCATCATTAGGGTCCTAAAAAGCCCATTAGAATCAATGCCACACTCCGGACAGACTCAATGTCTGCTATAGCAGCCCGGGCCAAGCAGGCCACTGGATATGATTACAGCCGCGCTGCTAAAACAAGGCAACTCTATAGCCACACTAACACACAAGGTAATGCAATTGACGCCGTGTTCTGGAAAAGGGATGAGAGGTGGGCTGGGGTGAAGGGTGTGTGTGTGTGTGTCTTTGTGTGTGTGTGTGTGTGTGTGTGTGTGTGTGTGTGTGTGTGTGTGTGTGTGTGTGTGTGTGTGTGTGTGTGTGTGTGTGTGTGTGTGTGTGTGTGTGTGTGTGTGTGTGTGTGTGTGTGTGTGTGTGGGTGTCTGCATGCGCATGCGCATGTGTGTGTGTGTGTGTGTGTATAGATGTGTCTAGATTGCAGCCGGCAGGGTCCTGAGGCTGATAAACTGCTGGGATTAATGGCCACTTCTGGAGCCCAAATGGCACTATCAATACGGGGAAGAGCCGCCCAATCGGCCCATTGATCTGTTGTCTCGCTGGGTGCTGGGTATAATTCCTGCACCCTGGGCCTGAGTGTTCCACAGAGGGTAGGGGCTGGGGGAGATTGGACTCATGGTGGCGCCATCCATAGACTCTCCTGGATTTGAGTACTGCCTCTACTGCTATATGTGACCGACCGGCTCGATTCGGTCTTATGTAGCAAAATTTGAAATAGTGTTTTTTACATTGGATAAAAGTAGAGACTTAGACCTAGAAAATGGTATATCATACACTACAGTTGAAGAACAATGGGAAAGTAATTCTGCTTTGAAAGTTGATAAACTTGTAACCTCACTTTTGAGAAAATGGCCTTTGAATGTTTTGGTACACCTACTGGAGAGCTCTTCTGTGTCTATACCCATTCAGCATCGTTCACACCCTCTTAAGCCCCACCCATCTCTTTAAGGATTCATATTTGAGTCCATGTACAGTGAGGGAAAAAAGTATTTGATCCCCTGCTGATTTTGTACGTTTGCCCACTGACCCTCTCAATCAGAAAGATTTCTGGCTCCCAGGTGTCTTTTATACAGGTAACGAGCTGAGATTAGGAGCACACTCTTAAAGGGATTGGCTGTTTACCTCGGCTCCAGTGCTGGCTCATCCGGATCCCTCCTTGGCTTTCACGGTTGAGGTGGACGCGTCGGAGGCTGGGATAGGTGCTGTACTTTCCCAGCGCTCGGGCACACCACCCAAACTCCGCCCCTGTGCGTTCTTTTCGAAGAAGCTCAGCCCGGCGGAGCGCAACTATGATGTGGGGGACCGGGAGCTGTTGGCTGTGGTCCAAGCCCTGAAAGCGTGGAGACATTGGCTTGAGGGGGCTAAACACCCTTTTCTCATTTTGACTGACCACCGCAATCTGGAGTACATCCGGGCGGCGAGGAGATTAAACCCTCGCCAGGCAAGGTGGTCCATGTTTCTCACCCATTTTGTTTTCACCCTTTCTTACAGGTCAGGTTCCAGAACGCTAAGGCAGATGCTCTGTCCCGACTGTATGACACGGAGGAGAGTTCCGTGGAGCCCACTCCCATACTTCCGGCGTTGTGTCTGGTGGCACCGGTGGTGTGGGAGGTTGACGCGGACATCGAGCAGGCATTACGTAACGAACCCACTCCTCTCCAGTGTCCAGAGGGTCGTGTGTACGTCCCGCTGGAGGTCCGCGATCGTTTAGTCTATTGGGCTCACACGTCACCCTCCTCTGGTCATCCTGGCATCGGTCGGACAGTACATTGTCTTAGTGGGAAGTACTGGTGGCCCACCTTAGCTAAGGACGTGAGGGTTTATGTTTCCTCCTGCTCGGTGTGTGCCCAGTGTAAGGCTCCTAGACACCTGCCCAGAGGGAAATTGCAACCCCTACCCATTCCACAACGACCGTGGTCCCACCTATCGTTGGATTTCGTGACGGATCTTCCCCCCTCAAAAGGGAACACCATGATCCTGGTCGTTGTGTATTGTGTTTCTAAGTCCTGCTGCCTCATTCCTCTGCCCGGTCTCCCTACGGCCCTACAGACTGCTGAGGCACTATTTACACACGTCTTCCGGCACTATGGGGTACCTGAGGATATAGTGTCTGATCGGGGTTTCACCCTGAGAGTAACGGGCAGGTGGAGAGAGTCAACCAGGAGGTGGGTAGGTTTCTGAGGTCGTATTGCCAGGACCGGCGGGGGGAGAGGTCGGTTTTCCTCCCCTGGGCAGAGATGGCCCAAAACTCACTCCGCCACTCCTCCACTAACCTTACTCCATTCCAGTGTGTATTAGGTTATGAGCCGGTTCTGGCACCTTGGCATCAGAGACAGATCGAGGCACCGCAGTGAGGCTCCGGTGTATGCACCAGGTACCGGGTCTGGCTCTCGACCCGAAACCTGCCCCTTCGCCTGCCCTGCCGGAAGCTGGGTCGGCGGTTTGCAGGGCCATTCAAAGTCCTGAGGAGATTGAACGAGGTATGTTATAGGTTACAGCTTCCTCCTGAGTATCGTATTAACCCCTCGTTCCATGTGTCTCTCCTCAGGCCGGTGGTAGCTGGTCCACTCCAGGAGTCTGAGATACAGGAGGTTCCTCCGCCCCCACTGGACATCGAGGGGGCACTGGCGTACTCGGTCCGTTCCATCCTGGAGTCGAGGCGTCGGGTGGGGGGCCTGCAGTATCTTGTGGAGTGGGAGGGGTACGGTCCGGAGGAACGGTGCTGGGTCCCTAGGAGGGACATCCTCAATCCCTCCATGTTGAGGGATTTCCACCGCTGTCTTCCGACTAGCCACGCACCGCGTCCTCCTGGCCGTCCCCGAGGTCGGGGGGGGGGGTATACTGTCACGGATTCTGCCGAGGCTGCCCCTCCTCCTTGCTCGGGCAGGCATCGGCATTCGTCATCACCAGAATACTAGCTGCTGCCGATCTATGTTCTATGTTTTACCTGTTGTTGTCTGATTGTCTCACACCTGTTTCCCATCGTGTAATTACTCCTTCCCTATTTAACCCGGTGGCTCCCATTGTGTTTTGTGCGTGTTTGTTATTTCGTTTCGTGTGTCGTTTGGTGAGTGTGTTTGCTCCTCCCTGTTTGGAGGTATTTTGTATTTGTTCCTTTACTTGTCAGTAAAGTACGTTTTCATTGAGTTCTGTGTCCTGCGCCTGACTTCGACCCACTGCATTACACTGACACTCATGACAACTACCCTGCATGAATCTGCAGGTAGCTAACCAACCAGGTTCAATGTTAGCTAGCTAACATTAGGCTAGAACTAGCACTGCAAATCATATTACTACACAGATCATACACGTAATGTTAGCTAGTGAGCCAGCCAGCTAACGTTAGTTAGCTAGCTAACAGTACACTTTCACTTGAAATGAAAACAACTTTCTGACATAATTAGAAACGTGAAATGTCTGAAAATGTAGCTAGCTAGACTATCTTACCAGCATACATGGATGGACGCTTCTCCCTCTCTGTCATGGATACCATGTTTGCCCTTAGTTTGAAGATGTAATCTGGAGAGGTGTTTTATACAACAGCCTTCTGTGTGTCTCTTTTCGACTCTGCATATTTGCAATCAAACGCCAGAAAGTGGAGAGCAACACTTATGCAGTTCTACTACGTGATATCTTTCAAAAAAGCAGAGTTAGAAAGGATTACCTACTGTACACATACTGACCAGCTCATGTTATAGACAGAAGCGTGCTACATGGCAGACCAATCCGAACTCATCTTTCGGCATGTCCAGCCCACTCATTATCTCAGCCAATCATGGCTAGCGGGAAGGTTGCTGTCTTTTTCTGTGGCTAAACCAACTGGGCTCGTAATTTAACCATTGTATTTATATATACAGATTACATTCAAGTTTGTTATTAAGGCACATGACAGTTCACATGTTCCAGAAGGCATTTTTGCCAAAAAAAAGCATTTTGATATAAAACAAAAAAGTTTATGTTCAAATGACTCTCCTGTGAAGTAGTGACGCGCGACATACGCCTAGTTTCCTGAAACGAGTCACATGTGCAGTTACAGACTATCTGAGCCCATACTGTTGGCAACAGCACAGTAAAGCCTGATCAAATTACAGCACATAGAGCTACGGAATTAATATGAATTAATACCAGTTCAACTTGCCCATGAAGGTGATAGCCTTCCGGGTAAAAAGGTGTAGTTAGCCATAAAGAAATTGTGGGTGTAATCCCTATATGTTATACTACATACATGGCACATCTGTTTGAGTCTAAAGAATCAATGTGGTCTCAGGTCAATTCATATTATTCTGTATGTTAATCTGTAATACTCAATTTAGTATGATATGTTCAATTATGTTAGGTTACATTATGAATGGAATAGCGGTCGTACAATATCATACCAATTAGAGGATGTATAGTATCATACGTCTTACCTGGTCATACTATAGCATATGAATTGGATGACCTAACTATCATAAGTATTGGAGGACGTATAGTATTGCACGTCTTTATCTGAGACCAGGTTGCTTGTCACCATAACAACAAACGAGAATTATGGGGAGAATTACGTTGGCGGTTAGGGGAACTAATGACAAAAGGAGAATTAAACGACAAAAATTAGGTTAATTTACATAGCAGGTTAGGTGAATTGGATTAAGTTTAGAATAAGGGTTAGCTAAAATGCTACAGTTGTCCCTGACGCGACTGGAACATGCTAGACGGTCGCAGATTATGCCAACCCATCCTCCCCAACCAACCTCCTTACTTTAGTTTCTAACAGTAACTAGACTATTACATAAAGTACATCTTGTATGTCTCTGTGGCCAGGCTGAAAGAATGAGTCTATACAATTTTATCTGTCTCTTTTTTCCATGTCAAATATGCCAGGATTTTGTGTGAGACTAACTGACATCAAGAACATAGATTATGTTATAACAACAGCAGCTCTTCTCTAATCCCCATTTGTCAGAGCTAAACCTCATACCTTTCTATAGTCCCCAGTAAAATCCCAATTTGATGTACCATGGTGCATAACAGTCATGCATAGATACCATCACAGACAACAAGGGAGGGGTGGAGAGGGAGAGGGAGAGAATGGAGGGAGGTAGAGAGAGCAATAGAGAGGGGGGAATGAGAGAAAGGGAGGGAGGGAGGGAGGGAGGGAGGGAGGGAGGGAGGGAGGGAGGGAGGGAGGGAGGGAGGGAGGGAGGGAGGGAGGGATGCTGCCTTTATCTGCTCACCTCAGGCTGTTGTCTTTACTCCGTGGTGGCGGTCTGTGGTGGAGGGATCTCACACACACACTGCCTGACTGAATGGGCCCTGGCCATTGCTACTGCCACACACACAAACACACACGTACACACACACATGTGCAACCGACTCCATTACATTTGACTCAGTGTGTAAGATACAAAACGGGTTATGGTTTGCTGGATACCAGAGTGCACATACACACAAAACCACATCTCTCCAAATGCCCTGAAACCACACAGGGAGAAAGAGAGTGAAAGAGTGAGGAGGGTGAGATAGGGGTAAAAGGACTAAAAATAAAAATAATGGGAGAAATAGAGAGAGAAAGACAAAAATAGGTATTAAGAGAGACTGACAGTCAGAGAGAGAAAAGACAGAGAAAAACGAGGTAAAAAGAAAGAGAGAGAGAGTGAAAGAAGTAGGTAGGTAGTTTGGCGCCTTCACTCTGCCCAGCGCCCCCCGGTGCAGGAGATAAGGGCCTGCTGAATATTTCATGTCTCTGACTGACAGCTCCTCAGGGTCTTAGGAGAGCCATGGCGCCCACTTTACAGCCCAGAGGAATCTCCCAGACAACCTCAACACACATCATGTGACAACACACACACACAAAGACAGGCATGCACACACACAGGAACGCAGACACATACACGGCAGACACACACATGCACGCATGCGCATACAGAGGACACACATACACATGCTCAATTCTCTTCAGGCCCTGTCACCCCACCCCTATGTCTGTGGCTTAGGTGTGCCAGTGGTCATCAGGTTCCAGGTATGTTTGGCATTGTATGACTTTCAAATGCTCTTACAATTTTAAGCACATCCTTTGCGGCTTGAATTGTTCCCACTCATTATAATACATATGGTTAATTAATGCATGATTAATGCATGGTAGAGTAGACAATATGAAATCAAATCAAATAATGATTGGTCACATGCGCCGAATACAACAGGTATAGATAGACCTTACCGTGAAATGCTTACTCACGAGCCCGTAACCGACGATGCAGAGTTCAGGAGTCCGTAAAACGGTGGCCATCCCCACCGGTGCCATTCTCTAAAATCAATAGGAACTGTTAATTTAATTGTAAGTCATATGCTGGTTCTCTTGGTCTCTGATCAACATGTTGTCAAAACTACAAGCATGTCTTCATCTTCACATTCCCCAAACCACGTCTTCAACAATGTGTTATACTTTCCCTTCTGACCAGGCCATCTCAACATTACCCTACACTACAGTACCTCTCATGTTTTACTTAGTAAATCACCTCAAAATACTTTCTCACCTTCAAATTATTTCCATCGGTTACGTCCTGAGTCTTTCAGAGGTGAATTAAATTCCTATTTGATTAAAGCTTGACCAGGAATGACAGTATTGTCTTATACACTGCTCAAAAAAATAAAGGGAACACTTAAACAACACAATGTAACTCCAAGTCAATCACACTTCTGTGAAATCAAACTGTCCACTTAGGAAGCAACACTGATTGACAATAAATTTCACATGCTGTTGTGTAAATGGAATAGACAACAGGTGGAAATTATAGGCAATTAGCAAGACACCCCCAATAAAGGACTGGTTTTGCAAATGGTGACCACAGACCACTTCTCAGTTCCTATGCTTCCTGGCTGATGTTTTGGTCACTTTTGAATGCTGGCGGTGCTTTCACTCTAGTGGTAGCATGAGACGCAGTCTACAACCCACACAAGTGGCTCAGGTAGTGCAGCTCATCCAGGGTGGCACATCAATGCGAGCTGTGGCAAGAAGGTTTGCTGTGTCTGTCAGCGTAGTGTCCAGAGCATGGAGGCACTACCAGGAGACAGGCCAGTACATCAGGAGACGTGGAGGAGGCCGTAGGAGGGCAACAACCCAGCAGCAGGACTGCTACCTCCGCCTTTGTGCAAGGAGGAGCAGGAGGAGCACTGCCAGAGCCCTGCAAAATGACCTCCAGCAGGCCACAAATGTGCATGTGTCTGCTCAAACGGTCAGAAACAGACTCCATGAGGGTGGTATGAGGGCCCGACGTCCACAGGTGGGGGTTGTGCTTACAGCCCAACACCGTGCAGGATATTTGGCATTTGCCAGAGAACACCAAGATTGGCAAATTCGCCACTGGCGCCCTGTGCTCTTCACAGATGAAAGCAGGTTCACACTGAGCACGTGACAGACGTGACAGAGTCTGGAGACGCCGTGGAGAACGTTCTGCTGCCTGCAACATCCTCCAGCATGACCGGTTTGGCGGTGGGTCAGTCATGGTGTGGGGTGGCATTTCTTTGGGGGGCCACACAGCCCTCCATGTGCTCGCCAGAGGTAGCCTGACTGCCATTAGGTACCGAGATGAGATCCTCAGACCCCTTGTGAGACCATATGCTGGTGCAGTTGGCCCTGGGTTCCTCCTAATGCAAGACAATGCTAGACCTCATGTGGCTGGAGTGTGTCAGCAGTTCCTGCAAGAGGAAGGCATTGATGCTATGGACTGGCCCGCCCGTTCCCCAGACCTGAATCCAATTGAGCACATCTGGGACATCATGTCTCGCTCCATCCACCAACGCCACGTTGCACCACAGACTGTCCAGGAGTTGGCAGATGCTTTAGTCCAGATCTGGGAGGAGATCCCTCAGGAGACCATCCGCCACCTCATCAGCAGAATGCCCAGGCGTTGTAGGGAGGTCAAACAGGCACGTGGAGGCCACACACACTACTGAGCCTCATTTTGACTTGTTTTAAGGACATTACATCAAAGTTGGATCAGCCTGTAGTGTGGTTTTCCACAATTCCAGACCTCCATGGGTTGATAAATTTGATTTCCATTGATCATTTTTGTGTGATTTTGTTGTCAGCACATTCAACTATGTAAAGAAAAAAGTATTTAATAAGATTATTTCATTCATTCAGATCTAGGATGTGTTATTTTAGTGTTCCCTTTATTTTTTTGAGCAGTGTATAATCGCAGTGAGTGTGGTCATGTGGGCTTTTGAAGGGCTAACGGCAGAGCCATGCTTCAGTAGTGTGTTGGAGTGAAATTACACTTGGCAGCCATGTCATTTTTTCCAAAAAGGCCTCTGTGATTCTCTAACAAAAAGTGTGCTCCTGAGATATTAGATCCTTTTCCTTCTTCCTCATTAGGAGGGAGCTCCAGTCAAGGTAATTTTCTGACAGTACAGGCAGCACTACTCTCTAGCAGGGAACCTGCAGTAAATCAAAGAGAAATCCCTCCACATCTCCCTCCTCGGCCTCTCCCTCCACTTCCCAGGATCCATCTCTTCTCCCATTAGGATGCATGGAGAGG
Source organism: Coregonus clupeaformis (assembly GCF_020615455.1). NCBI lineage: Eukaryota > Metazoa > Chordata > Actinopteri > Salmoniformes > Salmonidae > Coregonus > Coregonus clupeaformis. Next base: position 24,513,330 of record NC_059218.1, on the reverse strand, counting down.
CTCCTAAGCCTGAATCCCAAAGAACCGTTGCCCCGCCCCGCCCCGCCCCGCCCCGCCCCTCCACGCCCCGCCCCGCTGTCACATCTGACCACTCGGTCCCTGATGAGATCATTGTCTGCAGATTGCTTCCCTGTGAGGCCCCTTGGCACCCGGTAGTGTCTGGTGTGTGTGTGTGATGTGTGCTGCGTCTGGGGCCCAGGCAAGCGGCACCTCTAATCATCCCTGACACCAGTGGCCCTGCCCCTCCTAGGCCCCCACCGCCTGCCTGCCCCGGCCCGCCCAGCCTAGCCAGCCCAGCTAACTCCAAAAACACCGTCCTCTTCCATCCTCTGCCCAATTGGTCTGACTGACAGATCAGCCACTCATGGGCCACAACCAGGCCCAATCACTCTCGCTCATTGACGGAAAATGGCTTCCAGAGCTGCATGTGCCAAAGGAATTAGTTCCCAGTGAGAGCTCATCCAGAGGTCAGGTAAAATTGGTGAGGCTGAGAGGGGGTCATCCTGTGCCATACACCCCCATACACCCCCTCTCCCCCCTCTCCCATCATCTCTCCTTCTTTACAGGAAGAGGAAGTCAGGGGTCTGGCCTAAACAAACTCAGAATGTTGAGCCGCGTGGGGCTTCAGAGCTTTGCTTCCACTGAGGATCAAGTCACTCCTGATGATGGGCTGTAGTTAGGGGGTTGGGTGTCACACTGAAGTGGATCCATATTAAACAAGCAATCACAAAGGGAAGCGGGACGACTCTGCACTGCTACACACTGCAGTAACATTTGAGGACTTTTACTTCCATTTTTATTGTAATCATTTAGTGAGGAAAATAATTCTAATAATGTATATGCTAGAAAGCTAAAACATAATGACTGCCCCGAATGTTTAAGTTCAGTACCACTTAAATATTTTCCCTGGAGATCAGTGTAGCAGACTCAAGCCAACATCAGTCACATTACAGACAAGCCTCTCCCTTTGATGTAATAACAGTTAAGCTCATTGCTCTTCTGAAACGCTACAGCTGCTCTGCCATCATGGCTTAATGTTGTAGCCTCTTGTGTGCCTCAAGTTACTGTATATATTTGTCCTGTGTAGCCTATATTCTGAAAATATAAAGGCCCACTAACCATGCTCATTAAAATGCTAAATCATCACCCTGTTAAAGTGCTAAATCATTACTCCTGCCAAAAAAGCATTGTTATCTACAGAAGAAGTCGGTGAACTTGGTTTTTCAAAGCGTAAATCATTTTCTAATTGAAATGCCTAACACCTGAGGTGACTCCGCCCCTAGAGATATTTGATTGGCTTCTTAGGGCTTCACCTGTCTTCCCCTCATTCCTGGCCTCCGTGTTCTGTCTGTTGGAGATGATGTTGATGGAGAATTATGTATTGTTTGTTTTAGTTTGGGGCGAGAACATATTCCACGCTGTGAAGGTGACAGGGTAGGGTGAGTTATGTGTCGTGAGGGGAGGAAATGTGAGCCTTTAAACCTTTTGAAGTGATTCCCTCACTGTCCTGCTGGCCTCAGGCAAGGCTTGTTTGAACACACTGTAGAGGGGCAAAGGGAAGATGTGGAAACCATTTGATTTGTGTGGTGTATGGGGAGACATGTGGCCGTAACCTTAACTTGTAAACCCAAATTGCATTTAATCAAACGCTTAACATGTAGTTCTAGTGCATTGCAGTTAAGCTAAGAGATTTATCCACTAACATGCCCTTTTATCTGGGAAGGCATAATGAAAAATGTCATGTAAATTCCTCACATATGTTCATGTTATATTGTCATTAATTGCTCGTTCTACATTGAAAACCCAAATAAACCCAAAGTAATTATACAATAACTTATAGTCACATTATTAAGTCACCTGCTATAAGCTGACCATATTGTGAGAATTGCGTTGAGATATGTCTGGGTTAAACTAGCAGATGTCACTTGTGTAACAACAATAGCCTTTTAACTAGCTGTACTTCGCCTGTGAATACAGTAGCTTATTAACTAAATGTACACTCTGTCTGGTGAATAACCTGATTGTACTTCCACCGATTCACGGTTCACATTGGGAACATGACCTCAGAGGTAAATTGTGTGCACCCTCTCCTCTCTGAGACAAAAGCTAATGATGCAGAAAAAAGACCAGGGACTTTCTTGCCAAGAAGCCTGAGTATCTCCCAACGCTGTGGCTCGTTGGAGGGCCTGGTAAAATAAAAAATAAAAAATAAAAAATTAATCATGCACATGGGCCTGGGAAATCACCCAGTGATGTGATGCTAGGCTAGAGGAACAATCATGTGCACTATGGGCTCTCAGGCACTCCCAGGGCCGGGCTGTGCTGTCTGCTGGCTGAGGGTCTTGTGCCTGTCTTGGAGCCTCTCCAGAGTGAAGAAGAGCCCCGGTAATTATAACAGGAGGCATGACGAGTCATTACAAGTCATATTCCCAGCCATGGCAGACAGTGCCCTCTCCCAAAACACACCAAACAGGAACCATACATCTCCCCTTCATCCTCACACCCTCTCATTTGGAACATTTAGAAGCCCTGTAGTTTTGGCGTGGAGAGATGGGGCTACATGTGAGTATGTGGATGTAAAAGTACCGTGGAGGGAGCCCCGTGAGTAAGCATCAGCATGTGTGTGGAGCAGAGCGGATCGGCATTATTCTCCCCTCCTCTCTCTGCTCTCTGTCTCCTTCACCTCATCACCCCTCTCGCTCTGTCTCATCGAAGGTAAGGAAGTGGATGGAGCATCGCAGCCTGGTTTATTTAGCGGACAGGGGTTCAGAGTTGAAAGGGAAGTTGGTGTGTGGTGGGGAGATGGAGGGAGGAGGGGTGATGTGTGAGCAGGGGAATGTGTGGTGTGGTGGGCCTGGGAGAGAGAGATGAGATGGGACCACATATCTCTAATGGAACGTTATGTTTGACATGGGGGCTGGCTGAGGTAGGAGGAGGATGGCGGGGATTCCTGGAGTTTGGTTGAAACACACACACCCACATACCCCTGAAGTGTGCCCCTCTGTGTCAGCCGAGTGGCGCTGTGCTTTGATCTCAGCTCCGCGGGTCAGAAATATGTCTCTCTCTCTCTCTCTCTATCTCTCTATCTCTCTCTCTCGCTCTCAATCTCTCTCTCTCTCTCAATTCAATTCAATTCAAGGGGCTTTATTGACATGGGAAACATATGTTTAAATTGCCAAAGCAAGTGAAATGGATAAACAAAAGTGAAATAAACAATAAAAAGTGAACAGTAAATATTACACTCACACAAGTTCCAAAATAAGAGACATTTCAAATGGCATATTATGTCTATAAACAGTGTTGTAACGATGTGCAAATAGTTAAAGGACAAAAAGGAAAATAAATAAACATAAACATGGGTTGTTTTTACAATGGTGTTTGTTCTTCACTGGGTGCCCTTTTCTTGTGGCAACAGGTCACAAATCTTGCTGCTGTGATTGCACACTCTCTCTCTCTCTCTCTCTCTCTCTCTCTCTCTCTCTCTCTCTCTCTCTATCACTCTCTCTCTCTCTCTCTCTCTCTCTCTCTCCTCCAGCCATCTGCCTGCTAGGGCAGATGCTCGACTGCCTCAGGGTGTTTAGGTTTTGGAGGAATCCTAATTTCCTCTACTAATCATGACATCATCCTGCCTGAATAGGTTAAAGATGTTGCCAGGATATTCCTCGCTTCCTCACTCCAGCAGGGCCCAAATTAGACACATTACATACTGCCCCAGTGTGAGATAATATTTACCGCATTTCCTCGCTGAAAAACAGTAAGTGTGTGTGTGTTGCATGTATGTGTGTAAAGTGTGTTGCATGTGTGTTCCTGCGTGCATGTGCACGTGTGTATCAGTGGAGGCTGCTGGGGGGAGGACGGATCATAATAATGTCTGGAATGGAGCGAATGGAAACCATGTGTTTGATACCATTCCATTCACTCTGCTCCAGCCATTACCATGAGCCCGTCCTCCCCAATTAAGGTGCCACCAACCTCCTGTGGTGTGTATGTGACTGTGTGTGTTGTATTTGGCCACAAACTAGTATGCCCCATATGGTGGGATCAGAACCTGAGGTAATTCAATAGTGGAGAATAAGTTGAGTTGAGCGGCTCCCCCATTACGGACATGATTAAAGACTTGACTGATTAGAGGTGAGGAGTGGCCATGGCCTCCTCAGCTTGTCAATAACAGTTAGACTCACCTCCATGCTGCTCCAACCAGCCTGTCTCTCTCTATCCCCACCACCCACTAACCATCTCCATCTGAAACATAATGCCTAGCTGTCATTCATTTGACAGTTTACAGTATTTGCTAAATGTGAATACTAGTTTTTGCCCCCCCCCAAAAAAATGCATTGAATTGATAGGTTTTCACCAAACTTTGACTGTGTGCAATCAGCCCTTCTCACTCCACCGTGTCAGGCACAGGTTCAAAACCCAGTGGCTTTGTTTCGACCAGAATCTCTCCAAGGCATTAAGTGAGAAATGAGAGAACCCTAGATTAGAATCCTACCTCTTCATTTCAGCTACATCTGTGCTCGGCCATCAACTAAACAACACAACAATGACACATAATTCAAGGCCCGAGAAATGTGTCCGTATTGCCACAATGAGGGTGGTTCAAGAAGTAACAAGGCCACCAAATAGGACTGTCTTTCATCCCATATTCAGATACAGTTGACTCATGATAAATACAAGGTCTCTGGTCATAAATGCCTGTACGAAACCGGAGCATGCAGTTATCCAAAGCAAGTCAAGCATACATTATTTATTTGATTTAGGACCGTTTAACTGCAATGCAGAGTCGGTACTCTCATCACAAAGATATGATGACATAATAAAGAGATAGTTGGAAAGGATACATACCAATCATCATAACATATGTATAGACTCTTCATCTCCTACTACTATTTTATCTAGATGTTGCATGAAAAGTTATATGTGTACATATGGAGGAGTGGGATGAATAAAGATGCAACCATAAAGATTCTCAGCTCAAACAACCATGTGTTTTCCATAAAATCATACTTTACAGGATTTTTATGATAGGGGTGTTGCTTCGAGATGTCTTTGAGGCAGTATCTGTAGTTCGTCCCTGAAGGCAACACACACAATACCCGATGGCCTGAAAAGACAGCATGACATAGCAGCACCAGCTAAGGAGAGGAATGTTCAGGCTTCTTCTGCCAAACTACATGGGGAGAATCCAGTCCAGTTCCTTTTTGTAGTTCTGGTGTTCGTGTGAGGAGAAAGCATGTTTGACAACAGGAATTAAAGAATTGAACAGAAATGGAACTAAATGAAAACGTAATGATATTTGAACATTTGTGGTTGTGGTTTGTTTGATATTAGTACTAGTCGATCCCAATGCGCTGCCTTGAGTTGTGTGACATCGCAATATATTCTTTCACAAAATACCACTTTTTGTATCATCGTTTTTGAAAAACTCATAATTATGGACAGCATGTACAATGCAGATCCAGTAGATATACTATATTCATACTTGGCCTAAAGATGTTCTCGTACAATATCATAAACTACTCCAATTACATTTACTTGTGAAGAGTTTATTTCCAAAACGTTATATCCACCAATTATTCCCATTTGTGTTTTCTGCATCAGAAATTATGGCTTATGGGTACCTTTATGTGTGTGAAAAAATATTACTGTTCTCACATGTGGAATTCATAACTTTTAGAAGTGTATTAAAATGGGTTGCAAAACGCTATATATAAATTTTTTTGCTGGAATGGAATGTTGTATATGCTGTATATTTAACATATAAATTCAAGCAATCATAAATCTAGCCTCATGCTTTACTGTTTGGTTAGAGATAGGCCTCATCCCAAATGCCACCTTATTCCCTATATATTGCATTACTTCTGACCAGAGACCAGATATCATATTACCGTATTGATTATTTTCATATTTGTTTTTATATATTGATGTCACAAATGTGAATCATTTGTACAGTTATTGAATAAAAATGTAATTATTTGTCGCATTTGACTGGGTAAAACCTTGCAGTGCTACTTTCTTCTCTGAGAGACAGGTGGATACAGTGGGGGAAAAAAGAATTTAGTCAGCCACCAATTGTGCAAGTTCTCCCACTTAAAAAGATGAGAGAGGCCTGTAATTTTCATCATAGGTACACGTCAACTATGACAGACAAAATGAGAATTTTTTTTCCAGAAAATCACATTGTAGGATTTTAAATGAATTTATTTGCAAATTATGGTGGAAAATAAGTATTTGGTCAATAACAAAAGTTTCTCAATACTTTGTTATATACCCTTTGTTGGCAATGACACAGGTCAAACGTTTTCTGTAACTCTTCACAAGGTTTTCACACACTGTTGCTGGTATTTTGGCCCATTCTTTCATGCAGATCTCCTCTAGAGCAGTGATGTTTTGGGGCTGTCGCTGGGCAACACGGACTTTCAACTCCCTCCAAAGATTTTCTATGGGGTTGAGATCTGGAGACTGGCTAGGCCACTCCAGGACCTTGAAATGCTTCTTACGAAGCCACTCCTTCGTTGCCCAGGCGGTGTATTTGGGATCATTGTCATGCTGAAAGACCCAGCCACGTTTCATCTTCAATGCCCTTGCTGATGGAAGGAGGTTTTCACTCAAAATCTCACAAAACATGGCCCCATTCATTCTTTCCTTTACACGGATCAGTCGTCCTGGTCCCTTTGCAGAAAAACAGCCCCAAAGCATGATGTTTCCACCCCCCATGCTTCACAGTAGGTATGGTGTTCTTTGGATGGAACTCAGCATTCTTTGTCCTCCAAACACGACGAGTTGAGTTTTTTTAACCACAAAGTTATATTTTGGTTTCATCTGACCATATGACATTCTCCCAATCCTCTTCTGGATCATCCAAATGCACTCTAGCAAACTTCAGACGGGCCTGGACATGTACTGGCTTAAGCAGGGGGGACACGTCTGCCACTGCAGGATTTGAGTCCCTGGCGGCGTAGTGTGTTACTGATGGTAGGCTTTGTTACTTTGGTCCCAGCTCTCTGCCGGTCATTCACTAGGTCCCCCCGTGTGGTTCTGGGATTTTTGCTCACCGTTCTTGTGATCATTTTGACCCCACGGGGTGAGATCTTGCGTGGAGCCCCAGATCGAGGGGAGATTATCAGTGGTCTTGTATGTCTTCCATTTCCTAATAATTGCTCCCACAGTTGATTTCTTCAAACCAAGCTGCTTACCTATTGCAGATTCAGTCTTCCCAGCCTGGTGCAGGTCTACAATTCTGTTTCTGGTGTCCTTTGTCAGCTCTTTGGTCTTGGCCATAGTGGAGTTTGGAGTGTGACTGTTTGAGGTTGTGGACAGGTGTCTTTTATACTGATAACAAGTTCAAACAGGTGCCATTAATACAGGTAACGAGTGGAGGACAGAGGAGCCTCTTAAAGAAGAAGTTACAGGTCTGTGAGAGCCAGAAATCTTGCTTGTTTGTAGGTGACCAAATACTTATTTTCCACCATAATTTGCAAATAAATTCATTAAAAATCCTACAATGTGATTTTCTGGATTTTTTTTTCTCATTTTGTCTGTCATAGTTGACGTGTACCTATGATGAAAATTACAGGCCTCTCTCATCTTTTTAAGTGGGAGAACTTGCACAATTGGTGGCTGACTAAATACTTTTTTTCCCCACTGTATATCTCGTTTTGCATCAACATTTTATTGTTTGTCTCTCTGAAATGAAACCATCTAGTGATAAATGACAGATGTATTAGTTTGAAACCTATCACTCCCATGCCATGATTAGATGGGGGAAACCCACACCAATCTCTTTCATAAGTTCTTTAAACAAAAAAAGCACATTTACCAACATTTCTGAAAATGGATATATAGTGTTTTGGAAAGAAACTCTTCAAATATTTTCCAGTCACATGTGTGACCCGATCCATTTATGGCTTTGCAAGCCGAAGAACATCATCCCAACCGTGAAGCACAGGGGTGGCAGCATCATGCTGTGGGGGTGCTTTGCTGCAGGAAAGACTGGTGCACTTCACGAAATAGATGGCATCATGAGGAAGGAAAATTATGCGGACATATTGAGGCAACATCTCTAGACATCAGTCAGGAAGTTAAAGCTTGGTCGCAAATGGGTCTTCCAAATGGACAATGTTGTGGCAAAATGGCTTAAGGACAACAAAGTCAAGGTATTGGAGTGGCCATCACAAAGCCCTGACCTCAATCCTATAGAAAATGTGTGGGCAGAACTGAAAAAGCGTGTGCAAGCAAGGAGGCCTACAAACCTGACTCAGTTACACCAGCTCTGTCAGGAGGAATGGGCCAAAATTCACCCAATTTATTGTGGGAAGCTTGCGGAAGGCTAACCGAAACGTTTGACCCAAGTTAAACAATTTAAAGGCAATGCTACCAAATACTAATTGAGTGTATGTAAACTTCTGATCCACTGGGAATGTGATGAAATAAATAAATTCTCTCTACTATTGTTCTGACATTTCACATTCTTAAAATAAAGTGGTGATCCTAACTGACCTAAGACAGTGATTTTTACTCGGATTGAATGTCAGGAATCGTGGAAAACTGAGTTTAAATGTATTTGGCTAAGGTGTATGAAAACTTCAGACTTCAACTATATATATATATATAAATATATATATATATAAACATATCTGTAATTTAGTCATGTCACGTACAGCAGAAGACACTCATTCATTGTACTGAATTAGCCTTGAGCAGGAGAGCAGGAGAGCAGGAGAGCTTATTCAGAACAGCAGAGGGAAGCTTCAGTAGCATTTAGCATGTACAGTACAGAACCTTTCAAGTTTGTTTTACATTAGGAAATAGGAGAATGATATTGTGCATGAACTCGGCATGTACTAACCTTTATAGGGGGACAACAGAGAGGTACAGTGAACATACAGCCGTTTCTCATTCTCTTACCTTCGTCTTTCACTCACTACGGAACCTCTGGAGTTTACACTCCTTATGCTTTACGAAACAGATAGCCCCAAAATAACATCCAAAATGACAAACTGCTGGTAAGACCAGCCTGTTGAGCAAGTTATCATGATTCAACTATGCTAGTAAGCCGTAGAACCCAGTACACATTACTTTTTTACATGCCGTCATCTAGAATCTGTCACATATACCAAACAAACCATTCATTTTGTTCCACTATCTATTTGTGTGTTTACCTTTGACTGTCGTGTGTACCCTTTGAGTGAAAGATGAGAGGAAAGGTCAGAGGGAATTGAATTCTTTGTAGCCTGCTGTTCCCAGTCTCTATCGCGTAGACAGCTGGGCGCCCTGTACAGTTAAGATCACAGGCCTTGATAACCTGGACCTTGATTTATGGACAGCATGGGCTTTTGCAATCACCTAATGAGGGAAACTAGAGTGTTTACATGTTTATTAAATACCCAGTACCAGCTGGGACTGGTCGGGCAGACAGCATCTATCATAATATTTCTGTTTCACGGCCCACCTTAACCCCATGCTGGACTGTTTGGTCTCACTCAATCAGATGGCTTTGAATACAGAGAGAAAGCGAGGCTATTTGGCTGTTAGCTGTGTGGACTGGACAGAGAGGACGGTTGATTTGGAAGACACCTCACAATCAATGTGGCACCATGAGTAATTGAGTAATTGCGTGGCTACTTTGTTGCTGAAAATACCTGTTTCCCTGTTTCACAGTTGTGGTTATTGTAGCAGCTACAATGTCGCTATTGAAGTCAATGTTATGAAGAGGTACTTCTGTTTACAACTTTCATCTAATTCGAGGGCTTTGCATCAAGAATGACGTCAGTGTATTAGAAATAGCATTGGCAAGCAGTTTGTGCGTAATTTGTTGACTACTTTTTGTTCTAAGTAACCTTGCAGTGTTGTGTTAAAAGGCTGTATCCCCTTGTGTTCCTGCCAAAGGTACTATAAGGAAAGGGTAATGGTTATAGGAACAGCGATAATACCAGTGATACTAAACTGGATTTTCCTGAAAACAGAATGCTCTTTGATGGGGTCAGCCTGGTCAGCCTGGTCAGCCTGGAAAAAATAGAACGCCCTATATCTCTGTATTTTCACATGCAAAAAAAAAAAAAATGCACAAATCGATAGAAGGAAAAAGAACACAAACCTGCATATTTGCTTTCTTCCTTCTTGGCCTTTGATACATATTTTACGATCTCCAACAGGCCTGTTGTCGGTTTCCCCCCCTGAATGAAATACTTTGCCGTACTCGTTACAGGAGGTCATGCAAAGTTTTCTCAGTAGGGGCCTGTCTACCCCGAGGCTGTTCTCAGCCAGAGAAGCCTGGAACTCACATGGTACTGTACTCACAGCCAGCCCTTGGCTTCAGTTACCGGGACTTAAATGTTTAACAGCTCTCAGTCGACTAACATAAACAAGCTACTTGCAGGCTCTTCTTTGGGACACGTAAAGACACTTTCAGGAACAGTGTTTGCTGGAAATTAGATCTTGTAATCCCTGCTCTTCATGCCTCTCTTAAAAGTGCGAGGAGGGACAAGTGGGGGTAATGCATTTTAATGCATTGGCGACAGGGGGGCTTTCGCTGCACTCGTATCAACCCTCTCCCTTTCTCTCTTGCCTTTGTCTGTTCCCCCGGCCCGCAGAGATGGAGACGAGACCCCCCACCGCCCCTCCACCCTAGCCCTCCACCTCACCTTCCACCCCCTCGCTCCTCCTGGCCCTTCCCATCACAGTCTCTGGAATACCTCAGCACCTGGGAAAGATTCCCTGCAATCCAAAAAAGTTAATGCACAACAGACGCCCTTTCTCCATTTGGCCTTGTAAAACCTTTGCACACCAATTCCTCTTTCCATCAGAGCGATGTAATTGTCAGTTTTCTTTAAAGAAACGGTGGTAGCAGCCGAGTGGTCATGAAGGATTCCAGAGCAGCATGTCTTTCAACCAGCCAGAACCACTGACCTACATGGAACCCCAAAAAAGGGTTTGGCCTGGAACCAAAAGGGGTTCTTCAAAGAGTTATCCTATGGGGTCAGCTGAAGAACCGTTTTTGGTTCTAGATAGCACCTTCTTTTTTAAGAGTGTGGTGGGAATAATGGGCCAGCATACACTGGCTCTGGGGAGTTAAAGAGTATGTTAGTCCACTGGCTCCTGGGGTGTTATAGAGTATGTTAGTCCACTGGCTTGGGGGAGTTATAGAGTATGTTGGTCCACTGGCTCTGGGAGGTTATAGAGTATGTTAGTCCACTGGCTCTGGGAGGTTATATAGTATGTTAGTCCACTGGCTTGGGGGTGTTATAGAGTATGTTAGTCCACTGGCTCTGGGAGGTTATAGAGTATGTTAGTCCACTGGCTCTGGGAGGTTATAGAGTATGTTAGTCCACTGGCATGGGGGTATTATAGAGTATGTTAGTCCACTGGCTCTGGAGGGTTATAGAGTATGTTAGTCCACTGGCTTGGGGGGGTTATAGAGTATGTTAGTCCACTGGCTTGGGGGGGTTATAGAGTATGTTAGTCCACTGGCTCTGGGGGGTTATAGAGTATGTTAGTCCACTGGCTTGGGGGGTTATAGAGTATGTTAGTCCACTGGCTCTGGGGGTTATAGAGTATGTTAGTCCACTGGCTCTGGGGGGTTATAGAGTATGTTAGTCCACTGGCTTGGGGGGGGTTATAGAGTATGTTAGTCCACTGGCTCTGGGAGGTTATAGAGTATGTTAGTCCACTGGCTTGGGGGTGTTATAGAGTATGTTAGTCCACTGGCTCTGGGGGGTTATAGAGTATGTTAGTCCACTGGCTTGGGGGGGTTATAGAGTATGTTAGTCCACTGGCTCTGGGAGGTTATAGAGTATGTTAGTCCACAGGCTTGGGGGTGTTATAGAGTATGTTAGTCCACTGGCTCTGTGAGGTTATAGAGTATGTTAGTCCACTGGCTTGGGGGTGTTATATGGTATGTTAGTCCACTGGCATGGGGGGGGGTTATAGAGTATGTTAGTCCACTGGCTTGGGGGGGTTATAGAGTATGTTAGTCCACTGGCTCTGGGGGTGTTATAGAGTATGTTAGTCCACTGGCTTGGGGGGGGGTTATAGAGTATGTTAGTCCACTGGCTTGGGGGGGTTATAGAGTATGTTAGTCCACTGGCTCTGGGGGTGTTATAGAGTATGTTAGTCCACTGGCTCTGTGAGGTTATAGAGCATGTTAGTCCACTGGCTTGGGGGTGTTATAGAGTATGTTAGTCCACTGGCTTGGGGGTGTTATAGAGTATGTTAGTCCACTGGCTCTTGGGGGTTATAGAGTATGTTAGTCCACCGGCTCTGGGGTGTTATAGAGTATGTTAGTCCACTGGCTCTGGGAGGTTATAGAGTATGTTAGTCCACTGGCTCTGGAGGATTATAGAGTATGTTAGTCCACTGGCTCTGGGGTGTTATAGAGTATGTTAGTCCACTGGCTCTGGGAAGTTATAGAGTATGTTAGTCCACTGGCTCTGGGGAGTTAAAGAGTATGTTAGTCCACTGGCTCTGGAGGATTATAGAGTATGTTAGTCCACTGGCTTGGGGGTGTTATAGAGTATGTAAGTCCACTGGCTCTGGGAGGTTATAGAGTATGTTAGTCCACTGGCTCTGTGAGGTTATAGAGTATGTTAGTCTTTGGCTCTGGAAGGTTATAGAGTATGTTAGTCCACTGGCTCTGGAGGATTATAGAGTATGTTAGTCCACTGGCTCTGGGGTGTTATAGAGTATGTTAGTCCACTGGCTCTGGGATGTTATAGAGTATGTTAGTCCACTGGCTTGGGGGTGTTATAGAGTATGTTAGTCCACTGGCTCTGGGAGGTTATAGAGTATGTTAGTCTTTGGCTCTGGAAGGTTATAGAGTATGTTAGTCCACTGGCTCTGGGGTGTTATAGAGTATGTTAGTCCACTGGCTCTGTGAGGTTATAGAGTATGTTAGTCCACTGGCTCTTGGGGGTTATAGAGTATGTTAGTCCACTGGCTCTGGGAGGTTATAGAGTATGTTAGTCCACTGGCTCTGGGAGGTTATAGAGTATGTTAGTCCACTGGCTTGGGGGGGTTATAGAGTATGTTAGTCCACTGGCTCTGGGAGGTTATAGAGTATGTTAGTACATTGGCTCTGGGAGGTTATAGAGTATGCTAGTCCACTGGCTCTGGGAGGTTATAGAGTATGTTAGTTCACTGGCTTGGGGGTGTTATAGAGTATGTTAGTCCACTGGCTCTGGGAGGTTATAAAGTATGTTAGTCCACTGGCTCTGGGAGGTTATAGAGTATGTTAGTCCACTGGCTCTGGGAGGTTATAGAGTATGTTAGTCTTTGGCTCTGGAAGGTTATAGAGTATGTTAGTCCACTGGCTCTGGGATGTTATAGAGTATGTTAGTCCACTGGCTTGTGGGTGTTATAGAGTATGTTAGTCCACTGGCTCTGGGAGGTTATAGAGTATGTTAGTCTTTGGCTCTGGAAGGTTATAGAGTATGTTAGTCCACTGGCTCTGGGGTGTTATAGAGTATGTTAGTCCACTGGCTCTGGGAGGTTATAGAGTATGTTAGTCCACTGGCTCTTGGGGGTTATAGAGTATGTTAGTCCACTGGCTCTGGGAGGTTATAGAGTATGTTAGTCCACTGGCTCTGGGAGGTTATAGAGTATGTTAGTCCACTGGCATGGGGGGGTTATAGAGTATGTTAGTCCACTGGCTCTGGGAGGTTATAGAGTATGTTAGTACACTGGCTCTGGGAGGTTATAGAGTATGTTAGTCCACTGGCTCTGGGAGGTTATAGAGTATGTTAGTCCACTGGCTTGGGGGTGTTATAGATTATGTTAGTCCACTGGCTCTGGGAGGTTATAAAGTATGTTAGTCCACTGGCTCTGGGAGGTTATAGAGTATGTTAGTCCACTGGCTCTGGGAGGTTATAGAGTATGTTAGTCCACTGGCTCTGGGGGGTTATAGAGTATGTTAGTCCACTGGCTCTGGGAGGTTATAGAGTATGTTAGTCCACTAGCTCTGGGAGGTTATAGAGTATGTTAGTCCACTGGCTTGGGGGGGTTATAGAGTATGTTAGTCCACTGGCTTGGGGGTGTTATAGGGTATGTTAGTCCACTGGCTCTGGGAGGTTATAGAGTATGTTAGTCCACTGGCTCTGGGGTGTTATAGAGTATGTTAGTCCACTGGCTCTGGGAGGTTATAGAGTATGTTAGTCCACTGGCTCTGGGGTGTTATAGAGTATGTTAGTCCACTGGCTTGGGGGGGTTATAGAGTATATTAGTCCACTGGCTCTGGGGGGTTATAGAGTATGTTAGTCCACTGGCTTGGGGGGTGTTATAGAGTATGTTAGTCCACTGGCTCTGGGAGGTTATAGAGTATGTTAGTCCACTGGCTCTGGGAGGTTATAGAGTATGTTAGTCCACTGGCTCTGGGGTGTTATAGAGTATGTTAGCCCACTGGCTCTGGGAGGTTATCGAGTATGTTAGTCCACTGGCTCTGGGAGGTTATAGAGTATGTTAGTCCACTGGCTCTGGGAGGTTATAGAGTATTTTAGTCCACTGGCTCTTGGGGGTTATAGAGTATGTTAGTCCACTGGCTTGGGGGTGTTATAGAGTATGTTAGTCCACTGGCGCTGGGGGGGTTATAGAGTATGTTAGTCCACTGACTCTGGGAGGTTATAGAGTATGTTAGTCCACTGGCTTGGGGGTGTTATATAGTATGTTAGTCCACTGACTCTGGGAGGTTTTAGAGTATGTTAGTCCACTGGCTTGGGGGTGTTATAGATTATGTTAGTCCACTGGCTCTGGGAGGTTATATAGTATGTTAGTCCACTGGCTCTGGAGGGTTATAAAGTATGTTAGTCCACTGGCTCTGAGAGGTTATAGAGTATGTTAGTCCACTGGCTTGGGGGGGTTATAGAGTATGTTAGTCCACTGGCTTGGGGGGGTTATAGAGTATTTTAGTCCACTGGCTCTTGGGGGTTATAGAGTATGTTAGTCCACTGGCTTGGGGGTGTTATAGAGTATGTTAGTCCACTGGCGCTGGGGGGGTTATAGAGTATGTTAGTCCACTGACTCTGGGAGGTTATAGAGTATGTTAGTCCACTGGCTTGGGGGTGTTATATAGTATGTTAGTCCACTGACTCTGGGAGGTTTTAGAGTATGTTAGTCCACTGGCTTGGGGGTGTTATATGTGGTCCTCTGTAGCTCAGCTGGTAGAGCACGGCGCTTGTAACGCCAAGGTAGTGGGTTCGATCCCCGGGACCACCCATACACAAAAAAAAAAAATTATGCACGCATGACTGTAAGTCGCTTTGGATAAAAGCGTCTGCTAAATGGCATATTATATTATTATATTATATTATTATATATTATTATATTATAGATTATGTTAGTCCACTGGCTCTGGGAGGTTATATAGTATGTTAGTCCACTGGCTCTGGTGGGTTATAAAGTATGTTAGTCCACTGGCTCTGAGAGGTTATAGAGTATGTTAGTCCACTGGCTTGGGGGGGTTATAGAGTATGTTAGTCCACTGGCTTGGGGGGGTTATAGAGTATGTTAGTCCACTGGCTTGGGGGGGTTATAGAGTATATTAGTCCACTGGCTTGGGGGGGTTATAGAGTATGTTAGTCCACTGGCTTGGGGGGTTATAGAGTATGTTAGTCCACTGGCTTGGGGGGTTATAGAGTATGTTAGTCCACTGGCTTGGGGGGTTATAGAGTATGTTAGTCCACTGGCTTGGGGGGTTATAGAGTATGTTAGTCCACTGGCTTGGGGGTTATAGAGTATGTTAGTCCACTGGCTTGGGGGTTATAGAGTATGTTAGTCCACTGGCTTGGGGGGTTATAGAGTATGTTAGTCCACTGGCTTGGGGGGGTTATAGAGTATGTTAGTCCACTGGCTTGGGGGGGTTATAGAGTATGTTAGTCCACTGGCTTGGGGGGTTATAGAGTATGTTAGTCCACTGGCTTGGGGGGTTATAGAGTATGTTAGTCCACTGGCTTGGGGGGTTATAGAGTATGTTAGTCCACTGGCTTGGGGGTTATAGAGTATGTTAGTCCACTGGCTCTGGGAGGTTATAGAGTATGTTAGTCCACTGGCTTGGGGGGGTTATAGAGTATGTTAGTCCACTGGCTCTGGGAGGTTATAGAGTATGTTAGTCCACTGGCTTGGGGGGGTTATAGAGTATGTTAGTCCACTGGCTTGGGGGGGTTATAGAGTATGTTAGTCCACTGGCTTGGGGGGGTTATAGAGTATGTTAGTCCACATGCGTGCCCAAATAGGCATGGCCCTCAATACGTTCCTTTGTATTCCTTTGTACATAAAATACTATTGTACAATTTCACATCGACTTGAGATATTTATTTGACCAAGTATTCCCTCTTACAGCAAAAATAGAAACATGAAAGAAATCCACTCCACATTCATCATAACTCAGTTAGTTACTCAGTTAGTTTAGTTACTATAGTCAGACTCTCACAGTCCTGCTGTGTTTTGGATAGCCATTTTCCCTGTTAGGGATTAGCACCTAGAGCTACAGGCACATGTATGTCTCATCCAATCACCAACGGCGCTTAATAAATCCAGACCTCGGGTGGACTGAAACCAGAAACACAGTCCCCCTATGGATCTAACACTAAGGGTTTCTACAGGCCCCCACCCCCTGTTCACATACATATACACACACACACAGCAGCCATGGCAGCAGATTAACACAGCCTCTGTTCACGGCGGTGCGACCTTGGGACACCACCAGCGCCAGACCTAGTCTCCAGCTACTCCCTCAGAGGTGACGTGGAAAGGCAGCCGGCGCTCCCAACAAGTCTCTGCCCCAGCAAATCACTCATTTTCATACAATTACCTCCCTCTCCCTTCCTGCGCATGGCTGGGTGCGAGTGTCGCCCGTCTGCCTGCCATTGTGTGCTAATTTTAGGCCCATTATTGAAGTAACAAATGTGCGCCGGGCAGAGTCACTTTCACATTAATACTTTGCACCCGAGGGGAAGTCTTCCCCCAGCTATGGATCAAAGGTCCCTCTATTGTATGCAACTTCCTGTTTCCCTTTTTAGCTGCAGGTTGTTGTTTTTTCTCGCCCTGCTCCTCCTGTTGGTTCACAGCCCACAGCACTGAACCTCCTCAGACGACGCCATGACGGACAAGCGTGAGAATCTGACCTTTCACCCCTCGACGGCGTGAGGGAACAGGTGATTTGTGGGAAGAGAACAGGAGGTGACTAGAGGAGAGCTCATGATCCTCACATATATCTTGGGTCGCAGGGTAAAATCTGTTTTCTATTGTCTTATTCTCAGTGGAGGAGGTCATTTATGGCAAAACACCTCATCATACTGTATATCTGTGGTTCATCGGCTGGCCGCAGTGATTCCTGTTAGATGATTTAAGGTAACGTTGCCTTGGCCTTATGCGGAAGTCTTTTCCAAGTGAGTTTAATCTCATAATGTCACGATCGGACTAAGGCGCAGCGTGATAAGCATACATGTTTATTTACGGCTAAACACCATGACAAAACAACAAATGAAACGTGAAGTCCAAGGTAGCATACACACAACATACCTTACACAGAACAAGATCCCACAACTAACAGGTGCCAAAAGGCTGCCTAGGTATGGTGCCCAATCAGAGACAACGAGCTACAGCTGCCTCTGATTGGGAACCACCCCGGCCAACATAGATCTACACATACTAGATCTTAAACATAGAACAACAACATAGCAAACACAACACAGAAAATACACACCCTGACTCAACAAATACAAGTCCTCAGAGTCAGGGCGTGACAGTACCCCCCCCCCCCAAAGGTGCGGACTCCGACCGCGCCACATAAACATAACAGGGTAGGGGCCGGGTGGGACCACCACTTACTCTCCACCTCCCTGCTGCGCCCCTGGTCTGGTCTGGACCTCGGCACGCTGCTTCCCCTCTCCTTCCTCCCACGACGTACCAAGCTCTGTCTGGACCCTGGTGTGGGAGACCCCGAACCTGGAGAGGGGCTGACGTCTGGGTCTGGACTGGAAACGCTGACTGGAGCTGGACCCGACGACGGTGGATCGAACTGCTCTGGCTCCGGAGTGGAACCGCTGACCGGAGCTGGATCAGGCACCGGTGGAGCGGACTGCTCTGGCTCCGGAGTGGAGCGGCTGACCGGAGCTGGACTGGACCCCGGTGGAGCGGATTGCTCTGGCTCCGGAGTGGATCCGCTGACCGGAGTTGGACCGGACCCCAGTGGAGCGGATTGCCCTGGCTCCGGAGTGGAGCAGCTGACCGGTGGAACAGGCACGGGCCGTGCCGGACTGGACACACGCACCACTGGCTTGGTGCGGGGAGCAGGAACGGGCCGTACCGGACTGGCGACGCGCACCACTGGCCTGGTGCGGGGAGCAGGAACAGGCCGGACCGGACTGGCGATGCGCACCACTGGCCTGGTGCGGGGAGCAGGAACAGGCCGGGCCGGGCTGGCGACGCGCACCACTGGTTTGGTGCGAGGAACAGGAACAGGCCGGACCGGGCTGGCGACGCGCACCACTGGCTTGGTGCGAGGGGCAGGAACAGGCCGGGCCGGGCTGGCGACGCGCACCACAGGCTTGGTGCGAGGGGCAGGAACAGGCCCGGGCCGGGCTGGCGACACGCACCACTGGTTTGGTGCGAGGGGCAGGAACAGGCCGGGCCGGGCTGGCGACGCGCACCACAGGCTTGGTGCGAGGGGCAGGAACAGGCCGGACCGGGCTGGCGACGCGCACCACTGGCTTGGTGCGAGGGACAGGAACGGGTCGGGCCGTACTGGGAACACGCACCACTGGCCTTGTGCGGGAAGCAGGAATGGGTTGGGCCGGACTGGGAACACGCACCACTGGCTTAGTGCGGGGATCAGGAACGGGCTGGACCGGACTGGCGACACGCACCACTTGCTTGCCTAACCAGCTCCTCTCGCCGTGCCTCTACACTCTCCTTCTCCCTTATAGCCTCCTGTAGCTCCTCCCTCTGACCAAATAACTCCTGCTCCCTCTGAACCAATAGCCCCGTAACCTGGTGGCCTCCTCTCCTAACCTGCAGAATCGCCCTGTCGCTGCCTCCTGCTGCCTCGTCGTCCACACCGTGTGCCCCCCCAAAAAATGTTCTTGGGGTTGCCTCTCGGGTCTCCGTCGTCGGCACTGTTGGCGCCATTTCACCTCTCCTACCTGGGCATCCTCCTTCATCGCCTTCCGGTAGCGGACGGCCTCCTCCTCCGTAATTCTCCCCCAAATGAGGAGGACATCTACTAAAGTCACCTCCTGTTTAATTCCCGGCGTTTGCTCCTGAACACGCTGCTTGGTCCACGTTTGGTGGGATCTTCTGTCACGATCGTTTACGAACGAGAAGGACCAAGGCGCAGCGTGATAAGCATACATGTTTATTTACGGCTAAACACCACGACAAAACAACAAATGAAACGTGAAGTCCAAGGTAGCATACACACAACATACCTTACATGGAACAAGATCCCACAACTAACAGGTGCCAAAAGGCTGCCTAAGTATGGTCCCCAATCAGAGACAACGAGCTACAGCTGCCTCTGATTGGGAACCACCCCGGCCAACATAGATCTACACATACTAGATCTTAAACATAGAACATCGACATAGCAAACACAACACAGAAAATACACACCCTGACTCAACAAATACAAGTCCCCAGAGTCAGGGCGTGACACATAAATTGAACAATATACTGTATGTTAGATTTATTTCTCAGTTAGTATAACAATGTTGTATGATCATGCGCATCATTTGCGAAGCAGTATAGTTAGGGCAACAGCATGGATTTTGACAGGGTAACAATATATTGTACATGTAATGTTGACCATATACATCTGTTGTTGTACTATGACCTCGCCATCAAACTGAGCTATAGATTCTATTTGACCTTGTCCTCAGAAACCTTTATTTTACCAGCATCTGTCCTTTCCTATTCCACCACATACATACACTACTCTCCAGTGCCCTTCACTTGGGCCTTAGGCCTCAGAGTTTGTGGGCAACAAAGAGCGATGGAGCAATTGACAGCTAAGCAGAGAGAAGTCTCATTCCCTCTAGCATCACAGAGTGACCATCACGCCATTGTGCTCTAATGAAACGCCCTTGAAGCCTGTGAAACCAGGGATGTTGTGTGTCTGTACAGGCACAGTTCACGACATCACTTCCTGAACCCTTTGATGAGAGCTTATATGGGGGGACGTTTGTGACGGATAATAGAAATGTCTTGTTTTGCATTTGGGCAATACCGCTGCAATGTTGCCACTTATACATGTCTTTAGAGTTTCCTCTGTGTAGTCAGTGTAGCATGCTGACTGAATTAGCAAGAGAGACGCACTGATAAGCAACTAAAGGGACATTTGGTGTGTCCGCCTTATTTCACGGAATGGTTGTTTTTTGTTTGTCATCATCCATTGATAAACAATGGGCTCATATCTTGTCTCGAAACCTGAGCTTTCTTGAACATTTAATAAGGGTAAATTAGAACGTTATGCCTAAAATGTATTGGTCTAACGAGCAAAGAAGCTTAATAGCGGGAAAAACATCATGATCTGTTTATAGCAGCCCTTTCAAGTGGTTCCCCTGTCCCTCATTTAGGCTTTTGTTCTCCAACGACAGAGCATAAACATGAGAGTATAAACCTGGTTAATGAGTGATGTCACGAAAGCCCTGTACCCAATGCCAGTTCACCAGACCGATCCTGAACAACAGCCTTTGAGTAACCTCCCCTCACAAACAGGGTCATACACACACACACACACGGACACATGCGCGTATACACACCCACATGTATACACACAGGCACACACACATACACACACAGTCTGAGTCAGAGGTAAACAAAAGGCAGGATATGAGTGCGGTGGCATGGGGGCCTGTAACGTAATGGCCAAAGACTGAAGGTGATAGGGACTCTCATCCAAACTTCTCATTAGAGAGAGGAGTAAGGCCTCAGAGGGGTAGAGGGTGGGGGTGGAGAAGGTGATGGTACTCTACCAAGGCCCTGTGGACTTGTATGATGAGGGAGTTCCATTGCTCATGAGACTTTAGGTCAAAAACTCCACTTCCAGGTCTCATGAGCCTATGTGTGTCACAACCGCATTGTGGATGGTCACAGAGGAATATAGGGTTTATAAAGGCTGTTTACGGTGAAACATGTAATTCCTTTCCTTCTTGGTATAGTAATGTATTATGTAATGTAGTTGTGCAGTGATATCTCCAAAGGCGAGAGCAGGTTACATTTATGATCAATTCATGAGCCAACAAAACATCTTAATTTTGATAAGCAGAGAAAGCTGTGGATTAATGTTAGGCACACAGGCCAAATTACTGTTACCTAATAAGATTTAAAGACCAAACAAATATAATAAAAGATAGCAAAATTGATTGATTCAAGTTGGCACGCTTCCAGTATAACACTCCCTACACACAGTAGTAAGAATTCGTTTTTTTCCTGAAAAGTGCAATGCTTCATTGAAGTCAAGTAAAATAAAGTACAGCCCCCCAAAAATGTGCCCTTATGAATGTAACTGTTATACATTTATTTACAGTACGGGAGATGGATACTGACCAAGTGATGGCTCACCCCTGGTTTGTCAACCTCTCTGCTGGACCCTGCATGTTTCTCCCGTATCAGTCCTGAAGCAGACAAATGTCTCACCCTGTTACCGAGCTGACTCCCTGTAAGACCACAATCTGTTCTGAGGAACAAATACAGACAAATATACTTTATCGTCTTCTTCTAAAGTTCAGAGGCCTGACACACACGGAGGCACAATGTCTTTGAGCATGTGCGTGTCGCGGAGGGGCTTAAGGGGGCATGGGTAGATGATGGGAGGGTGGAGTGGTGAAGTGGGGGGTAGGAGGTTACTGCGGGGAGGGGAGAGTGGGGGTCACCATGCCCCGGGGCCCAGGCTCTGCATTGGGCCACAGAGGCCAGCGTTAATTGCTAGTTTGGAGGCTGAGGCTAAGTGGTAGTGACAGTACATGTGGCTGGAGCCAGTGAGCTCCTGCTGCATATTCACTCTGTCTAAGAGCATCGCAGCATCTGTCAGCGCTGCGCGGGCGGCTGGGCCGGGGTCCTACAGTACACAGTGCAGCAGGGAGAGACAGTGTTGGGAGGGAAGGAGGCGTGGGGATGGACAGGGTGATTCAATAGGACTGGATAGACTTATAGATGATGGTGTGTGTGTGGGGGGGGGGGCAGAGTTACACTTGACAGAAACATATGTCAGAAAGAAGAGTGAAAAAAGCCACAACAGATTTGCAACACCATTACAGCCATCTAGGTGATGGAAGCTGAACTAAAAAGATACTGTCAGTTGTCATCTGAGATGCCCACATACATCAACAGGAAGTTGGCATACCTGGGCACAACTGTGTCTGTGGGGGTGTCATTACAGCAAGAACAGACATAACAGAAGTAGAATTGAGCAGGGTTAGGTTACAACCAACTGCATTTGTTTCAAGGAAAACTGGCTTTGAATCTTCTAGATCAGACAAAAAAAACGATTAGTCTATAAGTATTTTCATCAAAACCCATCTTCTCTAGTCCATTCCTTTGTCCTCCTGCTATATGGGCCAACTCAAGGCTGGCTGTGTGGTAGCATCTGGCTTCATGCCAGCGTTCACCTGCCCTTGGAGCATGAAGACCATGAGGTCTAGGGCCAGGAGGAGAGGGTCAGGGAGGGGAGGGTCAGACAGCAGTGGGGGCCCAGTGGAGGCCAAAGGGGTCTGATGCAGCCAGGGCTGACTCAGTGCGGCCCTCGTGCTAATTGTGGCCCTGAGATATTATTGCACCCCAGGTACAGGTCAGGCCTGGCCCCAGTAAGGTTACAGTGGCCCTCTTAAACCTGTTGTTGCCCGGCGCTCCATAAAAATAACACCTCATAAATATGGTCCACTTGGGGGTTGGTTTACCTTGGAAAGCGTAAACTCTGAACTCTGCCCTTTGAACTCCTAGTCACCTTGGTCCAGCCTAACTACCTAACTTCTTGCCTGCCTGCCTGCCTGCCTAGTCTAGTTTTGATGTACATTTGATTGAGTTGTCCACTAACGTGAATTTAACATGAAATCAACAAAAACTATTAACCATGTCATTGGAAAAAAGACAAACATTTCAGAAATTCCTTTACGTTAATGATTTTGCACATCCAATCGGTTTTTCACATTGATTCAACACCATCACATAAAATGTTTTGGTTGAAATGATGTGAAAATGTTTGCACAATCAACCTGGACTCAGCGGTAGACGTAACATAGTAAACTTAAAATTTTCTCCCTCCATTTAGTATGATATGGTATGTAATAATTTGTGGTTTTGTATTAATTTGTGGATGTTTATCATCCATTTCGTATGATATGTTACGAATTCCAATTTGTAGTTACTAACGTTAGCTAGGTGGCTAGGTGGCTAACATTAGCTAGGGTAGGGGTTGGGGTTAGGGTTAGGGTCAGGGGTTAAGGTTAGGGTTAAGGTTAGGGTTAGGGGTTAAGGTTAGGGTTAAGGTTAAGATTAGGGGTTAAGATTAGGGTTAAGGTTAGTGTTAGAAAAATAGGTTAAGGGGTTGTCCATGATGAGATTTGAACACGCAATCTTTGGGTTGCTAGACGTTCGCATTATATTCCAATTTGTTGTGGCTGACGTTAGCTAGGCTAGGGGTTGGGGTAAGGGTCAGGGGTTAAGGATAGGGTTAGGGTTAATGTTAGGGTTAGGGGTTAAGGTTAGGGTTAAGGTTAGGGTTCGGGGTTAAGATTAGGGTTAAGGTTAGGGTTAGGAGTTAAGGTTAGGGGTTGTCCGGGATGTGATTCGAACATGCAATCTTTGGATTGCTAGATGTTCGCATTATATTCCAATTTGTTGTGGCTAACGTTAGATAGGTGGCTAACGTTAGCTAGGCTAGGGGGTTAGGGGTTAAGGTTAGGGCTAGGGTTAGGGATTAAGATTAGGGTTAGGGTTAGGGTTAGGGTTAGGGGAAGGGGAAGGGTTAGCTAACATGTTAAGTAGTTGCAAATTAACTAAAAAGTAGTAAGTTGTTGCAAAATTGCTATTTAGCTAAAAAGCTAAAGTTGTCCACGATGTGATTCGAAAACGCAACCTTTGGGTTGCTAGACATTTGCGTTATATTCCAATTTGCTGTGGCTAACGTTAGCTAGGTGGCTAGGTGGCTAACGTTAGCTAGGCTAGGAGTTAGGGTTAGGGGTTAGGGGATAGGGTTAGGGGTTAGGGTTAAGGTTAGGGGTTAGGGGTTAGGGATTTGGGTTAGGGTTAAGGTTAGGGTTAAGGTTAGGGTTCAGGTTAGGCTTAGGAGTTAGGGTTATACGTTAAGGTTAGGGTTAGGGTTAGGGGAAGGGTTAGCTAACATGCTAAGTAGTTGCAAATTAGCTAAAATGTAGTAAGTTGTTGCAAAGTTGTTAATTAGCTAAAATGCTAAAGTTCACGTTATACACCCACCCATCCTCCCTCCTTTTGCTTTTGGCTTTAGTAACCTTCTGTCTTACATAACCATACCAAATATAACATCATATTAATTTGAGTGTCAGATTTACTTTTACTATGTTACGTCTTTGAAGACAGGCTGGCCCAATGGGGTCTGCCTGTCTGACTGCCTGACTACCTGGGGAGCAGGGGAACAGGGGAGAGAGGCAGCTGTATGCGTCAGATCCTCTGTCTGACTACTCTGAGAGGAGTGGTGTACAGGTGCAGTGATAATGTGATCACTCTCTAACCTGTCAGTTGTGAGTACAATCCCTTGCTGAGGTACACATGGTAAAATCACAAGTAAGCTTTCAGACACTGGTATTTATTTATTGGTCTTTAATGCTTAGTTAAAGGTTTATTTATATATTATTTGTGTATCAAAATACATGAGATTTGAGAAAATCACATTCAGGTTCCATGCCAATGTATAATGCGAAAGCATGCAATTCTTCAATACAAACTCTAACATTCTGTAATACTAAACATTGGATACTGTTTTCTCATTGTAGATTACTGAGAGTCTCTGCCAGATTATTCTCCACAAGTGTTGGAGACAATCTCTATTGAGAAACGGTAGACAGTACATAACCCCAGTGATGTTAAACCACAGTCATACCACAGCATCCCAGACTCTGAACAAAATAAATATTCAAAACTGTATCGTATTAGCAGGCCTCATGTCAAATAACAGCCCTTGTTTTTTTATGTATCATAAAGATGAGAAAAGTATGGGGTTGTTTTGTATAATACAAGACTCCCTGAGCAATTGTGGATCACAGACTTATTTCAAATGCACACATAAACACACTCTTACTCTTGACCTCAACTAATGAAAGAGCCTGGGTTTGGCTATAGCATTCATGCATGCCCTATCCATGGAACAAGGCTGATTTTAATAAGGCCTTATTTGTCATTAAGGTGAGTAATGAGTATACTGGCCGAGTGGGCCCAGGAGGGAGGCATCAAAACAGTTCATATTGTTTTAGACCATATTTATTCAGCTGCAGGAGCCTCATTACCAAAGCCCTATTTTCCCCCACTCTCTCTCCCTCCATTTTCTCCTTCTTTTGCTTCTTAGGGTCCTACATGGGAACAATAGGTGTACAATTAGCCAGGGACGGGAGGGTGAGCGTTTGATGTCCCCCTGGAGTGGTTGCTGTGATGGTGAGGCTAGGAGGGCCAGGGATGGCTGCCTGGGCTCTTGCTTTACTGGTTTCTCTGAAGCCTTATTTGCTCCCAGCACACAAAAGCCAGGCCATAAATAAGCTGCTGGCGGCCACAATATGCCAGAAATAATGTTTATCTTTCCCTCCTAAAGCACAGGGCCCTCATTAGCTCCCGGGGGCGCGGGGAGAGAGACGGGAGCCGCCATTCAGCCACTTTACCCCCTCTGCCCTCTGATCCTCTTCACTCGCATCCTCCCATCTCTCACTCCGCCTGTCATTAGACGCCTGTAGTGTAGTGTAGTGCTGTGAGTAGTGGTGGTGGTGTGGTACACTAGAAGTCTCTGTGGTAGTGGTGCTGTGATGGTGGAGATTCTCTGACTCCTCCGTTATTCAAACATTCATATATCCAAGAGAAGAATCATATTTAAATTAATCAATAAAATGCATTGTCATCTTGAAGTGCAGTTCCAGTACATGTCCCATAAACCTATTGGTAAGCATGGCATGCATTTTCCTGGCAGAAGTACTTGACAGAAAAATGACACCCATAATTTGGATTTAATATTATTTCCAAACAGTATTATCTCCCCTCAACTTACACAGAAAGCTTTATTACATCAAAAGTATGGTTATTTATTTGGATTGTAAACAAAAGATGCTCCCTCACATTTCACAATAGGAACTGATAACACTAAATACAATCTGACATTTAATTTAGTCATGATGTCAACTCCTTTCAAATCCTTACAGTCATTTATTCCTGTGATTTGCACCATCACTATGCCATCACTGTGGTAAGAACACTCTACTATCGGCAACCTGCCCTTACGGGCGCTAAATCATTGGAAATGACTAATTTGATTCAATGTAATTAAATATTTTAGGGCAGAGAGTAAAGCAACCACCAAATAACCTTCAACTCAATTTGGTCTATGCTGCTAATCTTCTCAACTCCAGAGCATTTTAAAAACTCTGTCTCAAATTTCCTGTGGGATCATGCTTTCCCTTGGAAATTCAATGATTTGATAGGCCTACCATGAACCCATGAAACCCACAACTTAATAAATGTGTGTAGTAGGCCTAGGTCAAATCATTAGGCTAAACCATTTAATATTGAATTCGCACAGACAATTATTTGGTTGCAAATGCAATTGAGATCATGTAAATAATTGTTAGGCTACTCATTTTGTAGTATCCACAAGTGGCACACTGTGTGACCATGAAAGCCTACATGTGGACTTGCACTATAAAATCATGTGGCTGCCTACTACACCATGGAAGGCCCTTCACCATTGATATAAAAATGACTAATGTGATGCATAATTGCCATGGCAATTTGGAACGTTCAGTCAATGAGAATTATGGGAAATGTAGTCATTCTAGAGTTTCCAAATTGGCCTACAAATGCATATATTATGTGCATGGTGAAAGCATGGTTACCCGTAACAACGGTTATTCCATGAACAGAAAAAAAATATGAAAAACAGAGGAATATAAAGTGGCCAGTTGCATGTCCCCGGACAACAAGCTTCTGTTGAACCTAAAATGAAGAAAATTGGCGAAAAGTTGTCAGAGAAGACCCCACTACAAGTTTGTGGCTTACTGTATTATAATATAGATCATTATCTCAACCCCTTTTAAATCCTTTCTAACATCATTTATCGCTGTGATTTACACCACCACCATGCCATTACTGTGGTAATAAGACTATGTTTGAATACTAGTCACGCTCACATGCTGACAGTCTGATCAGTGGTTACCTCTCTCAGTACCCATGTCCCTGTGGGGCTCAGATGGCCTGCACTGCTTTGACGTCCACAATACTCCCCACCAAAAGGCCAACCGTTCAGAGCTAAAGGCCAGGGTGGGTCCCAGCCAAGGGAGTGGAGCAACTGGCAAGTGTATTCTCTGACATTTTCAACATGTCCCTGACTGAGTCTGTAATACCAACATGTTTCAAGAAGACCACCATAGTCCCTGTGCCCAAGAACACTAAGATAACCTGCCTAAATGACCAACCCGTAGCACTCACGTCTGTAGCCATGAAGTGCTTTGAAAGTCATGGCTCACATCAATACCATTATCCCAGAATACCAGAATACCATTATCCCAGAAACCCTAGACCCATTCTAATTTAAATACCGCCCCAACAGATCCACAGATGATGCAATCTCTATTGCACGCCACACTGCCCTTTCCCACCTGGACAAGAGGAACACCTACGTGAGAATGCTATTCATTGGCTAAAGCTCAGCGTTCAACACCATAGTGCCCTCTAAGCTCATCACTAAGCTAAGGATCCTGGGACTAAACACCTCCCTCTGCAACTGTATCCTGGACTTCCTGACGGGCCACCCCCCAGGTGGTAAGGGTAGGTAACAACACATCTGCCACGCTGATCCTCAACACGGGGGCCCGTCAGGGGTGCGTGCTCAGTCCCCTCCTGTACTCCCTGTTCACCCATGACTGCATGGCCAGGCACGACTCCAACACCATCATTAAGTTTGCCGACGACACAAAAGTGATCACTGACAACGATGAGACAGCATATAGGGAGGAGGTCAGAGACCTGGCCATGTGGTGCCAGGATAACAACCACTCCCTCAATGTGATCAAGACAAAGGAGATGATTGTGGACTACAGGAAAAAAAAGAGGACCGAGCACGCCCCCATTCTCATCGACAGGGCTGCAGTGGAACAGGTTGAGAGCTTCAAGTTCCTTGGTGTCCACATCACCAACAAACTATCATGGTCCAAACACACCAAGACAGTCGTGAAGAGGGCAAGACAAAGCCTATTCCCCCTCAGGAGACTGAAAAGATTTGGCATGGGTCCTCAGATCCTCAAAAGGTTCTACAGCTGCACCACTGAGAGCACACTGACTGGTTGCATCACCGCCTGGTATGGCAACTGCTCGGCCTCCAACTGCAAGGCCCTAAAAATTATGAAAGACTCCAGCCACCCTAGTCATAGACTGTTCACTCTGCTACCACATGGCAAGTGGTACCGGAGCGCCAAGTCTAGGTCCAAAAGGCTTCTTAACAGCTTCTACCCCCAAGCCATAAGACTCCTGAACAGCTAAGCATGGCTACCCAAACTATTTGCATTGCCCCCCCACCCCACCCCATCCCTCTCTTTTACACTGCTGCTACTGTGTTTATTATTTATGCATAGTCACTTTAACTACATATTACCTAAATTACCTTGACTAACCGGTGCCCCGCACATTGACTCTGTACCGGTACCCCCTGTATATAGCCTCCCTACTGTTATTTTATTTTACTGCTGCTTGTTTTATTTTTTACTTATCTATTTTTTTTGCTTATTTTATTTTTATATATATATTATTATAATTTTTTTCTTAAAAACTGCATTGTTAGTTAAGGGCTTGTAAGTAAGCATTTCACTGTAATGTCTACACCTGTTGTATTCTGAGGCAAATAACATTTGATTTGATTTGATTTGAGTGGGGTTTCTTGAATGGAAACTCAGGCCCGTAACAGGGCCAATTGATGGATGAACGTGAAACACGGAGCGGAGATTTAATTGCATGCATGCTTTGTGAGCGCTCAATGGAGTCCTGTAACATTTTAGGAGCCATGTGAATTGGTCTGAAGCAGGCTGTTGCAAATGTACAGTGTTCAGTCCCCATCAGCTGCCCTGGCAACGGCGCGCCAGAGCATTTCCATCGTGAAGGAGGCCAAGTTCATGGGATTTGTTGCATGACAGGGGCCGTAGGTTTACTGTCATACACATGGCGCATTTGTTTATGTGTGAGTGTGCATTTGCTGACATTCAGTGTTACTGATAAAACGGGGTATGATCAGCACTGGCAGTTTTATTCTCAAATTTTTCACCACTGTGACCACTTCATTGTGGAATTGTATTATAATGGATTGGAATGCTCCCATCACTATAAAGTAAACTGAAATACTAAAGGGAGAGTGAGAGAGTGTTTTCTATACTGCATATTTCTGCTAGATAGGTGAAAAGTAGTGTTTGAACGTAAACATCAAGCAAGTGATCCATCCCTGATCATATCATACTGTATCTTGGCTAGTTCTGCCAGTGCATTGATATGCTACATGCTGATGCAGTGCATGAGGAAAACTTGTTCTGTGGGCATTTGATCATGAATCTGACATTGATGATAATCTACATCTGGCATGATGCTCTGTGTGTGTGTGTGTGTGTGTGTGTGTGTGTGTGTGTGTGTGTGTGTGTGTGTGTGCGCGTGCGTGCGTGCGTGCGTGTGTGCGTGCGTGCGTGTGTGCGTGCGTGTGTGTGTGTGTGTGTGTGCGTGTGTGTGTGCGTGTGTATGTTTATGTGCATGCGCAGGGTAGTGGTAAGGGCAGTGGCATTGTTTCATTTATGCTATGACAGAGCTGCTCTCAGTGATCCATTGTCTGCTAATTGATTTCAATCATCTGTCTGAAAAAGCCCCGCACTTATTTTAGCCTGGCTTTGTGTAGCAGCAGAGTGACAGAGTCTGGCCTCCATAGAGCTGAAGGTTGTTTATTGGCTGAAATAAAGAGCCATGCAGTGCACACACACACACACACACGTATGCACACAGACACACTTGCGCACACACACTTAAGGTTCAGTGATGCCGGGTGTTTGTTATAAATTTTGCTCTAACTTCACTGTGACTTTGATCTGTTGTGCTGCTGACGGGAGACGGTGTGGGGGAGTGTTTGATGAGGGAGGATATAGAATATGGCACATAAAAGCTTATTTCTTTGTTGGGAAAGCAGAGGGAGATAGAATGGTGTATTGAAGTGCTGGGGTGATGAGGAGGGTGTTGAATCATTCTTCTCATACACACACTCAGACACACTCAGACACACTCACACACATTGGATAGAGACCTCACTGAGGGGAATATTATAGATGGACCTTGTCTGCCTCGTGTTCACAGACCCAGGACTGTGCCTACCTACCTCACAATGCCGCCCCACACAAAGCTTCAGTCGCCCTCAACGCAAATTGATTGTATTTTACACTGATGGTAAGGAGAACACGCATGGCAGGAGATAATACAATAAAGGCCACCGCAGATGACTAAAGAAAGCGGAATGACATTGAAGGAGATGAAACACTTCACTGCATGGCCCGCAGTGGAAACGTTATTTTACAGGGTGAATGTTTTCATGGTCCATCTCTTAAGTGTGCCTAA
Source organism: Coregonus clupeaformis (assembly GCF_020615455.1). Taxonomy (NCBI): domain Eukaryota; kingdom Metazoa; phylum Chordata; class Actinopteri; order Salmoniformes; family Salmonidae; genus Coregonus; species Coregonus clupeaformis. Next base: position 24,482,541 of record NC_059218.1, on the reverse strand, counting down.
GAGTTTCCATTCCCCTGTCACATTCTATCCTTTCTTCTCCTCCTTCCAACCCATCCAATCTGGATGCTAATCTCTAGGCTGAGGTGTGGCCCTGCTTTGGCATATGGGTGAGGTGATGGGGGTCAGGCAGGCTGGGAGTGTTGAATACCTCCTCATGATGGGCTTTTTAATGCATGTCAGCCGAGAGAGAGAGAGCGAGAGAGAGAGAGAGAGAGAGAGAGAGAGAGAGAGAGAGAGAGAGAGAGAGAGAGAGAGAGAGATCTCAGTACCTCCATACCTCTGTAATAAGGTATGAATGCACAGACACAACTCAAATTATGACAGGAGGGCCAAAGCACTGGAAACCTGCATACTGAAGTCTTATTCATAGCACAACAGGAACGCTTCCCTGTGCCAAGTTTTTATTCGTTACCAGGTGAGGGAGGGGAGAAGGAGAGAGATAAAGAGAGAGACAGAGAGAGAGAGAGAGAGAGAGAGAGAGAGAGAGAGAGAGAGAGAGAGAGAGAGAGAGAGAGAGAGAGAGAGAGAGAGAGAGAGAGAGAGAGAGAGAGAGAGAGAGAGAGAGAGAGAGAGAGAGAGAGAGAGAGAGGGGAAGGGGGGAAGGGGGAGAGAGAGGCTGCCCCCGCTAAAGCAGTCCAGTCTAGTCTAGTCCAGTAATATCTCTAGAATAAATCAGCGTGTGCAGCATGACAACAACAATCCCAAAGAGAGGATTGATTGGCAGGGCCCAAACAAACTAGGAGATGGAAAAACTATGATGTACTTTGCATTTGTTTTAATGAAACAAGTGCTATTTGTATTATTGATGCCAGCTGTTGGACTGTGTACAGGGGTATAAAGCAGGAGTCAAATGCCAATACACCCTCTAGCCAGATCTCTCAACCTGATGAAACACAAGAATAATCAGATTTGGACAGAGGCTTTTCGGAGTGGAAGTTCACGGTCACTAAGTCTTGGGTGATGATATGTCTGTAGACAGAACAATAAGTACTTCTAAGGATGAAAGTCCTGGCTAGGTTTTCCTCTGAGGGGGTGTATTGTGACTTGTCACTACATAATCCAAGCAACTTCCAAGAAAACAGGGAAGGGAGAAAGCTATGATGTAGCAAGCACAGCACAACCTGAGATTTTGTGTGCAGTAAGTAATGGTGACGTCAAGTTGAGTTTGTGCTTTTGAAAATACGCACAATGCACAGAGTGTATTTGTGAGATATGTCATGTTCTATGTGTGTGTGTGGTGTAGCTGTGTGCATGTGTGTGTGTGTGTATTCCTACACACACATATTGTCCCTTGTAGAGGAACCCTTGGGTGTCAATCAGTCAGTCAAGGAGGTTAAGCGAAAGACAGTGAGTAGGATTACAACAACATGGATTCTCCTCTGTCAACCACAACACAGCTAGGACATCCTGTCTGTCATTATACACATGAACACTGCATGGCACTTAGGGAGAACTCCTCTTCTCTCACTCTCACTGCCTTTCTAGCATTGCATTAACGTTGTTTGTGTAACAATATTACAGTATATCTTCCATGTTGATGGAAGCTTTTTTCACTTGTTGGTAGTGGGATCAACTAGCTGCCACAGTCTCACGTCAGAATTAGACATTCATCCATGTTTTGCAAATGTCACATTTTGAAGTGTTTAAGGTTAAGTTTAGGCATTAACTCAGAATGGTTAAGGTAAGGGTTGTTTGGAATAGGCTTAAAACCAAAATATAAAAAACAACTTTCTATCACTGGATTTGAACTTGCAACCTTTGGAATCAGAGGCAGAGGCTTACGCCCATCCGCCATCCCAATACAGCAAAACTGAAACCTACTTGAAGGTAACAGCGTTCAATGTTGCCCCTAGTGGCCGGTTTCCACGTCATCTCCCGACGTCCTCAAACATGGTTGGACGTTGAATACTGACTTGTATAATGGGTGACCTGGCTGAGTGGGATACCATTTGGTTAGTGGAGGATTGAACCCCTTCCGCAGATGAAAATTGGTTATGGTTCAAGGGTCAAATTATTCATAAACAAATTACTGAACTGTACAGGCCAGGTTTAGCTTGTTATAATCATTGTGAACATGGCCTACATAGTTTTTCATATAGGTACCTAGCAAATACATTAAACAATTGCCCTTTACCTATTGCAGGATTTAACCTCCTTGGAGCACATTAGGAGGGGTGCAATTTATGAGGCAAATTCAACTGAATATAAACTTTGGGCTCTATTCATTTAAACCTGGTATAGGGAAGTGTTTGTGGAAACACTTAACAACATGTTTTTTTTCACTGGCAGAATATTATTTTGCCTTATCTGAGAATCTTGAGAATAACAGTTACTTTACTGAAAAAGATTGTGCCAGGCTACAGGGTTTCAGGGGATGGCAGAGCAAATGTCTGTGCAACCAATATTGATCCATACTGCTTAGCTTGATGAATGAGAGAGAAGAAATAGAAGGATATAGAAGAGGAGGAGGAGGAGGAGGAGGAGGAGGAGGAGGAGGAGGAGGAGGAGGAGGAGGAGATGGGAGGGGAAGGGAGGGAAGTGAGTGAGTTAGAGCGATTCCAGGCGATTGTAATTCCAGGAACACAATTTCATGGGTATCGTTGATAATGTCTGTGGAAAGATGATTTGGAACCTTGCTCATATCTCTCACCCCAAAGTTACTGCACCACTGTACACTTTGATGTTAGGGAGGGGAGGGCGTTCTGGTTTTTCGGTGTGAGCGTAGTGTGCGTGGTTGTGTGTAAGCGAGCAGTATACTGTACAGCAGCATAACAAAGGAGCAGAGAAGGTCTTGGCTCATGAAAGCTTTCCTGTGGAGCAGTGAGAGAGAGAGAGAGAGGCAGATACTGAAAAAAAGAACTCCATCTAAAATGTATTTCTGAAGTGATTCAAACCTGACTGGTTTATAAAGCCATATAGCAATAGGGCATTTTAACCTAGATTTAGAACATTGATGATCAATAAAAACTAATGAGCAACTTTAAACTAGTACTGTATATTGTCACTGCTACAATAAGAAATAGCCTAAAAGTTCAGAAAATACTATAATATAAAATAAATGTCCAATAAAGTCAATAAGATTCTAATCATATTATTGCCGTTGTCAAGGTAAAGATAACAATGGGATCAAAGGTCATGTAAATTCAATTTAAAATACATTATTCGTCCGAAAAATATGGCGTTTACAGTATGCATATGCGACTACACTGACCTACCATACGTCTGGGTTCAGTAGCATGCTGATAAATTGCACTAAACGATGTTAGTCTTTTTTCGGGATAGACCACAAGGTGTCAACTTCGTAACGTTTCCGCCTGACAAACAAGCAAATGCCATTTAAAAAGTACTGGCCCCCACGGGGCTGTAAGTCGCTCTGGATAAGAGCGTCTGCTAAATAATGTAAAAAAAAGAGTAAAAATGTAAGCTAACAAATTAGGTTACCTGGAAAAGTGTGGACGTGGCCGAAATGTATACGCCTAATTAGGACATAGAAAATCAGTAATTAACTAAATTACACTATTATTTAACACACTGTTTAACCTCGATTATCCATTAGGCTTTTAATTAAAGTATAAATCAACTGTAACATTGCATGATATTTTAAAAACAAATATCAAACGTAAAGGCTATATAATATATACAATGACTGCTTCTATTAATGCCACTTTTATAAGATTCCTTAACGGTTATTTATCAAACAGTATTATTATTTATTTATTATGCTTTTCGTATAGCTACAGTGGGGAGAACAAGTATTTGATACACTGCCGATTTTGCAGGTTTTCCTACTTACAAAGCATGTAGAGGTCTGTAATTTTTATCATAGGTACACTTCAACTGTGAGAGACGGAATCAAAAACAAAAATCCAGAAAATCACATTGTATGATTTTTAAGTAATTAATTTGCATTTTATTGCATGACATAAGTATTTGATACATCAGAAAAGCAGAACTTAATATTTGGTACAGAAACCTTTGTTTGCAATTACAGAGATCATACGTTTCCTGTAGGCCTTGACCAGGTTTGCACACACTGCAGCAGGGATTTTGGCCCACTCCTCCATACAGACCTTCTCCAGATCCTTCAGGTTTCGGGGCTGTCGCTGGGCAATACGGACTTTCAGCTCCCTCCAAAGATTTTCTATTGGATTCAGGTCTGGAGACTGGCTAGGCCACTCCAGGACCTTGAGATGCTTCTTACGGAGCCACTCCTTAGTTGCCCTGGCTGTGTGTTTCGGGTCGTTGTCATGCTGGAAGACCCAGCCACGACCCATCTTCAATGCTCTTACTGAGGGAAGGAGGTTGTTGGCCAAGATCTCGTGATACATGGCCCCATCCATCCTCCCCTAAATACGGTGCAGTCGTCCTGTCCCCTTTGCAGAAAAGCATCCCCAAAGAATTATGTTTCCACCTCTATGCTTCACGGTTGGGATGGTGTTCTTGGGGTTGTACTCATCCTTCTTCTTCCTCCAAACACGGCGAGTGGAGTTTAGACCAAAAAGCTCTTTTTTTGTCTTATCAGACCACATGACCTTCTCCCATTCCTCCTCTGGATCATCCAGATGGTCATTGGCAAACTTCAGACGGGCCTGGACATGCGCTGGCTTGAGCAGGGGGACCTTGCGTGCGCTGCAGGATTTTAATCCATGACGGCGTAGTGTGTTACTAATGGTTTTCTTTGAGACTGTGGTCCCAGCTCTCTTCAGGTCATTGACCAGGTCCTGCCGTGTAGTTCTGGGCTGATCGCTCACCTTCCTCATGATCATTGATGCCCCACAAGGTGAGATCTTGCATGGAGCCCCAGACCGAGGGTGATTGACCGTCATCTTGAACTTCTTCCATTTTCTAATAATTGCGCCAACAGTTGTTGCCTTCTCACCAAGCTGCTTGCCTATTGTCCTGTAGCCCATCCCAGCCTTGTGCAGGTCTACAATTTTATCCCTGATGTCCTTACACAGCTCTCTGGTCTTGGCCATTGTGGAGAGGTTGGAGTCTGTTTGATTGAGTGTGTGGACAGGTGTCTTTTATACAGGTAACGAGTTCAAACAGGTGCAGTTAATACAGGTAATGAGTGGAGAACAGGAGGGCTTCTTAAAGAAAAACTAACAGGTCTGTGAGAGACGGAATTATTACTGGTTGGTAAGTGATCAAATACTTATGTCATGCAATAAAATGTAAATTAATTACTTAAAAATCAAACAATGTGATTTTCTGGATTCTTGTTTTAGATTCCGTTTCTCACAGTTGAAGTGTACCTTTGATAAAAATTACAGACCTCTACATGCTTTGTAAATAGGAAAACCTGCAAAATCGGCAGTGTATCAAATACTTGTTCTCCCCACTGTATATGTGTAGGCCTATTGTCATAAATATGTATGAATATGATTATGATAAAACGGTGCCTTAGCGCCATGCAGTGGTGGGATACATTTTCAAATAAAATACTTTTCAACTTTGGGTTAGAGACTACTGTACATGGAGGTAGTTGATTTATTGAGCACCGTGTGTAACCCGTTTCTGAGGGTTGTCATTTGAGGTGTAATTTTATCTCATTTTATTAATTCACTTTAATAGTGCTATTTTAAATACGATCTATTGCGTGCTGATGTAGGCCTATCTAAATAAATATTTATTACCATAAGTTTGGGTAAATTTTTAGACAGTATAGCCTATAGCCTACAGTATTTATTTTGATGAATAATACGCTATGTAATGTAGTTGGGTGAATTGTCTACACATTTCAGTTAATCATAATAAGAGCACTGGTCCATTGACATATTCTCAAGTTTTAAGGGTATTTAAATGTCCAGTAAAGTGTCTCATGAAAATAATCTAAACAAATGTGGATTTATCCCAAAAGTCTACATTGATGTAGAAAATGTCAAAACAAAACAAAATCCATCTGAGAAAAATGGAGTCGATCAGGTAAAATTGTTATAATAACTTCCGCTCTCCTCGCCATTTCCTAAGAAAACTCAGAAACCCCTGCCTCCTATATAATGACCCAGGCAATTTTAGCTCCACGAGTCATTTGCTGGGGAAAGTAGGAAATGTTCAAGGAGACCTTTTGAGAATATGTTTTTTCTCTCAAAAAGTTTCAACAAGTTCAGATGCCTCGCTCTCGGAGATGGTTTGAAAACCTGTCTTCTTCAATTAACGACGGCTTCTGTCTTGGTGGGCGACTGACTGGGGTTTCAACAATTCTGGGTTTTAATTCTGACACGAGCAGTTCTCGCTAACTCGATTTTTAAATGCTTATTAATTTCTGATGTAATATATTCTAATATAATAACGTCATACATTAAATGTTAGTTTTTTATAAAAACATTAATGTGTATACATCTTTATTGTAGGCTATTGTATATTTACTAATTTTTGCATAACCCAATGACGGACTTTTTCCTTGTTTATTTTGCATATCCTGATTGTGAAATAAATAAACAGTGATTATATCAAAATGTCAGTGACATATTTTCTCACACGGCAAATATCAAAGTGCCCATCTAAAATAAACAGATGAAATAAATAGAACCAACTACATTTCCAAGGAAGATATTATTTAATTTCGTTGTTTAGGCCTATTAAATGATAGGCTATAAATTAGCAATTATAAATTAATAACAACTAGCTAGTGTAGCCTAGTTTAATTTAATCTTTCATGGTATAAAAATTAACATTATTGAAGCTGATATATTTCCGAATTCAAAGCAGTATAAGTGATAATGAAAAAAGAACAATCTCACCGTAGAATATAATTTAGCTCCCGTAGTTCTTGTCAAGCCAATAATGTATGCTTGGAGTCGCTTATCTCTGTCCGCATGCTTTGAACAAAGATTTTTCTGCCACAGTTTCACAATCAATTGCGGCACAGACATTCAGGTATCTAATATCACTTCCACGTCTTTTTAACTGTCTAGACATTTAAGAGATATGGGTGTGAAAAGTTTTCACAATTATGGTTGCAAAATAGGCAAAATCAGTTGTAGGAAAATATAATTTTGCCTAACATTTCCATAGATTAATCTGTTTGAATTTTTGTTTTTTGTTTTTTATTTGCACATCAAAGAAACAGAAACAAGAGACATAGACTATGAAGTGAAATTAGGTGCAGCAGAATTGTGCATATTATAATTAGTTTGTGGAAGGCTTTCAAGTTATGTGTACAGTAGGTAGAAACAATCCCTTTTTTAAATCCTATGGTGATTTATTTTAGAACAGGTCAAGGTGAAATTAAAACAACAAACTGTTTGCCTTGATCTATCTTCTCTTATGTTCTACCATTCATTACAACCAAACATATCCTGCAACATTGTTCTCAGCTAACAACAGCATGCACTCTCCACAGGTTGTGTGGACCCACAAAACAACCTAGGGCCATGTGTATACTCTGCATATACATTATTAATATAATGTGCATTAAATACACTGAATTCATACTCTGCTATGAACTATGGGGTCATACAATAATACCCTCCAATCAATATCAAATGCCTTCAAGTTTTTCTCAGAATTCCCTCTTTGTTGGAGATAGTCTACATTCATTGAATTAATCATCAAAGTGGCCACAGACAGCATAATAATTATCTCTACTTTCTCTTATTTTTCAGTGTATTTTTTCATGGAAGTTATGCACATGGAAAAACAATCAATTTAAAACTTTTTTCCCACCATTAGAATATGATATGGAATGGAGCAGAGGAGTCCAGAGTGGCGACTGTTCCTCACTAACGCCTGGCTGGCCGGAGGAAAGGAGAAACCCCCATGTGCAACTGTTTAAAAGAAGAGAGCTCTCTCCATCTTCCTTTGTCAGAGGCCCTACTGACAGTGGGACACATCTGTTGCATCGAAATAGAGACTATTGACTAAACTGATAGGCAGTCAGAGAATGTAATGTTAGAGTAGGACGTACAAAACATTAACCTCACTCTCCAATAGGTACAAGATAAGAAGCTTGAATCTCCAAAGTCTCTCCTTTACCCCTCAGTGCATGGCATGCTGTACCTCATCTATCAAGCTTGTATCTGCCTGGGTCTGTGTCTGTCTGTGTGTATGCACATGCGTGTGTGTCTGTTTCCGTGCATAGGTAGGTGTGTGTGTGTGCGTGCGTGTGTGTGTGTGTTTGTGTGTGTGTGTGTGTATAGCTCATACATGTGTGAGCAACCGCAGCTACCACGTCTACAGTACTGTTTGTCTTCTGTCTTTAATAATCACCTCCTTGCCATTTGATCTGGGAGCAGAGAACCTTTCCTTTGTGTATGTTCCTTGTTGTGTTTGTCCACTTGAGTGAAAAAAAGAATTTTTAGGGGCTAATTTCTCCTCTCAGTTTACCCTAGAACGGCTGCTTGGTGATGCTTTTATGATTAATAAGGACAAATTAAAACCAGAGAAGGCAGGGAAGAGAGAGAGGGGAGCTACAGTGGTCTGCTAGAAAGCGTGAGAAACAAGGTAGGATCCATGGGACGGCTATATCTGTTATCGATGACTTGCTCTTCTCTAATGAAACCTGTTGAAAAAGACAAATGGATGTAGCGTTATTGTAATGAATGTACAGACTTTCACTTTAAAGTGCTTTTAGACAAGCAGTGGGGCGATAGCAAAGTAAATAATGCATTTTTTAGTTGCATGTCAGTCATTGTGGTCATCAAGGCACTTTAGCAACAGTATTAGTCTATCAGTTGAAATTATTTTGGCGAACATTAGTGCTGTTTTACAGTGCAATGCCAAATGCCAACCCAAATGTGGTAGAGAAAAATAAAAAATAATGGAAAGGTTCTCAGCTTTTAGTCATGCTGTCTTAGTTGATTATCTTCGAAATATAGTTCTGGGGAATATGCAAAGAGAGAAACCTAGTTAATAGATCATTATGTCTTCCTTGTTGCCTATCTATGTAATGATCAATAGAAGATACTGGCTTTGATTTCAAGCACATTTTCAAATGGAACTTGAATGGACTAGCAGAGGAGAGACAGAGGATGGACATATTTTCAGGAGATTGCAGTGTAAGTGCCTGCAGCAAGACCTTGCATTTATGTGGCACTCTGAATTGGTTCATCACTCTGTGTGTGTGCCCATGGACCCATTGTTCATTTCAGATCCCATTAATTAAGAAAGAACATCATTGTGAAATATCTTGATTACCGGAGGGAAAAAGGTGTTGGTTATTTCTAAATGAATCCTAGCCACTTATAGAAATGTAATGGCTCATCTGTCTCTGTGTAATCTGTTGGACAACATCTCCCCCTTATGGAGAAATAAAGCACTGCTGGAGTACAACACAAGGCAATCCTCACAGTCAATTGTCCTGTGGTCGCAAAAACGTAACCTTTAGGATCCAATTTCATATGTCAAATCCTTTCTAATACTTGAGTTTAATTGAGTTTGCCTGGAACAATGGTATCAATGGAATAATCCCAAAAGTGCACAGTCCAAACTAAATCAAGCTCATTTGAATGTATTTGACTGTTGTATATTATCTTGTTACTGACTTACAGAGTTTTAGAGGGATTTCCCTTCACTTAACATCTGTGGAAATCTGGATGTTCACTGTTGATGTAAAGATTTCTGTAACAATGTGCTCTAATCTAGAATCCTAATTTTCACCCATCTCAGGAGCACACACCCAGGACTATCCTGATCAATTTATTTGTGCTCGGCTGTTTGATTAAATCCATGAAAACAAAACATTTGTTTTTTGGTCTTCATTTAAGGTTAGGGTTAGGCATTAGGGTTAGCGTTGTGATTAAGGTTAGGTTTAAGGTTAGGATTAGGTTTAAAATCAGATGTTATGACTTTGTGTCTGTGCCAGCTAGTGACCACTCTGCAGAGCTGCCTCCAGAACAAGATTCATGATGAAAAACACTACCCTGCGTTTTTTCTCGTCACATACTGTACATCCCCTCATGACTACCACTTAACCCCTTTCAACAAAACAGAAACCTTTTTTTTTTTTTTATGTGCAACCCGAGCCCCAGATTCCCCTCAGATTTGTGTGAAATTCCATTCAATAAGGATCTCAACATTCAAGCCGCCTAAACGCTCTCAGGTAAATCTTCACTCGGTGCATTATCATAGAGGGGATTAATTCGCTTCAATATTTTATTTCCAGAGGAAATGACAGATTGTTTTTGCGTGGAGCATATTTGAAGTTGGCTCAGAAGAGACTAATACTCTGGGCTTTGAAGTCCCCAGCGCTTTTATCTCCCTCTATTTACTTTGGCTGAAGTGTTAAGTGGAGTTTTCGTTTGGCCTGAAGGATGTAATACCCTGCGAATGAGAGATTTACAGGAAGGGTAACTGCTACTCTGTCGCTGCGCACTCCTTTTAGGCCCCCGAAACAAAAACTATTTATGCAAATGTAGAACAGATTCCGAAAACACTTGCCGACAAAATCAGATGTTTTCCAACAGGCTGCCAAATTGGCAGATTTTTCATCGCTTCAACAGGGAGCCTGTAAACAAAAGCCTTTGATGGCTCTCCGCTTGGAGGGGAAGCTTTGCAGGAGCTAGACCTTGTAGCCATCTGGAAGATAACATAGGCTTTAGACTGCCTGGCTGGCAAGCCTCACACAGGGAGACTGGAGATCGATCTTATGAAATAATATTAGGGCTAATATTAGATACAGTACTTGCTCCACTTAGAAAATAATGATGTTTCACTAGGATTTTGGGTGTGTTGTTCATTTTTTTCTCTATGGGAGTTAAACGTAGGATAATTAGTTTACAAAAATGAAATATCATGACACTTTTGAATAATAAGACATCCATGTTCATAATCTTTTATCATATTATAGTTTATGCGGCCTGCTAGTGGTTATATTTGAACCCCCCAAGTTTTCTCAGCCAAAAAAGTATATATATATATATATATATATATATTTTTTTTTTTTTTTCATGGTTTTGCATAAAACTGTAAAAAAACCCAGGATATCAGCTCCAAGTGATTAAAATGTTGGAAATCTGTTCCCAAGTATTCCCACACATAATACAGAGACACTTGATCGTCTACAAATGTAAGCAAGGTTTGAAATTATTATGTTTTAGTCTAAATGTTATCTGTTTGGGGCTTCTTTCAGTCAATTGGCAGTCTACAAATTATTTGTAATTATGTTCTAGCCCTCCGTCCATCCGCTCAATAAAAAATTGGCCAGCGGTTGAATCTAGTTGATGATCCCTGCTATAGAAGGTGCCGTGGTCTAACCCTTTAAGGTGATGTTTTACAAGTTGATGACTGACCATCTTACAACAGGTAATGATTTTAACTGGACACATCAGTAACTGAGGCACATAGTAGACATGTGGTCATGGTGAATGGAAAGCAGTGTAGGCTGCTGAGGGTAGGACGGCTCATAATAATGGCTGGAAGAGAGCGAATGGAATGGCATCAAACCATGTGTTTGATGTATTTGATACCATTCCACTTATTCCGCTCCAGCCATTACCACGAGCCTGTCCTCCCCAATTAAGGTGCCATCAACCTCCTGTGATGGCCAGCCCCTGCCCCAGAATGTGACTGACTGACCCTCTACAGTGGTCATAAATCTTCTCATCAGACCATTCAAAGATGACCTTCTGGGGCTACCTACCCACAGTGTTGCCTTTGAACAGCAACATCTAAAACGTGTCTGTGCAATAAATATGAAAACAATGTGAAGCATGGAGGAGAATCCTGCCATGACCCTAAGCAGCAGTCCCTCCAGATCATAGCTCCAGGAGCAGTCAAGTCCAGGGTGTCTGGTGGGGTGCGACTCACAGAGACCAGAGCCCCCTTCTAGCCATTGCTACCCTGACACCATGCCTCTGTGTATGTGTGTCTGTCTATCTGTCTGCATGAGTGGCCCTTTGGTGTTGGACTGATGATGAATCAGAGTCTGCACCTGTCACCTTATAAACCCCACAGAACCACAAACAACTCCAGCCCAGACTACCCATGCCCCCCTCCAATGCTATGAGCATCAACCCTGACCTACTGCACGGCTCCAGTCCCTCCCCTGACCTCTCTGTGACCCCCGGAATATCAGGACTCAGCTCCAAATCAGACCCACCACGTTGTCCCCGGCCATGACAGACGCCACACAGACATCCGGAGTGGGGGAGACCCCTGGTCCTGGACTAGACAGACACACAGACAGCCAGACAGACCACCAACTCTAAAGTGTGTGTGTGTGTGCGGGGGGGAGCGGGGGGGATTGAGGGGCAAGTTCATCCCAGGTTCACCGCATGACAGAGACCCAAACACATACACACATACATACACATACACAGGCACACACACACACCAAGTACCGAGGGGTGGGGGGGGATATGATCGTCCCAGGTTCCCGCATGAAAGAGACCCCAAACACATACACACACGGGCGCACACACACACACAAACGGGCGCACACACACACCATCTCCATATCCACACCAAAACAGTGAAGGTACAGCCCCCAGCTGCCTCCACATCTGAGGAAGAGGAGATGTCAAAACAGCAAACGGCACTCTCACTAAAGTCACGCCTGGAAGTGAAACAGTCTCACAGAGCATCTGGAGCGACAATCTGCCTGGCTGAGGAAACGACGGCCTGATAAGCTCTGTTCACTTCAGGCTACAATGTGTGAAGAGGGAAACACAAGTTGTTGTGAAGAAAACATACTGAAATGTGAATGTCAGAACAGTCTGTCTTATCGTCACCTAGCTTTTGACACCAACACTATTGTAGGTAACATGTATAAACCTAGGTCACACTATGGATGGTCTATAGATGATAAAACTATCAACAAACCACTAACTGCAAATCAATTGACACGCAACAGCTTGGTTAGGGTTAGGGTTAGGTTTGGCATTAGTGCTGTAAGTGCAATGTATTACTATAGGGTTAGGTTTGAGGGTGAGGGTTGAACTGGGATGTGGACATGAAGCTAGGGTTTGGGTTAGTGGGCATTTAGTTGTAGAGGACTATCCAAGCGCTACCCTTTCTTTTTTCAGAAGTCGTTCCTTGTTTTCCCTGCAGCCTGCACATTTATAACCTAAATATACCAAATCTATCTGCAAATTCTTCCTATTTTGTTGGGGGAAAGGATACAGGGGGTTAACATCATTGAACCTCTATAGTGACCTCATACGGTACCATTATAGAGAACCTTGTCCCCCATTTAGGCTGACGTTTTTCAGAAGGGGATAAACTGTAATTGAGTGCTAATTGTATTTGCGCTAATAGCCTCATTTTCAGGGCCGCTCCTCGGTTCCATTGTCCAGTCTGGAGGCCATTTGACTGCAGCCGCGAGTGGCGGTGAGGCACATACTGTAGCAGGTGAATGGACATGTCTTAATAGGCCATCTGTGGATAACGCAACAACTCAATTAGTCAACTTCCTCTCGGCGCGGCCGAGCAGTGGCCATTAGACAGCCTTGCCACACCGGGAGTGACTCTTCAGCGCTTTTCACCAGACCTCCATCATCCTCCTCCTCCCTGTGCCTGCTGCCTTACAGCTTGACTTTTAATTTGACCCTGAGTCTCTGACCTCCACTCTGGCTGGAGGGAGAATCATTAGGCAACACTTCCGTGCACTCATGCTCCTGAGTCCTGCACTCTCCGAAACACAACAGCACTCTTCCCCTCTAACCTGCACTCTAAAGCCACAGGATGTGGTGCTTTAAAATCATTAAATACGCTGACACAAAAAGGGTGCACCTTGAAAACAGCTGGTCCTACATAACTTATTTTTCCTTTATCTGATTGATTAGAATATATCTAATAGACGTGCTCTTCCTATGCGTGTTTCAACACAGCGTGTCACCAGCCAAGCTGTACCATTTGGCATTGTGACCGACCGACCCTCATTTGTGTGATGAGTTGAAGACATGCAAAGGCAGGACAACGTCTCAATCAGCACGCTGTTGACTTAATCAAAATTCAGTGGTGCCGCTGGCCTGGAGCTTACAGTAGCCTTCAGCTGGGTTGATAGATGGCTCATCAGGTAAATTGTGACTAAGAGCTGGCATTTTGATGGGGCATTGATGTGGGAACGCCTTGTTTTGCATAGAGAGCGTGTGGCACTGCCCCGGCACTCTGTCTCAGTCTGTCACGGTCACAGACAACTGTCTCTGAGTGTCACTGCTAAAGTGAAGGTCAATGTGACCACAAAATGTTCCTCCAAAAACATGAATTACATATGAAAGGAGCCATAGTGTATAACCTTAGTCCTGACCTGTGGCACAGAAAAACAGATCTACTGTATGTGTACAGTATGTACTGTGTATATATACAGTGTGACGTCACGAGAGGCTACACAGCTTTCAGCGGGATTGCTCAAGTAGTGCAAGGAGACCAGGTTCAACCAAAACAAGGATTTTATTAAAGATCTTGGGAAACTAACGAAAATATAACACAATTCTGTTCTCTGGTGGCTCTTTAAGGGTTAACAGTTCAGGGATGTCTCTTCCACATCCAAAATCATAACTCTCCCTCGCTCAAATAACTTTTCCCCAGTCTTACTGTATTCCTCGTTGCAGCTAGTGGCCAACCCAGCAAAACGTCCTTCCAAATGTCCCACACGTATTTCCACAGGTGCATATATCCAAAGGTGAGTATTTCCCAAAGGTAAGTATCTCCAAATCCTTATATTCCTCCTGGAAGTGGACGTGCAGCACTCTTGTCCTCCAGAGAGCCCAGCTTGGAGACCGTGTCTCTTCACTTCCCAAACCTTCAGCTCATCAGCTCCTCATTTGTTTCAGCTGCGTGGGAAGATTGGCCATAGAGGGGTGGAGTTCCCGACCATACCAGCAGATGGAGCCATAGCTGTCTGGGTTTGCAGCAACCTCAGGGGGATGTAACGTCCCTCCAGGACACAGCCTCTCGTGACATCACACATCCCCCTCCTCGGGACCGACGTCCTCGTCGGGGTAAAGGCAGCGAAGAAGGCATCACGCCGGGAGAGGGCGTCCGCATTGCCGTGGTGCTTGCCAGACTGCTCTCTCTTCAACTCCTCCAACTCTAGGACCAGGGACTCAGCCTCCTGTTGTCTCTCCTTGAGTTTCTTACTGAACGCATCAGCCTTGGTTTTAGCAGAGTTTAGCTTCTGTTGAGCAGCTTTCAGTTCCTTCTCTCTCTCTGCCTCCGCATTCTTCATCTTGTTCTCCAACACCTTGTACTTCTCCTCTGCCTTCTTCTGGACCTCCTTACTACTGCGCAGGGTCTCCTCACACTCCTCGATGGTCCTGCGCAGCCTCTCCAGCTCCTCCTGTTGCTTAGGGAAGGAGCTCTGTTGGAGTTTAGCCTGGAGGATATCTAACTCTTCTGTCTTCATGTCTAACTGTTGCTTTAACAAACGATACCTCTCAGCGGTCCCCTTCAGACCAGACAGTTTTGTCCAGATTCTGTAGCTCCGTCTCTGTGTCGGTCTGGGCACCTGCCATCCCTATCAGAGCCCGGGCGGGAGTGAGTAACTCGGAGGATTGCACCGGAGCCTTCCCAGGATGAGTCTTGCCTCTCCGTTTCCGAGGTACTCGGGTTATCCTCTCCTGAGACTCTCTCCAGAGTGGGTAAAAGGCTGGGCAGTCTCGTCCAATTAGGACAGGGACGGGGAGGGAATCAACCACCCCCGCCGTCGTGTGTATGGTTCCCCCGTGTGCTGGTCATTGTAAGTTCAGTAATGGGGTATTCTCTGGTGTCCCCATGGACACAGGAAACTGGGAGGACTTTCCCCGGGGTCAGACACGTTGGGCCCACCAAATCCTTACGCACCAGGGTGGCCCGGCTACCAGAATCCAGTAAGGCCTCCACATCATGGTGATTCACAGTTACCGGGCAGGTGGGGGGTCGATCTGGGCCGCCATCTACGACTCCCAAGAGCGAGGCAAAACGGTGTGTGGGTGCTGAGCTGGAGGACTCCGCAGTGGGCATAGGTTCATCGGCTGGTTTCCCACACTGCCAGGAGATATGTCCCATCTCCCCCACACCGGTAACACTGTCGAGTTTCCCCCTCCTGGTGTACTCTTCTTGGACCCGCCTGGTTTCTGGCTCCCCCTGGAGCCGGGATAAGTCCTGACGTGGCTGGGTTCGAGACCTTGGGGTCCTTTGGACGGGTTCTTCCCATTTGTGGTGGGGCCGCACTCCTGGGGTCTTTTCGGGAAGCATTCAGCATCTCCGCTGTGGCCTGGTACTTTTCCACAGCTTCCACGGTCAGATCAGCCGTGGTCAAGGCCTGTTGACTGATGAACCGTTTTGCCTCATAAGGCAGGGCGCGTAGGTAACGATCCACCACAACGGCCTCCACCACCGCCGCTGCTGTATTCCTCTGCGGATCCAGCCATTTCCTTGCGATTCGGACAAGTTCATGCATCTGCGCCCGAGGAGGTTGGTCTGGTTGGAAGGTCCAACTGTGAAAGCGCTGGGCCATACCAAACTTTGTGAGTCCATATCTGCTGAGGATCTCAGACTTCAGGGCATCATAGTCAGTAACCTGGTCAGGGCCCAGGTCCCGGACAGCATTCAGCGATTCCCCGGTTAGAAAGGGGGCTAACAGACCAACCCACTGTTGCTTGGGCCAGGCTTCCCTAGTGGCCGTGGCCTCAAATGCATGCAGGTATGCCTCAATGTCATCGGTAGCTCCCATCTTAGATATAAAGTCACTTGCCTTTATTGGGCGGGTATTTTGGACAACCCTCTGTCTCTGCAACTGCAATTCCTCTGCCTTCAGAAGGTTGGCTTTCTTTTGCTCCTCCAAGAGAGCCACGTTTGTTTGCATCTGGGCTTGCTGGCCAGCAACAAGGGCTTTCAATATGTCCTCCATTTCAGTCGGGCGGGGGAGCCTACGGCCAACTTGGAAAACTGGGTGATCAAACCTTCGGTATCCTCCTCTGACATGCACTATTAACGCTTGAGCGTGCCTGTATTCTCCACCATCTGTGACGTCACGAGAGGCTACACAGCTTTCAGCGGGATTGCTCAAGTAGTGCAAGGAGACCAGGTTCAACCAAAACAAGGATTTTATTAAAGATCTTGGGAAACTAACGAAAATATAACACAATTCTGTTCTCTGGTGGCTCTTTAAGGGTTAACAGTTCAGGGATGTCTCTTCCACATCCAAAATCATAACTCTCCCTCGCTCAAATAACTTTTCCCCAGTCTTACTGTATTCCTCGTTGCAGCTAGTGGCCAACCCAGCAAAACGTCCTTCCAAATGTCCCACACGTATTTCCACAGGTGCATATATCCAAAGGTGAGTATTTCCCAAAGGTAAGTATCTCCAAATCCTTATATTCCTCCTGGAAGTGGACGTGCAGCACTCTTGTCCTCCAGAGAGCCCAGCTTGGAGACCGTGTCTCTTCACTTCCCAAACCTTCAGCTCATCAGCTCCTCATTTGTTTCAGCTGCGTGGGAAGATTGGCCATAGAGGGGTGGAGTTCCCGACCATACCAGCAGATGGAGCCATAGCTGTCTGGGTTTGCAGCAACCTCAGGGGGATGTAACGTCCCTCCAGGACACAGCCTCTCGTGACATCACAACAGATATATGAACGAATGAAACCAGTGAGGTGCAAGGCAAGGCAGCATCAGTCATGTTTCTGTTTTGTTTCAATGAGTCAGAAACAGAACTGTATATGTTAGCACAACGGTGTCATACTGATAATCATCACTGATAAGGGCTGTTGATGATATGGTGTTAATGTAACAGTAACACTAAAGAGCAGCTCTCAGGATGTCTCCCACATAGTCTCCAATATGGAGGGAAGCTCTCAGGATGTCTCCCACATAGTCTGCAATATGGAGGGAAGCTCTCAGGATGTCTCCCACATAGTCTCCAATATGGAGGGAAGCTCTCAGGATGTCTCCCACATAGTCTCCAATATGGAGGGCAGCTCTCAGGATGTCTCCCACATAGCCTCCAATATGGAGGGCAGCTCTCAGGATGTCTCCCACATAGTCTCCAATATGGAGGGCAGCTCTCAGGATGTCTCCCACATAGCCTCCAATATGGAGGTCCCGTGTAGCTCAGTTGGTAGAGCATGGCGTTTGCAACGCCAGGGTTGTGGGTCCGATTCCCACGGGGGGCCAGTATGAAAATGTATGCACTCACTAACTGTAAGTTCATCTGGTTAAGAGCGTCTGCTAAATGATTACAATGTAGATGTGAGAGAGGTCCGAGGTGTTGATCCAATTCACAGGCCCCTGTGTTGACAGAACAGAGGGAAAGCATTGAAACATGCTAACAGGCCCTCTCCTCTCCTCCCCTCTCCTCCCTTCTACTTGAAGGCAGATAGCAGAACATTGATAAGCCACACCATTCCAACACTTGACATATAATCAGTGTGACAACATGGCAATGGAATCAATGTCTGGGACTAATCACGCTGCCTGTCTCAAATTTAATGAGAGTGCTCTGGGTGACACTGTCCCAAATCATATAAAGATATCAAAAGATTAAAGAAGCCAGTGTCAAATAAGATAGCGTCTAGAAGAACACACACACTCAAAGGGGAATTTATTTGTCAAGAGTTTTAATAATTTACTAAAAAAAGAGTGTAAAAGTCACAGATCTCTTCTCCAAGATCGATCTGTCTCATATTCAAAGTGATGGCAGATGTAACAAATTTGCAAACTTTTCCTCTTTTGTACTTTAGTGTACATTTATTGGCATTACACCCTTGGCTGTATTTGAATGAGACTTCATATGCATATATTTATATTTGAAAAAGCCAGCGCCAAAAAATACTTTATAGGAATCACTTAATATAAAGTAAATCAAACCAGCATGAAATGTACAGCTTTGAGAAATTCCAAAAACACAGCTGAAAAGTTTATACAAACATGCTAGGAATTGTACAAATAGCAGGGCTGTTTGAGTGGAGGAGCTCAAGAAATAGGCTTTTCTGATGGTTTGCTTGACATCATTTGGGACCACCACTGAAGTAAAGCATATTAGTTAAATATACAACACCCAAGTAATTCTCAAATACATAACATTGAAGTCTATTATCTATTTCAAGTTTATTTCGCTGGAGAAGAGAGACACTTTATAAATATATCTTTGCAGTATTAAGAACCTTAACTTAAACTGATTCAATAAAAAGGCTAAAAGTCAATATTTCAATAATTGAAAAAGTTTAAAAGTATAGAACTAAAATGCATTGTCTTTAATAAAAGATGTATACTGTATTTGCCTCTTCAAAAAGAAAGTTATGTATAAACCCCCACCACCATCATATGTGGCTGTTTTAGAGAGGTAATATATATATATATATATATACATATATATATATATACATATATATATATATATACATATATATATATTTGAATTTATATGCATTATATACTATATATAAATATGGCATTTTAACAATTTTTGTTACAATTTCCTTTAAAAGGACAATTTCCATTTCCGACCCAAAGGCGATTGATATTAAATTTGGAAAGGGCCTTGATAATTTTTTTGTCTTCAAAATGTAGTTTTAAATATTAAAAATAAGTCTAAATTCTTTGCAAATGTCAGTTTTACACTATAAACAAGAACCTCTGTTCATTATTTGTCAAATAGTATTCAGTGTTCATATCTACAGCAATACAATTGAAACTTCCAAACGTAAGGTAAAAGAGCCATTATCAAATGCTTTGCCCTCATAGGAAATTGTCGTGTTCTTCACCCTCTTATGAATGTTGGTATGAATTCCATTACTAAACTTTGAGCCATTACAACCACAGTTCTTTACAAATGTGTCAAATTGAAGGTAGGAAGCTGCTGTTTTGCTGTGGTCAGTTGGTTCCCTGGTTGTGCAGTGGGGGGCAGATACAGGATCCTTATGCATGTGACTCCCAGGCTCCCATCCTACATCAGGCTTTTATAGCTCCCGGGGTATCACTGTCATGGCTGGTAAGGGAGATGGTCCAAGTCTTCATGCAGGACAATACTGTAGGTCACATAGTCCACCCTTTAACATGTTTCCTCCATGGCTTCAAAAATCTTCAGTCTCACAGGAACAGGGTGAAAAGTCCTCCTGTACAACAATGCTGATCTGATAATGACAAGTGTAACACTGAAATGTCCTATTATGACAATAAAAAGGGCATAGTTGGATATCTCCATCTTCTCTCTCAGGCTGTATGTGCCTTTTCAAAGTACAATGGTTGTTGGCACATCACCACATCTTACAAGAAACGTTTTCTAAAGGTAAGAATTGCACTAGGCTGGTCTCACGGCTGACCAAACTGTTCATGTTCAAAAGTCTGTACTGTACATAGGCATTTGGTTGTTTTCCCAACCAAGGACCATCTGTTGTCCTCCTGCCACCATTTTGGCCATCAATCCACTGAAATATGGCCACAATTCGATCACAGATCGCATGACAACACCAGGTGTAAAAGGGGTACATAAGTCTCGTTCTATGTGTCCATCCAGGGAAAGAAATAAAACAGACCTCTAACGCTCTCTGGTGTCCAAACAGAGGCATTGCAGGCAGGCACACATGACCTTAGAGGCCATGGATTGTACAATAGTCAGTTTCCTCAGCCGTCCATTAGTAAGTCCCATTGCTAAAGCATGTTGAGGACGGCATTGTACATCTGTGTGAGCACGGCTAGGTGGACAGGCAGGCAGGAGCGGCGGTCCTGGGTGGCAGGGTTACACGTCAGCCACGAGAGGGCGTTGTACTGCTCCAACACAAACCTACAATAGGACGCAAGACATGAGGACCAGGGTTTGGGGTTAGAGTAGAGAACACATAACGTGAACATACATCATAGTAGATGAAGTGTTGTCCTCTACAGCCTACAAATGATGCAGGCATACAGCTACTACTTCACCACAGAGGACAAGTCAGTGACAACGACAACCTATGTATCGGAGTGAGAGAAGAGGAGATGTTAGGTTGTTATACAGTAGGAGAAGGTAGGATGGGATGGGCAGTGGGTAAAGGGCATACAGCAGAGACCTACTAACCTGAGCACGTCAGAGGTGGTCTTGGAGTCCAGAGGGTGAGCCGTCCTCTTAGTCGTCTTGTCTGAGCTCGTCTGGTTGGGCTCATCTGATTGGGCTGTGGCGATGGAGATGTGGTGGTGTAGGGATGCCTGGAGGGGGAAAACACAGGGTAAGTGGCTGAACACACACAGATGTACAAACACACACAAAAGAATGAACGCACACGCACGCACAGACATACACCCCCCCCCCATCCCCACGAGCGCAAACAAAATCAACGAGTACATGGATCCCTTACCTTGAGGAAGAGTGGACACTGGTTCTGAGCCTGAGGGCAGGAGGCCCAGAACCAGTGAGGCAGGCTGTCGGCCTGGGCAGTGGAGACGTAGTATCCCAGGGCTAGAGGCTGCTGCTTCAGCTCCTCTGGAGGGTTCTCCCTGGACAGAAGCCTCTCTCCCTGACTCTGGAGGAGCACATGGGATAGAAGGAACATTAATACTGGGGGCAACATGGCTGCCAAAGACCAGACCACACAGCTGCTCTATTTTCGACTATCACAGATGCCTGTGCACTGAACATTACTGAAGTACACCATAGGATTTTAGTTATGGACCATAGCGCCACACCATAACACAGGCATAAACTATTCAATCTGTATCACTGAAGCGTTACAGATTCCGCGATAGAAATGTTAAGGTAATTTCCGATTGAGGCGACATACAGTTGAAGTCGGAAGTTGACATACACCTTAGCCAAATACATTTAAACTCAGTTTTTCACAATTCCTGACATTTAATCCAAGTAAAAATTCCCTGTCTTAGGTCAGTTAGGATCACCACTTTATTTTAAGAATGTGAAATGTCATAATAATAGTAGAGAGAATGATTTATATAAGCTTTTATTTGTTTCATCACATTCCCAGTGGGTCAGACGTTTACATACACTGAATTAGTATTTGGTAGCATTGCCTTTAAATTGTTTAACTTGGGTCAAACGTTTCGGGTAGCCTTCCACAAGCTTCCCACAATAAGTTGGTTGGATTTTGGCCCATTCCTCCTGACAGAGCTGGTGTAACTGAGTCAGGTTTGTAGGCCTCCTTGCTCGCACACGCTTTTTCAGTTCTGCCCACACATTTTCTATAGGATTGAGGTCAGGGCTTTATGATGGTCACTCCAATACCTTGACTGTTGTCCTTAAGCCATTTTGTCACAACTTTGGAAGTATGCTTGGGTTCATTGTCCATTTGGAAGACCCATTTGCGACCAAGCTTTAACTTCCTGACTGATGTCTTGAGATGTTGCTTCAATATGTCCACATAATTTTCCTTCCTCATGATGCCATCTATTTTGTGAAGTGCACAAGTCCCTCCTGCAGCAAAGCACCCCCACAGCGCGATGCTGCCACCCCCGTGCTTCACGGTTGGGATGGTGTTCTTCGGCTTGCAAGCCACCCCCTTTTCCCTCCAAACATAACTATTGTCATTATGGCCAAACAGTTGTATTTTTGTTTCATCAGACCAGAGGACATTTCTCCAAAAAGTACGATCTTTGTCGCCATGTGCAGTTGCAAACCGTAGTCTGGCTTTTTTATGGCGGTTTTGGAGCAGTGGCTTCTTCCTTGCTGAGCGGCCTTTCAGGTTATGTCGATATAGGACTTTTCTTTACTGTGGATATAGATACTTTTGTACCTGTTTCCTCCAGCATCTTCACAAGGTCCTTTGCTGTTGTTCTGGGATTGATTTAGCATTTTCCGCACCAAAGTACGTTCATCTCTAGGAGACAGAACGTGTCTCCTTCCTGAGCGGTATGATGGCTGTGTGGTCCCATGGTGTTTATACTTGGGTACTATTGTTTGTACAGATGAATGTGGTACCTTCAGGCGTTTGGAAATTGCTCCCAAGGATGAACCAGACTTGTGGAGGTCTACAATTTCTTTTCTGAGGTCTTGGCTGATTTCTTTTGATTTTCCCATGATGTCAAGCAAAGAGGCACTGAGTTTGAAGGTAGGCCTTGAAATACATCCACAGGTACACCTCCAATTGACTCAAATGATGTCAATTAGCCTATCAGAATCTTCTAAAGCCATGACATCATTTTCCTGGAATTTTCCAAGCTGTTTAAAGGCACAGTCAACTTAGTGTATGTAAACTTCTGACCCACTGGAATTGTGATACAGTGAATTATAAGTGAAATAATCTGTCTGTAAACAATTGTTGGAAAAATTGCTTGTGTCATGTACAAAGTAGATGTCCTAACCAACTTGCCAAAACTATAGTTTGTTAACAATACATTTGTGGAGTGGTTGAAAAACAAGTTTTAATGACTCCAACCTAAGTGTATGTAAACTTCCGACTTCAACTGTATGCAGCGTTTACCGTGAATGCAATCTCTTCTAAAGCGGGAACATTGCCTTAAAATTTCAATCACACTCTAAAGCTGAATTTCCACGATACGGATTAAATTGGGCCCTCATTGTTATTTTAAAGCAGGATTCTAGAACATTCCAATGTCCTAAAGGACATATGGCCACCAACAGTATCAGGAAAAGTTCTGCATAATTCACATGAATCGAGTCACAGCCTGGTTCCTAAACTCACCCTGTTATGCTGGAAGTGTGAGCTTCCCCCCATGCCAGAGGGGGAGCCAGGGGAGGGTACAGGGGAGGTGTTGGGGGAGGGGTGAAGGTTGAGAATGTCATGTCCTATGTCATTCTCCAGCTCGTCAGGGAAAGGCAGGTCGAACATGTCGTCTGGAGACAAACACAGCAGATAGTTAGTTATCTAGTCAGCCACAGATGTACACACGTAACTTCAGATGTCATACACAAGAGGTGTAGACTACACAGTGTAGTCCACTGTATCTTCTTCTAAAACCATTACAGCAGTGACAGTTCCAAAGGGAGCATGCAAACAATCCTTAGACAATTGCGCACTCTGGTGGGGAAATGTGTGAACTGCACATAATATTAAATCCAGCAACAGCAACTGTAAGACACTGAGTACACAAAAGCTAGTTACTGATATTAAACCTTGCGATTTCCAGCTCAAGTAAATATTTTTTAGATATGTTATTGTCTCTAACATCTTGGTTGTATTGAATAACCTTGCATCTAAAAACACTCTGCATTGTGCTACAGTATGACAGTCCCAGTTAGGGAGTACATGGTGCTAACATGGAGGTCTAATGTGGAGCCCTTACCAGCGTTGTCCTCTGTGGGGTAGGAGCTGGCGGCCAGCTGGGTGGTGGCGGAGGTGGGGAATACCAAGATGTGGGTACAGGAAGCATCCTGAGGGGTGTTCAGCTGGGACGTCTGCAGGTTGAGGGCAGTGCTGCGACCAAACACCGAGCCCATTGTAACCGCATCTGCACACACACACACACACACGCAAACAAACAACTTATTATCAATATGTTATGTAAGGTTGTATTGTGATTTACCTCAATAGAGCTTGCTGTGTGCTGGCAATGAAATCATTTGAGTGTGCTAAAGTTTGTATTGCTGTGCACAATGTGTTACAGTGCAGAGTGTCTGTACTGTAAAATCCACTTGGCCTAACCTTGGCTCAAAGTACTGCAATCTCCACTATGTCTGCATTACTGTGTGCTGTGAAGTGAGTGTGGCAGCTCAAAATGCTCCCTCAATGTGTGGCAGCTCAATGTGTACCCTGAGTGCAGTAATATGTCTATTCCTAGGTGTCGTCCAGAGTTTACCCTCCACCCATTACTACTGCCATCTCTATTAAGATTGTATCCCTCTGCACTGTACTATGCATTGGGGTTAAACATACTATTACACTGTTCACCTTTGGGTCATAACATCCTGGTGTATCTGCAACCCCAGGGCTCCTAGAGTGAGCTTCTAAAACATATATTAATTATGTCTATTAGATTATTAGATCTGGAAGGTACATTAAACACATCATCCATGGGCCGGCCCAGCGGTGCTGATGCTGCTGCTGCAGTTGCTAACCTGGCATCACCACGATGGAGCCCTGGGGCTCCATGGCAACCAGGCAGGCGCTGAGGATGGAGGGGGAGTCTGCGGAGGAGATGCCGCACATACGACACGCTTCCTTCAGCTGGCGACTGATGGAGTGGAGGGAGTGCTCCCCCAGGAGAACGCTCCAGTCTGGAGGGAGGGAGGGAGGGATGGGAGAGGGGGGAGAGGGGAGGAGAGAGGGGGAGAGTTAGGTCAATACAGTGAATGGTTCTACAGTCCACTGTCATCTCCTCTGGATCAACTGAAATACTGTGGCTGAAAATCTAGAGATTTGAAAAATCAGTGCTAAACTTGTAACAATATCACCAGCTTCAGCTTAATTTAAACGTTGTCATGATCCACCTTGGAGATTTCTACACCAAACGGCAAGGACAATGAGACAGATTTAGGGATTCTATACTGTACTATGCCGAACTCACCTTTCAGTTCCCCGTGTCCTAGTCTGCCCAGCCGACCAATCACGATCCTCCATGGCAGCGAGGTCATCTGGATGATGCCGACACACCAGTCCCATAACTTCTGCAGCCCCATCTTCCTGGCCGAGACCTTGGGCCGCCGCGCTCTGAAGAGGAGCAGGGAGAGACAAGAAGAACGCTTGGTAATGTCTATATAGCATCATGAACTGTATTAATACAACAACCAAATAGGTGCATGCTATTCTCCTGCAGATTGCGAAATGCTACAATAGTGTATTACTTTACTCAATATAATATAGCCTAGCCTACTATGAAGACATAATGAAGGATAAAATGCAAAAAATCCCAGCCTATGTTTGACATTAGCTACAACTAGCACATTATCATCAACACCTCAATTGTGGTCCTCTGTAGCTCAATTGGTAGAGCATGGCGCCTGTAACGCCAGGGTAGTGGGTTCGATCCCCGGGACCACCCATACGTAAAAATGTATGCACACATGACTGTAAGTCGCTTTGGATAAAAGCATCTGCTAAATGGCATATTATATTATATTATAACACCTCTCCATAGGTATCCTACACTCTCCCAGGCCCTGAGTAACTGAGTGACTGACTGATTGACTGTACCTGTTGGGCACGTCGATGTTGATGATGCAGGTCTCCAGTAGCTCTCCCTGTTGGTCGGTGCAGGAGACCAGGATCCAGCGCTGGTCGTGGGACAGGCAGTAGCCCACAAACAGCACGTTGTACCTGGGAGGGATCTCTGCCCACACCTCCCCTGGCTCCGGCTGCTTGGCACGGGTAGGACCCAGGATGTACAGGGGAGAGTAGCCCAGTAGAGGGCTGGGGTGCTGGGGAGGGGACAGGGGGAGTGAGAGAGAGTGAGAGAGTGAGAGAGAGAGAGAGCGAGAGGGGGAGAGGGAGAGGGAGAGGAAGAGAGTGGGATTGTCAGACAGTTGAAGCGTTTATTTACAAGTTAACCCAATGAGTCCCACCGTAACACCACCGCGTTTTGGATTTCTAACCCCTTCTAAACATTGTGTGTTTGATAACAACCATTAGTCTGTGTGATTACCGGGGGCTGAGCTAGAGTTGTGTTTGTGAAACAAGGGCGGATCCTGAAGGGGGGTCGCGTGTTTTATACTAAATCTGTAGAGTCCGAATGGTTTGAGCTACAAACTATTAAAAGCTATCTATGAAAAAAGCTGAGACTCCCATGAACATGCAACATTTTTGCTCTATGATGTCCACAAGCTACACAAGAGTCGTTAGAAGGTAAGGGGTTCTTATACATAGACGATCATAGGAAATCCCAGGACATAGTGTCTATAATACTGTAATAAGCTCAAGTAGTTCCTGTCACAAACTCCACACAGTTGTCACTGACTAGTTGGATATTCATTTCCCAGTGAGCAAACAATTTATGTACTTACAGCATTGATATAAATCCATTTTTATCAGGTTTTTGCTTTGGCGGACCTTAATTATTTTATTGACATTTGTCAATAAAACTCATGAATGCAAGTGTTTATGTCAAATTGTTTTGTGTTCTACTTGTAGCCCTGGTTGTCCTGGAAATAAAATAATAAACCACTTCACTGTGAGGCTAAATACAGTGGGGGAAAAAAGTATTTAGTCAGCCACCAATTGTGCAAGTTCTCCCACTTAAAAAGATGAGAGAGGCCTGTAATGTTCATCATAGGTACACGTCAACTATGACAGACAAATTGAGAATTTTTTTTCCAGAAAATCACATTGTAGGATTTTTAATGAATTGATTTGCAAATTATGGTGGAAAATAAGTATTTGGTCACATACAAACAAGCAAGATTTCTGGCTCTCACAGACCTGTAACTTCTTCTTTAAGATGCTCCTCTGTCCTCCACTCGTTACCTGTATTAATGGCACCTGTTTGAACTTGTTATCAGTATAAAAGACACCTGTCCACAACCTCAAACAGTCACACTCCAAACTCCACTATGGCCAAGACCAAAGAGCTGTCAAAGGACACCAGAAACAAAATTGTAGACCTGCACCAGGCTGGGAAGACTGAATCTGCAATAGGTAAGCAGCTTGGTTTGAAGAAATCAACTGTGGAAGCAATTATTAGGAAATGGAAGACATACAAGACCACTGATCATCTCCCTCGATCTGGGGCTCCACGCAAGATCTCACCCCGTGGGGTCAAAATGATCACAAGAACGGTGAGCAAAAATCCCAGAACCACACGGGGGGACCTAGTGAATGACCTGCAGAGAGCTGGGACCAAAGTAACAAAGCCTACCATCAGTAACACACTACGCCGCCAGGGACTCAAATCCTGCAGTGCCAGACGTGTCCCCCTGCTTAAGCCAGTACATGTCCAGGCCCGTCTGAAGTTTGCTAGAGTGCATTTGGATGATCCAGAAGAGGATTGGGAGAATGTCATATGGTCAGATGAAACCAAAATAGAACTTTTTGGTAAAAACTCAACTCGTCGTGTTTGGAGGACAAAGAATGCTGAGTTGCATCCAAAGAACACCATACCTACTGTGACGCATGGGGGTGGAAACATCATGCTTTGGGGCTGTTTTTCTGCAAAGGGACCAGGACGACTGATCCGTGTAAAGGAAAGAATGAATGGGGCCATGTATCGTGAGATTTTGAGTGAAAACCTCCTTCCATCAGCAAGGGCATTGAAGATGAAACGTGGCTGGGTCTTTCAGCATGACAATGATCCCAAACACACCGCCCGGGCAATGAAGGAGTGGCTTCGTAAGAAGCATTTCAAGGTCCTGGAGTGGCCTAGCCAGTCTCCAGATCTCAACCCCATAGAAAATCTTTGGAGGGAGTTGAAAGTCCGTGTTGCCCAGTGACAGCCCCAAAACATCACTGCTCTAGAGGAGATCTGCATGGAGGAATGGGCCAAAATACCAGCAACAGTGTGTGAAAACCTTGTGAAGACTTACAGAAAACGTTTGACCTGTGTCATTGCCAACAAAGGGTATATAACAAAGTATTGAGAAACTTTTGTTATTGACCAAATACTTATTTTCCACCATAATTTGCAAATAAATTCATTAAAAATCCTACAATGTGATTTTCTGGAGGAAAAAAATCTCATTTTGTCTGTCATAGTTGACGTGTACCTATGATGAAAATTACAGGCCTCTCTCATCTTTTTAAGTGGGAGAACTTGCACAATTGGTGGCTGACTAAATACTTTTTTTCCCCACTGTATAAGGGCTGGACATGCAGATAAATGAAGGTCAGATAAATGAAAAGCCTATTTTTGCTGGGGTCTCGGGAGCGATAGGGTTAAAAATAGATGAGAGATGTGTAGATAAATGGGTAGGCACTTATGTGTCTGAGTGAGTGTGTTTGAAGCCTGGGTCTGAGTTTGAATGGGTGTACATGTCAATAAATGTGTGTTTGTCCAAGCCTTACCTCTGGGCTCTTGAGCACAGATTCTAGGGTGGAGGCGGGGCCGAAACCGGTCAGAGACTTGATGTGTGTCTGTGTGGGTAGGAGGCGTCTGCACTGGGAGTAGGTTGAGAAGGCCAGGGAGCGCAGGTGCTGCAGGTACAGAGGGCTCTCACCACTGGCTGGCTGGAGCAGGTACTGACATGGCACCACCTGGACAACACATAGGGAATGAATGAACACTCTGGTATGAGAGCAGATTGATCTGGGGAGATATTCATTACTGTTGGCCGTGATAGGACACGTCAGACAATGTCTGTTTTGGCACCCTTTTCCGTATAGAGTACACGCCATTTGACCAGAGGGCCCTGGTCAAGAGGAGTGCACTATATAGGGATTAGGGTGCTACCCACAGTCTCTCATCTATATAATCATTAATATTCAACCATACAGAAGCTATAGAGAGTACAATTAAGTATTTGATCCTACCTGTAAGACCAGAGCTGGTCTTATGCTCTCCGGCAATGTCTGTAGCATCTCTGTGTAGCAACGCAGCAGCCCTAGTAACCACACACTGCCCCCCTCCACCTCCTCTCCCTCCTCCTCCTCTCCACCTCCTCCTCCGCCATCCCTCGCTCCACCTGAGCACAGGAAGGGGTCCACCACATAGATCACGATGGCCGGGGGGTGGGCGTGGCTATCGGCCGAATCCGCCAGCGTGGGGATGCCGATTCGCTCCCGTTCCGCCAAACTGGTAAAGGGGGCGGAGACATGATTAATATCCCAATATCATGATAACATAGAATACTGAATAATAACATAGTCATTTGTATTCATTAGGGATCCCCAAACATATTAAAGCACTTACATTACATATAAAACAAAATATTAAACACTACATCATATGACATTATTACACCACTACCTATCTACAATACAAAATGTTTAATACCACCATACAACAATATCACAATGTGTGCGTATGCATGTGTCTATACCCTTGTGTGTGTCTCTTCACAATCCCCGTTGTTCCATAAAGTGTATTTTTACCGTTTTTTAAAATCTGATTCTACTGCTTACATCAGTTACCTGATGTGGAATATAGTTCCATGTAGTCATGGCTCTATGTAGTACTGTGCGCCTCCCATAGTCTGTTCTGGACTTGGGGACTATGAAGAGACCTCTGGTGGCATGTCTTGTGGGCTATGCATGGGTTTCCGAGCTGTGTGATAGTAGTTTAAACAGACAGCTCGGTACATTCAGCTTGTCTACACCTCTTACAAAAACAAGCAGTGATTGCTTGAAAAAAGCAAGGGGCCTAGACAGCTGCCCTGGGGAATTCCTGATTCTACCTGGATTCAGTTTGAGAGGCATCCATTAAAGAACACCCTCTGTGTTCTGTTATACAAGTAACTCTTTATCCACATTATAGCAGGGGGTGTAAAACCATAACACATATATTTTTCCAGCAGCAGACTATGATCGATAATGTCAAAAGCCGCACTGAAGTCTAACAAAACAGCCCCCACAATCTTTGTATCAATAGCAATATACAGTGGGGAGAACAAGTATTTGATACACTGCCGATTTTGCAGGTTTTCCTACTTACAAAGCATGTAGAGGTCTGTAATTTTTATCATAGGTACACTTCAACTGTGAGAGACGGAATCTAAAACAAAAATCCAGAAAATCACATTCATTAATTTGGATTTTATTGCATGACATAAGTATTTGATCACCTACCAACCAGTAAGAATTCCGGCTCTCACAGACCTGTTAGTTTTTCTTTAAGAAGCCCTCCTGTTCTCCACTCATTACCTGTATTAACTGCACCTGTTTGAACTCATTACCTGTATAAAAGACACCTGTCCACGCACTCAATCAAACAGACTCCAACCTCTCCACAATGGCCAAGACCAGAGAGCTGTGTAAGGACATCAGGGATAAAATTGTAGACCTGCACAAGGCTGGGATGGGCTACAGGACAATAGGCAAGCAGCTTGGTGAGAAGGCAACAACTGTTGGCGCAATTATTAGAAAATGGAAGAAGTTCAAGATGACGGTCAATCACCCTCGGTCTGGGGCTCCATGCAAGATCTCACCTCGTGGGGCATCAATGATCATGAGGAAGGTGAGGGATGAGCCCAGAACTACACGGCAGGACCTGGTCAATGACCTGAAGAGAGCTGGGACCACAGTCTCAAAGAAAACCATTAGTAACACACTACGCCGTCATGGATTAAAATCCTGCAGCGCACGCAAGGTCCCGCTGCTCAAGCCAGCGCATGTCCAGGCCCGTCTGAAGTTTGCCAATGACCATCTGGATGATCCAGAGGAGGAATGGGAGAAGGTCATGTGGTCTGATGAGATAAAAATATAGCTTTTTGGTCTAAACTCCACTCGCCGTGTTTGGAGGAAGAAGAAGGATGAGTACAACCCCAAGAACACCATTCCAACCGTGAAGCATGGAGGTGGAAACATCATTCTTTGGGGATGCTTTTCTGCAAAGGGGACAGGATGACTGCACCGTATTGAGGGGAGGATGGATGGGGCCATGTATCGCGAGATCTTGGCCAACAACCTCCTTCCCTTAGTAAGAGCATTGAAGATGGGTCGTGGCTGGGTCTTCCAGCATGACAACGACCCGAAACACACAGCCAGGGCAACTAAGGAGTGGCTCCGTAAGAAGCATCTCAAGGTCCTGGAGTGGCCCAGCCAGTCTCCAGACCTGAACCCAATAGAAAATCTTTGGAGGGAGCTGAAAGTCCGTATTGCCCAGCGACAGCCCCGAAACCTGAAGGATCTGGAGAAGGTCTGTATGGAGGAGTGGGCCAAAATCCCTGCTGCAGTGTGTGCAAACCTGGTCAAGACCTACAGGAAACGTATGATCTCTGTAATTGCAAACAAAGGTTTCTGTACCAAATATTAAGTTCTGCTTTTCTGATGTATCAAATACTTATGTCATGTAATAAAATGCAAATTAATTACTTAAAAATCATACAATGTGATTTTCTGGATTTTTGTTTTAGATTCCGTCTCTCACAGTTGAAGTGTACCTATGATAAAAATTACAGACCTCTACATGCTTTGTAAGTAGGAAAACCTGCAAAATCGGCAGTGTATCAAATACTTGTTATCCCCACTGTAGAAGCATATATGCCCTAGCATAAATCTTCACCTCTCAGGGGTCTCTGCTGGCTGGCTAGGTGGGAGTGGTGGTAGTGTGGCGTTGGGGGTACTCTTGGCCTCAGCGGCCCCTCCTTGGGTAATCTCTGCTGGGCCTGGTTGGCATGAGGCTGCTGCCGTGGGGGTGGGGGTGCGGGTGCTTCCTGAGCTAGGGGCTGCTGGGGGGGTCGCTGGCTCTCCCTCAGCAGGGACCCCGGGGCCAGAGGGGGGCTGGCTGGAGGAGGGGGCAGGCTGGGCTGAAGAGGGCGTAGGGGCTAAGTGAGGCTGATGCTTGGGGGGTATAAACAGGCTGCTGTCCAAAGATAGGGCAGACAACTGTGGACCTGGGTAGAGGAAAACATAGAGGAGAAGTTAGAGTTGAAATGCATTGAGTAGTTAGTGTAATACCAATTTATACAATATATGACCAAAAGTATGTCATGGACATTAATATGGAGTTGGTCCCCCCTTTGCTGCTATAACAGCCTCCACTCTTCTGGGAAGGCTTCCCACTAGATATTGGAACATTGCTGCGGGGACTTGCTTCCATTCAGCCACAAGAGCATTAGTGAGGTCGGGCACTGATGTTGGGCGATTAGGCCTGGCTCGCAGTCGGCGTTCCAATTCATCCCAAAGGTGTTCGATTAGGTTGAGGTCAGGTCTCTGTGCCGGCCAGTCAAGTTCTTCCACACCAATCTCGACAAACCATTTCTGTATGGACCTCGCTTTGTGCATGGAGGCATTGTCATGCTAAAACAGGAAAGGGCCTCCCCCAAACTGTTGCCACAAAGTTGGAAGCACAGAATTGTCTAGAATGTCATTGTATGCTGTAGCGTTAAGATTTCCCTTCACTGGAACTAAGGGGCCTAGCCCGAACCATGAAAAACTGCCTCAGACCATTATTCCTCCTCCACCAAACTTTACAGTTGGCACTATGCATTCGGTCAGGTAGCATTCTCCTGGCATCTGCCAAACCCAGATTCGTCCGTCGGACTGCCAGATGGTGAAGCATGACCGGGACAGCTCTAGCAGGGCAGAAATTTGACGAACTGACTTGTTGGAAAGGTGGCATCCTATGACGGTGCCACGTTGAAAATCACTGAGCTCTTCAGTAAGGCCATTCTACTGCCAATGTTTGTCTATGGAGATTGCATGGCTGTGTGTCCACATACTTTTGTATATATAGTGTATCTATAGAGAGTTAGGTCTACATCACATAAACATCACAAGGGGAGGGTTAATAAGTAGCATAAATGATAGAATAGAATAGAATAAAATAGAATGCACTCATAAAGCTCAGTTTCTCACCTAGATGCTTTCTGCAGGCTCGGGCGTAGAGTTGAAGTTTTCTGAGGTTGTCGATGTGTTGCGGTCCAGCCCAGGGCCCTGTGAACCACTGGCCTACCTGCTCCTCCTCCTGCCTCTCCTTCTCTTTCTCCTTCTCTGTTTCTGTCTCTGTGTCCACTGCCCCCACACGCACCAGGCCATCTTTGGACACCTTGGCCAGGGGTCTGTGTTTCCCCAACCGGCATGTCTGAAAATGGACACAGGTAGGGGTCAAGGGCTATAGATCACATACACAGTATTTCACCTTGTTTTCATACGTCTTCACACATTCATACATCTATTGGTAATAATGGTATATTCTGAAAGAAACAACAAGTAAGAATTTACTGGACTAGAGTGTTGTGATACAGTAGATGACAGGACCTACCTCGTAGACAGCGCTGAGCTCCTGGAAGAAGACTTGTGCCCCGGCCAGCAGGGTGTCAGAGTTGGGACAGAGCACCAGGAAGGCCACGTCTCTCTGTCCCCCGTACGGTTCCAACAGCAGCTTCTCCCAGAAGGGCAGCGCCAGGGGCGACAGCGCCAGGAAGTTACGGTCGTAGTAGTCGTAATAGCCCAACAACAGGGTGGGAATAGGCAGAGGCTCTGGCGACTCCTCAGACCCTGGTCAGAAGAAAGATGATGCATGTGAGACAATGTAATGCATTATGGGATGCTTGACTGGACTAGTTAAAGGAGGTGAGGTCTAATTGATAAATGGTCTTATTCGATTACATTTCTCATGTTATCCTTGTACTGGCAATCTCAATATAATACAGTACCTACTACTACATTGACATAAGAGCATGATCCAGTCACCAACAGTTTACATTTACA
Organism: Coregonus clupeaformis; assembly: GCF_020615455.1. NCBI lineage: Eukaryota > Metazoa > Chordata > Actinopteri > Salmoniformes > Salmonidae > Coregonus > Coregonus clupeaformis. The sequence continues at coordinate 24,448,499 of NC_059218.1, read as the reverse complement.
TTTACATTTTAGTCATTTAGCAGACGCTCTTATCCAGTTCACATGGCTGCTAAAATACAGTGCAAACCAAATCAAATATCTTTGTACTGACAATATTGATAATATAATGTAGGGCCTACTCTGTCAGGCATACTCCTAAACTCCTAATCTTAAATTCGCATCTCACATCACATGCTGAAATCCAGACGAAAGTCAGGCGCAAAGTCATCCACAGTTAATGTGGCTGCTAAAATACACTACAAAGCAAATCACTAGAGACATCAAATGAACAGTGTCCCTGGTGGCTTACCGTAGGAGCCTCGTCCAGCCATCTTGTGGAACTGTTGCCATGTGAGCGGTCCCTGTACGTGCTGGATGTTCTCCCAGGTCCGGCCCATCCGTTTCTTCTGGATGGCGTCCTGGAGGTAGGGCTGCAGGGACAGCAGCATACGCACCACGTCCTGGGATGCCAGCATACTGATGTCCAGCACTGGGGAGAGACAAGGAGACACACACACACACACACACACGAGAACACACACACATACACACACAAGAACACACACGCACACAAATGCATACATTACATAAATATACGTCATACACATTGAACGTCACATCACACAACAGTCCGAAACTAACAAAGAGAAACATGGATTTGAACTTTGAGTGAATGGATTGATCTTGTTTGTTTTTCCATTATAATAAAAAAAGCCATTTGTCTCTATAATTTTCTGTAATCAGTTCACCACAGATAGACATCACCACTGTCATCCTCCTACTACTACACTCTTAGAAAAAAGGGTTCCAAAAGGGTTCTTCGGCTGTCCCCATAGGGTAACCCTTTTTGGTTTCAGGTAGAACCCTTTTGGGTTCCATGTAGAACCCTCTGTGGTTCTACATGGAACCAAAAAGGGTTCTACCTGGAACCAAAAAGGGTTCTTCAAACGGTTCTCTTATGGGGACAGCTGAAAGAACCATTTAAGGTTCTAGGTAGCACATTTTTTCTAAAAGTGTATCATCCTTTGGCATCCTTTTATTATCCCAGCCAGATCACTCCTCCTTACTATTGGTGTGAGGCCAGGAGTGTAGAGCGCTGCTCCTCACAACAGCCGGATCTACTTTCCCTCCGGCGGGGTTATCCACATACTGCTGCCCCTGTACCAGCGCGTTGTAACACTCCACACACGTATCACTGCCATCCACCCACTGCTTGTCAGACATCCAGCTCTGGAGCAGGGCTCCCTGGCGGCCGTTGCAGGAGCAGGAAGGAGGGAGGTGCATGGAGGCCAGGGAGGAGATGGGCTGGGAGCACTGCTGCTGGAGGAGCACCATGACAGAGGAAGGGGCAGGGGAGGAGTCCTGGGGGCGCTTGGCCCGGGGGTCTCCCATGGGTGGGTCTCTGCGGCACAGCGCCAGTCTCCTCTCGGCCGCCTGGCCCACCTCCGAGCCCCTACCAAAGATGTCCAGCTCGTCCTCCAGGAAGAGGCCTGTGCCGTGGGCCAGCCGACGGTTGACGATGGCGCTGAAGCCGCACATGCAGCGGTACTGGTCCTCGAGCGTGGAGTCGGGGATGTACACACCCACGTCGGCGCCCTTCACATTCATGTTGCAGGCGCAGATGCAGCAGCTGTCGAAGTTGCGGTCTTTGAAGACGTTGAGGACCGAGTCAGAGAGGAGCAGGGCGGCGTACAGGCTGTGGGCCTCGGGTATTGGGGGGCCGGACGTATGGGGCTCAGCTACGGAGCTCATAGGCAGGCTGGTGGAGGGCGTGGAGGCAGGGGAGCTCAGCTCTGTCCCGGTGCCCTCCTGCTTCACCGAGCCCTGCCCGCTGGCCGTGCCTATGCCCCTGGGGGTGCGGGGGGTACGAGGGGTGTGGACAGAGAAGCGGGGGGTGGCAGGGGAGGGCGAGGGGAGGATGCCACCGGTGGTGCCCATGGACAGGGCGCTGGCACTCATCTGGGCATACTCCTGGTCCCCAACACTGGGGACGTTGCTGGAGGACACACACACAAAGGAATTGGTAATCAGACAGACCAAAATCCCCAAACCTTCAAATTATACTGTACATAAAAACTCCTCCATAACAGTTTATTGATAGCTGTAAATTCAGCATGGTAACGTTTAATGAATATTTTAATAGAACCAGCCCTGGTACAGTACTTACACATATCCATCTTTGATGAAGGAGGCGTGATGAGAGGGCGGCAGGGAGGAGTAGTGCTCCATCTTGGGCAGCAGGGCCCAGGAGGGCCGGTAGTAACACTGGTCAGGCACCTTGAGGGGGGGCAGACACTGGCTGGGGAGGGTCCGCAGCGGAGCAAACATGGAGCAGCCCATCTGTGGCTGGACGGAGGGGACACGGTACACAAATGAGAAGTCCTGAAGAGGGGGATGGGGAAGGAGAGCTCATTGCAAATGTGTTCCCACAGTAACAGGTCACAATGAGAGACAATTAGCACTTAATTAACACCGTCATAAGTTCAAACAGGCTTTGTGAGATTTTAGGTGTATTGAGAGGTTCAGGTATTTGGTTCCACATACCAGTAAGTCCCCTGGCAGGCCAGGCCAGCAGGTACAGTATAAACATGCTACAGCAACATCAGACAAGATCAAACCAGGCAGTAAGGTTTACATTAACACTGGTAGGCTGCATAGTGCCCTGTAGCTACTTTATTTTAAAGGCCCAATGCAGATGTTTTTATATAAATTTAAAATAATTTCTGGGTAACCTTTAAGTACCTTACTGTAATAGATTGCCATTAAAATTGGCAAAAATAATTTTTTTGCAAATAACTTTTTCTCTAGCAAGAATTTTGATGGGACTGTCTGGGAGTGGTCTAAGTGGTGAGACAAAACTGTAAATGAGATGTTATTTGCGGAGAGGTTTGGAACTCTCTTTGTTATTGGTCAATTAACCAATTTACCGCATGGTGATGTCACCATGGAAAGCCAAAACTCCCGCCCATGCAAACCTGCTGATTAGAAGGTCCTGTGTAGATTATATTTTCAACCAGCAACTATAAGGAAATAACACTGGTAAAATAAATCACACTTTTACAGCGTTCGTTTCATCAGCTGTTGTACAATATGATTTAAAACGCAGGAAAAACTGAATTTTGACTGCACTGGGCCTTTAAGCCTTTTCACCATTCTATCATTAATCATATTACCACTAACCATATCAACCAATTTGACAACATCAATAGATTACATGGTGTCACTTTTCATGGGACTCATCTCACTTTACAAAGTCAAACATATTATTTTGAACATGGTAAAGTCAAACGTAATTGTCTATAATCTACAGTAGGTTTTCTGCACATACTACAGACTTAATCATGTCCATTCCCATTGCTTCTGTGATGCCTCACCTTGATGTCCTCAGGTTTGGGACTGGCCATGCCCTCTTCCACCTCCATCCGGTACTCCTGGAGCTGGGTGGAGGACAGGGGGCCCAGGGGGTGGTCGGAGCCCCCCGAGGGGGCCGGGGGCTCTTGGCTGGGGGTGTCGCGGTATGTCATGATGGGGGAGAAGGCCGGGTGCTGCTCCAGGGACGGGGGTGTGGGGAACATCCGCTGGAGGTCTGCTACTGCTGAATGGAGAGAGAGCGGGATGGGGGGAGGAGATGAGGGGTGGAGAGAAATAGAGGAGAGAGAGAGAGAGAGAGAGAGAGAGAGAGAGAGAGAGAGAGAGAGAGAGAGAGACGGACAGCAAGAGATGAGAGAGACATAGACAGTGATGATGTGATAGAAGGAGTAGAAAAAACAGATACTTTTTCCCAGGTCACGCTAAATTCAGCTAAGATAACATGCATAAGATAACAAACAAACTGCTGAACATGTGTACATGTAAAGCTGGACTCACTTGAAGGATAGGGCACAGCCACCCTCCCCTCCCTCCGATCTTCACTTCCTGATACCAGGACCCTGGCTGTGTGCTGGTTGGGGCAAGCAGTCTATGAATTATTATACAACACAGATGTAAGTAGCCTTGGATAAAAGTGTTTGCTGAATGAGATATATTATGTATCATTGTGATGTTGAGTGTATTACATTTGTGTGAAGCGGGAATGAAAATGGAACAGATTTTAGACATCCAGTAATTCTTAGAATGTGTCCCACCCCAAGTTCCTCCTCATCCTCGTCGAAGATGTTCTCCAGGTCTGAGATGAGGACCACCAGATCAGTCTCCCTGGTTAGAGAAGGGTTTTGGGCTTTGGCCGCCGCATCGTCGTCCTGTGGTGAGTCATCATCTAGAAACGCACAAACAAGACCCTCAAACACAATGCTCAGAACACACCCTATGATCAATGTTTTGGGAAAAAATTTCAATTTAGAATAGAATTTGTATATGGTGTCAACATTCAATTCCTCACCAGCTTTGGGAGCAGAGCTAAAGATTGACATGGCGTCTTTCCCATCAGGCAGTGCACCGTTGCTGATCTCCTCTCCCTGGAAGACAGACACACTGTATTTAGTTTCTTCGCCCCTTCTAGCTTGGGTGTCAAGCAACAAATGTAACTTTCACTGGTAACAAGAGCCATACTTTGGGGCCTCTTTTGCTGGGGTCTCGGCCCTGGCCCTTCAGTCTCTTGGAGGTGGGGAAGCTGTACTCAATGTCTCCCTCCTTGAAGTCGTAGGGGTCGTCCCCAGGGTCCCCCAGCCCCTCCACCCCAGGCTGCTGCAGGACACCCAGGGTCTGGATGTGTTCCCTCACACACTCCTCAGAGATCTTGAAGCGCTTCTGTGTCTGCATGAATAGTCTGGAGGGAGCAGGGAAATGAGAAAGGAAACTTAGAGTGATCAAGTATGTGTCTTTGAATTAGTCATTAATGCACTGATCGCTCTCTCTCTCTCTCTCTCTCACCTCTTCAGTGCAACTCCCTCAGTGGCCTGCGTCTCTGTCTTTACTTCCACTCTGTCACTGGGGAGCTCTGGAGGCCTGAACTCAGCCTTATCAGCCCTGGGAGTCCTAAAGCCCCTCCACCAGCCTGCCCCAGCCTCCCTGGGCCCCAGAGGGGCTGCATACAGAGCCGTCTCACTGGGCTCCATCACCCCCATCCCTGACGCCCCATCCGGACAGGGGGCCATGCCCAGAGAGGCGTCCAGTACCTCGGGGTCCTGTCCCACCCGTGGATGGGGGCTGAGCGTGGGGGGTAATGGGGAGACAGGGGAGTGGAGCAGGGACTCTGGAGCTTTCCTGCCAGTGGAGAGGGGCTTGGTGTACTTGCAGCTGGGCATGGGATCCAGGGGAGGGTCCAGGGCGACTAGGCCGAGCTGGGACCCTCCAGATGAGTCTTGTTCCAGGCAGGCCTCCTGGCCCACAGAGAGGCGGTGGTGGAAGGGGGTCATGGCGGCGGCTCTCTTCGGCTGTTTGTCGGCTTTCTCAGGCTTGTCCATGGCCTTGTGCTTGGGCAGGGAGGGAGGGGGGAGGGCTGGGCCAGAGGAGGGGGTGATGTTGGCACCAGAAGGAGGGTTGGCAGAGGAGGTGTTGGTCTGCTGCTGCTGTTTCTGCTGCTTTAACCTTCAGGAAGAGAAACAAGGTCAGATGGCAGACAGAACTGGTGTGGCAGGTGAGGATGCTGTTTTTAAAACGTTCCATATATTGTACACGTTCAACTTGTGCCAACTTATCTGAATCATATAAAAAATACCAACATTCAAAAGACCAACATTCAATACAAATAAATATATTTTCACCATGTTCACATTATTTCTACACAATCTATTTCAATATGCTTAACATAAGTAGCAACAGGCTTTCGGTTATAAGCAGTGAAATGCCTAAAAATGAAGCCCAGATGTCTAGCTGGCTGGTGCCATGCTGCAGTGCTAAACGGCTGGGGCACTACCCCCTGATGCCAACCCCTGTGCCAACCTGGAGCAGCTGCAGGGTGCCCTCTCCTCTGGGTCGGTGAAGTCCCAGGTGGTCACCCCATTTGGCGCCTCCTTCTTTGGCGTCACGCTATTGGGCACACTGCATCTATGGGCACACAGAGAGGTGTGAGGGCGCCAGTCGTGTCACTGCACATCAACAATAACAATGCCACAGCAGATGCCAGGAGATAAATAGTGCTGTGTCTGGATCTGTGCCCCTGCTTAGCCAGCAGCCACTCTGGACACTCACTTGTGTTGCAGTTGGTTGAGATAACACTCCTTCCATGCCTGATGCACCACCTGATTGGTCAGTTTCTTCTCAGAATGCTTTGGGCTGTGGTTGGTGACCCCCATGGCACTCTCCTGGGCAGGGAGGACGCTGGACACTGTTGTCACAAAGCCACTGTCCGCTGAAATAAACAACAGATGACATCATTCACTGGAGTTTGCTTCCTTTGGCAAGGCTGTGGGTGGATGTTTTAAAAGTGCATGGCAGGAGACACTTTACTAGGACTCTTGAGCTATTGAAAAATTGCAATAAGACACTCAAGATTTAGTCTGCAGCTATAGCGGTGTTTGTTTGTTTGCTTGTATCAGCTGTTTTATCTCCTAATTTGTAAGACTTTCATCAAGCAGACTTAATTAAACGTGGATTAGGACGCTGACGATTCAGTTTCAGTGAGTTACAAACCAATCTCATTTGTCTGTAGTCTTACATCTTCAGCAAAATATCTGTATGTTCAGCCCAATTCTCAAAGACTTTGTTCTAGATGAGGACTCCATAATACACAAAGCAATCAATATAGTAACTTCTCTGTGTGTTATTTCATATGAAGTGTATGGATTGAGTGATAGGGACAATTATATGGATTGTATTGCATTTAGAGTTGAGTTATGGATTGCAGTATTGAGTTGTTTTGTTGTTGAGTTAATAGTGCTGATGCAGAGATTGTGTTATTCATTTTGGGAATGCAATTATTTAGGGTGAAGTTCTGGAGTTTGGTGGTGACATGGTGTATGTGTGTTTGATTATGTACTCTATGTTTATTTAAGCGCAAATGTGTATGCACTTGAGCATGTGTGTACAGTGTGTGTGAGCACCTGCGTGTCAGTGTGTGTGTGTGTGTGTGTGTGTGTGTGTGTGTGTGTGTGTGTGTGTTTCAGTACCTGAGCAGGGCTGTTCAGGTGAGGTGGGGGGGGTGAGGGGGATGCTGCAGTGGGAGGGGTCTCTGCTGGCCCCCTGGGCTCCTGGTGCAGGTGGGGGCTCCTCCACAGGCAGGTCGCCTTGGGCAACCAGCACAAAGGCTGCTGGATAGATCATCCTCACACCACCTAGAAGAAGATGAAAGAGTTTAGTTTAAACCCCTCCAAACACTCACACCTATACGTCACACACTTCTCCTATAGCCTATACACCCAGGGCTGCAGTGCATTAGCTTATCCTTGCATGGCCTACAGTTGCTTGGCTGGTGCTGGGGCTTAGGGAGGTCCGATTTCAAGCAGTCCTAATCAATGATGAGGGGTTAGGCAGCCAGTCAATGGGCTGATTAGACCGTGCTGTGTGTCTGTCACTCCCTGGAGCTTCACTGAAGTATCCTCTCCTCTTCTCCCCTGTCTTCTCTTCTACTTTCATTTTCTCTCCTCCAGTCTTTCCTCCTCTCCTCCAGTCTTTCCTCCTCTCCTCTAGTCTTTCCTCCTCTCCTCTAGTCCTTCCTCACCTCCTCTTCTCTAGTCTTTACTCCTTACCTCAATGCACCCTGAGAGACAACACTAGTCCCTTAAGAACTCTGAATCCACCACTTATTAACCACCTCCAGTATTATTTATCCTCAAACAGACAATGACTAATCGAAGCTGAGACTAAAATTGCTGTTGTTTCCTGTTGTTCCCTCTTTTGGTCTGATAATGATAATATATTTCAGTAACACAATAGCAATACACTTGACCAATAGCTTATTCTTACCGATAGCATATTGTTCATATACATTGTATATATAAACAGTAAAGTGTGTCCATTCAGTTACATGCAAAGGTGGCAAGAGTTTTTTGAGCGTCACCGTACTTACCTACGATGACCTCGACGGCCACATGGCTGTGTGGGTCATATGGTCGGTCAGTGCCCTCCCTCTCGGCGCCCATGCCCCCCGTGCCTGCGCCCCCTGTGCCCCCTTCTCTGTGGCGCTGCAGCACCATGGGGTAGAAGTAGCTCCACTCCTCCATCAGTTTTCTTACAGCTGGGTCACTCATCTTATAGGCTTGGCCCGTCAGGGAGCCCGCCAGACCGTACGGACTCAAGATCACTACAGAGGTAACGGTTAGAGGGACGGACAGACAGACAGAGAGTCAGGTAGATGGACATACAGATGTGAGGACAGACACATAGATAGGTAGATAGACAGAACAGAGAGACAGACTGACAGACAGACAGACAGACAGACAGACAGACAGACAGACAGACAGACAGACAGACAGACAGACAGACAGACAGACAGACAGACAGACAGACAGACAGACAGACAGACAGACAGACAGACAGACAGACAGACAGACAGACAGAGAGGACTACAGAGGCGCAATATATCAGAAAGGACCATTGTCATGTTCAGTTTCAGAGATTTGATTACACATAGTTATGACAGTGATGCTCAGGCTAAAACAGAGGCGGGTAAAGACATCCAGTGGTCGGTGGGCTCCTATGTCTCTCTGGCCTCCCTGAGTGTCTCACCTTGTACGGGGGCTGAGGAGATCTGGGCCAGGTAGGTGTGGTCGTCAGTGATGTGGTAGGCAGGCTGATGCTGGGCAACTTCTACGCTGGTGCACACATTACTCTCCCCATGCAGGAAGAAGGTGAAGGAGCACGACAGGTGCTCACTGTAGAGACAGAGACCACACAGAGACAACATCAGTCATAGGCCTACAGCAAAGAGACTCTGGAGGGTAGCCAGCTCGGAGCTGTCAAGTACAATCAAGTAACATGGCAAAGTTGTTGGCCAGAGATCTTTGGGGTTAAAGCGTAGTGAACAGATTTCAACATTTCTGGCAATACTTTCCAATATGTTGCTGTTATAGCATGTAGTTACTTGATAACTAGGGTAACTGAAATACACAGAAACTACAAATTAGTCAAATGTGACTTACAGATTTCTACATACAGTAGGTAAGAAAAAAACTGTATAATTTGTCTTTTAAAAACCTTGGCTTTTCATAAAAGCATATAGGCTTATCATTAATCTTCCAACATATAGGTCCTTATTGTGGGGATAAATCCTAATTTCCCTATGATTGATTATAGTAATCTTTATGTATGGCCTCTACTCTTTACTATGCTTCCTGGGTGCAGTTTATCACGGTGGTCTTTCCTTTATCACACATGTGTAATAGCTAACCCATTACTGCGATCTACTGTATATCTGAGGGTGGGCTGGACATCATTAACCACGAGATTGATCCATTAATGTACATTTTTTATCTATAAACCCCATCGCCTGGCTAGCCATATTTATACATCAGCAGACAATAAACCCAGCATGTAACCTCCATGTGATTACCCCGCTGCCAGTGCCTATGCAATATCTCTGTACCCAGAGGAAACTGGCCTATGTTAGTGCCGTAATGGATCATCAATTCAATACAGTGTCCAATACCAAAGCCACACACAGGCTATTTTGGAATAGAATTAAGGACAATATCTCGGGGAGCCAAAAGGTATTGTATCTTGTTACAGTAATGTTATTCACTGTTGATGTGACCTGAAGATGGCGCTGAGCGATTGGGGAGAGAGGCCAGTTTCTCTCCTATATAAACATTCGTCACGCTCACCAAGAAAAACATAGCGTCATAACAGCAGGCGGTTCCAGTACTGCTATCCAGACTCACACACACTGAGGCACACACACACACCACACACACACACACTTCCTGATGTTCCCATTGCTGCATCAGGCCAAGAAACTCACACTGGCCTCTCTTCTATAGTAATACACCTCCCATCTCAATCATTTAGATCTCTACAGCAGATGAGGCTGAAAAAATATATTTTCAATGTCTCTCCCCCTCCACCCCCTCACTTAATGCCATATAAAGAGCTATTTAAACCGTGAGGGGCACCTTCGGGGGACAGTCTGTAGTCAACATTTACATTTTACATTTTAGTCATTTAGCAGACGCTCTTATCCAGAGCGACTTATAGTTAGTGAATACATATTTTTTTAATACTGCCCCCCCGTGGGAATCGAACCCACAACCCTGGCGTTGCAAACGCCATGCTCTATCAACTGAGCTACATCCCTGCCGGCCATTCCCTCCCCTACCCTGGACGACACTGGGCCAATTGTGCGCCGCCCATGAGTCTCCCGGTCGCGGCCGGCTGCGACAGAGCCTGGATGTCAAGAGTTCAGTCCAGCCCGCCAACAACACACACACACACACACACACAGCACACACACACTGAAAAACACACACACACACACACACACACACACACACACACACACACACACACACACAGCCCAATTGGGCCCAACCTTGGGCCTACTGTATGAAAAGCATGCTTTGTTGTCTGATGCTGCCTCCCTATGGTGACTGTGCATCACTGACCAGTGTGAACCCATCCATATGAGTGGGCAACAGCTCACAGGCGTTTGGGATACAGTCCTGTACAACATAATGCAGTATGGGTACAATACTTATCCTACTGTAGGGAACAGTATAATGTAAGAATGACAGTAAGAATGTTTGGAGGGTTTGCTAAACTTCTTCTAAATTGTCAGCTCTAGTTTTCAGATTTCTATTTGCTAGGAGGCCAAATGAAAAATACTTAAGACAAAATAGTCCTCTGTTTTTATTGTTCCCCTTAGTTTTACATACTGAAAATAAACACTTTATCAACCAATCATAAATACAATCTACATCTTAGACACACTCTTATCCTAAGTGCATTTTTGTATTTTTTCATTCTGGTCCCCTTTGGTAATCAAACCCTGGCATTGCAAGCGCCATGCTCTACCAACTGAGCCACATGGGACTATAGACTATAACTTTGACAATTCTCCTCTCATACACTTTCTATCACCTCTGGAGTGTCTCCAATTCCACTGCCTCTACACACGTTTAATAAGTCTGTGTAAGCAGCGCCCGCAATTTCCTCTTCACGTTGGTAATTCTGTTTACTCAACAGTCAACCCCCCTGTTTATACTCAAGCAGGATAAAATCTCCTGGCCTGCTCGTTTTTTACAAGGGCTGCCTATGAAAACACACATTAGTCCTTTCCATGACTCCCCCATGACCCTTTCTCCTGACCACAGCCAAAGCAGGAGAGAGCGGGACATTTCCATGAAAAATGTTCAGACCAAAAAATCACCGGCCAGCTAACTAGCTGGCTTTTCTCCTCCCTCCTCGTCTCTACTGAGGAAGTGAAACATCCAGCAGTCAGAACACTGGCTGAGTCTTTTCATATTTCAACAGCGTGGCAGCGTGGCAGTGGGACGTGAGCTGAAAGTCTACAACCCAGACAGACTGGCTAACTGTGCTTGGTAAATCTTGGTAAATCTACTGGTGCACATACAGTGGTTATACTGTACCAAATACTTCCACAATATGGGGCATGATAACAATAATGACAATGCATGTAATCACAACAATCATAAGATAATGCTTTGCTCCATTTCAAGCAACAACAGACCGACAAGATCAAAATGGCACTTGACTGACCACCAGAGCAACTACAAAACTAGAGGATCTTATAACCGTGAGATTGATGCAGCCTGTCCTTTCCAAAGGGCATTTTCCTGCAGAGTAAGCGTGTGTGTGTCAGTGTGCGTGGACACTGGGTTCCCTGCCTGCTTCCTAGGGGGTGCTTACGCAGTGCCGTGTGCCATACGATGATCAGTGGCAGGCAGGCAGGAAGGCAGGCTAGGCGGAGATGTGCTTTGTGCTGTATAAGCCGGGTATTAATAAATGAACAGGAGTGATGGTGGAGCCTAGCCCTTGGGCTGACAGCACTGGAGGTAGAGAGAGGGAGGTAGAGAGAGCGGAGCGGGAGTGAGAGCCGCAAGGAGAGAAAGAGAGCGCTAGAGAGAGGAGAGAACAGGTGAGCTAGTGAGAAAAGGGGGAGAGAGAGAAGGAGAGAAAGAGGAGAGGGGGAGGTGAATAATTCAACGCCACACACTCTCAGATTCCTCCGCACTTAAAGCTGATATCACAGCCAGGTTTAATGGCTTGGTAGTGAGCACAATTAATGCTTTTATGCTCAAATCATTCAGACACTGCAGAGCAGGACAGGACCCATACACAGCCACTTCATCTGGGTCGTTCCACGAAATGAGTGCCTTTTGAATCCCTTTGATATTTTAAGTAGAAATTGTGCACCAATATTGACTTTTAAAAGCCTGTTATATTAAATGAAGTGCCCTTTAATATAGACCACATGGAGAATTAAATCAATCAGATTTTTAATATGAATAGAGACTTGCTAAAGTGCCAAGATACTGCACCATCTGTGACTTCTAGATTTTAACCCACTTAACCCCAAGAGTTCTCCTAGTTTTCACCATCATTGTAAAGCCCTAGTTATTTTGTTGCTTTGAGAAAGTATATTGTGAAAATTATTTATTTCATGTTGATAAGTGATTCACATACGTCTGTCACTCATTTTAAGGTCAACCCTGTTACGTAAACTGAACTCTTGTTTTAATATGATGAAACTATTCCTTTTAAAATATATTTTCAAAAGAAACATTGCACATCTAATAGTCAAATCTAGTGTAAAAGCAGGTGAGCTGGCCATTTTCTGGTGTTCTGTGGTGGAAAACTGAGTGGGTCGAGCATAACACGTAAACTCTGTTACCCATAGATAGACAGGCTATAAATGTTTTAACAATTTAAATGTTTGGGTGAAGGTTGCATTTAATTCCCACACCCTGTTGCACACAACAAGCTTCCATTCCCCCTGTCACAAGGGGATTAATTGCTGATTGTATTTTATTCCGTTTGTGTTACTTAAAAAAAGAAAATGTTTAACTCTGCATTGTTAGGAAGGGCTCGTAAGCAAGCATTTCACGGTAACATCTAAACCCGTTGTATTCGGCACATGTGACAAATTAAATTTGATTTGATTTAAGGTGAACTCGTCAACCCTGTTCTGGTCAACCCTGTTACTTTATTTGGCACTTAATAGGCACTTACTACAGTAATTATTATTTAACCTCTTGTGATGGGAAAACCAGTTTTTTATGAAGTTGAACATGTGCTCTTTATGACAAAATGTTAAAATTAGGTTACACCTCTCAAAAGGCAGCGAATTCGTGGAATGACCCATATACAGTGGCTTGCGGAAGTATTCACCCCCCTTGGCATTTTTCCTATTTTGTTGCCTTACAACCTGGAATTAAAATGGATTTTTTGGGGGTTTGAATCATTTGATTTACACAATATGCAAGTCTCTTGGGGTATGTCTCTATAAGCTTGGCACATCTAGCCACTGGGATTTTTGCCCATTCTTCAAAGCAAAACTGCTCCAGCTCCTTCAAATTGGATAGGTTCCGCTGGTGTACAGCAATCTTTAAGTAATACCACATATTCTCAATTGTATTGAGGTCTGGGCTTTGACTAGGTCATTCCAAGTCATTTAAATGTTTCCCCTTAAACCACTCGAGTGTTGCTTTAGCAGTATGCTTATGGTCATTGGCAGTCATTAGGCAGTTAAAGGGTTCTCATATGGCAGTCCTGCTGGAAGGTGAACCTCCGTCCCTGTCTCAAATCTCTGGAAGACTGAAACAGGTTTCCCTCAAGATTTTCCCTGTATTTAGCGCCATCCATCATTCCTTCAATTCTGACCAGTTTCCCAGTCCCTGCTGATGAAAAACATCCCCACAGCATGATGCTGCCACCACCATGCTTCACTGTGGGGATGGTGTTCTTGGGGTGATGAGAGGTGTTGGGTTTGTGCCAGACATAGCATTTTCCTTGATGGCCAAAAAGCTTAATTTTAGTCTCATCTGACCAGAGTACCTTATTCCATATGTTTGGGGAGTCTCGCACATGCCTTTTGGCGAACACCAAACGTGTTTGCTTATTTTTGTCTTTAAACAATGGCTTTTTTTCTGGCCACTCTTCTGTAAAACCCAGCTCTGTGGAGTGTATGGCTTAAAGTGGTCCTATGGACAGATACTCCAATCTCCGCTGTGGAGCTTTGCAGCTCCTTCAGGGTTGTCTTTTGTCTCTTTGTTTCCTCTCTGATTAATGCCCTCCTTGCCTGGTCCGTGAGTTTTGGTGGGCGGCCCTCTCTTGGCAGGTTTGTTGTGGTGCCATATTCTTTCCATTTTTTAATAATGGATTTTATGGTGCTCCGTGGGATGTTCAAAGTTTCGTATATTTTTTTATAACCCAACCCTGATCTGTACTTCTCCACAACTTTGTCCCTGACCTGTTTGGAGAGCTGCTTGGTCTTCATGGTGCCGCTTGCTTGGTGGTGCCCCTTGCTTAGTGGTGTTGCAGATTCTGCGGCCTTTCAGAACAGGTGTATATATACTGAGATCATGTGACAGATCATGTGACACTTAGATTGCACACAGGTGGACTTTATGTAACTAGAGTGAGAGAGAGAGAGAGATAATAATATAGGGGAGAGTAATGAGATTGTGTTCTTGCTAGATTTCATTATCCACACTCATATGCATATTAAGCACACCATGTGCATTTATACTGACTAGCGAAATGTGAATCTCCAGCCAATGATCCCCACTAATCAGTTCCACCACTTGACTGACCCGACTTTGGCTTGTAAAGTGACAATGACCAATAGGAAGGCCCTCTGTTTCCTTTCCCATCCCATCCCTTCCCAACACCTCTCATATTAACCAGGAAATCAGGAGAATGCAGCCACCCAGCCTTCTGCATTATTCATTGGCTGCCTGGTGGGTGGTCTTAGCCTGTGTTGCTGCTAGCTAGCACAACGTTAGCACTTGAACACACAGAGAGCCATTTATATGGCTGCTGCTGCTACTGCTGCTGCTGCTGTCGAATGAGGTGACTCCTGGTTCAAGGACACATTAGTTGTACATGTCATGTACATACACTCTACACACACCAGTGTCCTTTTAAAAGATCAAACAAAAGCACCACACATTTAGCCTGGTTACCATCTCTGTTCAGCTAGCAATTACATTCCACTCCTTGCCAGTCTTGTCATTTGACAAATGACAGGAGTGGCAAGGAGTGAAATGTTAGCTAAAAAGACTGGCACCCAGACTAGCACACATTGATATCAAGTGGAAATAATGCTCATTACTATTTTATTTGAGTGTTTTTAGTGGTCAGTGTTGTAGATAGACAGTGTGCAAACTGGAATGACGTACATTATCATATGCTGTATTTAATATAATACAGGAACCAGGGGCTTAAGGAAAGTCTCTGTAGATGGTAAATAGCCTACAGTCAACGGATATTAGCAAGCTAGACAGAATTTACCTACAGTTGAAGTCAGAAGTTTACATACACCATAGCCAAATACATTTAAACTCAGTTTTTCACAATTCCTGACATTTAATCCTAGTAAATATTCCCTGTTTTAGGTCAGTTAGGATCACCACTTTATTTTAAGAATGCGAAATGTCAGAATAATAGTAGGGAGAATGATTTATTTCAGCTTTTCATTTCTTTCATCACATTCCCAGTGGGACAGAAGTTTACATACACTCAATTAGTATTTGGTAGCATTGCCTTTAAATTGTTTAACTTGGGTAAAACGTTTCAGGTAGCTTTCCACAAGCTTCCCACAATAAGGTGGGTGAATTTTGGCCCATTCCTCCTGACAGAGCTGGTGTAACTGAGTCAGGTTTGTAGGCCTCCTTGCGCGCACACACTTTTTGAGTTCTGCCCACACATTTTCTGTAGGATTGAGGTCAGGGCTTTGTGATGGCCACTCCAATACCTTGACTTTGTTGTCCTTAAGCCATTTTGCCACAACTTTGGAAGTATGCTTGGGGTCATTGTCCATTTGGAAGACCCATTTGCGACCAAGCTTTAACTTCCTGACTGATGTCTTGAGATGTTACTTCAATATATCCACATAATTTCCCTTCCTCATGATCCCATCTATTTTGTGAAGTGCACCAGTCCCTCCTGCAGCAAAGCACCCCCACAGCATGATGCTGCCACCCCCGTGCTTCACGGTTGGGATGGTGTTCTTCGGCTTGCAATTCTACCCCTTTTTCCTCCAAACATAACAATGCTCATTATGGCCAAACAGTTATATTTTTGTTTCATCAGACCAGAGGACATTTCTCCAAAAAGTACGATCTTTGTCCCCATGTGCAGTTGCAAACTGTAGTCTGGCTTTTTTATGGCGGTTTTGGAGCAGTGGCTTCTTCCTTGCTGAGCGGCCTTTCAGGTTATGTCAATATAGGACTAGTTTAACTGTGGATATAGATCATTTTGTACCTGTTTCCTCCAGCATCTTCACAAGTTCCTTTGCTGTTGTTCTGGGATTTATTTGCACTTTTCCACCAAAGTACGTTAATCTCTAGGAGACAGAACGCGTCTCCTTTCTGAGCGGTATGACGGCTGCGTGGTCCCATGGTGTTTATACTTGCGTACTATTGTTTGTACAGATGAACGTGGTACCTTCAGGCGTTTGGAAATTGCTCCCAAGGATGAACCAGACTTGTGGAGGTCTACAATTTGTTTTCTGAGGTCTTGGCTGATTTCTTTTGATTTTCCCATGATGTCAAGCAAAGAGGCACTGAGTTTGAAGGTAGGCCTTGAAATACATCCACAGGTACACTTCCAATTGACTCAAATTATGTCCATTAGCCTATCAGAAGCTTCTAAAGCCATGACATAATTTTCTGGAATTTTCCAAGCTGTTTAAAGGCACAGTCAACTTAGTGTATGTAAACTTCTGAACACTGGAATTGCGATACAGTGAATTATGAGTTAAATAATCTGTCTGTAAACAATTGTTGGAAAAATGACTTGTGTCATTCACAAAGTAGATGTCCTAACCGACTTGCCAAAACGATAGTTTGTTAACAAAAAACGTGTGGAGTGGTTGAAATACGAGTTTTAATGACTCCAACCTAAGTGTATGTAAACTTCCGACTTCAACTGTACACATTGGAGAGCATAGCTATGAAAGGAGGATGCGGTGGCTGCTGTGCTGGTGTGATATATCATCTTTATTTCTATTGATCCCCTCTCTCTCCTCAGTGACTGAGGTGTTTACTGACGCTATTGGAATCACTGAGGATAAAGGAAATGTTTCCCTCTGCTTTTTGTCACTCAATAAATGAGCCTATTAAAGGATTGAGAGTGTGGTGGTGGAGGTGGGGAGGTGGGCAGCTAGGGGCCACATCATGTGACAATGAGGGCGCGATAGGGGAAAAGATTACGTGTGAGATAGGAAAATACTTCAAATTTTGTCCACATTTTGCATGTAAGAATTTCAACCAGAATTTCTGCTAGAATTGAAACAATTCTGACCCCAAACCTGATGGTGTCAAAAACAAGTCTAGCATGATCACAGGTCACGACATCTGGTATTATTACATTCCCCAGTAGTGTTGTTCTTCAGTTGAACAGTAATATGTCTGTGAGTCATCATGGTGCATTGAGTCACTCAGTGGTAAATTGATGAGGCATGATCCTCTCTGAGAAATAAATCAGTGTGTGTTTTCTATGATACATTCATCCTATCCTTTACAATTCTGATGTGAACCACAATGAATTAACCTGATCACATACAAATGAAGAGAAATTAAGAGCAAATGCAGAGGCCATTACTAGCATTTCTAAGCAGCAGTATGTAACATGCTGGTTGTTGAATCACTGGCAGAAAAAGGCATAGTGTGATCTCTGCTTCTTTCTGTCCATGCTCTTCAGTCATCTTCCACTTGAAAGGGGGCTAAACTGAGCAGTATCCCACGAAGAGAGCCTGTCACTAAAAAGGAGGGAAACTCTGTGTGAAGTGACTGATCCACCCAACCCTACCCTACACTTAGAATAAAAGGTTCCAAAAGGGTTCTTCTGCTGTCCCCATAGGAGAACCCTTTTTGGTTCTAGGTACAATCCTTTTTGGTTCCAGGTAGATCCCTTTTAGGTTCCATGTAGAGCCCTCTGTGGAAAGGGTTCTACATAGAACCCAAAAGGGTTCTACCTGGAACCAAAAAGGGTTCTTCAAAGGGTTCTCATATGGCAGTGGTCACCAACCAGTCGATTGCGATCTCCAAGGCATTCCTAGTCGATCACCAAACATTTCTGTAAAAAACAACAACGATAAAGCTTTGCGTTCCTATTTGTGTTTGTATGTTTAGCACTGTTGCCGGTAGGTGCACTTGATTCAGCAGCCCTAGCACCGGGAAGGCAAAGTCTCCCCATTTTCAACCATTTCATGTGTCTGAAGGTAGAACTCCGCATACCCGGCAGGCCCAGAGAGCAAATATAGCTTGGATCACCATGTCTGCACAGTTTCCTCGATCCATAGGCTGTACAAAGAAGTCTCAAGTGAACAGCAAAGTTGATACTGTGAGATTTCAAAACTTTAAAAACCCTGAGAGACTAAATGAATACAGCAAAGAGCTGCTGTTTTATAAGTAAGTTCATGTTTAAGTTGTTATTCAGCACTGTCAACACTTTGTTCAACACTTTTATAAGCCATAAAATGTGCGTTCTCCCTACTACCACTCACACTACAACCAGCACTGCAGCTGAAATGAATGAGTATAGCAAAGTGTTTCGATAAGCTTGAGTTGTTGTTATTAGCGGCTTGTGTCTTTTTTAATATCAAGGAATATTTCGCTTTCTCTGGTCATAGGAGTAACAACATGAATTAGTGCATGAGGCAGAAATAATGCAGTGCGACTTGAGTTTCACCATCAACTTGAAGACTGTGTCCCCTTTTCTCAATGGAGGGAGGGAGAGCGGAGGGACGGTGATTTGGGTGAGAGGCAGCTTCACCGCTGCTCTTTCCCTCCCTCCCTCCCTCCCTCCCTCCCTCCCTCCCTCAGGCTGACCATTAGATCCAGGGCATCAGTCCAGTAAAATTTAAAAAAGCAAATTATTTTGCACGTTCAGCTGTGCCTCACAAGTAATAAAACAAATTATTTAGTACCAGTGTGATCATTTACCTAAAATATAATTTCAAAATGGTCTGAGAAGAACAACATTGGCAGGGCAGTTCAAGCATAGCCAATATGCAGTGATAATGTATTGGGACTATGTTAATGTTGCATAGGCTTATGTTTTTTAAGTTATGTAAAAAAATATATATATACAGTGAGGGAAAAAAGTATTTGATCCCCTGCTGATTTTGTACGTTTGCCCACTGACAAAGACATGATCAGTCTATAATTTTAATGGTAGGTTTATTTGAACAGTGAGAGACGGAATAACAACAACAAAAAATCCTGAAAAACGCATGTAAAAAATGTTATACATTTATTTGCATATTAATGAGGGAAATAAGTATTTGACCCCTCTGCAAAACATGACTTAGTACTTGGTGGCAAAACCCTTGTTGGCAATCACAGAGGTCTGACGTTTCTTGTAGTTGGCCACCAGGTTTGCACACATCTCAGGAGGGATTTTGTCCCACTCTTCTTTGCAGATCTTCTCCAAGTCATTAAGGTTTCGAGGCTGACGTTTGGCAACTCGAACCTTCAGCTCCCTCCACAGATTTTCTTTGGGATTAAGGTCTGGAGACTGGCTAGGCCACTCCAGGACCTTAATGTGCTTCTTCTTGAGCCACTCCTTCGTTGCCTTGGCCGTGTGTTTGACGGTACATGGCCCCGTCCATCGTCCCTTTGATGCGGTGAAGTTGTCCTGTCCCCTTAGCAGAAAAACACCCGCAAAGCATAATGTTTCCACCTCCATGTTTGACGGTGGGGATGGTGTTCTTGGGATCATAGGCAGCATTCCTCCTCCTCCAAACACGGCGAGTTGAGTTGATGCCAAAGAGCTCGATTTTGGTCTCATCTGACCACAACACTTTCACCCAGTTCTCCTCTGAATCATTCAGATGTTCATTGGCAAACTTCAGACGGGCCTGTATATGTGCTTTCTTGAGCAGGGGGGACCTTGCGGGCGCTGCAGGATTTAATTCCTTCACGGCTTAGTGTGTTACCAATTGTTTTCTTGGTGACTATGGTCCCAGCTGCCTTGAGATTATTGACAAGATCCTACCGTGTAGTTCTGGGCTGATTCCTCACCATTCTCATGATCATTGCAACTCCACGAGGTGAGATCTTGCATGGAGCCCCAGGGCGAGGGAGATTGACAGGTCTTTTGTGTTTCTTCCATTTGCGAATAATCGCACCAACTGTTGTCAACTTCTCACCAAGCTGCTTGGCGATGGTCTTGTAGCCCATTCCAGCCTTGTGTAGGTCTACAATCTTGTCCCTGACATCCTTGGAGAGCTCTTTGGTCTTGGCCATGGTGGAGAGTTTGGAATCTGATTGATTGATTGCTTCTGTGGACAGGTGTATTTTATACAGGTAACAAACTGAGATTAGGAGCACTCCCTTTAAGAGTGTGCTCCTAATCTCAGCTCGTTACCTGTATAAAGGACACCTGGGAGCCAGAAATCTTTCTGATTGAGATACTTATTTCCCATTTTTGACATGCGTTTTTCTGGATTTTGTTGTTGTTGTTCTGTCTCTCACTGTTCAAATATACCTACCATTAAAATTATACACTGATCATGTCTTTGTCAGTGGGCAAACGTACAAAATCAGCAGGGGATCAAATACTTTTTTCCCTCACTGTATGCTTTTGGACTCAGAAAGTGATCTTGACTCAGAAAAGGTTGATGACCACTGTCCTATGGGGCCAGCTTAAGAACCCTTTTAGTTTGTAGAATTTTTTCTAAGCGTGTACGAGTCTGTCACCACGAAAACCACTGGATGCACACGCCTGCGCTGCACCGGGAGCCCTACACACACATGTGCACATGCACACACACACTCAAGTGCACACACACAAACACACGCCAGGCTTAGCTCAGAGTCCTCCTCACCCCTTAGCAGTGTGCCACAATCACTGAGGCAGTCAAGCCAGCAGAATGAACTGCCAGTGATCTGTTCCATCCTCTCAGCCACACGCAATCGGAAACAATTAACATGCCACTTTGAGATGAATCTCTCTGGATGGGGAGGGGGAGGAAGGATGTGGGAGAGAGGGGAGGGAGAGAGCTGGGAGAGACAGCTTTGGGAAAGGGGAGGACGGAGGGGAGAGGGAGAGGAGAAAGGGGGGAAGAGAAGGGGAGGGAGAGAGTTTTTACTTTCCTGAGGTAGCGGTGTGACCTTGTGATATAGCCTGACAGCAAATGTCCGTTGCCAGGGAGATGGCTAATGTCTCAATGTCATTGGCTCCCTCCTGGCCGAGGGGAGAGGGGAGCGAGGGAAGCCATCCAGACAGCGTTACGCCAGGAGCATCACACATGCATGCACACACACACTGTAAAAACACATGCATGCAAATGCACACACACACACGTACTCATACACATACACATACACACACACCAATATTCATACACACATTTGCAGTGTTGGTATGCAAAGAAAAATACATTATCTTACACACTACAAAACCCACATTGTACAGTACCTAAAAAGGGGAATTCTTTGTCTGGCAAACAGAAACAGACAGTGAGTTGAGAGGACCAGAGAATAACTTTGCCCCTCACCACTGAATCGTGAACAAACTGTAAAGTGTCTGTATGCATATCACCATATGGAATGAAGGTAGTGCAGCTGAATAAATGTCTATGTTTAGCATGCATAGAGTCTAGGAGAGGAGGAGAAGCCTGGCTGCCTGAGACTTCAATACACTCCAATCATTCAGCTGTCTCTGGTAATGCTTCATTTATATATATATATTTTAACTCTCCACAGATATCTCTCTCTCCATCCCTCTATCTCCATCTCTCTCTCCCTTTCGCTCTCTCCCTTCTCTGTCTCTTCCTCTCTCTCTCTCACTCCCTCGCTCTGTTTCTCTTTCTCCCTCTCTCTCTCTCTCTCACTCCCTCGCTCTCTCTTTCTCCCTCAGCATCTGATGCAATCCGTAACCAACACACAATCTCTTCCTGACTCTCAGACACAAAGAGAGAGAAGAGAGGAAGTGTGTGCCATGCAAAGGGAGGGGGGCATATCTTTATAGATGTGCCAATCCTCCCCATGCCCTACAGGCACACAGGAATAAACACCAGAGACTCTGACAAAGCCAGCGCCAAGGCACGGAACATGGGCAGGCAGGCGGATATAGCCTATTAGCGCCCCCTATGAGACAGAGAGGGGATAGAGCTTCTCAGTGGACATGTATACAGGCACAAAGGAGGCAGCAGCATTAGCACACGCTCAACTGAGCAATGCTCCAATGTGCAATGTGCAGGCTGACCCCTGTGAATTGTTTTGTGGGTTGGTCATGTCCAGTGCATCTGTGTATGTGTGTGTGCGTGTGTGCGTCTGTGTGTATACATGTTTTTTTATTGGAATTTTCATTTCTCTTCGCACATGTCATTGTTCAATTGTGTGTGATCACGATTAAGAGTGAATGTGTGAGTACATCTAGATGTGTGCGTTTGTGTCTGTATGTCTGTCTGTCTGTCTGGATGTTGAGGAATGGTGCAGTGTCCCCCCTCTTTCTCTCTCTCTCTTTCTCTCTCTTTTTTTCTTTCAGTCTGTTCAATAATTCACAGGAAGGCAGTGGGGCAGGCTCGGCATGGGGTGTGCCAGCTGACAGTGTGTTCGGATAAAGCTGTCAAACTGGAGAAGAATCAGGTGGGTGCAACAGGGGCTAGTCCCCCCCTCTCCTCCCTTATCTGTCCTCTCTTCACTAGCCATTCCTATGGCAGATCTCTGCCCCCCACCCCCTTAGGACCCCCCCCCCCTCATACACGCACATGCAGTCATACGCAAACACACACACACACACACACACACAGAGAGAGAGAGAGAGACACACAAACACACACACACCCCAGCATGGGAGCATTGGTCTCTCTGGGAAAGCCCTGCACTCTCGAAGCACCAGCCCAGCCCCCCGTCTCAGCAAGACAAGCAGCCACTCTCCCTCCCCACCACCACCAAACACACACCCTGCCCTCACAACCCCCCTCCCCTTCTCAGGGGAAAGACAGCTCCTTATTGTTCTAAAGAGTCTCAAGGGGTGTCACATTTGTCCAACCCCCACAGCTCCAGCCCCCTTTTCATAGCTTCAAAGAGTTTTATCCACCCTCCACTCTAGACACACATCATCATCATCATCACACAGCAGCAGCAACACACAGATTCCATCACTGGAACTCAACACATCTACCATTCCCCTTGTTCAGGACAGTTTCCTCTCCTCCTCTTTCTCACTTCTTCACTCACTTACTCGCTCCTGCTCCAGCACTCCTTCAGTGACAGAGTTTCTCCTCCTCTCTGTCTTCCAGCTCTTCCCCTGAGCGGAGGCAAGCCAGTGTTATCTTTTCTGCTTTCCTCTCTGTCTCTCTCTCTCTTCATTTTCTCTTTACACAGTCAAAGTAAAGACAATGCCATCGTTATAGGCAAATTAATTAGCACGCTGCAATTTCACTCATTAAAAACTGAAAATAACTGCGGCACAATGAAGACAATGTTGGCACTAAACGCAGCACAGAGGAAGACATGATTTAGAGAAGACATTGCATCCATGACAGTTTAGGACTCCCACACACTTTAATTGTGATTGATTGGTGGAGCTGCCATAGCTCAAATGACTACGAGGCAACGGCAGTGTTATTTTGTGAGGCTCCTTTTCTCATTTGGTTAGAGGATTTGTCTAAAACCACTGCCAAAAACAGAGGCTAAATGCATAGCCGCATGAAGTAGGGGTGCTAAGGGTGCTGCAGCATCCCCTGAAAAATCAGAACAGGTTTTTAGACATTTTTGCAAATAAATAAAATATAAAGAAACAGAAATACCTTATTTACATAAGTATTCAGACCCTTTGGTATGAGACTCGAAATTGAGCTCAGGTGCATCCTGTTTCCATTGATCATCCTTGAGATGTTCCTACAACTTCATTGGAGTCCACCTGTGGTAAATCCAATTGATTGGACATGATTTGTAAAGGCACACACCTGTCTATATAAGGTCTTACAGTTGACAGTGCATGTCAGAGAAAAAACCAAGCCATGAGGTCGAAGGAATTGTCCGTAGAGCTCCGAGACAGGATTGTGTCGAGGCACAGATCTGGGGAAGGGTAGCAAAAAATTACTGCAGCATTGAAGGTCCCCAAGAACACAGTGGCCTCCATCATTCTTAAATGGAAGAAGTTTGGATCCACCAAGACTCTTCCCAGAGCTGGCCACCCGGGAAAACTGAGCAATTGGGGGAGAAGGGCATTGATCACTCTGACAGAGCTCCAGAGTTCCTCTGTGGAGATGGGAGAACCTTCCAGAAGGACAACCATCTCTGCAGCACTCCACCAATCAGGCCTTTATGGTAGAGTGGCCAGACGGAAGCCACTCCTCAGTAAAAGGCACATGACAGCTCGCTTGGAGTTTGCCAAAAGGCACCTAAAGGACACTCAGACCATGAGAAACAAGATTCTCTGGTCTGATGAAACCAAGATTGAACTATTTGGCCTGAATGCCAAGCATCACGTCTGGAGGAAACCTGGCACCATCCCTACGGTGAAGCATGGTGGTGGCAGCATCATGCTGTGAGGATGTTTTTTAGTGGCAGGGGCTGGAAGACTAGCCAGCATCGAGGGAAAGATGAACGGAGCAAAGTACAGAGAGATCCTTGATGAAAACCTGCTCCAGAGTGCTCAGAATCTATTGGGTTCAGGTCTGGAGACTGGCTAGGCCACTCCAGGACCTTGAGATGCTTGAGATGCTTCTTCGTGTTTCGGGTCGTTGGCATGCTGGAAGACCCAGCCACGACCCATCTTCAATGCTCTTACTGAGGGAAGGAGGTTGTTGGCCAAGATCTCGCCTATACATGGCCCCATTCATCCTCCCCTCAATACGGTGCAGTCGTCCTGTCCCCTTTGCAGAAAAGCATCCCCAAAGAATGATGTTTCCACCTCCATGCTTCACGGTTGGGATGGTGTTCTTGGGGTTGTACTCATCCTTCTTCTTCCTCCAAACACTGCGAGTGGAGTTTAGACCAAAAAGCTCTATTTTTGTCTCATCAGACCACATGACCTTCTCCCATTCCTCCTCTGAATCATCCAGATGGTCATTGGCAAACTTCAGACAGGCCTGGACATGCGCTGGCTTGAGGAGGGGGACCTTGCGGGCGCTGCAGGATTTCATTCCTTCACGGCGTAGTGTGTTACCAATTGTTTTCTTGGTGACTATGGTCCCAGCTGCCTTGAGATTATTGACAAGATCCTACCGTGTAGTTCTGGGCTGATCCCTCACCTTCCTCATGATCATTGATGCCCCACGAGGTGAGATCTTGCATGGAGCCCCAGACCGAGGGTGATTGACCGTCATCTTGAACTTCTTCCATTTTCTAATAATTGCGCCAACAGTTGTTGCCTTCTCACCAAGCTGCTTGCCTATTGTCCTGTAGCCCATCCCAGCCTTGTGCAGGTCTACAATTGTATCTCTGATGTCCTTACACAGCTCTCTGGTCTTGGCCATTGTGGAGAGGTTGGAGTCTGTTTGATTGAGTGTGTGGACAGGTTTCTTTTATACAGGTAACGAGTTCAAACAGGTGCAGTTAATACAGGTAATGAGTGGAGAACAGGAGGGCTTCTTAAAGAAAAACTAACAGGTCTGTGAGAGCCGGAATTCTTACTGGTTGGTAGGTGATCAAATACTTATGTCATGCAATAAAATGCAAATTAATTACTTAAAAATCATACAATGTGATTTTCTGGATTTTTGTTTTAGATTCCGTCTCTCACAGTTGAAGTGTACCTATGATAAAAAATTACAGACCTCTACATGCTTTGTAAGTAGGAAAACCTGAATAATCGGCAGTGTATCAAATAGTTGTTCTCCCCACTGTATATATATATATATATATATATATATATACACTGCTCAAAAAAATAAAGGGAACACTTAAACAACACAATGTAACTCCAAGTCAATCACACTTCTGTGAAATCAAACTGTCCACTTAGGAAGCAACACTGATTGACAATACATTTCACATGCTGTTGTGCAAATGGAATAGACAACAGGTGGAAATTATGGGCAATTAGCAAGACACCCCCAATAAAGGACTGGTTTTGCAGGTGGTGACCACAGACCACTTCTCAGTTCCTATGCTTCCTGGCTGATGTTTTGGTCACTTTTGAATGCTGGCGGTGCTTTCACTCTAGTGGTAGCATGAGACGGAGTCTACAACCCACATAAGTGGCTCAGGTAGTGCAGCTCATCCAGGATGGCACATCAATGCGAGCTGTGGCAAGAAGGTTTGCTGTGTCTGTCAGCGTAGTGTCCAGAGCATGAACACCAAGATTGGCAAATTCGCCACTGGCGCCCTGTGCTCTTCACAGATGAAAGCAGGTTCAAACTGAGCATGTGACAGACGTGACAGAGTCTGGAGTCACCGTGGAGAACGTTCTGCTGCCTGCAACATCCTCCAGCATGACCGGTTTGGCGGTGGGTCAGTCATGGTGTGGGGTGGCATTTATTTGGGGGGCCGCACAGCCCTCCATGTGCTCGCCAGAGGTAGCCTGACTGCCATTAGGTACCGAAATGAGATCCTCAGACCCCTTGTGAGACCATATGCTGGTGCTGTTGGCCCTGGGTTCCTCCTAATGCAAGACAATGCTAGACCTCATGTGGCTGGAGTGTGTCAGCAGTTCCTGCAAGAGGAAGGCATTGATGCTATGGACTGGCCCGCCCGTTCCCCAGACCTGAATCCAATTGAGCACATCTGGGACATCATGTCTCGCTCCATCCACCAACACCACGTTGCACCACAGACTGTCCAGGAGTTGGCGGATGCTTTAGTCCAGATCTGGGAGGAGATCCCTCAGGAGACCATCTGCCACCTCATCAGGAGCATGCCCAGGCGTTGTAGGGAGGTCATACAGGCACGTGAAGGCCACACACACTACTGAGCCTCATTTTGACTTGTTTTAAGGACATTACATCAAAGTTGGATCAGCCTGTAGTGTGGTTTTCCACTTTAATTTTGAGGGTGACTCCAAATCCAGACCTCCATGGGTTGATACATTTGATTTCCATTGATAATTTTTGTGTGATTATGTTGTCAACACATTCAACTATGTAAAGAAAAAAGTATTTAATAAGATTATTTCATTCATTCAGATCTAGGATGTGTTATTTTAGTGTTCCCTTAATTTTTTTGAGCAGTGTAGATATTGAGCACCCAGATGCTGCGTAGGCTACACAATAATATCAGACAGAGACAAGATGGCCCGGAATTTTTCTTTGCGGCCACCGCCGTGTTGGCTACTATGATGCAATATTAACATTCTCGACCTCTTGTTGATACAAAATGTTTCAATATTGTCAGAGTCACCTTGTTGATGCAATGCTTCAATATTCACCTTCCCTGGCAAATAAATCAGACAGGCAAATATAAAAATGAGCTCGTCGCACACATTATAATGAACATCTCTGAATGCAGAGCAACAATGTTGGTGGGAAGAGCATGATACAATGACATTGTCATAGAACACTGTATGCACCACTGTATGCACCGTTCCTTCATATAGCCTATAGCAGGGGGTTGGCAACCTTTTTAATATGAGTGCCAATTTACAATTGATCCTACCATTTCTAAAGAGCTGCAATCCAGTTATGATTTTCATATAAGCATTGTAGGCTGCTCAACTGTGCCCCCAAAAATATCTAACTGCCCACAAACTGAATAATTCTAACTGGCTACCTGTACTGAGGCTCTGTCCATTCAGCGGTGCTGAATCACGGGCTTGGCCTTAATGTGTAGATTTTCCTTTTGTATTTCATGATTTTCTTCATTCCTTGGTCGAGTTTGTTTGTCTTTATGCGTCCTTGTCGATTGTAGGCCAAAGTAAGTCCTTTGATGTACGCCTTTTATTTCAATGCATGTATAGGATTTATCTGTCATAGTTTGCATTCACAGTCAGCTGTTTTATGCTCCGGTTCCTTTCACATTGATGTCGGTATTTGAAGTCGGCCTTGATAGCGTGTATTATGCATCTACTTCATGTTGCACTGTATGCCTGTTCCACAAGTAAATGAGTCAATGTAGCCTACAGTGTGGAAGATAAGGTTCCGTAGTAGTCTACATTTTACATGCCATTCCACAGACCTATAAACCTAATAAAAAACTAATATTGAGGTGATAATTCATGTCTGGGGTAATTGTTTTTTGTTGCTTTTGTCCGCATAGCATTTGGAGAAAATGTTGAAAAAATCGCAATGTATTTGCATAATTGTAACTAATTAACAACTTAAGATGTGTCATGATCATCTCAATCACTCTTGCAAGCCACAAACCCCTCCTCTGCTCAGCTCTCACACCTCACCAACGTTCGCTACCCCTCTCTCAATAGTCACTCAGGCAGTCTGGCGGACCAGTTCTCACACTCTCACACACACACACATCTGTCTCGCAGCACGAGCCTTTCCCACCTGCGAGCGAGGTGACATGATCCGAGGGGCTCACAGCCAGGTGCCACGAGGCAGTCAGAGGTGTCACCACATCCCAGACGGGATGGGAGCAGCCGCCACACGGCAACCATTCACACCACCTGTCTGTCACACCCCCGGCCCCAGCGTGGGGGCATCGTCTCCCCAACGTCATGCTAGTTATCACCGTGTCAGAACAACGTGGCGGCGATGCTGTGAGGAGGTTGAGAAGAATGGTTCAACTCACCTGGTGCCCAGATGCTTCTCCTCCAGATCGTATGGCTTGACAAACCACTTCCCGATCCGCACAAAGTCCTTGTCCATCAGACACCTGGGGGATAGGAGACATGAAACATCTGTATCACAGTATATATTTAATATACACACAAATATACATACACATAGACACATATACTGTACATAGAGATTGGCACACACACACACACCCAATCAGGAAGAATAGAGAATGGAATAGAATATATTTATTTTCATACCTGAACACTCGCATCAATGGAGTTACACAGTAACATGAGATGAATTCTCTATTTAAGGCTTTATGACAAAGCAATATAGTGCAGAGGTATAGAGTTGTAAGAGAGGAGGAGGTAGACTCAAGGTAATTAAAAGGTTAATTCAGCCTGCCCCCCTATGATGATTATTGATGTTTAACTTAATTGAAACCAAATATGTGCTGGTTCATTTAGCAGATGGGAAAGCTTTACTGGAGTTATTGATTCAGTCCAGGTTTTAATTTGATTATTACTTCAAGTCTTTTAACCGTTGGTGGTCTCTATTTTTGTCAGCATTATTTCCTTAGCAGTTGGTGGGAGTAGAAATGGTTATATGAGCAGAAATAGCCTATTACTAGACTGGGAATATTCAGCTTACTTTATGTGATACTTTACATATGACTATATGACATGGGATGAGCTGACAAGTCGTTTTCCAAGTGGCTCATGGGAAATGTAGTTGTTCTGTACCTCTCCAGCAGGTTGTGAATGGCCTTGAACAGGAGGGTCCTGCATTCATATGACAGCCCACACTCCCATAGTCCCTCCTCAGCCACTGGAAGACAGGAAGAGAAGATGGATGGGTTAGCAACTGGTGGATATAGTGAAGTCAACACAGTTCATACCACAGCAAAGGATTGAATAGAACGGGCCTGGAACCTCTAACACTGGCAATTTGACTGGTAAACACATGGGTACACTCGCAATGGCTGCCTGGTATGGTGATGCAATAATTTCCATGGTAATGTAGAATGTTCATTCAAATGATGCTAACTGATGTGGCTCATGCAATGGACTGTATTTTTTGTAATGTCAGTTGAGTTCATTCAACAAATCATAGCACAGCTTGATGGGTACACTTCCTGATTTACTTCCTGCTTTTACTTCCTGCTTTGCTCCTGGGTAAAAAAAAAAATACAGGTTAAGAAAACGTTATGATTCCATGCAGCACCATTTGAAAATAAACAAATTCATGGGACCAGCGCCATTGATAACTACTACTAGCGCTGTTGCTAACTAGCAATGTTGGTCCCATGTTTGCAAAGAGTTATGGTATATTAGAATCTTGTTGTCTTAACCTTTGTCATCTTCAAACTAGCTTTGTTCCACAGAGAAAGATAGAGGACTCATCCTTATATCTGTGCCATTATAGGGTCTGTGACAGCATGGGCAGTGCCATTGAGACTACAACCCATAGGAATCCCCACCCAGTTGACTATGTTAACTACTTTAAAATGGCAGAAGCATGGTGGAAGCTCTCAATGGCAATGTCCATGCTAAAACGGGTTATATTCATAATGAGTCCTCTATCTATCTCTATGCTTTGCTCCTATGGGAACACTTGCAATGGCCACCAGTCCACCCATTATGACTTGATTGGGGATGCCCGTTCTATTCATTCTATTTCTGTTCATACACTCAAACACATTGCACAGACACACAGGAGACATTCTCTATTGACTGCAATGCATGCCAAAAGCAGAGGAGGCTTCTAGGAATACAGATGAATGTTACCCACAGACACAAGTATCTACATGTACTATACACCCATCCACAGACTGACTCATCAGATGCCCTGAACCACAGTTACAGTACCTTCCATATAAGTTAAACCACTGTGGAAGAACAAACAAGTACCCTTGCGTGCGCTGTATCTGTGTGTGTGTGTGTGTGTGTGTGTGTGTGTGTGTGTGTGTGTGTGTATGTGTGTGTGATCACTGTGCCTCTGTACAGCTGTCAGCTCCACTGCACCAGTGCCACTGTCAACCCATGTGCAGCTGTCAGCTCCAGTTAGCCAGCGCTGGGATAGACAGTGTGCTGCAGAGGGTGTTTGTGTATGTGTCTGTGTGTGTTTGTGTGTGTCTGTGTGTCTGTAGGCCAGAGACCAGGCAGGGAGGCAGGAGAGGAGAGGAGAGGAGAGGAGAGGAGAGGGAGAGGGAGGAGAGGAGAGGGAGAGGAGAGGAGGGAGAGGAGAGGAGAGGAGAGGAGAGGAGAGGAGAGGAGAGGAGAGGCGGGGCGGGGCGGGGCTGGGGGGGCAGCACCACGCGTAGATGCCAGCCCTGACAGCCCAGCAGTGCTCAGGAGAGTCGTCAGGGCGACAGTGCTTAGTTCCAGTTCTTGCCATGTCAGCAGCCAGCTCAGATGTGACTTGTGTGGAGTAGTGGATGGATCCTACCACTACTGGTTCCCCTGTCCTTCCTTCTTCCCAGAAGAGGAATAGCTACTTATAGCACTAGTGTTTTTTGTTCTCTGCCATACCCGGAGGCCGATTGGCAGGGATGGGAGGCTTGTGAGTGGGTGTTGTGTTTACTTACAGGGTGTCGGCAAACAAAAAGCACCGGGCGGGCACACAGGGGGAAGGGAGGGATGGATGCAGGGAGGGAAAAAGCGACAGAGCCCAGAGGAGGGTTGGAGGGCCCACGGAGGATGATATTTATTTTTTCTTTGAGGGTTGTGTTGTCTAGTTTTTTTTATCTTTCTGTTTCTTGCTTTTTTGATATTTCCCTCCTTTTTTTCACACTGGAGTGAATGAAATTTCCTTACTCGCCAGAATTTCCAGGTAACCATGGCAACACTGGCTGTGAGAACACAGCTCCCCGGCATTCAATTCCACCGCCACCCCCCTTTCCCTTCCTCCCTCCTTCTATCCTCTCCTTCTTCATCTGTTCTATTGCTTCCAACAACCCCACCCCCTTTCCTCCCTCTCTCTCCATCCCCTCCTCCCTCTCTCCCTCTCTCGTTCATTCCCGCTTCAGGGCTCAGACAGGAAGCTCCAGCCAGCTATTCTACAGGGAAGAGTGCTCCATGAGCGGAATGCCAACTCTCCAGCAAATCCAGCTCATTAGCTCACCCCTTTCTCTCTCCAATCCCTTTTTCACAATGCCAATCCACCGCCAGTCTTTATCTATCTATCTACACTACCACTTCCCCCTTCTCTCCTCTCCTTTCCCCCTATCTCTCCTCTCCTTTCCCCCTATCCCTCCTCTCCTTTCCCCTATCTCTCCTCTCCTTTCCCCCTATCCCTCCTCTCCTTTCCCCCTATCTCTCCTCTCCTTTCCCCCTATCCCTCCTCTCCTTTCCCCCTTCTCTCCTCTCCTTTCCCCCTATCCCTCCTCTCCTTTCCCCCTATCTCTCCTCTCCTTTCCCCCTATCCCTCCTCTCCTTTCCCCCTTCTCTCCTCTCCTTTCCCCCTATCCCTCCTCTCCTTTCCCCCTTCTCTCCTCTCCTTTCCCCCTATCCTTCCTCTCCTTTCCCCCTATCCCTCCTCTCCTTTCCCCCTTCTCTCCCCCTTTCTCACTTTCACTCAACCCACCACCTCCACGGAGCACGCCCAGGTCCTCAACCCCTCTTCACCCAGGTTTGAGTCACCCTGCCTGGGGGAAACTTATTATGAAGAGCCGCTCTCCCACCCAACCACATCCAGCCACAGCCACACAATGAGCTCCCTACCTCTGGGAGCCAGCAGTAAGGAAGCTGAACTGATATGATCAACTCGTTGCTTATGTATTTCTGACTGGTTTAGATTAAAGCACTGACAACAGCAGAACATCGCTCCTCAGAGTGTAGGTCTCAACTGATGCTATTCCCGAGATTACAACTTGTGAAAGAAAAATCAGGAATTCCATTCGCCGCTCCCCGAGCCTCGAACAACATGTGAAAGTCATTACAGCTATTGTTTACATTGCAGTCACCGAGGAGCTCGAGCTGCACCTTTTCCAGCTTTCAACACAAGGTGTGACTATTTCCGTCTTGTGCACGCACACACATACACACACACACACACACATGCACACACATACATACTCACACACACACACACAGACACACACACACACACACACAGGCAGAAACTGGAGTGTGAAATCTGATCTGAGATATTGGACTATTCAAATCCTTCCCGGGAACTGTGGGCTTATGTTTGACAAATAGCTGCAGAGTAGCAACAAGTCACCGCCATGGTATGTGATTGCTGTACTTAAAGAGTTGAAATGTGTGGAACAGTGAGGTGAAATGTATAGATCCTTATCTAGATGAGTGTTATATCTGGTCCTCTCAGTAGGGCCTCAGCAGGGCCTCGTCAGGCTCCTGGGAAGTGGAGAGAGCACCACCTCACAACTTCAGCTGTGGATGATAACTGTTAAGGTTGTCAGGGTGGCCGTATAGTTTAGTTTCACTTCTCCATTTCAGTGTGTGCGCGAGCGCACGTGTGTGGTTCTCAGATGACACAGATAAGATCATGAGAGAGAAAAGAGAGGAAACACGTTTGGTGTTTCTGTGTACTCAAGATGTGGGTGTGAACTGAACTGAGTGAAAGTTTGAGTACATGTTTTGCTTGTGCATGATAACTGTCACTTTGTTTGTGCCTTAGATTTGTTTTGGGTGTAACAGTATTTGTATCATGTTGTGTGAACTTGTCTGTGTGCATGGGCTCATTCATGTTGTAGGGATTTGTGTGGGCTGCATGTGTGTGTGCATCTATCCATGCATGCATGTGTGTGTACGCGTATCGGTGTGTGCTGTGTGTAGGGAATGAGTGCTGCTTTAGTGTGTGATGGCTTCATTCCCAGTGCAAACACGTGTTTATTTCACACGTCCCGCCCCCCTCGCCACAACGCTGCTCTGCTGCCGCACGGGCCAAACACAAATAAGCTGTGATGGAACTGGGTCGCAGCAGCTCCCCCCTCCCCCCTCAATCTCTCAATCAATCGCTCTTTTCTCCTTTACCCTCTACCATTCCATCTATATCTATATAAACTGAACCTTCCCCCTACTCAGACTGACATATATGACAACAGCCCTATCTATGCCTTACTTTGTGAGACTGCTTAATGCTGCTTAACTGTAATATTGTATACTACATCTCATATTTTTATGTATGCCTATGTATGCTGCAATTCAGCTTTTAGCTGCAAATGTGTACAATTCAAAATAAACCTTAACCTCCACTCTCTCTCTCTCTTCCTATTTCTCTACCTCTCCTTCACTCTCTGTCCCTCCGTCCTCAATCTTCCCCTATATCTTCCTCTCCCCCCCTTTGCCTGGCCCAGCCCGTCTGATTGCATTAGCTGAACACCACCACTAGAGGGAGTGTGCACTGTCCACACACAAAGATGCTATTGATCCAGGCTACAGAGAGAGAGAGAGAGAGAGAGAGAGAGAGAGAGAGAGAGAGAGAGAGAGAGAGAGAGAGAGAGAGAGAGAGAGAGAGAGAGAGAGGCTCATCTCATGGGCATGGCGTGTCAGTGTGGGACCCCTCACTAATGGGCTGACAACGCCATTAGAGCAGATCACCAGGGAGGGTAATGGGGCAGTACACCCTTATGGTGAACAACATGTGAACAAGAGGCTTGTAGAATAAAGGCTATTTCGAGTTTTCATTTCATCGTTCGCTGGTAGGGGGTCCTGCGTGCTCTGGGCATTAGTAACCTAACGTAGCAGGCGTAAAATAAACGCCTGAAACTAGATCCCATACATACTGGTCTTGAAGAGAAGAAAAACTGTTGGGGGAGATTCTCTTCTGCGCTGTTCAACCAATCCAGTAAATGTAGACGAGATGGAGTATCGCCTTGTTAACGTCCAAAAGCAGAAGTCGCGTCACAGGTTCTCTTTCCATTTCCCCTGAAAACCGGAACATCTTGTTGTTGGGGACTCTGCAGAGGCTTTACCATAGAGAATGATAGAGGCCTCTAGTGGCCAAAAGGCTGTTTTAGCATGGGCAGCGCCATTGACGACTTCCACCATTTTAATGTAGTCAACTGGGTGGGACTTCCAACTTCATTGGCTGATCCCTCCTGGTGACAATGTTGGAGTCATGTCCAACCGGGTCATCAGGAGGGATTAGCCAAACGTGAAGAAGAAAATGTACTACTTCAAAATGGAGATAGCCTCAATGGTGCTGCCCATGCTGTCACAGACGCTATAATGGCACAGATACAAAGATAACTCCTCTATCTAGCTCTATGGGGATTACTGACTCAAATGAACGAAATGAGTCAAAATATTTGTTATTTTGACTGAACGAGTCGAAAATATCAGAGTCAGTAAAAATAGCCGAACTTCCCATCACTAAGTGCTATCTGGATTCCTTGAGATGTCCATACCCTAAACCCCTTACCCTAACCCTAACCTTAACCCCTACCCTTACTCTAACCCTAACCTTAATCTTAACCATAACCATAACCATAACCCTTACCTAATCCTAACCCTAACCTTAACCCTTACCTTAACCATTTACAATTTCAACTTCAATGGGGTAGGGACATCCCAAGGATACTGGATAGCAAGGACAGTAAACTCATGGGTACACTCGTAATAGCTGCCTGGTATTGTTATGCAATATTTTCTATGGTAATGTAGAATGCGGAGATCATCCGTTCACCCACATCGCGTCTCACAAAGACACGGCGGTTGGAACCAAAATCTTAGTGGGACTATCATTTGTTTTTCAACAGGACAATGACCCAACACACTTCCAGGCTGTGTAAGGGCTATTTTACCAAGAAGGAGAGTGATGGATTGCTACATCAGATGACCTGG
The DNA here is from genome assembly GCF_020615455.1 of Coregonus clupeaformis. Taxonomy (NCBI): domain Eukaryota; kingdom Metazoa; phylum Chordata; class Actinopteri; order Salmoniformes; family Salmonidae; genus Coregonus; species Coregonus clupeaformis. The sequence continues at coordinate 24,413,027 of NC_059218.1, read as the reverse complement.
CGGAAAATATGGCGGGATATACGCTACTTCGGCAGGATAGAACTGCTGACTCCGGTAAGACAAGGGGTGGCGGTCTGTGTATATTTGTAAACAACAGCTGGTGCATAAAATCTAATACTAAGGAAGTCTCGAGGTTTTACTCACCTGAGGTAGAGTATCTCATGATAATCTGTAGACCACACTATTTACCAAGAGAGTTTTCTTCTGTATTTTTCGTGGCTGTCTATTTACCACCACAAACCGATGCTGGCACTAAGATTGCACTCAATGAGCTGTATAAGGCCATAAGCAAACAGGAAAACGCTCATCCAGAGGCAGCGCTCCTAGTGGCCGGGGACTTTAATGCAGGGAAACTTAAATCCGTTCTACCTAATTTCTACCAGCATGTTAAATGTGCAATCAGAGGGGGAAAAAACTATAGACCACCTTTACTCCACACACAGAGACCCGTACAAAGCTCTCCCTCGCCCTCCATTTGGCAAATCGGACCATAATTATATCCTCCTGATTCCTGCTTATAAGCAAAAACTAAAGCAGGAAGCACCAGTGACTCGGTTAATAAGGAAGTGATCAGATGATGCAGATTCTAAGCTACAGGACTGTTTTGCTTGCACAGACTGGAATATGTTCCCGGGATTCTTCCAATGGCATTGAGGAGTACACCACATCAGTCACTGGATTCATCAATAAGTGCATCGATGACATCCCCACAGTGACCGTACATACATACCCCAACCAGAAGTAATGGATTACAGGCAACATCCGCACTGAGCTAAAGGGTAGAGCTGCCACTTTAAAGGAGCGGGACTCTAACCCAGACGCTTATAAGAAATCCCGCTATGCCCTCCGACGAACCATCAAACAGGCAAAGAGTCAATACAGGACTAAGATTGATTCGTACTACACCGGCTCCAACACTCATTGGATGTGGCAGGGCTTGCAAACTATTACACTCTACAAAGGGAAGCACAGCCGCAAACTGCCCAGTGACACGAGCCTACCAGACAAGCTAAATCACTTCTATGCTCGCTTCGAGGCAAGCAACACTGAAGCATGCATGAGAGCATCAGCTGTTCCAGATGACTATGTGATCACGCTCTCCGTAGCCGATGTGAGTAAGACTTTTAAGCAGGTCAACATTCACATGGCTACAGGGCCAGACGGATTACCAGGACGTGTACTCCGAGCATCCGCTGACCAACTGGCAAGTGTCTTCACTGACATTTTCAACATGTCCCTGACTGAGTCTGTAATACCAACATGTTTCAAGCAGACCACCATAGTCCCTGTGCCCAAGAACACTAATATAACCTGCCTAAATGACTACCGACCCATAGCACTCACTTCTGTAGCCATGAAGTGCTTTGAAAGGCTGGTCATGGCTCACATCAGCACCATTATCACAAAAACCCTAGACCCACTCCAATTTGCATACCGCCCCAACAGATCCACAATGATGCAAGCTCTATTGCACTCCACACTGCCCTTTCCCACCTGGACAAGAGGAACACCTATGTGAGAATGCTGTTCATTGACTTCAGCTCAGCGTTCAACAACATAGTGCCCTCAAAGCTCATCACTAAGCTAAGGACCCTGGGACTAAACATCTCCCTCTGCAACTGGATCCTGGACTTCCTGACGGGCCGCCCCCAGGTGGTAAGGGTAGGTAACAACACATCTACCACGCTGATCCTCAACACGGGGGCACCTCAGGGGTGAGTGCACAGTCCCCTACTGTACTCCCTGTTCACCCATGACTGCATGGCCAGGCACGACTCCAACACCATCATTAAGGTTGCCAACGACACAACAGTGGTAGGCCTGATCACCGACAACGATGAGACAGCCTATAGGGAGGAGGTAATAGACCTGGCCATGTGGTGCCAGGATAACAACCTCTCCCTCAACGTGATCAAGACAAAGGAGATGATTGTGGACTACAGGAAAAAAAAAGAGGACTGAGCACACCCCCATTCTCATCGACGGGGCTGTAGTAGAACAGGTTGAGAGCTTCAAGTTCCTTGGTGTCCACATCACCAACAAACTATCATGGTCCAAACACACCAAGACAGTCGTGAAGAGGGCACGACAAAGCCTATTACACCTTAGGAGACTGAAAAGATTTGACATGGGTCCTCAGATCCTCGAAAAGTTATACTGCTGCAACATTGAAAGCATTCTGACTGGTTGCATCACCGCCTGGTATGGCAACTGCTCAGCCTCCGATCTCAAGGCACTACAGAGGGTAGTACGTACGGCCCAGTACAGCTTCCTGCCATCCAGGACCTCTATACCAGGCTGTGTCAGAGGAAGAACCTAAAAATGGTCAAAGACTCCAGCCACCCTAGTCATAGACTGTTCTCTCTGCTACCGCATGGCAAGCGGTACCGGAGCGCCAAGTCTAGGTGCAAAAGTCTTCTTAACAGCTTCTACCCCCAAGCCATAAGACTCCTGAACAGCTAATCATGGCTACCCGGACTATTTGCATTGCACCCCCCCACCCCCCATCCCACCCCATCCCCTCTTTTACGCTGCTGCTACTCTGTTTATTATCAATGCATAGTCACTTTAACTCTACCCACATGTACATATTACCTCAATTACCTCGACTAACCTTTACCCCCGCACATTGACTCTGTACCGGTACCCCCTGTATATAGCCTCCCTACTGTTATTATATTTTACTGCTGCTCTTTAATTATTTAATTATTTTGGACGACATGGTTCCAGTAATGCCTGGCGAAAACCAAACACTGCATTCCACAGTAAGAACATCATAACAAAGGTCAAGCATGGTGGTGGTGGTGTGATTTGGGGATGCTTTGCTGCCTCAGGACCTGGACGACTTGCCTTAATAGAAGGAACCATGAATTCTGCTCTGTATCAGAGAATTCTACAGGAGAATGTCAGACCATCCATCTGTGAGCTGAAGCTGAAGCGCAGCTGGGTCATGCAGCAAGGCAATGATCCAAAACACACAATCAAGTCTACATGAAAATTGCTAAAAAGCTACAAATTGGAAGTTTTGGAATGGCCTAGTCAAAGTCCAGACCTAATCCCAATTGAGATGTTGTGGCAGGACTTGAAACGAGCAGTTCATGCTTGAAAAACCACACGTCACTGAGTTAAAGCAGTTCTGCATGGAAGAGTGGGCCAAAATTCCTCCACAGCGACGTGAGAGACTGATCAACAACTACAGGAAGCATTTGGTTGGAGTCATTGCAGCTAAAGGTGGCACAACCAGTTATTGAGTGTAAGGAGGCAATTACCTTTTCACACAGGGGAATTGGGTGTTGCATAACTTTGTTTATGAAATAAATATGTAATTCTTGTGTTATTTGTTCACTTATGTTCCCTTTATCTAATATTAGGTTTTGGTTGAAGATCTGATAACTTTCAGTATCACAAATATGCAAAAGTAGAGAAAATTAGAAAGGGGGCAAATACTTTTTCATAGCACTGTATATATTGTGCTATTCAAACCATATATATTGAGCTATTCGAATGGTTATTACGGTGACCTTGGTCATTTGGCTGGCCAATAACCGTCATGCAAAATTTCATGACCGTCACAGCCCTAGTGTGTGTGCATTTGTTCGTGCATGCGTGTGTGCGTGTGTGTGTGGGGAGGAGGATCCACCATCCCACATGTAAGCAGACAATGCACACTGTGTGTAATGTTCTCTCTTCCCATCGCTGGGATAAAGACCCATGCAGGGGTTTTGACTTCACAGAGAAGTTGTAGCTCGGAATGTTCTCTTATAATCTCATTGGATGCTAAAAATCTGGTTGGGTTGTTGCACAATCTTCCCAACTTCTGAACTTTAAAGGATGTTAGGCTCTGACCATGTGTGACCACTGAGACTCGAAATGAGTGTATCAAGCAGATAACATTAAGCTGAGTAGGATCTCTCATCTATGGATGGATATGACATTTCATCCACCCGTCATGTCTATTTGAGACTGTACTGACTAACTTGACAGTGTTAAATGAGGATCCGTGGCTTTAAATTCCAAAGTGGTGAACAGTGTTGTAATATGAGTCCATACATAACAGCTTTGCAGGATAACACAGGTACTGTTGGAGCGAACACAAAAATGTATGCAGTGACTGTATATCCCTTTGGCATTGGCCCTGTGTCACTGGCTACACTACAGCCCAGTGATGTAATAAGCACCAGACAACCACTTAAAAAGGAGACAGAGCGCAAAGCAAAGCTGGCCAAAGGACAAAGACTGAGGGAGAGAAGGAGAGGTGGAGAGAAGAAGAGGAGAAGAAGAGAGTAACTCCCACTCCACTCCTCTCCTCTCCTTTCTTCTTGTCTCCACTCCGATCCACCAGCTCTTCAACACTGAGCTCAACAGCAGCGAGGCCTAAACCAGCAAACAATTGAGTGCAGAGCAAACAGAGCGCTGCTCCCCTGACAGAGAGAGGGTGAGAAAGCAGCGGCTGCTGGCACACGCCCAGGAGTGCCGACGATGACAACATCACTGAGATCTGTCTGGCCTCCAAAATCCACCACTTTTTAATTTCTAACGGGAATTAACTGGGGATTTGAGTTCTTGCTGGCTTTCCCCCAGCGCCTCGGCGAACGAAGAGACTCTCTCTATCTCTCTTTAGCTCTCTCTTTAGGTCGGACGCAGCCCCTTTTAAACACCAATAACACATGTGTTTGGTTCAGGTTGGAGTATTAATGACGCATATTGGACTAGATCTCAACCTCTCTTTCGTAACGTCTGAGATCCCCAGAGATTGGAAAGCTGCCGCGGTCATCCCCCTCTTCAAAGGGGGTGACACTCTAGATCCAAACTGTTACAGACCTATATCCATCCTGCCCTGCCTTTCGAAAGTATTTGAAAGCCAAGTTAACAAACAGATCACCGACCATTTCGAATCCCACCGTACCTTCTCCACTATGCAATCCGGTTTCCGAGCTGGTCATGGGTGCACCTCAGCCACGCTCAAGGTCCTAAACGATATTATAACCGTGATCGATAAAAGACAGTACTGCGCAGCCGTCTTCATCGACCTGGCCAAGGCTTTCGACTCTGTCAACCACCGCATTCTTATTGGCAGACTAAATAGCCTTGGTTTCTCTAATGACTGCCTCACCTGGTTCACCAACTACTTCTCAGATAGAGTTCAATGTGTCAAATCGGAGGGCCTGTTGTCTGGACCTCTGGCCGTCTCTACGGGGATGCCACAGGGTTCAATTCTCGGGCCGACTATTCTCTGTGTATATCAATGATGTTGCTCTTGCTGCTGGTGAAGCTCGGATCCACCTCTATGCGGACAACACCATTTTGTATACATCTGGCCCTTCATTGGACACTGTGTTAACAAACCTCCAAACGAGCTTCAATGCCATACAACACTCCTTCCGTAGCCTCCAACTGCTCTTAAACACTAGTAAAACTAAATGCATGCTCTTCAACCGAACGCTGCTTGCACCCACCCACCCGACTAGAATCACTACAAATACCTAGGTGTCTGGTTAGACTGTAAACTCTCCTTCCAGACTCACATGAAGCATCTCCAATCAAAAGTTAGATCTAGAATCGGCTTCCTATTTCGCAACAAAGCCTCCTTCACTCATGCTGCCAACCATGCCCTCGTAAAACTGACTATCCTATCGATCCTTGACTTTGGCGATGTCATTTACAAAATAGCCTCCAACATTCTACTCAGCAAATTGGATGTAGTCTATCACAGTGCCATCCGTTTTGTCACCAAAGCCCCATATACTACCCACCATTGTGACCTGTACGCTCTTGTTGGCTGGCCCTCACTACATATTCGTCGCCAAACCCACTGGCTCAAGGTCATCTATAAATCACTGCTAGGCAAATCCCCATCTTACCTTAGCTCACTGGCCATCATAGCAACACCCACCCGTAGTCAGGTATATCTCACTGGTCATCCCCAAAGCCAACACCTCCTTTGGCCGCCATTCCTTCCAATTCTCTGCTGCCAATGACTGGAACGAACTGCAAAAATCTCTGAAGCTGGAGACTCTTATCTCCCTCACTAACTTTAAGCGTCAGTTGTCAGAGCAGCTTACCGATCACTGCACCTGTACACAGTCATTCTGAAATTAGCCCACCCAACTACCTCATCCCCATATTGTTATTTATTTTGCTATATTGCACCCCAGTATCTCTATTTGCACATCATCTTTTGCACATATATCATTCCAGTGTTAATACGAAATTGTAACTATTTTGCACTATGGCCTATTTATTGCCTTACCTCCATAACTTACTACATTCGCACACACTGTATATATATTTTCTGTTTGTATTTTTGACTTTATGTTTTGTTTACCCCATATGTAACTCTGTGTTGTTGTTTTTATCGCACTGCTTTGCTTTATCTTGGCCAGGTCACAGTTGTAAATGAGAACTTGTTCTCAACTGGCTTACCTGGTAAAATAAAGGTGAAATAAAAAAAAATATTTAAAAAAAATCTGTGAGGAGATGAAGGGCAGTCTGACGGTGGCGCCAGATGACTGGGGTGGTGGACACTCTGCCTACAGCCCCTCAACTGTCACAGGGTTCAAGACAGGGGGTCAGGGTGTCACAGGGTCTAGCAACCCACTAGCAACCCCTCAACCCCCCACTACACACACACACCCTCCACCCCTCTGTCTCTGACATCATCCCAGCACAAGCTGTCCTCTCATTCCATCTCTCTTTCTCTCGCTCTTTTTTTTCTGTCTCTCTTTTTCTCCCTCTCTCCCTCTTTCTCTCTCCACAGAAACAGGCATGCAGCAGCTCATTCGAGCATCTGTTCTTTCTGGCTCATCCCCCAGTTGTTGCTGCGGCTGCAGCTTTTCTCAAAAGCATTGTGCAACAACCGCCTCCCTCTGCCTTTCTCTCCTTCTCTGTCTCTCTTTCTCTCCCTCTTTCTCTCTTCCTCCTCCTCGGGCCCCAGGACCGCAAACACCCACTGCTGCCTGGCTAGCATGAAACGTTGTCAGAACGTTTCTGACACTCCACAATGCTACCCGGCGGCAGTAAAAAAAAAAAAAAAGGGACTTTTCCTGGAATGGGATAACACACGGCTATGCTGTCATTTCCCAAACAGTTATTGAGCTGTTGAGGCTAGCTAAATAGTTTCATTATAAACAACATTGTTTTGATAGGAATCATACAGATCGTTTTATGGTTCCGACCAAGGAGGAAACAGCTTAGCCGTAGGGAGATGTCTTAAGGGGGTGCCAGAGTGGCGACTGCCTGACGTGGAGCTGCAGGGAAGGGATCGCTCCATTCTGTTCTGTACTGTTCTGCCACTACAAGGGTTGTCTCATCTGTCAGGCCTGACCCACAGTCAAGACCTTTCACAGGGAAATACCTCTCTCTCCTCTCTCTCTCTCAATTCAATTAAATTCAAGGGGCTTTATTGGCATGGGAAATATATGTTTACATTGCCAAAGCAAGTGAAATAGATAATAAACTAAAGTGTCTCTCTCTGTCTCTCTCTCTCTCTCCCCACTCACCCTGTCTTCGAAGCCTACAGACGGATAGGGTGGGTGCCCCAGCCAAAGATCCCTAACACACACACACACAGGCACAGAGACCCAGTATAAAGGAGGAGGGACAGAGGAGGAGAAGGAGGAGGAGGAGAGGGAGGAGAGGGAGGAGGAGGAAAATGAGGGAAAAGGAGGGAAAAGAGGGAGGAAAAGAGGGGAAATCTGGAGTCAATTAGGGGAGCGAGCCAGAGCTCTTACATAGTTGTGTGGGTGAGTCAGTCAGGCGGTGGAGAGCAGAGTGGAGAGGAGAAGTGAATGGAGTCTGTTCTCTCCTAACTCTCCTCCCGCTACTCAGAGCCACACGGCACCACTCTGGACCAGGGGGAGTCACATTACACACAACCCCTGGCTCTCCCCTCCTGAACAGGGGTCAGCGCTGGGGATGAAGGGGGTGGCTGGCTCCCATCCAGGCCATGTCAACACAACAGGCCTGACTCTGCTTTTAAATCACAGCCTTTTAACTCACATACGGTACCTAGCCTTGACTTCTAGCATTAGCCTTGTGCTACTATGTTTAGGTTAGTTTAATCTGTTTTATCTCTTTCTGAGAAATGTGTCTCTGATCAGATTCCTTACCAAACAAGCATGGAGGAACTAGAGGTTGCTTGAGGAGGTTATTGTCTTATAGGCTACAAAGCTGCCATGTGAAGCCTACCAGGCAAGATGAAAAATACAACAAATCATACCTCTCTCTCTCACACACACACACATATATTTTTACCAGGCTGCTGTGTCATAAGGCTAGCTGAGAGGCCCCCTGGGGCCCGGTCTCTTCACCTCTGACTGGGAGATCTATGAAGTCCCCCTAACGTGAGCTAATGTTGATTTATTCATATCACCATCCATGCTGCCATGATCATTCTCCTACAGCATGGCATGCCGGACGAATACTTCAATCCTGTGGCACATCTCCCATCATGCATAAAGCATGCTGATGAATATGGGGGGGAGGTGGAAGGAAAATGAGAGAGAGAGAGAGAGAGAGAGGTAGAAAAAGAAAACACTCCCTCGCTCCCTCAGATGAGCTGAACACTCCATGTTAAAGGAGGGATCCATTACGCACAACCAGCTGTACATTACACACACACACACACACACACACACACGATGAGGGGATCATTTCACAATAGCTACAAAAAAGACACAGATCATGCGTGAAACCAGGAGCGTAAGTGTATAATTGAGAACAACATAGAAGAATTATACAGTACAAGGCGGAACTACACTCACTGGGATTCTACATGACTACAGTACAGTAGACCAACGGCTGGCTTACAGCTTGTGTATGTTTGATACTCTTTCAGTTTCATTTTACCAAGAAGCTTCAATGGTTCGTTCTGCTTATTATTTTAAAGCAACATAAACCTACCGCAGGTCAAACCCTGCATATATTTGAAGAAACATATTTGGTGTGCCATAATCTATCTCATAAACATACAAAATAATAATTACTTCATTCTAATAATTATGCAATTTTTCAAGCATTGTCATTGATTCTTAGTTGTGCTCAACATTAACAACTCTACGCTGAACTCATTCAGAAGTTGACAAATCAAATCTGCCAAATATTGATCCTCTCTGATACGATCGGATTTCCGCCATGTTTTTAATGTGCAGTACTATATTACAGCCACATTGAGGCCAGTCTTAGAGCCGTGTAATCTAACCAACTAGCAGATCTAGTTAGGTCTCACCGCATTAAACAAACAGCTGAGGGATGGAAGGATGAAACACTAATGTAAACAGTTAATACAGCAGGCCAGCCTGACTCCTGGGTGTGTGTCAGAGAGAAAGAGGGAGGGATGGAGAAAACCAAAAAGAAGGTGGGAATATTAGGGCAGAACAGAGAGAGTAAAAGAGAGTAACAATACAGAGAGAGTGTGTGGATGAGAGGGGGGGAGTGTGAGAGAGATTGTGATTTTCTCTCTCTCTCTCTCTCTCTCTCTCTCTCTCTCTCTCTCTCTCTCTCTCTCTCTCTCTCTCTCTCTCTCTCTCTCTCTCTCTCTCTCTCTCTCTCTCTCTCTCTCTCTCTCTCTCTCTCTCTGGAAGAGCCACTATGGACATTTGACCCCAGCTAACCCTGCCAATCCAGAAAAGAGGAAAGCCAACAGAGTTATCCAACATGGTTACATCATTTGACAGTCACTTATCTTCTCTGTCCCAGCTCAGTGCAGATGACAAAACAGACACACACACACCAGAGTGACCCAATTTCCTCTAGAGCTGGGTGTTGAGTGTGAATCTCGCCGTTTACAGTAAATAAATCAATGCAACATAAATGCCTGTTTTGACTGACGAGGGCCATTAAACTGTAATTGATCTAGATCAGCGTTTCCCAAACTCGGTCCTCAGGACCCCAAGGGGTGCATGTTTTGGTTTTTGCCCTAACACTACACAGCTGATTCAAATGATCAAAGCTTGATGATCAGTTGATCATTTCAATCAGCTGTGTAGTGCTAGGGCAAAAAACAAAACGTGCACCCCTTGGCGTCCCGAGGACCCGAGTTTGGGAAACCCTGATCTAGATGTATATATTTCTAGATTCTTACATCTTATGTCATTATAATAAAAGGAGACAAGAAACATTTTAAAATGTGAATTTTCCATATATAGACACACCCTATGTTTGAATAAAATCAACTATATGTAGGCTACTGAGTTTGTCTAATGCTTTAAGTACTGCGATTAGAAATGAAGACACACAAATTACTGAAGAGGTCTTCACAGATTCTGCCGTTACGCTCCTGAAGTTGCTGGTAATAGGCTACACCAGCGGTCGGCAACCTTTTCCATTTGGAGTGCCAAGTTATCATACCATTTCTACTGATCTGCGTGCTGATGATTCATCTACTGATGATTTTCATACGCACATTTCATTTCATTTATAATAAAGTCTTCATATCTCAAAATCAATGTCATGTGGTTAATCAAAATTCTATCTAAATGAAAATGATACAAATCTAAAAGTAACTTCCATTGCCAATATGTAAAAATAGCCTACATAAAGCCAACAAATAAAAACATTGGAGCCCACAGGTAGAAAATATCCTGATAAAATAAATATCTTATACATCACATTGGCTACGCATCGCCTGTCTGCAAGGAACTTGAAACATTGTATCAACTATTAACTTGGCCAGGCCCGAGCTTGCAACATTGTATAAAATATTCTGGGCCCTCAGAGTTTCCCGCACCAGTGAGCTCCAGACAGACAGACAAAGGTAGGCTATTTGCACAAGGGATAAGAAGTAATCAGGTAGGCCTTTTTTATGATGTTTCCACCTGATCAGAGCATGACATTTTCCCCCCTTTCATGCTGAGTGGTTTTCGAAAGGGAGAGAGCAGGAAATATTTTTCAAATAGGCTACGTAGAGGAACTATTGTCATTCTCAATGGATGTAAAAACAGACTTCGTTTACTTGCTGTTTGAGGCGAAGAAACATTACTTTGAGTAGCTCCACAGTGATGGTGAGATAAGACAATCAGAAATACTATCAGTTCCCCAAATGGGCACATTTATAAGCCTACATTTGCACGCAGGCCAGGTAGCCTAGGCCTACATCTATGCGTAATCAGGTGAGTGTCCTTACTCAAGATTGACAGGAGCACTCCAAACAAAAGACAATTAATAAATTGACAACTCGTAAATGGAATGAAATAAACCAAAACTTGTGTAGCCTAGGTTCTGCGCTCTGCAAACAACGTGTCCACTCCTACAATCACAACAGTAAGACTGTAATAATAATATATTGAATGCATTAACAGAAATTACCATAACCAAACAAACGTTGTAGATTATAAATGATGGTAATTAAGGGTAAATGTACTGCTGGTGATACTGGTGTGCCACCCCCACGGCCTCCACAATGGATTAGTCCCCTGAGACAGGTGTGAATCAGACGGGTGTCTCGTGTGCCATAATTTTTTTACATATATTTGCCACTGCTCGACTAAAAAAATCTTGGTTGACCAACAGCCTATCGACTAAACAATCGACCAGTCGACTAATTGGGGTCAGCCCTAATTCATATACAGCCTTTGACAAGCAATATGTGTGGCCAAACACACACAAGCCATGCACGAGGATGCACAGTGGAAAGTCAATGGCACGCAATCAAAGTCCCATCATGTCATTGGACATGAAATAACAAGTCAGGGAGTTTTTAGACTAGCACATCTTATTAACTGCTCTGGATCTAATACGCTCTGTGTTCTCACTCATTCCAGCCATGACATCAACTCACACACACACACACACACACACACAGGCCTGCTGATGCCTGCTCAGACCAGGAACCAATCCAAATGTATTAAAAGAAGGTGTGACTTTGGCCTCGTAGGCTGTTCCCTATGAGAAGGTGCTCCTTGCCAACAGACCTGAGTCCAACAGGGAAGAATCAACTGCAGGAATTGTAGTATTTAAACCTGAAAATATTGTGTTTAACATTTGGCTCATGTGCTCTGGAGGGACAACATGGGAAGTGGGAAAGTACATTGGGCTTCTTTTGTGTAGAATACCATCTTGACCATGTCACAGCTTCAGTCTTAGTCAGCCTCTTCATATCCAACATTGTTTTGCAGAGTGAAGTGATGCTTTCTTCAACATCCACTCATCTTGACATTCCAGACACACATGTTAAGAACCTGGAGAGTCAAGCTCTTCTCTTAAGGCACTAATGGACATGCACAGACCTGATTCTCCACGAGGACCACAGTAATACCGCAGTCATTATCAAAGGCCCCTTTGTAAACTCATTCTACCGCCGATTAAAAAAGTTGACTATGTTCATAATGCAATGGCTTCATGTCTACATCCCAAGAGTGGTGGGCAAAGCCACATGTTTTGTGTCCACATGCAACATTAACGCTATGTAAATATTACATCTGTGTAACTATGTAAATCCAAAAATGTTTGGTGTTAGATTCTAGCCTGAAATGTACCATACTAGAACTCATTAATTACTTTACATGTATAAGGAAAGTACAGTGAGGGAAAAAAGTATTTGATCCCCTGCTGATTTTGTACGTTTGCCCACTGACAAAGAAATGATCAGTCTATAATTTCAATGGTAGGTTTATTTGAACAGTGAGAGACAGAATAACAACAAAAAAATCCAGAAAAACATGTGTCAAAAATGTTATAAATTGATTTGCATTTTAATGAAGGAAGAAAGTATTTGACCCCCTCTCAATCAGAAAGATTTCTGGCTCCCAGGTGTCTTTTATACAGGTAACGAGCTGAGATTAGGAGCACACTCTTAAAGGGAGTGCTCCTAATCTCAGCTTGTTACCTGTATAAAAGACACTTGTCTAAAGAAGCAATCAATCAATCAGATTCCAAACTCTCCACCATGGCCAAGACCAAAGAGCTCTCCAAGGATGTCAGGGACAAGATTGTAGACCTACACAAGGCTGGAATGGGCTACAAGACCATCGCCAAGCAGCTTGGTGAGAAGGTGACAACCGTTGGTGCAATTATTCGCAAATGGAAGAAACACAAAAGAACTGTCAATCTCCCTCGGCCTGGGGCTCCATGCAAGATCTCACCTCGTGGAGTTGCAATGATCATGAGAACGGTGAGGAATCAGCCCAGAACTACACGGGAGGATCTTGTCAATGATCTCAAGGCAGCTGGGACCATAGTCACCAATAAAACAATTGGTAACACACTACGCCGTGAAGGACTGAAATCCTGCAGCACCCGCAAGGTCCCCCTGCTCAAGAAAGCACATATACAGGGCCGTCTGAAGTTTGCCAATGAACATCTTAATGATTCAGAGGAGAATTGGGTGAAAGTGTTGTGGTCAGATGAGACCAAAATCGAGCTCTTTGGCATCAACTCAACTCGCCGTGTTTGGAGGAGGAGGAATGCTGCCTATGACCCCAAGAACACCATCCCCACCATCAAACATGGAGGTGGAAACATTATGCTTTGGGGGTGTTTTTCTGCTAAGGGGACAGGACAACTTCACTGCATCAAAGGGACGATGGACGGGGCCATGTACCGTCAAATCTTGGGTGAGAACCTCCTTCCCTCAGCCAGGGCATTGAAAATGGGTTGTGGATGGGTATTCCAGCATGACAATGACCCAAAACATACGGCCAAGGCAACAAAGGAGTGGCTCAAGAAGAAACACATTAAGGTCCTGGAGTGGCCTAGCCAGTCTCCATACCTTAATCCCATAGAAAATCTGTGGAGGGAGCTGAAGGTTCGAGTTGCCAAACGTCAGCCTCGAAACCTTAATGACTTGGAGAAGATCTGCAAAGAGGAGTGGAACAAAATCCCTCCTGAGATGTGTGCAAACCTGGTGGCCAACTACAAGAAACGTCTGACCTCTGTGATTGCCAACAAGGATTTTGCCACCAAGTACTAAGTCATGTTTTGCAGAGGGGTTATTCTGTCTCTCACTGTTCAAATAAACCTACCATTAAAATTACAGACTGATCATGTCTTTGTCAGTGGGCAAACGTACAAAATCAGCAGGGGATCAAATACTTTTTTCCCTCACTGTATATGTTGGGGTCAATGAAGGGTAGATGGGAACTAGGTATATGGAAAGTTACTGAGAGTAGAAAGTTCATATTCTGTTCCATGTTTCTAAGGAGGGAGGCGAATAGCAGTTGTTAGTCTCTGATAAGGCAGGCTGGCCGCAGAACTAGGGAGGAGCGAGGAATGTGTCTCGAGGTCAAATCAACAGATGAAGTGAGAAGACACCTCTGGGAGGGGGGCCAGAGAGGCCCACCACAATGACTCTCCTACTACAGTCCTATCTAACACATACACTTCCATGCCCACAAAGGTTTTAGTAACAGGCAGGGCTGTGACTACACCAGTGAGACGAACAATTCAATTCCTGCCTAGCAACAGAGATGTATTGATTGTCTAGATGTGTAAGGAGCCATGAACACCCTGAAGAAGGCATAGTGATGCCGAAACGTTGGTGTTTTACCCAATCAATTACTGGGAGTTTATACATATGGAGTGTGCAAATCTCTCTGTTTTTATAGCTTACAGTTTATTCGCCGTTAGTCAGCACCTCTATATTAAATAACTTTCCCTGGGTGTGCGCCAGCTCAAGCTTTTTATAAGGAGCTGACCCCGCCTATTAGAAGGTTACAAATATATGTGCTTGTGTAATCATACCTTGTCTTTCCAGCTGTATGACCCAGTGGGTGAATAAACTTGGTTTGAGCTTTTTCTAGTTGTCCGTTTGAGTTTTTACTCAGTTTGTTCAGAACCTAACCGTTGGCGTTGTCAAATCAAAATCAAAAGCTCAATACACCAGCGTTTTGATGTCAGCGTTCTATCAACAGAAAAGCAAAACCAATAGAACCAAAATTAGTAGATGTACTCAGCATCAAAAGGACTGGGTATGTGAGTACGTTGATAGGATGGCACTAGCCGATAAACTGGCACTACCATCTTAATGAAGATGCGGGAATTTGCACCTCCGCTTTGACGGCAGGGTTGAAACCCACCGTCAAAACGGCTACTGCAGGGGTGGTAGACCAACACTTCACATTTTCTTCATATCATGTTTCTTTAGACTTGTCTAAAATAAATAATGGATTTATTGGACTTGTAAATGTAGATGTTCCAAAGGTCTGCATCAGTGGCTTGTAGGCTATGTGTGGAAGCCAGGAGATGCTAAATGTATTTATGTTAATTCATGGTCAGCCCTCTAACTCCCTGACCATGTAACTCTGCGGTGAGATCGCCAATATGATAGTGGAGTATAAGCCAATTTGCAAAATGGTTTCAACAGTGTGTTGTTATTCTCTTTGACATTTGTCTAAGAAATGTGTATTAATAATATTGGGAATGTAATAATTTGTCATACAGTGAATAGTTTGCCTGGATTTCCTGAATCAGAAATGTCCTAAACTGTTGTTCTGGTCTGTACTCTCTCTAGGTAATGGCGAAGGTGACCACAGATGGTATCTAGATGCACGGAAGGGATCATTTGACCGAGAACAGTGTGAGCCTCACCCCTTCTAACCGGCTGAAGTAATGGCAACAATGGCGTCCACTACGGCCCTGTCTTCTACCTGAGACCTGTGTCCGAGCCAGCAACCTGTTTACAGCATCCAGTCGATGCTATCAACTGCCTTTTCTCTCAGGAGTGCGGCCTGAGTCCTGAGACCGTCCACATGGAGTGAGCATGGAGAGCGATCACTTCTCTCATGCTGCTGGTGTACTGGTCGGACAAGACAGAATGGACCGTAAGAGAGAAGTGATCTCTCGTCTGCTTGGGAAAATCAGATTATTCCCCAAATATTGAAATCGGGACATTATCAAGGGCCATCCATTTTGACATGCATTAGTTACAGTGGGGAAAAAAAGTATTTAGTCAGCCACCAATTGTGCAAGTTCTCCCACTTAAAAAGATGAGAGAGGCCTGTAATTTTCATCATAGGTACACGTCAACTATGACAGACAAAATGAGAATGTTTTTTCCAGAAAATCACATTGTAGGATTTTTAATGAATTTATTTGCAAATGATGGTGGAAAATAAGTATTTGGTCAATAACAAAAGTTTCTCAATACTTTGTTATATACCCATTGTTGGCAATGACACAGGTCAAACGTTTTCTGTAAGTCTTCACAAGGTTTTCACACACTGTTGCTGGTATTTTGGCCCATTCCTCCATGCAGATCTCCTCTAGAGCAGTGATGTTTTGTGGCTGTCGCTGGGCAACACAGACTTTCAACTCCCTCCAAAGATTTTCTATGGGGTTGAGATCTGGAGACTGGCTAGGCCACTCCAGGACCTTGAAATGCTTCTTACGAAGCCACTCCTTCGTTGCCCGGGCGGTGTGTTTGGGATCATTGTCATGCTGAAAGACCCAGCCATGTTTCATCTTCAATGCCCTTGCTGATGGAAGGAGGTTTTCACTCAAAATCTCACGATACATGGCCCCATTCATTCTTTCCTTTACACGGATCAGTCGTCCTGGTCCCTTTGCAGAAAAACAGCCCCAAAGCATGATGTTTCCACCCCCATGCTTCACAGTAGGTATGGTGTTCTTTGGATGCAACTCAGCATTCTTTGTCCTCCAAACACGACGAGTTGAGTTTTTACCAAAAAAGTTCTATTTTGGTTTCATCTGACCATATGACATTCTCCCAATCCTCTTCTGGATCATCCAAATGCACTCTAGCAAACTTCAGACGGGCCTGGACATGTACTGGCTTAAGCAGGGGGACACGTCTGGCACTGCAGGATTTGAGTCCCTGGCGGCGTAGTGTGTTACTGATGGTAGGCTTTGTTACTTTGGTCCCAGCTCTCTGCAGGTCATTCACTAGGTCCCCCGTGTGGTTCTGGGATTTTTGCTCACCGTTCTTGTGATCATTTTGACCCCACGGGGTGAGATCTTGCGTGGAGCCCCAGATCGAGGGAGATTATCAGTGGTCTTGTATGTCTTCCATTTCCTAATAATTGCTCCCACAGTTGACTTCTTCAAACCAAGCTGCTTACCTATTGCAGATTCAGTCTTCCCAGCCTGGTGCAGGTCTACAATTTTGTTTCTGGTGTCCTTTGACAGCTCTTTGGTCTTGGCCATAGTGGAGTTTGGAGTGTGACTGAGGTTGTGGACAGGTGTCTTTTATACTGATAACAAGTTCAAACAGGTGCCATTAATACAGGTAACGAGTGGAGGACAGAGGAGCCTCTTAAAGAAGAAGTTACAGGTCTGTGAGAGCCAGAAATCTTGCTTGTTTGTAGGTGACCAAATACTTATTTTCCACCATAATTTGCAAATAAATTCATAAAAAATCCTACAATGTGATTTTCTGGATTTTCTTTTCTCAATTTGTCTGTCATAGTTGACGTGTACCTATGATGAAAATTACAGGCCTCTCTCATCTTTTTAAGTGGGAGAACTTGCACAATTGGTGGCTGACTAAATACTTTTTTCCCCCATTGTATATGTGTTCCATTGGGAGGATGAACTGTAAAGCTATCTGAAGAAGAAAATGAAGAAAAGCCAGAAGAATGAGTGCCGGGAAGGAGAGGGGTGGTCAACCGTGCCCGTAATTGGTATCAGGTTGATTGTGGGGGTCTGCACACTGCGGCATTTATAGTAATTTAGACAAAAAATGCATTGAGATAGCGATCTGTCAATATGGGGGTCGTGATGCGAAAAGTTAATGCTAGAAATATAAGATGAATATAATGTATGTCAGTCAATGTTAGTTAGTAGTACAGACTTTATATTTATTTCCCATATATAAATGTACATTCTGCCAGTGTCGGTGTGTGCTAAGTTGAGGGTCTTAAATTTAAGTGATAGACTCAACGTGAAGCACTAGGGACGGTCATTCTAAATTTGGGTTGAATACATTTTCAAAAGGTCAAATTATGATTCGGAAAGGCGAGAAGGAGAGACAGAGAGCAAAGTGAGGGGAGGGTGCACTGCTCATCCCGCAGGTGGTTTCTGAAACTAATTAAATATTTGTAGAATCCAGTGAGTCTAGGGAGGGTTCCTCCCAGGAAAACCTTATACAGTATCTCACAAAAGTGAGTACACCCCTCACATTTTTGTAAATATTTGCGTATATCTTTTCATTTGACAACACTGAAGAAATGACACTTTGCTACAATGTAAAGTAGTGAGTGTACAGCTTGTATAACAGTGTACATTTGCTGTCCCCTCAAAATAACACAACACACAGCCATTAATGTCTAAACAAGAGTGAGTACAACCCTAAGTGAAAATGTCCAAATTGGGCCCAAAGTGTCAATATTTTGTGTGGCCACCATCATTTTCCAGCACTGCCTTAACCCTCTTGGGCATGGAGTTCACCAGAGCTTCACAGGTTGCCACTGGAGTCCTCTTCCACTCCTCCATGACGACATCACGGAGCTGGTGGATGTTAGAGACCTTACACTCCTCCACCTTCCGTTTGATGATGCCCCACAGATGCTCAATAGGGTTTAGGTCTGGAGACATGCTTGGCCAGTCCATCACCTTTACCCTCAGCTTCTTTAGCAAGGCAGTGGTCGTCTTGGAGGTGTGTTTGGGGTCGTTATCATGTTGGAATACTGCCCTGCGGCCCAGTCTCCGAAGGGAGGGGATCATGCTCTGCTTCATTATGTCACAGTACATGTTGGCATTCATGGTTCCCTCAATGAACTGTAGCCCCAGTGCCGGCAGCACTCATGCAGCCCTAGACCATGACACTCCCACCACCATGCTTGACTGTAGTCAAGACACACTTGTCTTTGTACTCCTCACCTGGTTGCCGCCACACACGCTTGACACCATCTCATCAGACCACAGGACATGGTTCCAGTAATCCATGTCCTTAGTCTGCTTGTCTTCAGCAAACTGTTTGCGGGCTTTCTTGTGCATCATCTTTAGAAGAGGCTTCCTTCTGGGACGACAGCCATGCAGACCAATTTTATGCAGTGTGCGGCGTATGGTCTGAGCACTGACAGGCTTACCCCCCACCCCTTCAAACTCTGCAGCAATGTTGGCAGCACTCATACGTCTATTTCCCAAAGACAACCTCTGGATATGACGCTGAGCACGTGCTCTCAACTTCTTTGGTCGACCATGGCGAGGCCTGTTCTGAGTGGAACCTGTCCTGTTAAACCACTGTATGGTCTTGGCCACCATGCTGCAGCTCAGTTTTAGGGTCTTGGCAATCTTCTTATAGCCAAGGCCATCTTTATGTAGAGCAACAATTCTTTTTTTCAGATCCTCTGAGAGTTCTTTGCCATGAGGTGCCATGTTGAACTTCCAGTGACCAGTATGAGGGAGTGTGAGAGCGATGACACCAAATTTAACACACCTGCTCCCCAATCACACCTGAGACCTTGTAACACTAACGAGTCACATGACACCGGGGAGGGAAAATGGCTAATTGGGCCCAATTTGGACATTTTCACTTAGGGGTGTACTCACTTTTGTTGCCAGCGGTTTATACATTAATGGCTGTGTTGAGTTATTTTGAGGGGACAGCAAATGTACACTGTTATACAAGCTGTACACTCACTACTTTACACTGTAGCAAAGTGTCATTTCTTCAGTGTTGTCACATGAAAAGATATACTCAAATATTTACAAAAAATGTGAGGGGTGTACTCACTTTTGTGAGATCCTGTATATTCGTGTCTTCCGAGAGGGAGGTTATCAGAAAACCCACAATATTGTAGCTTGGACTAACCATAACTGAACATTGACAGTAGGGACTTTGTGGTCCTTGCCCCAATTTCCTTCTCATCAAGGGTGATGTGAAATTATTAAACATGTATTTTCTCTCTTCCCTGTTCAAGGCAATATGTTTTCTAGGTGGTGTGGAACATGTGAGTGACCATTGTTCCAGATGAGGGATATTGTTAGAAACGGACTAATTGACTTGAGCATGTTTTAGTATGCTTATAACTATATAAGTGGCCTATAAATAATAAACTTGGTTTCAGCTTTTTCTAGTTGTCAGTTTGAGTTTTTACTCAGAACCTAACAATGGTTATGCTTTTGGAAGCACATGGCATTAAGGGTGCTCCAAGTGCTTTACATAGATACAAATAAACATTGCAAATGTTAAATGGCAAAACAAAAGTCATAAAAGAAAAAGTGAAAATAACATCATTAGAGTTTTATTAAAGAAAAAAGAAAGAAAGAAACACCATTAAGCTACACAGTTCCGCCTTATGTACTGCAGTCCAATGTAATGGAAAGCCCTTTCTCCCTCTACATTAACCTTCCTGTTAAACTGGGGCCACTTCACTCCTTCATTACCTCACAATGGGCCTCGAGGTGTGATCCAGAGCACAAGGGCACCAGGGCAGCCATTGAGAAGCTTAGTGATTCCACAGGTATTCCCTGTTCCCCTGTCTGTCTCTCTCCACCATGGCTGGGAGGACAAGAGAACTCAGCCAAGAGGAGAGGAGAGAGATAGAGAGCGGGAAGATACAGAGAGAGACAAACACAGAGAAAGAGAGGGAGAGAAAGAGGGAGAGACAGAGAGAGAAAGGGGGGAAGTGCTGTACTAGACTCTTGCCAAGACTCCCACTCATTCCCAGTAGAGTGGATGGGAGCAGAGCGGAGCGCCAGGGGAGGAGAGGAGAGCTGGCCTTTTGACAGGATCCACTCAGACACACAGCATGTTCAAAACCCAGACCCAGACCCAGACCCAGGCCTATGCCCTGCCTACTTAGACAACACCAGTCAACAGATAGACCTCTCTGGACAGCACCGGTCCCCCTGGGTCTCCCTACTGCACTCACATTAACCTTGTACTGTAAAACACCTACTAATGCACTGCAGCAACAAGTACAGGCAAGGAATGACGGTGCCTGTCTACCACTGTTTTCCAGGGGAAATGGGTTTGCCCATTTCTGGCTGCTCATTGTGGTTGAGGTTTAAAATGAACAGCTGAGTGATTTAGCTGGTATAATAATAGCATGATATGCAGGCACTTTCATAAACAGATCATCGTTAGATTCACTGTTTGCGTAATGCACAAAGGATAAGAATGAAGTACCCTTTTGCAATTGTTTGAAGGTATTAAAGAGCATCACCGATTACACACTTACAGTATAAAACCTCAGTCATGTATTTTTTTGTAATTTTTTTATTTATTTTTTTGTCATTTAGCAGACGCTCTTATCCAGAGCGACTTACATGAGCAATTATGGTTAAGTGCCTTGCTCAAGGGCACATCCACAGATTTTTCACCTAATCGGCTCGGGGATTAGAACCAGCGACTTTTCGGTTACTGGCACAACGCTCTTAACCACTAAGGTACCTGCCCTGTGTCGGCTTTCGGTATCCATTGGTGTAAATTATATACTTTATCGTAATTACTGTATTTATTAACAAATGACTGCAGTATATTTGAGGGAATAGCCTGATATGGTAGAAGAGTTTCTGGTGATATTATTGCATTAGAATAACTGTTTTTATTATGTGATAAACCATTGATATTGACTTGTGGGGGAAATCAGTGGAGCTGTTATGGCACATTCTGGCTGAGGAGCTTATACGGTATGTCCACTCCACCTGCCAGCTGGCCACTGCAGTGTGATCAAAGGCAGGTGGAGTTGAATTCTTGATTTTGGACATTGGTAGAATAATTATACACAAATGCATTGATTGTGTATCTCTGGCACTGTGTAATATATGATGAGGAATGTGATGATATACCCAAATCTGAACATGATAGTATCAGAACATAATGATAAAATAATTAATAATTTGGTGGGTGCTTATATTTGTCCACATGTACATATGTGTATTATACGCATGTGTGAATTGGAAATTTGTTTTTTGCATATCCCCCTGAGACACCTTCGGAGAGTGGGATCACGGCCAGGGTCAGCCAATATCAACGGCGACCCTGGAGCAATTAGGGTTAGGTGCCTTGCTCAAGGGCACATCGACATGTTTGTCACCTTGTCAGCTTAGGGATTCAAACTAGTGGCCTTTCAGTTAATGGCCCAATGTGGATTATAATTTTTTGTAGGGGTTGATACATTTTTCGTTAAGGCAAATCAAGTCTGACATTTAAAAGTGGAAATTACAAACTTTAGATGCCTTGTAAAACCTTGAATACACTACAAGTTTACATTTCCTGCTGTGCAGGAAAATACTCAGCAACAAAAGAGTGATCAAATTAAGATCCTACACCTGTACTTCCAGCCTGACACTGGCAGACAAGCAGCTACACACCACCATGTGGGCTCTCCCCCACTCCCTCCATCAGTCTGTATGTCTATCTCTCCTCCCCTCTTTTCCTCTTGTTTTCCCCCTCTCCCAACTTGCACTCCCTTTGCCTCGTTCTCTCTCTCTCTCTCTCTCTCTCTCTCTCTCTCTCTCTCTCTCTCTCTCTCTCTCTCTCTCTCTCTCTCTCTCTCTCTCTCTCTCTCTCTCTCTCTCTCTCTCTCTCTCTCTCTCTCTCTCTCTCTCTCTCTCTCTCTCTCTCTCTCTCTCACACACACACACACACACACACACACACACACACACACACACACACACACACACACACACACAAAGCCCTCATTCTTTCAGTTGGTGGCTTTTCTTTCAAAACCGAAAGCTTGTGGAGGGAAAATGTACACTCCCCCCTCTGTGCAGCTGGGAACAGTCTCCCCCTCTACTTCATCATCACACACATACACATTCTCTCTCTCTCTCTCGCTTTCTCTCTCTCTCTCACACACACAGACACACACTGCTCGGGGTCAAAGGGGTCACAGACCACGCCCGTGAAGCCTGCGAGAGGAGGAGAGGAGGGGGAGGAAATCAGAGACACTCAGTCCCTCCTCGCAAATTGACGTACAAATAAACATCACTGAGGCTGTTTTTTCTCAACTTGCCCTGCTCTTTTCACTCCCTGCTTTACTTTTCTCCCTCTCTCGCTCTACTTCTCTCTCGCTCTACTCTCTCTCACTTAATACCCATCTCTCTCCCAACCTCTCTCCCCCTTCTCTCTCTCCTCCTTCTCCACCTTCCCCCTCTCACTCTGTCTTTTTTTGTTATCATGGAATTGGTATTTTCCACATGTGACTCATTTTTTCACTAGCCAGGGCCAAACTGTAAAAAGTCTGAGGCTGCAGGCAGCAGGCAGCAGATTCACTCCTCTCGGCAGTGTGCATTCCTTCAGGGGGCTCACAATTATCTCGGCAGGTTGTTTGTTGGGGACAATTACCCATAGTAAATGTTTTGTACATGACTGCTCGCTCAAAGTCCCATTGTGACATGTGTCAGAGCGACCTAGTTCACAATTCAGGCACAAACTCAAGGTATTATTCATCCCTGTTCTGTAGCTCCCCTCACAGTCACCGCCGTTTGAGTCAACCTACAGGAACAAACATGGCCATGTTGTTAAATGTTGTGAGGGTTCCCTGTTTTCGAGTATACCCTGTCACTTAAAGCCCTAACATCACAGAGAACCAAAGAACAAGGGAGGAGGGAAAAGAAAGCATGAAAGAGCGCCAGCCTGAAAAGAGGAGGGAAAGTTCAGCAGGCAGAGAAGCCCACGCGGATGGATGCCAAGTAAAACTCATTGACACAGAAAAGGCTGAGGAGCAATACTTAATCAGAGGAGGCCGTTATTAAAATCAGATTAAAGGGGCTGGTCTCTCGCTGGGTTCCCCTCAGCTCAAGAGGAGGAACAAAATGGAGTAGTATATCTACAGATGTAGGATCTTAACTTGAGCCAGTTTGCTACAGCAGGAAAATAATCTGAACTATTATGTGGATTATAATTTTTTGTATGGGGTTGATACAGTGCATTTTTCGTTAGGGCAAATCAAGTCTGACATTTCAAAGTGGAAATTACAAACTTTAAAAGCTTTTTTAAAACTCAAATACACTCCAAGTTTGCAATTCTCAGCAACAAAAGAGTGATCAAATTAAGATACTATATCTGTACTGGTGACTCAAGGGGTCCACATGTACTTAGGGGGTTGAGGAGTTGTTTAAACAAGGCAGAATATGCCAGCCTTATTGCTATTGCCATAGTTTTATTGCTTTTATTGCATACTCGGACATCATTTTGGAGACTAATATAAATCAGGATTTCCAATGTCTAGGGGTTTTAAATTGTAAAGACTGTAACAATTGCAGGAACTCTGGTGAAACGCAATGATACGGAATGTCAGTCATTGATGTGTATAATGACAAATTAAATGAATTATCGTGAATAGATACAGAACTAAAAACAAATGTTCACAATGAAAAACCATAGGCCTTTCTCTCTCAAACATACATTTAGTTTCCGTTTCATTTCTCTGCATAAGCAAAGCACAAAGCTAACCATACATGTCATTGCTATTAAAATAATGTTCTAGAAACAGGACTGGAGATCAAATTACGAGAGTTCTTCCACTGATGGACATTTGCCAAACAAGTGGTCATTTTCCATAAGATATTATACACTACCGGTCAAAAGTTTTAGAACACCTACTCATTCAAGGGGTTTTCTTTATTTTTACTATTTTCTACATTGTAGAATAATAGTGAAGACATCAAAACTATTAAATAACACATATGGAATCATGTAGTAACCAAAAAAGTGTTAAACAAATCAAAATATATTTGAGAGTCTTTAAATAGCCACCCTTTGCCTTGATGACAGCTTTGCACACTCTTGGCATTCTCTCAACCAGCTTCATGAGGTAGTCACCTGGAATGCATTTAAATTAACAGGTGTGCCTTCTTAAAAGTTAATTTGTGGAATGTCTTTCCTTCTTAATGCGTTCGAGCCAATCAGTTCTGTTGTGGCAAGGTAGGGGGGTATACATAAGATATCCCTATTTGGTAAAAGACCAAGTCCATACTATGGCAAGAACAGCTCCAATAAGCAAAGAGAGACGACAGTCCATCATTACTTTAGGACAATCCGGAAAATTTCAAGAACTTTGAAAAAAGTATTAAGCGCTATGATGAAACTGGCTCTCACGAGGACCACCACAGGAATGGAAGACCCAGAGTTACCTCTGCTGCAGAGGATAAGTTCATTAGAGTTACCCACCTCAGAAATTGCAGCCCAAATAAATGCTTCACAGAGTTCAATTAACAGACACATCTCAACATCAACTGTTCAGAGGAGACTGTGTGAATCAGGCCTTCATGGTCGAATTGCTGCAAAGAAACCACTACTAAAGGACACCAATAAGAAGAAGAGACTTGCTTGGGCCAAGAAACACGAGCAATGGACATTAGACCGGTGGAAATCTGTCCTTTGGTCTGGAGTCCAAATTGGAGATTTCTGGTTCTAACCTCTGTGTCTTTGTGAGACGCGGGGTGAACGGATGATCTCCGCATGTGTATTTCCCACCGTAAAGCACGGAGGAGGAGATGTTATGGTGTGGGGGTGCTTTGCTGGTGACACTGTCTGTGATTTATTTAGAATTCACAGCATTCTGCAGCGATACGCCATCCCATCTGGTTTGCGCTTAGTGGGACAATCATTTGTTTTTCAACAGGACAATGACCCAACACACCTCCAGGCTGTGTAAGGGCTATTTTACCAAGACGGAGAGTGATGGAGTGCTGCATCAGATGACCTGGCCTCCACAATCCCCCGACCTCAACCCAATTGAGATGGTTTGGGGATGAGTCGGACCGCAGAGTGAAGGAAAAGCAGCCAACAAGTGCTCAGCATATGTGGGAACTCCTTCACTATTGGAAAAGCATTCCAGGTGAAGCTGGTTGAGAAAATGCCAAGCGTGTGCAAAGCTGTTATCAAGGCAAAGGGTGGCTATTTGAAGATCCTCAAATATAAAATATATTTTGATTTGTTTAACACTTTTTTGGTTACTACATGATTCCATATGTGTTATTTCATAGTTTTGATGTCTTCACTATTATTCTACAACGTAGAAAATAGTAAAAAACTAAGAAAAACCCTTGAATGAGTAGGTGTTGTAAAACCTTTGACCGGTAGTGTATATCCTGAACATGTTTCTTTCCTGTTCATACTGCAGCAGTAGTTCCAACCCTTTCAGCCCCTTCCTGGCGTTGACCCTCTTTACCCTGATAGGACAGTTTCCTTGTTGACCTAATCTAATTCATCCAACCTCCACTCCCCTCTTCACATCTCCAATCATACCTAGACTTGCAAAGCTACTGGTAATTTACCAAAGTTGCCGGAATCTTCAGTAATTTTGGTAATTAACAGAAAATATTTGGCAATCTATCGTAACTTTGGTAATTTATACTTGAATAACTTTTTTTTAAATGCATATATAGTATAACATTTGTATATCTGTGTCCATATTGTCCATGAGTTTCTGGTACATAGATAATATGGTTCAAGAGAAAATAGCCTAATTAATTGCAAAAAAAGCATCTAATCAACAGTGCCATTATTTTTCAATTAACTCTGCAACTCTTCCAGCTATTGAAGTTTTTCACAACTGTCACCAGTTTGATGACAAAACATTGACAACAAATACATTTTGACATTGTAAAATAAATAAAGTTGTGTTAAAAAATAAAGGATATTTTATGCTTAAACACCAATGATATTCGCTAAGTTGATGGTTTATATTTAGGATAAAGCTTTAAAGCTTTGTCATTCTATTTTTAATTATTAAATCATCTTATATAATTATGTCATATGTTTTACATTTGATAAGGCCACACAGAGGGACAGAGATAATTACAGACACCTGTGATAATCTAAAGTACCCAAAAGGTCCACTTGATGTATTGTGATAGTGTCCAGTAATATACCCTCCCTTTGCAACTCTAGTCATACCTTCCCTAAATGCTTTCCTAACAACACAACAACACTTTTCTGAAATCACTCTCCCACACACACACACACACACACACACACACACACACACACACACACACACACACACACACACCTTATTAGGCCCCAGTCAGAAACATGAGCACACACACCATTCCATGTTAAACATTAAATGTGCATCCAAGATCTTTAGGGGTATCAAATCCCACCTTGGCTATGTGTGCAGGGTCATATTTACCATACAGCCGGTAAAGTGCGGCGCACTAAGACTAGGAGATTAGGAGGGGGAAAGCAACACTGTCTGGCGTTTCACCTCTATAATGCCTAGGTCACATCTCCCAGCACCTGTCTATAACATTAAACTAGCTGGCAACTTGTGGATGGAAAGACAAAAGAACACATTGAGGGGAAGAAAGAGAGAAAAACTGTCAAAAGGGAAGAGCCTGGTGTTTTTCTTCCTCCCTCCGTTCATTGGTTCTCTCTTTCTTTCTCTCATTGATTTGCTCAGGGAGCTATATTTAGCACATGATGTATGGCAGTGAGATCACTGAAACAATGGCAATGTCTCAGACAGCAGGAGAGAGGGAGAGAAAGGAGGACAGAACAGTAAGGTATGGAGAGAGAAGAATAAGGGACGCACTGGGGGATGTACCTTCTGTCCACACAGATGTAGGATCTTAATTTGAGCCAGTTTGTTACAGCAGGAAAATAATCCTGCAGCAACAGGAAATATGAATTATTATGTGGATTATAATTAATGGGCATTTTTTGTAGGGGTTGATACATTTCGCATTAGGGCGTTCTGACGTTTTAAAGTGGAAATTACAAACTTTAGAAGCCTGCTGTGCAGGAAAATTCTCAGCAACAAAAGAGTAATCTAATTAAGATCCTACATCTGTACACTCTTAGAAAAAAAAGGTACTATCTTGAACCTAAAAGGGTTATTTGGCTGTCCCCATAATATTACCCTTTGAAGAACCCATTTTGGTTCCAGGTAGGACACTATTGGGTTCCATGTAGAACCCTTTCCCCAAAGGGTTCTACATGGAAGGCAAAATAGTTCTACCTAGAACCAAACAGGGTTCTCCTATGGGCACAGCCAAAGAACCCTTTTGGAACAATTTTTTCCAAGTGTGTAGACACCAATGCAACGCCTATCTGTACATTCCAACATGCAACAATGTCGTGACCCCTCCATACTGTATATTGTGTAAATCTAAAATAATTATACCAACTTAAACATTTTATCAGAGACACTAGCTGGGTAGATTTAAGTGAATATTTAAACAATGAGGAATAAAAGAAACCTTATCTTTTATTTATTTGTCCTTTATAAATACAGATGATCCCAATTGAGATTTAAAAAACAATTTTTCAAAGGATTTTCAAGGGAGACCTATTCCAGGACGGCAGCAAAAAAATAGAACTACTAATAGAATCCTAGCCAGCACAGACAAATATAGCCAAATAAATACAGCCATAATAATCATATGCACTGATGCCATTCTGGCTAGTGGAGCAGGACCTTGGTACAGTACAGACTACACACAAGAGATTATGTGATCACAGTGAGACAGGACAGGTGGAGGCAGAGGTGAGACTTCCTCCAGCGCTCAAGTACACACACAAATTTGGCATAGTTTATTTCAGAGAACAATTACCTGGGAACCTTACAACCTCTGGCAGCACAGAAACTCCTGCCAATTACAGACACACACACACACGCACACACACACACATCATCTATGGCTTCACAAGGCATGGCAGGCAGCTCTCTCCCGAGGGCCATAGCCCCTAGCCCCAGCGCTCTGCTCTGACAGAGGAAACGTTTTTGTCTGCTATCTTGCCAAGGTGTCCATGCTGTTGTTGTGAATGACAAGCCTCCAGTCATATCAGTTCTGTTCATCCCCTCTCTCTCTTTATAAGGGATTTCATTATCACAGATTATTTTCTCAGCATTGTCAGTCTAATCCACTTGTTGTGTTAAGATCTTTATTACCCCATCCCATCCTACTGATAACAATCTCTCTTTATTTACTCCTTTCATTACCAACTTTCCATTTGCTGCTTTATCAATTTGCTCTCATTTCCAGTGAAAATTGTTGGTGGAATAGAAATACACCGGACAAGCCTGGAAGAAGTGTTTCAGTCAGATAATGAAAAGTGTAGTGTCTACTATATTGTTTTTACAATTGACATTAATTTGAGCATAACCATTTGGTTAAAGTAACACTAGCCTGATCAATAACCACATAAAATTAAATGATGTGATGAGATTTTCTTTCCATATTCATAACACGAGTGAATAACCTGATGTGGCTCCTGATCCTGACATGATGAGGTGATTCATTGCATTCCTCTCCCCCTCTCCGTTCACCTTGGCCACATGCTGTTCAGGTGTAGGAGCAGGAGCAGCACTGACTGGTGCTCAAAGTCAACCATCAGGTCATAGTGCCCTTCAGCAATCTGCCAGAGCCTCCAACACAGTGCAACCCACCATGAGTGGAATGGGTTCTCCTCTCCTAGGCAATCAGCAATTAGTACTGGGCGGTGTGCTCTTCACCTCTGCTAGGCAATTAGCAATTAGTGTTAGTACTTCAGTCTCCTGTTTTTTCAGTGACAGCTGTAAGCGGTGGTCGTGTCAGTGACGGTCTCGTCGCCGAAACAAAGACGGTTCTGCCAAGTTGTTCTGCAGAGTTTTCAAGGAAGAAAAGAGAGGAAGGCTCCACACAACTCTCTCACTTGAGTATCTTACCTAGTTGTTTTCAGATGATCTCATTTTGCTATTTTGTAGCTTTGTCAACTACAGTGGCTTGCGAAATGATTCACCCCCCTTGGCATTTTTCCTATTTTGTTGCCTTACAACCTGGAATTAAAATAGAATTTTGGGGGGTTTGTATCATTTGATTTACACAACATGCCTACCACTTTGAAGATGCAAAATACTTTTTTTTGTGAAACAAACAAGAAATAGGACAAAAAAACAGAACTTGAGCGTGCATAACTATTCACCCCCCCAAAGTCAATACTTTGTAGAGCCACCTTTTGCAGCAATTACAGCTGCAAGTTTCTTGGGGTATGTCTCTATAAGCTTGGCACATTTAGCCACTGGGATTTTTGCCCATTCTTCAAGGCAAAAGTTCAAGTTGGATGGATTCAGCTGGTGTACAGCAATCTTTAAGTCATACCACAGATTCTCAATTGGATTGAGGTCTGGGCTTTGACTAGGCCATTCCAAGACATTTAAATGTTTCCCCTTAAATCACTCAAGTGTTGCTTTAGCAGTATGCTTAGGGTCATTGTCCTGCTGGAAGGTGAACCTCCGTCCCAGTCTCAAATCTCTGGAAGACTGAAACAGGTTTCCCTCAAGAATTTCCCTGTATTTAGCGCCATCCATCATTCCTTCAGTTCTGACCAGTTTCCCAGTCCCTGCCGATGAAAAACATACCTACAGCATGATGCTGCCACCACCATGCTTCACTTTGGGGATTGTGTTCTCGGGGTGATGAGAGGTGTTGGGTTTGCGCCAGACATAGCGTTTTCCTTGATGGCCAAAAAGCTAAATTTGTGTCTCATCTGACCAGAGTACCTTCTTCCATATATTTGAGGAGTCTCCCACATGCCTTTTGGCAAACACCAAACGTGTTTGCTTATTTTTTTCTTTAAGCAATGGCTTTTTTCTGGCCACTCTTCCGTAAAGCCCAGCTCTGTCCAGTGTACGGCTTAAAGTGGTCCTATGGACAGATACTCCAATCTCCGCTGTGGAGCTTTGCAGCTCCTTCAGGGTTATCTTCTGGCTTCTTTGTTGCCTCTCGGATTAATGCCCTCCTTGCCTGGTCCGTGAGTTTTGGTGGGCGGCCCTCTCTTGGCAGGTTTGTTGTGGTGCCATATTCTTTAAATTTTTTAATAATGGATTTAATGGTACTCTGTGGGATGTTCAGAGTTTCTGATATTTTTTTATAACCCAACCCTGATCTGTACTTCCCACAATTTTGTCCCTGACCTGTTTGGAGAGCTCCTTGGTCTTCATGGTGCCACTTGCTTGGTGGTGCCCCTTGCTTAGTGGTGTTGCAGACTCTGGGGCCTTTCAGAACAGGTGTATATATACTGAGATCATGTGACACTTAGATTGCACACAGGTGGACTTTATTTAACTAATTATGTGACTTCTGAAGGTAATTGGTTGCACCAGATCTTATTTAGGGGCTTCATAGCAAAGGGGGTGAATACATACAGTGGGGAAAAAAGTATTTAGTCAGCCACCAATTGTGCAAGTTCTCCCACTTAAAAAGATGAGAGAGGCCTGTAATTTTCATCATAGGTACACGTCAACTATGACAGACAAAACATTTTAATGAATTTATTTGCAAATTATGGTGGAAAATAAGTATTTGGTCAATAACAAAAGTTTCTCAATACTTTGTTATATACCCTTTGTTGGCAATGACACAGGTCAAACGTTTTCTGAGTGGCGCAGTGGTCTAAGGCACTGCATCACAGTGCTAGCTGTGCCACTAGAGATCCTGGTTCGAATCCAGGCTCTGTCGTAGCCGGCCGCGACCGGGAGACCCATGGGGCGGCGCACAATTGGCCCAGCGTCGTCCAGGGTAGGGGAGGGAATGGCTGGCAGGGAGGTAGCTCAGGTGGTAGAGCATGGCGTTTGCAACGCCAGGGTTGTGGGTTCGATTCCCATGGGGGGCCAGTATAAAAAAATAAAAAAATAATAATAATAATGTATGCACTCACTAACTGTAAGTCGCTCTGGATAAGAGCGTCTGCTAAATGACTAAAATGTAAATGTATTTTGGCCCATTCCTCCATGCAGATCTCCTCTAGAGCGTGATGTTTTGGGGGCTGTCGCTAGCAACACGGACTTTCAACTCCCCTCCAAAGATTTTCTATGGGGTTGAGATCTGGAGACTGGCTAGGCCACTCCAGGACTTGAAATGCTTCTTACG